>NC_090446.1:594387916-595005833 GCF_031143425.1 Pleurodeles waltl | reverse complement strand
TATGCTGACATGAAGTTGGTACCTCTGTCAGACACCACCTCCTTAGGGAAACCCACTCTGGTAAAGATACCAATGAGGGCCTTGGCTACTGCAGGGGCAGTAGTCGACCTAAGGGGAATAGCTTCAGGATACCTGGTAGCATGATCCACTACTACCAGGATATACATATTTCCTGAGGCTGTGGGAGGTTCCAGTGGACCAACTATGTCCACACCCACTCTTTCAAAGGGAACCCCCACCACTGGAAGTGGAATGAGGGGGGCCTTTGGATGCCCACCTGTCTTACCACTGGCTTGACAGGTGGGGCAGGAGAGGCAAAACTCCTTAACCATGTTGGACATATTGGGCCAGTAGAAGTGGTTGACTAACCTCTCCCACGTCTTGGTTTGTCCCAAATGTCCAGCAAGGGGAATGTCATGGGCCAATGTTAGGATGAACTTCCTGAACAGCTGAGGCACTACCACTCTCCTAGTGGCACCAGGTTTGGGGTCTCTGGCCTCAGTGTACAGGAGTCCATCTTCCCAATAGACCCTATGTGTTCCATTTTTCTTGCCTTTGGACTCTTCAGCAGCTAGCGGCCTAAGGCCTTCAAGAGAGGGACAGGTTTCTTGTCCCTTACACAGCTCCTCCCTTGAGGGTCCCCCTGGGCCTAAGAGCTCAACCTGATAAGGTTCCAGCTCCAAAGGCTCAGTTCCCTCAGAGGGCAGAACTTCTTCCTGAGAAGAGAGGTTCCCTTTCTTTTGCTGTGTTGCAGTTGGTTTCCCAACTGACTTTCCTGTTCTCTTGGTAGGCTGGGCCATTTTTCCAGACTCCAGCTCTACTTTTTCACCCTGTGCCTTGCACTGTGCTCTTGTTTTCACACACACCAGTTCAGGGATACCCAGCATTGCTGCATGGGTTTTTAGTTCTACCTCAGCCCATGCTGAGGACTCCAGGTCATTTCCAAGCAGACAGTCCACTGGGATATTTGAGGAGACCACCACCTGTTTCAGGCCATTGACCCCTCCCCATTCTAAAGTAACCATTGCCATGGGATGTACTTTTCTCTGATTGTCAGCGTTGGTGACGGTGTAAGTTTTTCCAGTCAGGTATTGGCCAGGGGAAACCAGTTTCTCTGTCACCATGGTGACACTGGCACCTGTATCCCTCAGGCCCTCTATTCTAGTCCCATTAATTAAGAGTTGCTGTCTGTATTTTTGCATGTTAGGCGGCCAGACAGCTAGTGTGGCTAAATCCACCCCACCCTCAGAAACTAGAGTAGCTTCAGTGTGGACCCTGATTTGCTCTGGGCACACTGTTGATCCCACTTGGAGACTAGCCATACCAGTGTTACCTGGATGGGAGTTTGGAGTGGAACCTTTCTTGGGACAGGCCTTGTCTCCAGTTTGGTGTCCATGCTGTTTACAGCTATGACACCAGGCCTTTTTGGGATCAAAGTTTTTACCCTTGTACCCATTGTTTTGTGAAGAGGCTCTGGGCCCACCCTCCTGTGCAGGTTTTTGGGGGCCTGTAGAAGACTCTTTACTATTTTTAGTTTTGGTTGTCTCATCACCCTTCCCCTGGGGAGTCTTTGTGACCCCTTTCTTTTGGTGACCCCTTTCTTTTGGTCACCCCCTGTTGAAGTCTTGGACACCCTTGTCTTGACCCAATGGTCCGCCTTCTTTCCCAATTCTTGGGGAGAAATTGGTCCTAGGTCTACCAGATGCTGATGCAGTTTATCATTGAAACAATTACTTAACAGGTGTTCTTTCACAAATAAATTGTACAGCCCATCATAATTACTTACACCACTGCCTTGAATCCAACCATCTAGTGTTTTCACTGAGTAGTCAACAAAGTCAACCCAGGTCTGGCTCGAGGATTTTTGAGCCCCCCTGAACCTAATCCTGTACTCCTCAGTGGAGAATCCAAAGCCCTCAATCAGGGTACCCTTCATGAGGTCATAAGATTCTGCATCTTTTCCAGAGAGTGTGAGGAGTCTATCCCTACACTTTCCAGTGAACATTTCCCAAAGGAGAGCACCCCAGTGAGATCTGTTCACTTTTCTGGTTACACAAGCCCTCTCAAAAGCTGTGAACCATTTGGTGATGTCATCACCATCTTCATATTTTGTCACAATCCCTTTGGGGATTTTTAACATGTCAGGGGAATCTCTGACCCTATTTATATTGCTGCCACCATTGATGGGTCCTAGGCCCATCTCTTGTCTTTCCCTTTCTATGGCTAGGAGCTGTCTCTCTAAAGCCAATCTTTTGGCCATCCTGGCTAACAGGAGGTCATCTTCACTGAGAGCATCCTCAGTGATTTCAGAAATGTGGGACCCTCCTGTGAGGGACTCACTATTTCTGACTAACACAGTTGGAGACAGGACTTGAGGGGTCCTGTTCTCCCTATTTAGGACTGGAGGAGGGACATTGGCCTCCAAGTCACTAATTTCTTCCTCTGTGATGTCATCATCAGAGGGGTTGGCTTTTTCAAACTCTGCCAACAGCTCCTGGAGCTGAATTTTGGTAGGTCTGGAGCCAATGGTTATTTTCTTTATATTACAGAGAGACCTTAGCTCCCTCATCTTAAGATGGAGGTAAGGTGTGGTGTCGAGTTCCACCACCTGCATCTCTGTATCAGACATTATTCTGCTAAGAGTTGGAATACTTTTTTAAGAATCTAAAACTGTTTCTAGAATCTAATTCAAACTTTTAACAAACTTTTAAACTCTAAAAAGACAATGCTAAACAGGGACTTAACACACAAGGCCCTAGCAGGACTTTTAAGAATTTAGAAAACTTTCAAATTGCAAAAATGAATTTCTAATGACAATTTTGGAATTTGTCGTGTGATCAGGTATTGGCTGAGTAGTCCAGCAAATGCAAAGTCTTGTACCCCACCGCTGATCCACCAATGTAGGAAGTTGGCTCTGTATGTGCTATTTCAAAGTAAGGAATAGCATGCACAGAGTCCAAGGGTTCCCCTTAGAGGTAAAATAGTGGTAAAAATAGATAATACTAATGCTCTATTTTGTGGTAGTGTGGTCGAGCAGTAGGCTTATCCAAGGAGTAGTGTTAAGCATTTGTTGTACATACACATAGACAATAAATGAGGTACACACACTCAGAGACAAATCCAGCCAATAGGTTTTTATATAGAAAAATATATTTTCTTAGTTTATTTTAAGAACCACAGGTTCAAATTCTACATGTAATATCTCATTCGAAAGGTATTGCAGGTAAGTACTTTAGGAACTTCAAATCATAAAAATTGCATGTATACTTTACAAGTTATTGACAAATAGCTGTTTTAAAAGTGGACACTTAGTGCAATTTTCACAGTTCCTGGGGGAGGTAAGTTTTTGTTAGTTTTACCAGGTAAGTAAGACACTTACAGGGTTCAGTTCTTGGTCCAAGGTAGCCCACCGTTGGGGGTTCAGAGCAACCCCAAAGTCACCACACCAGCAGCTCAGGGCCGGTCAGGTGCAGAGTTCAAAGTGGTGCCCAAAACACATAGGCTAGAATGGAGAGAAGGGGGTGCCCCGGTTCCGGTCTGCTTGCAGGTAAGTACCCGCGTCTTCGGAGGGCAGACCAGGGGGGTTTTGTAGGGCACCGGGGGGGACACAAGCCCACACAGAAATTTCACCCTCAGCAGCGCGGGGCGGCCGGGTGCAGTGTAGAAACAGGCGTCGGGTTCGCAATGTTAGTCTATGAGAGATCTCGGGATCTCTTCAGCGCTGCAGGCAGGCAAGGGGGGGATTCCTCGGGGAAACCTCCACTCGGGCAAGGGAGAGGGACTCCTGGGGGTCACTTCTCCAGTGAAAGTCCGGTCCTTCAGGTCCTGGGGGCTGCGGGTGCAGGGTCTCTCCCAGGCGTCGGGACTTTAGGTTCAAAGAGTCGCGGTCAGGGGAAGCCTCGGGATTCCCTCTGCAGGCGGCGCTGTGGGGGCTCAGGGGGGACAGGTTTTGGTACTCACAGTATCAGAGTAGTCCTGGGGTCCCTCCTGAGGTGTCGGATCTCCACCAGCCGAGTCGGGGTCGCCGGGTGCAGTGTTGCAAGTCTCACGCTTCTTGCGGGGAGCTTGCAGGGATCTTTAAAGCTGCTGGAAACAAAGTTGCAGCTTTTCTTGGAGCAGGTCCGCTGTCCTCGGGAGTTTCTTGTCTTTTCGAAGCAGGGGCAGTCCTCAGAGGATGTCGAGGTCGCTGGTCCCTTTGGAAGGCGTCGCTGGAGCAGGATCTTTGGAAGGCAGGAGACAGGCCGGTGAGTTTCTGGAGCCAAGGCAGTTGTCGTCTTCTGGTCTTCCTCTGCAGGGGTTTTCAGCTAGGCAGTCCTTCTTCTTGTAGTTGCAGGAATCTAATTTTCTAGGGTTCAGGGTAGCCCTTAAATACTAAATTTAAGGGCGTGTTTAGGTCTGGGGGGTTAGTAGCCAATGGCTACTAGCCCTGAGGGTGGGTACACCCTCTTTGTGCCTCCTCCCAAGGGGAGGGGGTCACAATCCTAACCCTATTGGGGGAATCCTCCATCTGCAAGATGGAGGATTTCTAAAAGTTAGAGTCACCTCAGCTCAGGACACCTTAGGGGCTGTCCTGACTGGCCAGTGACTCCTCCTTGTTGCTTTCTTTGTTCCCTCCAGCCTTGCCGCCAAAAGTGGGGGCCGTGGCCGGAGGGGGCGGGCAACTCCACTAAGCTGGAGTGCCCTGCTGGGCTGTGACAAAGGGGTGAGCCTTTGAGGCTCACCGCCAGGTGTCACAGCTCCTGCCTGGGGGAGGTGTTAGCATCTCCACCCAGTGCAGGCTTTGTTACTGGCCTCAGAGTGACAAAGGCACTCTCCCCATGGAGCCAGCAACATGTCTCTGGTGTGGCAGGCTGCTGGAACTAGTCAGCCTACACAGACAGTCGGTTAAGTTTCAGGGGGCACCTCTAAGGTGCCCTCTGGGGTGTATTTTGCAATAAAATGTACACTGGCATCAGTGTGCATTTATTGTGCTGAGAAGTTTGATACCAAACTTCCCAGTTTTCAGTGTAGCCATTATGGTGCGGTGGAGTTCGTGTCTGACAGACTCCCAGACCATATACTCTTATGGCTACCCTGCACTTACAATGTCTAAGGTTTTGTTTAGACACTGTAGGGGTACCATGCTCATGCACTGGTACCCTCACCTATGGTATAGTGCACCCTGCCTTAGGGCTGTAAGGCCTGCTAGAGGGGTGTCTTACCTATACTGCATAGGCAGTGAGAGGCTGGCATGGCACCCTGAGGGGAGTGCCATGTCGACTTACTCGTTTTGTCCTCACTAGCACACACAAGCTGGCAAGCAGTGTGTCTGTGCTGAGTGAGAGGTCTCCAGGGTGGCATAAGACATGCTGCAGCCCTTAGAGACCTTCCTTGGCATCAGGGCCCTTGGTACTAGAAGTACCAGTTACAAGGGACTTATCTGGATGCCAGGGTCTGCCAATTGTGGATACAAAAGTACAGGTTAGGGAAAGAACACTGGTGCTGGGGCCTGGTTAGCAGGCCTCAGCACACTTTCAATTGTAAACATAGCATCAGCAAAGGCAAAAAGTCAGGGGGCAACCATGCCAAGGAGGCATTTCCTTACACAACCCCCCCCCAAACGAAAGAGGATGAGACTAACCTTTCCCAAGAGAGTCTTCATTTTCTAAGTGGAAGAACCTGGAAAGGCCATCTGCATTGGCATGGGCAGTCCCAGGTCTGTGTTCCACTATAAAGTCCATTCCCTGTAGGGAGATGGACCACCTCAACAGTTTAGGATTTTCACCTTTCATTTGCATCAGCCATTTGAGAGGTCTGTGGTCAGTTTGAACTAGGAAGTGAGTCCCAAAGAGGTATGGTCTCAGCTTCTTCAGGGACCAAACCACAGCAAAGGCCTCCCTCTCAATGGCACTCCAACGCTGCTCCCTGGGGAGTAACCTCCTGCTAATGAAAGCAACAGGCTGGTCAAGGCCATCATCATTTGTTTGGGACAAAACTGCCCCTATCCCATGTTCAGAGGCATCTGTCTGCACAATGAACTGCTTAGAATAATCTGGAGCTTTTAGAACTGGTGCTGAGCACATTGCTTGTTTCAGGGTGTCAAAGGCCTGTTGGCATTCCACAGTCCAGTTCACTTTCTTGGGCATTTTCTTGGAGGTGAGTTCAGTGAGGGCTGTCACAATGGATCCATATCCCTTCACAAACCTCCTGTAATACCCAGTCAAGCCAAGGAATGCCCTGACTTGAGTCTGGGTTTTTGGAGCTACCCAGTCCAGAATAGTCTGGATCTTGGGTTGGAGTGGCTGAACTTGGCCTCCACCTACAAGGTGGCCCAAGTAAACCACAGTTCCCTGCCCTATCTGGCATTTGGATGCCTTGATAGAGAGGCCTGCAGATTGCAGAGCCTTCAAAACCTTCTTCAGGTGGACCAGGTGATCCTGCCAGGTGGAGCTAAAGACAGCAATATCATCAAGATAAGCTGTGCTAAAGGACTCCAAGCCAGTAAGGACTTGATTCACCAACCTTTGGAAGGTGGCAGGGGCATTCTTTAAACCAAAGGGCATAACAGTAAACTGATAATGCCCATCAGGTGTGGAGAATGCTGTTTTCTCTTTTGCTCCAGGTGCCATTTTTATTTGCCAGTACCCTGCTGTCAAGTCAAAGGTACTTAGGAATTTGGCAGCACCTAATTTGTCTATGAGCTCATCAGCTCTTGGAATTGGATGAGCATCTGTCTTGGTGACAGAATTGAGCCCTCTGTAGTCCACACAAAACCTCATCTCTTTCTTTCCATCTTTGGTGTGAGGTTTGGGGACTAAGACCACTGGGCTAGCCCAGGGGCTGTCAGAGCGCTCAATTACCCCCAATTCCAGCATCTTGTGGACTTCCACCTTGATGCTTTCCTTAACATGGTCAGATTGTCTAAAGATTTTGTTCTTGACAGGCATGCTGTCTCCTGTGTCCACATCATGGGTACACAGGTGTGTCTGACCAGGGGTTAAGGAGAAGAGTTCAGGAAACTGTTGTAGGACTCTCCTACAATCAGCTTGCTGTTGGCCAGAGAGGGTGTCTGAGTAGATCACTCCATCTACTGTGCCATCTTTTGGGTCTGATGACAGAAGATCAGGGAGAGGTTCACTCTCTGCCTCCTGATCCTCATCTGTTACCATCAACAGATTCACATCAGCCCTGTCGTGGAAGAGCTTAAGGCGGTTCACATGGATCACCCTCTTGGGGCTCCTGCTTGTGCCCAGGTCCACCAGGTAGGTGACCTGACTCTTCCTTTCTAGTACTGGGTAAGGGCCACTCCATTTGTCCTGGAGTGCCCTGGGAGCCACAGGCTCCAGAACCCAGACTTTCTGCCCTGGTTGGAACTCAACCAGTGCAGCCTTTTGGTCATACCAAAACTTCTGGAGCTGTTGGCTGGCCTCAAGGTTTTTGGTTGCCTTTTCCATGTACTCTGCCATTCTAGAGCGAAGGCCAAGTACATAGTCCACTATGTCCTGTTTAGGCTCATGGAGAGGTCTCTCCCAGCCTTCTTTAACAAGGGCAAGTGGTCCCCTTACAGGATGACCAAACAGAAGTTCAAAGGGTGAGAATCCTACTCCCTTCTGTGGCACCTCTCTGTAAGCGAAAAGCAGGCATGGCAAGAGGACATCCCATCTCCTTTTGAGTTTTTCTGGGAGCCCCATGATCATGCCCTTTAATGTCTTGTTGAATCTCTCAACTAAGCCATTAGTTTGTGGATGGTATGGTGTAGTGAATTTATAAGTCACCCCACACTCATTCCACATGTGCTTTAGGTATGCTGACATGAAGTTGGTACCTCTGTCAGACACCACCTCCTTAGGGAAACCCACTCTGGTAAAGATACCAATGAGGGCCTTGGCTACTGCAGGGGCAGTAGTCGACCTAAGGGGAATAGCTTCAGGATCCCTGGTAGCATGATCCACTACTACCAGGATATACATATTTCCTGAGGCTGTGGGAGGTTCCAGTGGACCAACTATGTCCACACCCACTCTTTCAAAGGGAACCCCCACCACTGGAAGTGGAATGAGGGGGGCCTTTGGATGCCCACCTGTCTTACCACTGGCTTGACAGGTGGGGCAGGAGAGGCAAAACTCCTTAACCATGTTGGACATATTGGGCCAGTAGAAGTGGTTGACTAACCTCTCCCACGTCTTGGTTTGTCCCAAATGTCCAGCAAGGGGAATGTCATGGGCCAATGTTAGGATGAACTTCCTGAACAGCTGAGGCACTACCACTCTCCTAGTGGCACCAGGTTTGGGGTCTCTGGCCTCAGTGTACAGGAGTCCATCTTCCCAATAGACCCTATGTGTTCCATTTTTCTTGCCTTTGGACTCTTCAGCAGCTAGCGGCCTAAGGCCTTCAAGAGAGGGACAGGTTTCTTGTCCCTTACACAGCTCCTCCCTTGAGGGTCCCCCTGGGCCTAAGAGCTCAACCTGATAAGGTTCCAGCTCCAAAGGCTCAGTTCCCTCAGAGGGCAGAACTTCTTCCTGAGAAGAGAGGTTCCCTTTCTTTTGCTGTGTTGCAGTTGGTTTCCCAACTGACTTTCCTGTTCTCTTGGTAGGCTGGGCCATTTTTCCAGACTCCAGCTCTACTTTTTCACCCTGTGCCTTGCACTGTGCTCTTGTTTTCACACACACCAGTTCAGGGATACCCAGCATTGCTGCATGGGTTTTTAGTTCTACCTCAGCCCATGCTGAGGACTCCAGGTCATTTCCAAGCAGACAGTCCACTGGGATATTTGAGGAGACCACCACCTGTTTCAGGCCATTGACCCCTCCCCATTCTAAAGTAACCATTGCCATGGGATGTACTTTTCTCTGATTGTCAGCGTTGGTGACGGTGTAAGTTTTTCCAGTCAGGTATTGGCCAGGGGAAACCAGTTTCTCTGTCACCATGGTGACACTGGCACCTGTATCCCTCAGGCCCTCTATTCTAATCCCATTAATTAAGAGTTGCTGTCTGTATTTTTGCATGTTAGGCGGCCAGACAGCTAGTGTGGCTAAATCCACCCCACCCTCAGAAACTAGAGTAGCTTCAGTGTGGACCCTGATTTGCTCTGGGCACACTGTTGATCCCACTTGGAGACTAGCCATACCAGTGTTACCTGGATGGGAGTTTGGAGTGGAACCTTTCTTGGGACAGGCCTTGTCTCCAGTTTGGTGTCCATGCTGTTTACAGCTATGACACCAGGCCTTTTTGGGATCAAAGTTTTTACCCTTGTACCCATTGTTTTGTGAAGAGGCTCTGGGCCCACCCTCCTGTGCAGGTTTTTGGGGGCCTGTAGAAGACTCTTTACTATTTTTAGTTTTGGTTGTCTCATCACCCTTCCCCTGGGGAGTCTTTGTGACCCCTTTCTTTTGGTCACCCCCTGTTGAAGTCTTGGACACCCTTGTCTTGACCCAATGGTCCGCCTTCTTTCCCAATTCTTGGGGAGAAATTGGTCCTAGGTCTACCAGATGCTGATGCAGTTTATCATTGAAACAATTACTTAACAGGTGTTCTTTCACAAATAAATTGTACAGCCCATCATAATTACTTACACCACTGCCTTGAATCCAACCATCTAGTGTTTTCACTGAGTAGTCAACAAAGTCAACCCAGGTCTGGCTCGAGGATTTTTGAGCCCCCCTGAACCTAATCCTGTACTCCTCAGTGGAGAATCCAAAGCCCTCAATCAGGGTACCCTTCATGAGGTCATAAGATTCTGCATCTTTTCCAGAGAGTGTGAGGAGTCTATCCCTACACTTTCCAGTGAACATTTCCCAAAGGAGAGCACCCCAGTGAGATCTGTTCACTTTTCTGGTTACACAAGCCCTCTCAAAAGCTGTGAACCATTTGGTGATGTCATCACCATCTTCATATTTTGTCACAATCCCTTTGGGGATTTTTAACATGTCAGGGGAATCTCTGACCCTATTTATATTGCTGCCACCATTGATGGGTCCTAGGCCCATCTCTTGTCTTTCCCTTTCTATGGCTAGGAGCTGTCTCTCTAAAGCCAATCTTTTGGCCATCCTGGCTAACAGGAGGTCATCTTCACTGAGAGCATCCTCAGTGATTTCAGAAATGTGGGACCCTCCTGTGAGGGACTCACTATTTCTGACTAACACAGTTGGAGACAGGACTTGAGGGGTCCTGTTCTCCCTATTTAGGACTGGAGGAGGGACATTGGCCTCCAAGTCACTAATTTCTTCCTCTGTGATGTCATCATCAGAGGGGTTGGCTTTTTCAAACTCTGCCAACAGCTCCTGGAGCTGAATTTTGGTAGGTCTGGAGCCAATGGTTATTTTCTTTATATTACAGAGAGACCTTAGCTCCCTCATCTTAAGATGGAGGTAAGGTGTGGTGTCGAGTTCCACCACCTGCATCTCTGTATCAGACATTATTCTGCTAAGAGTTGGAATACTTTTTTAAGAATCTAAAACTGTTTCTAGAATCTAATTCAAACTTTTAACAAACTTTTAAACTCTAAAAAGACAATGCTAAACAGGGACTTAACACACAAGGCCCTAGCAGGACTTTTAAGAATTTAGAAAACTTTCAAATTGCAAAAATGAATTTCTAATGACAATTTTGGAATTTGTCGTGTGATCAGGTATTGGCTGAGTAGTCCAGCAAATGCAAAGTCTTGTAGCCCACCGCTGATCCACCAATGTAGGAAGTTGGCTCTGTATGTGCTATTTCAAAGTAAGGAATAGCATGCACAGAGTCCAAGGGTTCCCCTTAGAGGTAAAATAGTGGTAAAAATAGATAATACTAATGCTCTATTTTGTGGTAGTGTGGTCGAGCAGTAGGCTTATCCAAGGAGTAGTGTTAAGCATTTGTTGTACATACACATAGACAATAAATGAGGTACACACACTCAGAGACAAATCCAGCCAATAGGTTTTTATATAGAAAAATATCTTTTCTTAGTTTATTTTAAGAACCACAGGTTCAAATTCTACATGTAATATCTCATTCGAAAGGTATTGCAGGTAAGTACTTTAGGAACTTCAAATCATAAAAATTGCATGTATACTTTACATGTTATTGACAAATAGCTGTTTTAAAAGTGGACACTTAGTGCAATTTTCACAGTTCCTGGGGGAGGTAAGTTTTTGTTAGTTTTACCAGGTAAGTAAGACACTTACAGGGTTCAGTTCTTGGTCCAAGGTAGCCCACCGTTGGGGGTTCAGAGCAACCCCAAAGTCACCACACCAGCAGCTCAGGGCCGGTCAGGTGCAGAGTTCAAAGTGGTGCCCAAAACACATAGGCTAGAATGGAGAGAAGGGGGTGCCCCGGTTCCGGTCTGCTTGCAGGTAAGTACCCGCGTCTTCGGAGGGCAGACCAGGGGGGTTTTGTAGGGCACCGGGGGGGACACAAGCCCACACAGAAATTTCACCCTCAGCAGCGCGGGGGCGGCCGGGTGCAGTGTAGAAACAGGCGTCGGGTTCGCAATGTTAGTCTATGAGAGATCTCGGGATCTCTTCAGCGCTGCAGGCAGGCAAGGGGGGGATTCCTCGGGGAAACCTCCACTCGGGCAAGGGAGAGGGACTCCTGGGGGTCACTTCTCCAGTGAAAATCCGGTCCTTCAGGTCCTGGGGGCTGCGGGTGCAGGGTCTCTCCCAGGCGTCGGGACTTTAGGTTCAAAGAGTCGCGGTCAGGGGAAGCCTCGGGATTCCCTCTGCAGGCGGCGCTGTGGGGGCTCAGGGGGGACAGGTTTTGGTACTCACAGTATCAGAGTAGTCCTGGGGTCCCTCCTGAGGTGTCGGATCTCCACCAGCCGAGTCGGGGTCGCCGGGTGCAGTGTTGCAAGTCTCACGCTTCTTGCGGGGAGCTTGCAGGGATCTTTAAAGCTGCTGGAAACAAAGTTGCAGCTTTTCTTGGAGCAGGTCCGCTGTCCTCAGGAGTTTCTTGTCTTTTCGAAGCAGGGGCAGTCCTCGGAGGATGTCGAGGTCGCTGGTCCCTTTGGAAGGCGTCGCTGGAGCAGGATCTTTGGAAGGCAGGAGACAGGCCGGTGAGTTTCTGGAGCCAAGGCAGTTGTCGTCTTCTGGTCTTCCTCTGCAGGGGTTTTCAGCTAGGCAGTCCTTCTTCTTGTAGTTGCAGGAATCTAATTTTCTAGGGTTCAGGGTAGCCCTTAAATACTAAATTTAAGGGCGTGTTTAGGTCTGGGGGGTTAGTAGCCAATGGCTACTAGCCCTGAGGGTGGGTACACCCTCTTTGTGCCTCCTCCCAAGGGGAGGGGGTCACAATCCTAACCCTATTGGGGGAATCCTCCATCTGCAAGATGGAGGATTTCTAAAAGTTAGAGTCACCTCAGCTCAGGACACCTTAGGGGCTGTCCTGACTGGCCAGTGACTCCTCCTTGTTGCTTTCTTTGTTCCCTCCAGCCTTGCCGCCAAAAGTGGGGGCCGTGGCCGGAGGGGGCGGGCAACTCCACTAAGCTGGAGTGCCCTGCTGGGCTGTGACAAAGGGGTGAGCCTTTGAGGCTCACCGCCAGGTGTCACAGCTCCTGCCTGGGGGAGGTGTTAGCATCTCCACCCAGTGCAGGCTTTGTTACTGGCCTCAGAGTGACAAAGGCACTCTCCCCATGGAGCCAGCAACATGTCTCTGGTGTGGCAGGCTGCTGGAACTAGTCAGCCTACACAGACAGTCGGTTAAGTTTCAGGGGGCACCTCTAAGGTGCCCTCTGGGGTGTATTTTGCAATAAAATGTACACTGGCATCAGTGTGCATTTATTGTGCTGAGAAGTTTGATACCAAACTTCCCAGTTTTCAGTGTAGCCATTATGGTGCGGTGGAGTTCGTGTTTGACAGACTCCCAGACCATATACTCTTATGGCTACCCTGCACTTACAATGTCTAAGGTTTTGTTTAGACACTGTAGGGGTACCATGCTCATGCACTGGTACCCTCACCTATGGTATAGTGCACCCTGCCTTAGGGCTGTAAGGCCTGCTAGAGGGGTGTCTTACCTATACTGCATAGGCAGTGAGAGGCTGGCATGGCACCCTGAGGGGAGTGCCATGTCGACTTACTCGTTTTGTTCTCACTAGCACACACAAGCTGGCAAGCAGTGTGTCTGTGCTGAGTGAGAGGTCTCCAGGGTGGCATAAGACATGCTGCAGCCCTTAGAGACCTTCCTTGGCATCAGGGCCCTTGGTACTAGAAGTACCAGTTACAAGGGACTTATCTGGATGCCAGGGTCTGCCAATTGTGGATACAAAAGTACAGGTTAGGGAAAGAACACTGGTGCTGGGGCCTGGTTAGCAGGCCTCAGCACACTTTCAATTGTAAACATAGCATCAGCAAAGGCAAAAAGTCAGGGGGCAACCATGCCAAGGAGGCATTTCCTTACAACCTAACACAACAGATAGGAGTGCTGACTGAAAGAGTGCAGACACTGGAGCACAGGGCCAAAGACACCAAAGGTATGCATAGTAGGACTTCCTGAGGGCATGGAAGGTGACGACATGGTGGCATACTTAGAAAGATGATTCACAACCGTGGTGGCTCCGGGACGCCCAACGCCCTTTTTTGCCATTGAGCATGCACACAGAGTTCCCGTCAGACCCTGACACCAGGGAGACCGCCACGTCCGGTAGTCGCAAGACTCTTGCACTTTTAAGATCGTGACTCCCACCCTCAGAGGGCAAGAGAAGACACCCCGTACAACATTGGTTATGGGAAAGTAACACTCTTCCCTGACTACACGCTGGTAGTCCAATCTAAAAGGGACTCCTTCATGACTGGTAAGAAGGTGCTCCAAGAAGAAGGGATAAAGTACTCACTGCGGTTCCCAGCCAAATTGAAAATTATGCTGGATGATAAGACCCATTGTAGGAGGCTGGCTCAATTTATGGTGTACACCTATGGTGTGGCACCATAAACTGAGTCCAGGCAACCCTTAGTGCTACTGAATAGGTGTCGAGATAGCAAAAGCTCTCTAGGGATAGCTGAGGCGAGCAGCTGAAGCTTATCCAGGGGGAATGTAAAGCACCTGCAATACCACAGTAGTCAGACAGTAACTTACTCACAAGAAAGAACCACACAAGTGTTGCAAAAATAAAGGATAGTTTATTACAGCACTACTCCTAGACTAACATTGGTATATCTCCCTCTGGAGATATCTACACACAATATGTACACAAAATAACCATCAGAAATAGCATAAAAATACACATGGCCCTAAGTGAGGGCCAAACTATATAGGTGGAATGTGAAATAGTGACCCCAACCAAAAGAAGTGTGGTAGTTAGATAAGGGAAGATAGAAACACCAAAAGTAAGTACAGTAAGTGTCCCCAGCAACCAGGTGTAAGGTAGTTACCCACCCAGCTGTCACACAGACTAACACAGGAAGTAGTGGTTGGAGTTTGTGTAATTCAGGACCCTTCCCAGTGGACCCTGAGGAAACCAGCACACAAGAGGATGACTGGAGAGTGCCCCTACCCCAGGATAACCAGACAACAGGAGTACCTACACCAGGGACCTGGATGCAGAGGGGAGAAGGGACTCTCGCTGAAGTCAGTGGAAGCCTCAGATTGTCCAGCTGCTGTCACGACCCATGGGCCAGGCCGGTGGAAACCAGGGACGGATTCCAGACGAGGGGAAGGTGAAGTTCCTGCAAGTCGGAGGAAGAAGAAGTCCAGCTGTGGGGTCCAGGAGCTGCAGAAGATCCAAGGAGTTGCTTACTAGCTGTCACTCAACGGTCACCGGAGTGCAGGAGGGTCACTGACCAGCAAGGTCACCAACAAGCATTGGCAAATGTAAACATAAGCTGAAGAAGAGTTTGCAATGTTTTCGGGGACCAGCAATGTCCACGAGCTCTGCCCAGGAGGAGAAGTCAGGACTGGCTCTCAGCACACAGGAAGGCCAGCAGAAGTCATTGAAACCCCCACGAGTGACCCACAGGCGATGGACACAGGGAGTCACAAGGAGGACTCACCAGCACACAAAAAACAGAAGTTCCATGTTGTAGAAGTTGCAGGACAAGGGCTGATCTTCACAATGCACAGTACTGGAGGCCAGGGCTTCTTGGAGCCTTAAGATCTCTCAGAGGACAACAAGCCTGGGCAAGAGCAACAGTCACGATGCACATGGGGTTCCTGTCCAGCAGCAGGAGCAGGTGCCCAGAGTTTCCCAAGTTGGTTAGAAGACAAGCAGGACTCAGAGGAGGCCATAGAGGCCTACCTGCGTTGCAGTCATTAGATGTCCGTGGGACATCAGACCCCACCAGCCGGAGGACGTTGGTTTAAGATGCCTGCGGATGTAGGAGAGTGACTCCTTCACTTCGAGGGAGATTCCTTTATGCTTCCAGGTTGAAACAGAGTCCTTGTGACCCTGGAAGATACACAGACTTGGATGTTGCACAATTCTGTCAGGATCCGGAGAAACAATGTTGCAGTGGGCGCCTTCCCACCAGATGAGGACGTGTTTCAGTTCCAAAGCACACCAGCAGCGGTTCCAGAGGCCAGGAGCAGAAGATGTCTTGCAGAGAGTTCCTTGGAGACTCGTGCTTGACGAATCTGAGGACCCACCCACAGGAGAGCACTTAAGTAATCCTAAAAGGGGGTTGGTCACTCTCTTAAGTGACCCACCTATCAGCGGGGTCTCTGCCCATCTTGTTTCCAATATGGCAGAATCAAGTGGCCGCCTGGCAGAGCTCTGAGCACCTCTTTTGGGGAGGAGCTGGACAGGGGAGTGGTCACTCCAATGTTCTTTGTGTAGTTTCGTGCCAGGGCGGGAACCAGGGGTTTCTCAACTGGTGCAAACTGGAATATGCAAGGAGGGCACCAAATGTGCCCTTCAAAGCAGTCTGGTGGTGCTCAGAGGCCACCCCACCCCCAGCCCTTACACATCTAATACACAGGGAGAGGTGGTCACACCTCTCCCTTGCAGGAAATCTTTTGTTCTGCTTCTCCGACCTGAGCCTGTCACACCAGCAGGATGGCAGAACAGTCTCTGGGGTCAGCAGCAGCGTGGGCGGCAGCTAGACCCCAGAAGGCTGCAAAGGCGTAACTGGGGGATCGTCTAAGGAAAACCCAGAGTACATGTTGTCATGCAACTAACACTGGACACAGTGTTAGTTGCATGACAACATGATTGCATGATTCCAACATGTTTGATACCAAACATGCCTAGGTTCAGAGAAGCCATTATGTAGTTGGACCACTTGTGTTGATAAGTGTCCACTACATACCTTAAGATGGCTTTGCCGCACTTACAGAGTCAAGGAACTGGCCTGGGGTTCGTAGGGGCATCCTGCTCATGCAGGGGTACCCTCACACTTAGGGACACGTACCCTGCCCTTTGGCTGAAGAACCTATCAGAGGGGTGTCATAGTGTCTAAGTGCAGTGACCAGGTTAGGTGGTGAAAGGGTGCATGCACCATTTAACGCAGGCTGCAATGGCAGGCCTGCAGACAGTTTGCATGGGCTAACATGGGTGGCACAATACATGCTGCAGCCCATGGGGGACCCCTGGTGTACCCATGCCCTGGGTACCTAAGTACCATATATAGGGACTTACATAGGTGCAGCTATATGCCAATTGTTGGTGTAAAAAGTTTACCAACAACCAAATTTAGGGGAGAATGCACAGTCACTGGGGTCCAGATTAGCAGGACATCAGTGAGCTACAGTCTAAATACACTGACATCAGGCAAAAAGTGGGGGTAACTATGCTAGAAAGATGGCACTTTCCTACATCCATTTCTATGAGGACCCCACAATGGCAGGTGCAGCTCCTTCCAGAACCCGTGGACGGAAGGACAGAGAGTATCTCAGTTCTAGGAAGAGACCTCAGAGGGCACAAAATAGGGGGACCCCAAAGAAATCGAATAAGATGGAGACAGTGGCTGCTATACAGGTGGTGGTGGCCATCAAGAAAAGACAGGATCGGATTCTAAGCAGGATTCCTTATCGGGAAAGGTTTCAGCAGACTCCAAATCAGATGGATCAATTATGATGCAAGGGTTTTTGACTGGAGTGACACCGCAATCAATTGAAGACTTGATCTGACTCTGCCCAACACGCACATAGACCGTCACCACGAAAGAAAATCAACCACACTGACCCACCTAAGGGTTTCATGACCCATTCAGCACCATCAGGAGTACCACGTATTGCAAAGCCTAGAAACTAACAGATGACTGGATCGAGTCACCCTCTCTTTCAAAACTACCAATGGGAGATGGCCCCTGAGACGTAGCCATGTGTTGGTTGGAGCGGCCCGTGGTACCTCTTCTAGCACCCCCCCTACCTGACCCACTGTAAGAGTTGGGTGAAGTTGACATGATGTACTTAGTTCCTGATATTTGTACGTTTGGGATGGGGACTCAGACTACTGGAGGATAAGCCAGCTGCCCAACATGGCACTTTCAACTAGAGACACTGGAGGACCTGACTTATAGAGAGACACTACACACACCTATTATTGAATACTTTGACAATGTAGGAAAGTGACCTCTTTCTTGGCATGTGTACCCACATTTTCTGCCTGTTGTCAGTATGTCTGACTGTGTATGACTGTGTCTACAGGGTTCCTGCTAACCAGGACCCCAGTAGTTTTGCTCTCTCCTCTAAATTGCACGTTATTCTTCCACAATTGGCATACTGCCCCCCCCCACGTAAGTTCCTAGTATATGGTACCTAGGTACCCAGGGCATCCCTATGGGCTGCATCAGTTGTTCTGCCACTCATGCAAAGGGTTCAGCAGGCCTGCCATTGCAGTCTGCGTGAACCGGGGGCACGTACCCGGTTTCACTACAGGTCACTGCACTAGGTCACTATAAGTCACCCCTTTGGTAGGCCCTCTCAGCCCAGAGGGCAGGGTAAAGGGACCTGTGTGTGAGGGCATCCCTGCTCTAGCAGAGGTGCCCCCACGAACTCCAGCACCATTTTACACGACTTCGTGAGTGCGGGGATGCCATTTTATATATGTACTGGACATACGTCACTACCTATGTTCAGCTACATAATGGTAACTCCGAACCGAGGCATGTTTGGTATCAAACATGTCGGAATCGTACCCCAATACTACTGCAAGTACGATTCCATGCACTCTGGGGGCTCCTCTGAGGACCCCCAGCACTGCCACCACCAGTCTTACAGGGTTTCTCGGCAGCCCATGCTGCTGCCACCCCTAAGACAGGTTTCTGGCCTCCTGCTGCTTGAGCTGATCAAGCCCAGGAGGACAGAACAATATATTTCCTTTGAGAGAGGGAGGTAACACCCTCTCCCTTTGGAAATAGGTGTGACTGGCTTGTGAGGGGTAGCCTCCCAAAGCCACTAGCTTTGCTTTGAAGGGCACATTTGGTGCCCTCCGTGGGTAAACCAGTCCACACCAGTTCAGGGACCCCCAGTCCCTGCTCTGGCACGAAACTGGACAATAGTAAGGGGAGTGACCACTCCCCTGTCCATCACCACCCCAGGGGTGGTGCCCAGAGCTCCTCCAGAGGGCCCCTGGGTTCTGCCATCTTGATTCTAAGGTTGGCAGGGAACTCTGGGAGCTTCTGAGTGGCCAGGTCATGCAGGTGACGTCAGAGTCCCCTCCTGATAGGTGCTTACTTGGTTAGGTGACCAATCCCCCATTCAGGGCTATTTAGGGTCTTTCTCTTGGGTGGGTCCTCAGATTCAGGTTGCAACATTCCAGCAGGGCTCCTCTGCAACCTTTACTTCAACTTCTGGCCCCCAGAACCACAACTGGACCCTCCAGGAACCTACAAGCTGCAGATCCACGAGGAAGACTCTTCTGCAACATTGTATCCAAAGTTTCTGCCAGCTTTGCAACAGTTTCCTTGCTGTGCATCCTCAGAAGACTGCAACTCTTCATCCTGCACAAGAAGAAGAATCTGCCTTGGAGTGAAGGAGTTACTTCCCTGCAACTGCAGGCACCTATAACAAGCGACGGCCGGCTGCGAGGATCCCCTCTCCTGCTGAGCTGCGTGGATCCTAAATCACAGGTGGTGGTCCGGAGTAGTCCCCTTGGTCCTCTCTGCCAGCTGTCCAACTTTGGTGCAGGTAAGCCTTTCCTTCCCATGCAGGACAGCACCCCTAGGACTGCGTCTCTTGCAGCTGCCAAGGCTTGTTTGCGTGTCCTCCAAGGGATCTTCAGGCGACGTGCAGCTACAGTCCCCAGCACTCCTTCCTGCAAATGCCAGCCTCCTGCGTGGTTCTCCTGCAGCATGGGATCCACTTTTGTAATGCTGCCTGGGCTTCTTCAGTGGCTTGTGTCCTCGTCCTGTGGGACTCCTGTGGGTGCTGCCTCTCCTCCTGTGGACTCTCTGCGACGTTGAGGGTCCCCTGTGACTCCCCCTCCTTGGATGAGTCCTCCTGGGCCTTGCTGGTCCCCGACAGCACCTCTTTTCCACTGACCGCACGTTTGCCTTTGCCAAGGCTTGTTCGTGGAAATCCTGCACCGACTCCCGTCTGCAATCTTCCTTCGGGGGTAGGACATTTTCTGCATCCATCCGGAACTCTTCGCCTGCTTTTGGACTGCAGTGCTGACCTGTTCTTCAGAACCGTCGACCAACTCCTGCATCCACAGCTGGGTGGGTAGTACCTCCTACTCCTCCTGGACTCCACTGTGACTCTTGGACTTGGACCCCTCTCTCCACAGGTCTTCTTTCTTCAAGAATCCACTGCTGGTTTTCTTGTAGTCTTCTCTAGGAGTTTTTCTTCTTTTCCTCCTTTTGGGTGGTTTGGGGAAAATCCAGTGATTTACTGCTGCATTCCTGGTCGCTGGGGTGGTACTTACCTTTGTGGTTTTATAATACCCCAAGCTCCCCTCTACACATTTTACTTACCTAGGTGGGGGTACCTTGTTCGCATTCCATTTTTTTAGTATATGGTTTGTGTTTCCCCTAGGGTCACAATTGGTTATTACTGTTTGCACTGTTTTCTAACCTTTTCTACACCTACTTCTGATTGTTAGTGTATACATTTAAGAGTATTACTTACCTCCTAAGGGTGGGTCATGTGTCTAGTGATTTGTGATAATCTGTGCCAAAAATAAAGTACCTTTATTTTTGTACACCTGACTGTTTTCTTTCATTTACTAAGTGCTGTGTGACTACAGTGGTGTTGCATGTTCTTAGCATGTCTCCTAGATAAGCCTTTGGCTGCCCATCCACAGCTACCTCTAGAGAGCCTGGCTTCTAGACACTGCCTACACTTCACTAAGAGGTGATACTTGGACCTGGTATAAGTACTTTGGGCACCCACCACACACCAGGCCAGCTTCCTACAGACAAGAACAAGGGAACAGCATCCCCCCTCTTACTAGAGTGGGAGGCCTTTAAAATAGTAGTCAGGGGTCACTGTACTGGACAGTCAGTGGGCATTAACAGGGAACTCCATGCAGAGCTCCGCACATTAGATAAGACACTTAATACACTGAGGATCTCCTTGAGCACAGACGCCGCTACAGCCCAACAGTTATTTGGCGGAAATAACAGTATGGATTAATTCTGGAAAAGCTGAGATGCCATGATCACAAGTTGTTAGCGTGGCTAATTCGACCTGAATCCCAGGGTTCCCCGTCACACACCTGAAGACAGAGGCAGGAACACAGGTTCACCCAATAGGAGAGATAGACCAAGAATTTCAGAAATATCACGAAGCTCTATATAGCAAACCAAGCATTCCTTTGGGCCACACAATTCATTATTTTCTAGATGGGCTTGATCTTCTGATTTTAGCATGCAAAGCGAGGACACCACTGAGAGGCCCAATGACGGCTCTAGAAATTAGACAGGCCATCAAAGAAGTGGCAAGGGGCAGAAACCCAGGCCTGGAAGGACTCCTGGCAGAGTTCAATACAATGTATGTTACCTTAATGGCGCTGAAATTGGAAACGCTTTACGCGGAATCCTTAAGATGTGGCTGCCTCCCTGATACAACCCGTAGCCCCACTGTTGTACCCCTCCTCAAGACTGCGACACCGGGGGCCCCCGTTACTGCATTTTGTCCATTATTGACACCACATCACTTACCAAGACCTGTAAAGCACAAGGTAGGCACAAGGGTCATAGACCTGACCCCTGCTTAGGCCAAACGCAAGATTGCAATGGCTTGAAAATACCAGTCGGAGCAAGCAGAAAAAACCTGGGTGAAAGCCGTCTCCAACTGGGCTAAGGCGGAAGAAAGAGTACTCCGTTGGGAGGATGCGAAGGGCCTCAGGAGACAATCTATGGCGGAGCTGTGGTCTGAGGTACTGAATAGCTAGGACACTCCAACAGAGCTACTGGTAGATAATGAGTCAGACACAACAGATGATGAAAGAGCAAGTGGTGGACACAGTGCAGTGGGCTTCTAATACAGGAATCAGACAAGACAAACTAAGGGCAGATGTAGGAAAATGGCTCCCTGTTGTAGTTACCCCCCACTTTTTGCCTGATATTGATGCTGACTTGACTGAGAAGTGTGCTGGGACCCTGCTAACCAGGCCCCAGCACCAGTGTTCTTTCACTTAAAATGTACCATTGTTTCCACAATTGGCACACCACTGGCACACAGATAAGTCCCTTGTAAAAGGTACCAGTGGTACCAAGGGCCCTGTGACCAGGAAAGGTCTCTAAGGGCTGCAGCATGTGTTGTGCCACCATTAGGGACCCCTCACCTAACACATGCACACTGTCATTGCAGATTGTGTGTGTTGGTGGGGAGAAAAAGGCAAAGTCGGCATGGCATCCCCCTCAGGGTGCCATGCTCACAGAATACTGCCTGTGGCATCGGTAAGTCACCCCTCTAGCAGGCCTTACAGCCCTAAGGCAGGGTGCACTATACCACAGGTGAGGGCATAGCTGCATGAGGAATATGCCCTTACAGTGTCTAAGTCTATTCTTAAACATTGTAAGTACAGTGTGGCCATATTAAGTATATGGTCTGGGAGTTTGTCAAAAACGAACTTCACAGCTCCATAATGGCTACACTGAATACTGGGAAGTTTGGTATCAAACTTCTCAGAATAATAAACCCACACGGATGCCAGTGTTGGATGCATTAAAAAATGCACACAGAGGGCATCTTAGAGACGCCCCCTGTATTTTATCCAATCCTTCAGTGCAGGACTGACTAGTCTGTGCCAGCCTGCTGCTGAGAGACGAGTTTCTGACCCCATGGAGTGAGGGCCTTTGTGCCCTCTGAGGCCAGAAACAAAGCCTGCTCTGGGTGGAGGGGCTTCACACCTCCCTCCCTGCAGGAACTGTGACACCTAGCAGTGAGCCTCAAAGGCTCAGTCTTTGTGTTACAATGCCCCAGGGCACTCCAGCTAGTGGGGATGCCCGCCCCCTGGACACAGCCCCCACTTTTGGAGGCAAGTCCAGGGGAGATAATGAGAAAAACAAGGAGGAGTCACCCACCAGTCAGGACAGCCCCTAAGGTGTCCTGAGCTGAGGTGACCCATGCCCTCAGAAATCCTCCATCTTGATTTTAGAGGATTACCCCCAACAGGAATAGGGGTGTGCCCCCTCCCCTCAGGGAGGAGGCACAAAGAGGGTGTAGCCACCCTCCAGGACAGTAGCCATTGGCTACTGCCCTCCCGACCTAAACACACCCCTAAATTCAGTATTTAAGGGTACCCCAGAACCCAGGAAATCAGATTCTTGCAAACTGAACTAAAAAGGACTGCTGACCTACAAGCCTGCAGAGACGACGGACGGCAACAACTGCTTTGGCCCCAGCCCTACCGGCCTGTCTCCAGATTCGAAAACCTGCAACCAGCGACGCATCCAACAGGAACCAGCGACATCTGAAGCCTCAGAGGACTGCCCTGAATCCCAGGACCAAGAAACTCCTGTGAGCAGCGGCTCTGCTCATCAACCAGCAACATTCTTGCAACTTTTCTGCAACTTTCAATGACCTCACTCTTCCCACCGGAAGTGTGATACTGCACCCTCTGCACTCGACACCCCCCGGGTCGAGATCCAGAGAACCAACCCCACAGGGAGGACTCCCTGGCAACTGTGACCCCGTGAGTAGCCTGAGACGACCCTCACAGCGACGCCTGCAGAAAGAATCCAGAGGCTCCCCCTGACCGCGACTGACTGTAACAAGGGACCCAATGCCTGGACCAAGCACTGCACCGCAGCCCCCAGGACCAGAAGGAACCGAACCTCAGTGCAGGAGTGACCCCCAGGCGACCCCTGCCTAGGTGGCTGGCCCGAGAAGCCCCCCTGTGCCCTGCCTGCACCGCTAGAGTGACCCTCGGGTCCCTCCATTGAAACCAATATAAAACCCAACACCTGCTTTGCACACTGCACCCGGCCGCCCCGGTGCCGCTAAGGGTGTGTTTTGTGTGCCTGTTTGTGTCCCCCCCAGTGCTCTACAAAACCCCCCTGGTCCGCTCTCCGAGGACGCAGGTACTTACCTGCTAGCAGACTGGAACCGGAGCACCCCTGTTCTCCATAGGCAACTATGTGTTTTGGGCACCTCTTTGACCTATGCACCTGACCGGCCCTGAGCTGCTGGTGTGGTAACTTTGGGGTTGCCTTGAACCCCCAACGGTGGGCTGCCTATGCCCAGGAACTGAGACTTGTAAGTGTCTTACTTACCTCACAATCTAACCATTACTTACCTCCCCCAGGAACTGTTGATTTTTGCAGTGTCCACTTTTAAAATAGCTTATTGCCATTTTAACAAACACTGTATATGTTATTGCTCTAATTCAAAGTTCCTAACTTACCTGTGTGGAGTACCTTGCATTTTATGTATTTACTTCAAATCTTGAACTTGTGGTTCTAAAAATAAATTAAGAAAATATATTTTTCTATATAAAAATATTGGCCTGGAGTTAAGTCTTTGAGTGTGTATTCCTCATTTATTGCCTGTGTATGTACAACAAATGCTTAACACTACCCTCTGATAAGCCTACTGCTCGACCACACTACCACAAATTAGAGCATTTGAATTATCTAATTTTTCCACTATCTTACCTCTAAGGGGAACCCTTAGACTCTGTGCACACTATCTCTTAATTTGAGATAGTATATACAGAGCCAACTTCCTACAGCAGAGATAGGGGAGAATTTGCAGAAGCCTTGTACATGAACATGCCCCTTCCTCTTACCCCATACACGGAGACTATGCTGAGAGAGGACAGGAGCGCGTCCAATCCGAAACCTCACCTACATACCCTCACAGTAACAATAACTTCTGCCATAGGCAGAGAGGCAAAACAGATGCCTTCCTCCTGGCCATATTAAGATGTTATGTACTCTACTCCCAGAGATGTTTAATTCAGTTCGTAGTCTAAGTTTAAGAGACAAAAACATAAGTGATTAATGTCCTCTTCCCAAAGCATGCACTCCCCCATAAGAGCCGACGGGCAAGACACATTCAAATCCTCACAAACTGGACGTGCATTGCACCGCCAGATGCCCACACACAACCAAATCCACTCTGGGTAGTTATACTGAGCCCTCACTAACAAGGTATCCATCCGTCTAACATCCCATTCAGTTGACATACTGGAGGAGATAAGCTTTGATGGGAGACAATTAATAGGGGCAATGTCTTACCTGAATATTATACCAGAATATTGTTATCTGCCCAATGCATGTTACATGAGATGTAGGAAATGTTGTCAAAACGAATTGAGACTGTAACTGTATATGGAAAATGACCATAAAGATATATTTAAAAATAAATAAAAAAGGTAGCCCTTGGTCCAGAAGCTCCCTTTTTCAATTTGGTGTAAATTTGTTCAGTAGTTTTTGAAATATTAAAAGGAAACCAAATGTGTATATCTTGAGACGCAAACCCTTTGCGAATCCTCCCCATCACGGGCAAAGATCTGATTGGCTGAAAACACTTCAACCAGGAAGTGAAGCAGCTATTTTGGGACTTGGCTTTAACCGAGCACCCAAACAAAAAGATGAAAAAAAAAAATAAGAGAGCAGAGTAGGAATACCCTGAGCCCCTAGCCTTGGTCCAAGGGTCCCCCTGGGACACAACCAGGGCAGAAAAAGCATTTTTCTTTAAATTGACATCCAAATTCATGTTTTTTTTGTTTTTTAAAGCAAGCGCAGTCTCCTGCGTTTGCTTTTAATATTGCCCCCAGGTGGGCCAGGTCCTGGGGGCATATTTGGTACAATTATGAAGGAGATGGGGCGCACGAGGCACCCCTCCAAGGGCTTTCCAAAGCCCTGGGGAGTACCACCTTCCCGGGGCTACATGTAAAAGAAATGCAGGGGTAAACACAGACCCCACCACCAGGACCCGGGAACCGCCCCCTCTCCGGGGCAACAACATGAAAAGATGTGGGGAGCCGCGTGGAATAAAATTGTGCATGAAAGCAGGGAACTGGGGAGGAATAGAATCTCAGCCACCGTCATAGAAAGATATCTTGAGGCAACAGAAAGGTAGCAGGGAGGATTACTGACCTTGAGCACTGCACTACAGACAATCAGTGAGCCCCTAAGTTTCAATCAACACTGCAAGGAGTTTTAGAAGGCACACTTCACATATCACCACATAGATGCTGCAGGGGCAAAGATTGGTGTTCACTCACATAACTACATGGCCACGCAGATCATAACAGGGGGACTGTGAAAGTACAAGTAGCATGCCGCACTGAAGACAAACTGCGAGGGAGTATGTCACACACAACACCACAAGTAGTCAGGGATACAGTTCACATAAAAGCACCCAAACAAACACTAATTGATCACAACAAAGCAAGGAGGCCCTATATGTACATGTTGTACACAGCACCACACAGATACAACTTCGTGGTAGCAGAGGGAATACTTGATGATGTTTTAGTCACATCTGCTATAAAGGAATATGGTAATTACATAATGGCTACTGCTATAATACATTATTCTGATAGATTTGTCGAGAACACATTTGAGCATAACATGAAACATGTCAAATAATGTATTAGAAGGTAATGTGGACATGTGTATAAAGGTGTCTGATGGTTTGTATTATTATCTGTTGTGTGCTACAAAATTGAGAATCTAATTAAGACATTTGATAAAAAAGCTTATACTCTTGCAACTTTAACTCATGTCTCCAACATGTGTTTAAATAGATGATTTTGATAACCGAGCCATGGGGCACAGATAATGATCAATATTTTTGCCTTTCTTACAACTAATACACATGTTTTAAATTAAAACAAAAATCACTAAAAATTGTGTTTTAGAAAGTAACTAGAAAACTCCACAGAAGCACAGGAGATTCTACAGGCAATCAAATCCATTCTGTCCATAACAGCCTGCATCGACTGCCAGCAGACAGAGGGCAAAGAAAGCCTTTAATTCGAGGAGACTGATGTGGTACATCTGCTCCTTTGGGGAACGATGTCTTCTAATCACCAAGGTCTCCTAGTGTGAATTCCACCAGAGTATGGAGGCATCCATTACCACTGTGGCTACATATGGGGGTGGACAGAATGGCCCCTGCAAGTCTAATGGCTCATCACTGACCACCACTGAAGAGCTCCTGCTGCCTCTGGAGAAACCCAGATCACGTGTGTCAGAATACCCAATGCTGAGCCCAGTACAAACAGTAGCACTGCTGAAGGGCCTTCATATGCCAATGTCAGTGGAGTAACAAAACTTGAGGGGGCCCATCTGTGAAGTACATGGAGGGGCCTCCCTTCGACCCAGTCAGGAGATCTTAGGCAAGGGGCCCAGTGTACTGTGCTGAGATGGCCCCCTGGAGCTCAAGCTCCCCACACAAGGGGGCTGCGGGAGCTATTGTTACACCTGTGGCCAATGTGCATGGCAGACAAGCAGAATGCAGGAGACATACAAGGTACCGGGTAGTCAGAGCCAGAAGAAGAGCTCCCTACAGATGCATTGGGATATCCCAAATCCTCTGGGAGGAGCGAAGGCTCTAAGAGGATGTTGGTTCCATAGCTGTTTTTATGAAAAAGATGCGCTGAGAGGACTCTGAGTACCATTTCATTAAGCTGACAGAGCCGGAAAATAAAGGGAAGCAATGCTGTGATGCTTAGGTGGTCTGACATCAGCTGCAGCAAACCCAACTTCAGAGCCTATCATCGAGGTATTGAAATACAAAGACCCCACCCCATCCTGCAAAGATGCGTTGCAACCACTGCCACACTCTGGTGAAGACCCAAGGTACAGATGTCAACCCAAATGGGAGGACTGTGAATTGCTAGTGGATGGAGCTTACAACAAAACACAGGTACCACATGTGCAATTGCAGGAACTGTATGACTAAATATGCACTCTGCAAGTCAAGGAGACCTTCCAGTCTCCCAGCTCCAGAGCCAGCGAAACCTTTGCAAGGGACAGCATCTTGAATTTCTCTTTGCAGGGAAAGGAGTTCAAGACCTGAAGGTCGAGAATAGGACAAAGCCACCTGTCCTTCTTCGAGGCAAGAAAGTAACAGGAATAACATCCCCTTCCAATCTCATGATCAGGAATGAGCTCCACCGCTCCCTTGCTCAACAGGACTACGAACTCATGCATCAGAAAGCAGCCATGTTTGGGAAATGTTCGAGAAGATGGGGGGAGGAGATTGAAGTGGAAAACACCTGGAAAGGAATGGCATAGCCATGCCCAAATATCTGAAGGATCCAGTAGTCCAATGTGACAAATGGCGACACACACACACACTTCCACAGGCCACAAGTGCTCCTCAGGAGCAAGTTACCGCAGTTTTGCGGGTGGGCTAAACAGGAACAGAAAGAAGAGGGCGAAGAAGAGGGCTGTTGCTGGTTGTGGAGGCCTCAGGAACCACTGCCCTCCTATACTGGTGGAGAAATTGGTTTGGCTGGGTTGGGTTTGCCAAAATGGTTTTCTCCACAAGAACCTACTAGCCTTGCTGTATTCCCTGTGGAATTGATGGGAGAGGGACACCAGCTCCAGGGAATGAGCTGTAGCCTTCTGCTGCTTGAACCTTTCCAGGGCTGTCTCAGCCTTCTCTCCAAACAATCAAAAGACATTTCCATTAGTCCTGGATGTCCCCTTAAAATCAGGTGTATTATAACCAAGCCTGTCAGCAGATGGCGACAGATTCCATTGATCATGCCACTGAGTCAACCGTGTCCAAAGTGAGCCTACATCCTGTTGACCTCAAACCAGTTTAGTGAATTGACCCTTTAACTGATCATCTAAGCCAGCTCCCATAGAGCATGGGAAATATCCTGCAAAGGACACAAGTCTCACTGGAAAACCAGAGAACAAGGTTCCCTGAAAACTACTTTTCCCATGGCCTTGAGTCTGCTCGAATCACAGTCTGGAGTAGCTGTAGGGAACAAGCCAGGGTTTTGCTTGGAGCAGGAGGATGCCTGCATAGGACTACGGTATAGGATGGGCAGTCAAAACCATAGAGTCACTAGCTGCTGAGCAATGAGGGTGGGCAGCCTTGTGGTTCACAACTGCAGCTGAAGTAGACTTGCCCCACGCGGCTAAAATAGGCTACATTAATGCCTTGTCAAACAGCAACAGAGGCTCATTAGCTGAGAATCGGCTGCAGAATCTGTTAGGATATTTGGCTTGTTTTACTGCACCTGAGGTCTTTCAAAGGAGAGCCATAAAGGAGGAGGGACTGACATCCTATGTCTATTTGTTTGACAGTATCTAGTCACTCGAAGTTTGCACTGCCAGATAATCAGCACTGTCTGTGTTTAAAGGATGGAGAAAATCACTTGCGTCACTGCCATCATCTTTATGTTTTACTATCCCAGGTATATGTGTCTAATCTGACCAAAGACATTTATTTTGCCAAAATATTTATGTCTACGCAGGAGCCTGCATTTCGAATCCTCAACCTACCTCTGAGCCTGTCAGCAACAGGAAGCCAGTATGGTCTTTGTTTTGGAAATTTCTGCCGCCTGGGGTAGAACCTCCAAAGACAGCACGAGCAACATTACAGGCACCACTGGTAATGCCTCTGGAGGCAGGACAGGCTCCACTCGCACTGTAACGGAGTTGGTAGAAGTCCAAGGGGGGTGACTTGCGCGAAGGGATGACCCACCAGAAGAAGCCCACTCAGGAGTCACAATGTCTCCATGGAGTCAGAGTGTACGCCAGACGAAGCACAGCAGAACAGAGCCAGCATTGTTTGTGTGAAGGCCGCAAACTACACAGGGTGAGTTCCAGTGGCTGGAAAACCCACAGAAGGATCCCGAGTGACAACCAGCTCTGTCTCCAAAGATAAAGCCAGGATTCTGGGAGCTCAACTGTCACTACTCTGAAGACCTATCATGGGTGCTCAAGCAGCACCTTGGCACTGAAACGGCCCTCCTCTGGTGCTTCTTATCTTTCTTTTTTTATTCATCTCTCTACATCTAGGCCAACTTGCTTGTCAATGGCAATCAAGATGTTCTTCAGCAGGACCAGGATCCAGAACACTTTTGTGCTTCATGGGTGTCACGGCCTGGGCGACCAACAACTTCATTTCCTCTTCTCTAATTAATGGCCATGGGATGCATGAGGCAGCATTTATTGTATGACCCAAAGTTTTATCTTAATCCCAGACACTAAAGGCACACCTCAGGAGGCAGAGAGATACAAATGGGTATCTGCTTAAGGCAGGATTGGTAGTGATTTAACACGAACGTTAGGGGTGGGGCCATCTTGTCAGTACAGAATACTAAAATCTTTGCTAATTTGAAAAACAATCATAAAGGAGAGCACTACGGATCCATGTCAAAATGCATGGGAAGAAAGAACCAAAATAGGTGTGCCGGGGTAGTACTACATGGCTGTGGTGATTTCATATGGAGGAGGTTTCTGCACCGAAAAAGAGTTGAGAACCATCTCCATCTGTCACCATGGGAGAACTGTTTCAACTCTTCCAGATCCAGTCTGGAGCCTTGAGTAGATTCAAATGGTGAGGAATATGAAGGTAGAATTATCCTTCACAAATCTGAGAACTATCATATTGCTTTATTTTTGTATTCAGTATACGCCATTAAAATTAAGGAGCACTTATTTGGTATTTATTTATTTTAAAAAAAAAATTCTATCTGCATTTATCCTTGTTTTCTGTTTGTTGAAAAAGTGACGTTGCATTTAGTATATTTCCACTTCTATTTAAGGGGTAAGGGCACACTCACATTTGGAAGCTTGATGTATTTCAGGACACATAAGGTGCATCACTGATGTACAATAGGCTGATGTAGCAATGTAGTTCTAACACTGGAAGCTTAGAAAGCATTCTATCTTTTTAAACTCATCAGTCAGCACAGCCATTGGCCTGGCAGTCATGATTAACAGCATTAAAAATAACCCCAACTATAATTGATAGCATGGTCCAAACATTCTTATTTTTAAGACAAAAAAATAGCACTACATGGAAATTATTATAGCACAGCTCACATACAATGCGACACAGAGACTGCAAGGCCACATGTCACAAACAGCACCACACGGAGAGTACAAAAGCACATCTTACAAACTGCAGCACATTTAATCTACAAGGGCACACCATACACAAAGCACCACAAAGAGGCTACAAAGACACACCTCAGGCAAAACGCCATCCAAAGGTTATGAAAGCACACATAACACACAGCAGCACGAGGTTAAGAGGGTGCATGTCACATATAGCAAAACATGAAAGTTATTATGGTTATAGGTCACAAGGGGTCCAACAGAACAGAGGTCAATACAACTGTATTTCAGCTGCTTTCAATGCATGCCAACATTTATATCAGAATAGTGGGGTAAACAGAAGGACTACGCACAGTATAATTTCATTCCAAAGATCCTCCAGCTTGCTGTCCATGTGACCAGTCTGGATAATTTCAGCTTCTTTTTTCAATTTCCTGAAAATACAGAAAAACAAATATTAGAGGCTGGTTTTATTTTCTCACACATATAACACCAACTGTAAGCTGTGAAAAGATATGCCTCAGTTACTCACTCAACAATTCATGTCGTAGTGCTAACCAACAATATTGTGATGGCAATTAAATATACAAGTTCCATGAACGCTTTGGAGAAGAAGCATATTTAGCAGCACTAAGAGTGATCCTAATGTCAATGTGCCCATCTGCTAACCAAGTATTTCAGTGTCAAGAGAAGGCTCACAAACATTAGAATCGTGAACACCCCAAACAATTTGTTGCCTATAAAACAACTGCCATTAAATTCCAAACACCCAAGCTCCTGAGCCAAACAACAAAAAAACGTACTCTTACACAATTCCATACGTAAAATAGTAAATAAGCATGGTGGCCTAGCACTCAATGTGCATAGCAAGTGGACAGTGGTAGAAAACTCGGCAAGGATATGGTCTTTAGGGGCTTGAGGCTCCAGTCCATGCCCATTACCTTGGTCAACATGGGAGAAAGAGAAAACCTCAAACTTGTGGTTGATCCATTAGGAGGTATTCAAGGCAACTAGCATCTGCATAATCTGTGTGCTAGGTCACACCAGTCCTGTTTTTGTCTTGGGCACCTATTGGTGCAGTGGACTGACCAGATGCAAAATCAGCCCAACATAGAACGCTTGGTATTTTCCTGGTACAGCATCTGGCATCAGACTTCTTCCTCCTTAGTGCCTCAGTCATGTATCCCCACATGTGGGCACTTCTGCAACTGAAAGTCAATCCAGTGCGTTCATTATTCAGTAGCTTTTTCATTTCACAGGAAACTGAGATTGGGCCACCTTGTGCCTCAGGATCCGGTCCCGTGATTTGACCCAACCATGGAGCAAGCAATTAATGATGTTCACTGAAGGGAGCTCTTTAAAAAGTAGAGGATTCCCAGTAAGAAATCCCTGGAGAGGTTTGGGAGTAAAGATTCCTAGACTGCAGTTGACATGCCAGGCCAAATTCTCACTTGTGAAAGTCTGGCTTAGTATCACAAGCTCTTAATTCATCCTTTTTACAGTTTGTCTGTTTGCACTGCAGATATATGTGTTGTTTAAAGTCTGAGAAACTCTGGGGTTTAATACTACTTCAGTATTGCAGCAGATTCAGCAGAAGAGGCAGAGTTGTATGTGATGAGCAACCAATTCACTCTCAAAAAGGAATAGTCTTTGTAGGAAAGTGCCCTTTTTGACATGGTTAACCCCACTTTTTGCCACTGGTACTTAGGTTTTTCGACTGAAGCTGCACTGGGGGTCCCTGATAACCAGGTCCCCAGTGCCGGTGCTCTTTTCTTAAAATAAGGTAAAATGGTCTAATTGTATACAGTTGGCACACATTGTAGCACCCCTGTAAATTCCTAGTAAATGGTAACCCTGGTACCAAGGGCATGGGTACCTAAGGGCTGCAGCATGTATTATGCCAGTCTAGAGGAGCCCCCCACACACAAAAATTGTACGCAGACTGCCACTGCATGCTACGTGATATGGTGCAAACCATGTGTGAAAACACGACAAGGCACACTCATTGTGTACCATGCAAAAGTCACTGCATATAATATATGTAAGTCACCCCTACAGCAGGCCTTTGAGGCCTAAGACAGGGTGCATTATATTTTATGTGAGGACATATTTGTTGGAGCAGATATGCCCCTGTGATATCTAGTTCGATTACTAGATATTACAAGTGAACAGGGAAACCATCTTAAGGTACTGGGCACTGGTCATTACAAGATAACCAGCTACATAATGGCTTTACTGAAACCTACGGTGTTTGGTATCAAACAACTTGGTATAATAAACCCATACTGGTGTCAATATTGGGTTTACTATGACATGCAAGCAGAGGGCACCTTAGAGATGCCCCCTGAAAACCTATTAGTCTTCTAGTGTGCTGGCTGACTGGTATCCACTGGCATGTCACCACATTCATGTTTCTGACCCCCTAGAGGTGGCTCTTCAAGGCTAATGCCTGCTCCGGAGGAAGGTATTATCACCTCCTCCAGCAGGATGGCTAGTAAATCAGAATTTCTGAGCTGCAGACTTCAAAACCTCTGCCGCCCTTTGATATGTGACGCTTGGCTTCCCCCAGACCTGGGGGAATGCCACCAACCCTGCCCTTCAGCCCATTTGGCACCAGGACAGGAGGGAAATCAACTATACAACAGGCGTGTTGCACCTCCAGGTTAGTCACACCTCTAAGGTAGGCTGCCTAACGTACCAACAGGGGTTCCACCATTTTATTTTTGTTGGAACTAGGAACTCTGGGACATGGTTACCCCACTCCCCACAGGAAATGGTCATATAGGGGGCGTAGTGATCCCAGAGGTAGGTAGCCCACTGGCTACTACCCTTCACTCCTGCTGTTTTTCTTTTCCCTCTTCTGAAGGTGCACCAAGAGCTGTGACAGCCTCAAACTCGCCAACCTGCCAGACAAAAAAGTTATGCATCTGACCCCCCCGCCCAAGTCCATTGAAACTAACAGTATCTTTGTGGATCTGAAACCCTCAAGAGCCGAGCACCCCTTTGAGTTCTGCCAGACAAGTCCCTCAATCCCCACTTGCAGCCATTTTCTTACAGGTACTTTCCCCCATTGATTTTAGTGTGTAGCATCCAAGGGTACCACTGCTGGAACCACCTCTGCACCCAGACACCTCAGAGCAGGTAAACTCGAACAGTTGGTGGTTCTGAGGACCTTATCCCCTACTTACCTTAAGCCCTGAAAAACAGCCCTGTAGGTCGTTTGCAAGTGACCCTATGCAATGTACTTTTCTCCCATAGGGTAACATAAGCGTGCTCAAGGATTATGCCTCAAATCTGACAGCTGTATTTGCTGTAATTTTAAATATCATTAACTTGAAAAGTACTCACCTGATCCCGAAGATCTTGGTGTCTAAATTAACATAATAATCAATGTTATTTTTTTAAATTGGTGTAGGATTTCCTTATTTGAGTGTGTGTCTCCTATATTGACTGTGTGTGAAAACAAAATGCCCAACATTCCCTTTGATAAGCCTAAGATTGCTTGACCACAATACCACAAATAGGGGACCGTGGGACTGTTAAAGCAAGCTCCTGTACACTAGTGAGGATACCCGGACTCTCTGCACAGTGTAACTCATTTTGGTACACTATACAGAGAACCAGCCTCCTACAGTCCTCCATTATGCTTCATCAGTTAGCCTAGGAAAAGTGGCAATGTTACACATTCAGCCTGGACCACCGCGGACTTTTAAACCTGAACACTCCCAAACTCAACCCTACACAATCGCAGCTTAAGCGTTGTACTAACGCTAACTTTTAACCCAACTTCTCCAGCCCGAACACTGTGAGACATGGACAGTACAAGCCAAGTCTTGAACATTGTCAAACCAACATCTGGCGTCACCAACACTATACACCCAATCAAGCTTTAACATCACTAATATAAGCCCAGAACACCCTTAAGGTTTCGAGCGTCAGGGTGCTGTAGAACTTTGAGGTGGTGACCCCCTTCATCTCCACCTTGGTGACCGTGATCACAAGTGAGTATTTCTGAACCACTGTGGTTCTTCTCACCAGTGGGCAACACCAATATACCATGGTGACCAGGATCATACAGTCACCCCAGATCCCCAGTGAACTGCCTCTTACCTGTAATGCTCTTGTGTATCTTTAATCAACTTCTTCAGTTCGTCAATTCTCTCTGCAGTAAGCTTGCGAACTATGACGTCTTCCACTGTCTCCACCACCTCACCCTTCTCACCACGCTTCCTCCTAGCAAGAGAACCAGACCCAGTAAATTGACATGAGTTCACGTGTTGTAACCAAAACTTCCAAATGCTCACAATCATCTACAACACAACAGTGTAAAACTGCCCAGGTAAGTCATTACATATATATATTTTTTAAAGCATTCGGTCACTTAAATAAAGTAACAATTAACAGATCACCTTCTTATGCCAATTCTATAACCACTTGTATGAGAGACCTGCCTTCAGTGCAAGGTTAATGAAGGGCTAATAATAGTTTTATTAGCTCTGGAACAAAGCAAATAAAGGTGATTCTTATAAACAAATGAATTCATAAAGTTAAAATGGATATGTTATTTTTTTATCCTGGGATGGTGTTGATTTCTTCTCAAATCTTAAGTGACCCTTACTATCATCATGGGGCAGAGTAAAGTGTTGACCTCTGATCAAAGTTCTATCTTTTCTGAATGAGTTTGCAGGAGGTGTTAGGAAATATCTTATTACCCTTAGAACATTTCAGAAAAGCTAAAACATGATTGAAGGACCTGCTACGATGTTCTGCCATATTTTTACAGTGGCTTACTCTTACTTTCTTCCAGCAGAGTCCCTATAAAATCGTTTTTTAAGTATAGAACACATTTTAAATCTGATACTCTTCTAGAGAGGCCAACCCCTTTGTTATAAAGCAAAAGGCAAATGACCAATGCATTGGTACTCTCAGAGATTACAGGTTTCCCGCCGACTGTGTTGCTTTAAAGCATACTTCTATCCTGCGACTCACGAAATCTGTGTGAACTCTGTCACCTTTTCATTGCTTAATGTTCAGTGTTGTTGTGAAAAGGAAGGCCTACCCTCTACAGAGGACAAGGTAGATTATTTGTACGCAGAAGTGATTTAACTAGTGTTAGGGAAACCCAGTTGGTGGTAGTCAAAGTGCCTGACTGGGGTGATCTTTGTTACAGGAACTATTGGACTTGCTCATTTGTCCACCGACCTGTGCAGGCAACAAAAATGTCAAATAGTGGGAGTAAGTATTACACAAAGTACTCTTTCTAGAACACATGTTTTTAAAGTCTGATTACATAGAATATTCTACAGAATATGTCTCCTTAAAAGGAGAAAGTCCATACACCTACAAGTCTGAACTTCCTTATATTTCTGACATCCCAATCCCTGTCTGTCTGACACCACCCTCAATCATGACATAGTCAAATCACATCCAACAGATGCTTCACAGCTGCAGAAACCCTGAGCTGTGACCTCTCCCCATCCCTAGCATGAGCCAGGACATCAGATTCTTTAAAGAAGCCTACATACATACCTATGTCGATTGCTCAGCACCCACATATTATGAGCCTTTCCATACATACCAAAATGCCTGCAATAAAATGTCTTGTACCCCTTTATTACGAGTAACTGTTTTTCATTTTTTTGAGCTCTCAAAGATGCTCCTGCATGGCTGTAGTAAATCTGAAGTCTGAATGTGTCTGGGTTTGTTATCAATAGGTTTCTGTCAAATATGCTACTTATTTTGCTACATCACTTCCTAGTCTGAATATATCTTGGGGTTGGTGCAGGCTTCCTAATCCCCCATATAATCCCAGGGCAAGTTGATCTCTGAATTCCTGCAACAATGTTGGCTAGGTTTCTCTATGTTGGTCAAACAACATGAATCCAGTCCTGGTGTCTCTTTTACATGTTGTCTATTTTTCAAGAGTGTTGAAGACTGAGTCAACTAGATCGAACTACTACATCTTCCAGACACACTGATTTGTTAATTGCAAGTCTAGATCAGGAAGGAAAATGTTACCTGTAACAGTCTTACAGCTTGAAGCAAATCTAGATCTTGATGCTATTCCTTATCCCATCATCTAGTGGTTGATTCAGAAAAACATCTAAGAAAATGCTTTTGGGAGACAGTGATACGCAGTTCCTATATGGCTCCCGATAGTCCACTGTAAACCCACAATGATCCACACCTTGATAACCATGTTCAGATTCTACTTGTCTAGTGTAGAATAAGAAATCTCACCACACCTGTGACAGAAGGTTAACTGCTGGATTTCATCATTCTACCTGTAGCAGAAAAACTGCTTTGTAACTTGACTTATACTTATGCATCACATGGGATATAGTGTAATTAACATATGTAAACACATGTTTGATTTTTTTGCAGAAGTTCGAAGTAGTTCAGACTGAGGGGCATACGGTCCAATATATCCAGCACAAAGGAACCGATTGTAACTGAACACATGGATAGATATCTGACCTACTAATGCTCCAGCGACTGTAGAGCTTGGAGATGAGCATGTCATAAAATGTCTTGCACCATGAAGCCCAGCTAACAGTTTAAAGTTTTACAGGATAAATCTGGTCAACTTTGTGTGGTGAAGAGGCACCATTCGCCAACATAATCAAGGTGATTATCTTGCTTTAAAAAATGGTATTTGAGCTAAATTTGTTCCTTCAGAACTTTGAACAGTCCCATAATTTCTTGAAAGCCTCTGGCAATACATAATCTGCTCAGTGGCTGTGAACAGTTAAGTTAAGCCTTCTGGGTATTATATACAGTTTTCTGGTTTCTCTGCATTTGGATCTCTAATTTTTGCTTTTCACATTAATACTGTCTAATATCAACAGAAATTCAGCAGCAAACGTGGATTCAAAAATGTTCTAATTAAAATTGTTTTCATTAGTGTACACTTTCTTTAAATTGCATTGTACTGTGTCTATGTGTGTGCCATCAATGAACTAAAATGCCAGCTTCATAAACTCCACCTCCACAAGCAACTTGGATTAGGTTTGTTTTTTTCTCATAACAGTTAGACATAAACATCACTAATTTCGAGACCAGGTTTCTGGACATCAGTGCCCAGTGAACATCCAGCATACTGATGATCTGAATGAGCAATGTAAATTTTTCAACCTCTCTGATGTGGAAGGAACCCAGAGTCTGAAACGTCCTTAAAAACAAATTATGGTTTCCCAGTGCTCTTTCTCTTCTTTATCTCTGGGACAGACTACAGCTGGAAGTGCAGTGAGGTGAGTAACAGAAATTGTTTTTTTGATGACTGAGATACTGAGTGACACTTAATCACTAGGGAGAAGAGTTTAATGTAATGAGTTCAGAGTAACAATGCACATATGACATTGTGTGGAGTGGATCAGTGTTTATGTTAACCTTTACAAATTACTTTGTTAGCTGAGAGTGTGTGTATTTTACAGGTGCCATCTGATGAGGGGATCTCTATTACACAGTACTTTGCAAGGTAAATAAGGTACTGTGGTCAATATTGAGTGCCAGCTTTAGTTTTGACCATCCTATGGTCCTGACAAGAGCACCTGACATTTGGCAAGGGTGATTTAGGAATGGCTCGTCCTTTACCACATGATTTTTAACGGGTGTGGAGTTTTATAAAATATCTACTTGTCCATGTGACAAGTTGCTTCATAGATCTACTTGCGCCGTCAAAAAAAATCCACTTGTCCCTCTGGCGCCATGTAGTGCGACAACAAATTATGGGAGCAATGTCATAATATAAAAGCTCTAATAATACTCTTATGGCATTGTTCATACTTTAGTAAGGACTGAATACCAGCATTTGGGCACTTTTCAGCAGATCTACATACGGCACCTGGAGATAAGGGAAAGCAATAGTTCTAGGGTTGGAATGCTCTGATGCAGTGGTTGCCAACCTTTTGAGATCTGTGGAACCAAACATATCATTACTGGAACCCGGGGACCCCCAATTGAATCATTATTGGAATCCGGGGACCTCTACTGAGTCATCACTGAAAGCTGGGGACCTAATTTGTTAATATTATTTAGGGGTTTTCATCAGCTCTTCTCTAATCTTTTCCCATACAGAGAAAGGTTGAAAATGTACTCCTGGAGTAAGTAAAACTTCCTCTAGGGTTGGAAAAAAGGGGATGGAGGGAAAGTGAACTTGTAAACGCTTAACAGATTTTTTGCCTGAGCAAATCTACACATGCATATTTGCTTGTGCTAAAATACAGTTCAGAATTATTTTCTAGGAGTACAATTTCCTGGCCTACTTCTTTAAATTACTGTTAATTCATGAAAGTTGTAAATTTGCACTAATGCAAGGACATATACTAAGTGTGCACTTTTGTGGTTTTCATTAAGAACTGCATTCCTAATTGGTTATTCTAGACCTTTTGTTTGTATTAAAATTCTATCTCTCTCTCTCTGTTTATCGTTTGGATTCACTGAGTGACAGCATTCTACTCTCTCATAAGGTGCATATTGGTGCATAAAGTAGTTCTGTTCAGTGCACTGGTGTGCTTTTTGAGACCATAAGTATTTTTGCTTTTGCCAATATTTATGATGGTGAGGGTCCGGCACCTCCCACAATAACGTTTTACAAAAACTAAGTCAAAACAAGTCATGCGTTAAAAAAAACAAAATCTGACCATCAATGTCAGGCCTATTGGCTTTGCCAATGCTTGTTTAACTTCTTGCCCTTGTCCCCAAACAATATGTACTGGGCACCAGGCTATAGAACTTCCACACCCATCTTTTAATCTGTGGAGACTCACCAGGAAATAATAAAGTAGATTGCTGGAAGGCTACTCACACTATTTTAGACATTAAGCTATTTTGCATTCAATAAGACCCTTCTTCTGAAACCCTGCCCCTTCATTGAAGGACGGAACAGTCAGGTACAGAACACAATGTGACAACACCCGCACGGTTTGGTAATAGAGGAAGTGATTGAAGGTGTAAGCAACGGAAAAAGACATCAATCCTGATCATGTGGCGTTTGGAGTTAACTGACTGACTGCCTACCTCTGTATAAATAGTCAGGGGAGAAGAGGCTCTATTTATCAGGAAATTCGGACCTCAAAAAGATTTTGGCCATGCCTTCCCCTAAGCACTGTCCCCTCTAAGCAATGTAAACAGACAACAGTTTGAGTTTGAGAACTAAAAAGTTTGAGTTTGAGAACTAAGGATATTTGTAGGTTATAATTGATTTGGATGCTCTTTTAGCAGTAAATACCACTCAGAAAACTGTCTCACGCCAGATTCCTCATATGATTTTTAGGGAATTGATTAACTTAATGCTTATCAATGTGCCTCAATCATTAAAACAGAATAATTGACCTTTGTGAAAATTAGGTCCTTTTTTGTATTTAGTTATCCTATGTGTAGTTATCCTAAAGGCCCTGATAAAGCGACATCATAAGCTTCAAAACATATGTTGGCATATTTTCTGCTTGATGTAAACACTAGACTTGCTGTGAAAACATTCTCAATAAATTAAGATATCTGAGAAATTGGAAACGTTTCCTGAAATGTATTTCCTACTAGAAGAAAATATAAATGAAATATTAGATACAAATATCGTCCTTAGTTCTAGACCTCAAACTTGGTCTGTTTGTTTATGTATATATATAAATTGTGCCAATTACGGCAGTGTAGCACATCTAATACATGAGAACGTACGGTGATCGATTTGTTCAAGGCTCATGAGGTACTTTTCCTGACATTTTTCATACATGTTCTATGGACAGGGACAGTTTGAAGCTAACCTGCTTGGGTTGAATGGTACAAAGATTTTGTGATACACAATTAGGTCATGTAGGTAACTAAGATTTTAAGATGGACAAAACCATAGAGAAGTGAAAGGGTACTTGGCCCATGTGAGTTGTGCAACAAGGCTTCTGTGTGTATTTAAATGTAACTTGCATTTCAGACCACTGCTATACATCCAGGCATACTCACTTTGGAGTTTCTGTGGTTTCCAGTAGCTCAGAATACTGCGAGGCACAGTGCTGCAAAAAGGAAGGTGAGAAAGACTGAGTATACAAAAGAACACAATATGAAGGGAAGCACACTTAGAAAGGCTGTAGAAACAAGACATGCTAAAAGAAGGCAGAGGACAGAACAAATAAAAGACAGTCGAGAGAGCTGAGAACAACTTCAGACAGAGAGAAAACAACATGGCAGGCTTAGACAGCATAATAAGATGGATAGAAAAACTGCATCAAGCTTAAAGTCTGAATTCCTCTATCTAGCATTCCACTTTCAACTTTGCTATGCAAAAAAACGAAAAATACAGTCCAGAGTGTGACCAGGCAAGGTCGAGTGGGGAGAGAGACCAGTGAAAGCAAATACACAAAGTTATTTCTCCAACAAATCAAACAGATCGCACAATGAACTAAAGTGTCCAGATAGCAGAAAAGTGCAGAGGATGAGAAGTCAACAGAGGAAATTCCAAAGACAATGTAAAACAAACAGAAACAAACCTGAATAAGTATAGTCAGGAGATTGCACATGTCTCTCCATAGGAGGTATTCTGTGCTGAGTCTGAAAGTAGACATATTTAGCTTACCTTCTGAGAGAACCAGTCAGGTGGACGTCCTGGCTCTGCGAATGGCTTTATGGCCCTGCTCACTGAAACCCTGCATAAAACAGGAAAGGTATGCTCAACACATGACAGCATCAGTCTAAAGTGGATGTTTTGTATAATTCTTGCATGAGTCCTCACAACAGGCAAGAACAGTTGGTATCTAATGTTATTTCTCATTAGGCATCAATCCTTCCACTGACAAAGAAGCACGCATGCTTGCTTGCTTTTCTCCCTGAAAGGCACAAGGGCATGATTCCTTCTCTGTTCCAATGTCATCAAAGAACATGCCAAGCTCTGGAAACTTTTCATAGCCTACGGACAGCTACATTTTATAAACCTAATAACGAAGACATTTCTGTGAAACTGCTCATCATTTAAATCAAGGATAAAATATTAACTGCATCAGTCCTGAAAACTGTGTGAGCCTTAAAGAGCTATTATTTGAACATGTAATGTCTCTTCTGTTACATGTTGTTGCCTGGATCCAGAAATCTCATATTACAAGCACAAAATACCCTTTTCCAGTTCGATCCCGCACCAGAAGATTCAGTGTATTTCAACTGAAGGATCCTAGTTATGACACCATGCCAGAGAAAATCAGCCTGGATCGGCTGTAGCATACTTAAGGCATCAAAAGGGGGGTAGCGATTGGCTTGTGAATGCTTCAAGGCCAACTACCCTTTATTTATCTGCTACATCCTTCATGGATTCCACAAATAGGGTGTTTCTTTTTTTAATTCTTTCAGCCTTTTTTAATTTATAGATTTTGCATAGCATGTCTTTATGAAGGGTTTTTGTTTTTCTTTTCTTGTTTTGTTGGGAAAAGGGGGAGGTGTATTATGATCTCCCTTGGTATGTATTTCTTTTCTGTACATCCATTATGTGCTGATATAGAACCTCAACTCTCCAGGCACATCCGCTCAACCCTAACATATATATTTTTTTTTAATCTCCCCGATCACTTGTTAATAATCGCGTAAGACTCCAAACTATGCACAGCATTACAAGAGGGTGTCCCGCAAGGCTCAGTGCAGTGCCCACAGTTATTTCCGCTCCCTTTCTGAGATCTTTCTTGGTGATATTTCTTCTTTTGGATTTTCCAGTGACCTCTCCTAATCGTATTCTCCTTTCCTCATGACTCGCCCTTCCTTTAGTCACACCCTTCAGATTCGCTCAGAGACATGTCACTGATGGCGCTTTGATCCTTCATGCTAAACTGATCAAAGGTGAAAGTGCTTTACTTCCTCTACTGCATCAATCTGTCAGTTCACTTCCATACCAACACCCTGACATTTGCCTCCTCTGCCAGAAATCTTGATGTACTTTTCAGTCCTACCGCACCAATGAAACCATTAGCACTGCCACAGCAGAACAGAATGTTTTAAATATACTAAGGAAATGCCTTCTACACATTAACGCTCTGATAAATGCCATGTGATGTAGTGCACTTGATTACTATAACAGTTTGCTAGTGAGCTTCTCTCAATACTCCTTTGACCTCTTGGACAAGGTCCCAAGTTTTGCTGCAAGAATACCTTAAAACGACCCTAGACATTCTACCGTCACCAGACTAGCTGTATAACAGCACAAAACAAGGCCTTTACAATTGATTGATGCTTGTTTCGTTTACAGCTTTTCCAGACTATCTATCACACTGATCTGCTGTACAACAACTTGTGGTCTATGATCTGCCAATAATACTTCTGATTTCACCAACACTGCCCAATGTTTCATGTAGATTATCGTCCTTCTACCTTCAGAGTCCCTGTGGGAAACCGGCTTGTGTGTGGTGGGTACCTATGATACCAACACCTTATACCAGGTCCAGGGTTTCCCCCATCAGTGAAATGTCGGCAGTGTCTAGAAGCTGTGGATGAGCAGCCAAGGCTTATCTAGGAGACATGCAAAGCTCATGCAATTCCACTGTAGTCACAAAGCACTTACACACATGAAAGAAATCACTCAGGCCTTCATTACAAGTTTGGTGGGTGGAAAATGCCACCCGCCGAACTCCCGCGTTCAGGAGGAAGACAGTGGGGTCTCCTTCCTGCGGCCCCTATTCCGAGTTTCCCAGCCCACAACATTAATTACGAGCCGGCGGCAATGTTGCAGTGCTTCGGGTGCAGCAGTCCCGTCATGCTTTTCACTGTCGGCTGAGCAGAAAGTGAAAACCACGACAGGGCTGTCCATGGGAGACCCGGCACTGCCCATGTCAAGTGCAACCGCCATGTAAACGCCAGCGGAGCGGGGATTCGTATTAAGACTGCCGGCACAAACAGGCCGTCGAAAAAGTGGCGGTGCCGGCAGTCCAACTGTGGCGCGTTCACCACGGTCATAATGTGGAGGTTGGACAGCCGCACTGGCGGTAGTCTGACCACCACTGCGAGTCTGACGGTCCTAGGACTGCCAGACTCGTAATGAGGGCCTCAGTGTTACGAAAATAAAGGTACTTTATTTTAGTGACACATCACCAAAAAGTACCAGAGAGGCAACCCTCCAATACGAGGTAACACACTAGATAAGTACACTAGTAATCAGAAATAGGCATAAAAAGCAATGGAAAACAGTGCAAATAGAAATAGACAATAGTCACCATAGGGGGAGCACAAACCATATACTAAAAAATGAAATGCGAATGCAGTCCCCCCCCCCCCCCCCACCTAGGTAAGTGGAGTGTGTAGAGGGGAGCTGGGGGAACTAGACCCCAAAGGTAAGTACCACATTGAGCCCCAGGGAAAGGAAGAAAGGAGTAAGTTACTGGATTTTCCCAAACCACCCAAAAGGAAGAAAAATAAGATATTGCAACACCCAGACAAGAAACGAGCAGTGGATTCCTGAAAAGGAAGACCTGTGGAAGAAGGGGACCAAGTCCAGAAGTCACAGAAGAATCCGGTGGGGGCAGGAGCCAGTACCCACCCAGCTGTGGTTGCAGGAGTTTGTCGACGGTAGGACGAAGACGGTCAGAAATGCAACCCTGGAGCTGGTGAAGAGCTCCTGGAGGATGCGTCGACGTCCCACACCGGATGGATGATTGCAGTCGGTCAGTGGCGTGGAAAATCCACCAGCAAGCCTTGGCAAAGGCAGAAGTAGCAATGAAGCAAAAGTGGAACTGCCAGGGAACAGGAAGGTCCAGGAGGACTCAATCCATGGAGTCCTAAGAGGACCCTCAGCAAGGCAGAGAGTCCACAGAAGAAAAGGCAGGCCCCAAAGGAGAACCACTGGACGAGGAACCAGGAGTCGCAGAGGAGCCATCGCAGCACAACTGGAGAAGGGTCCCCCCACACTGTAGGAGAAGCATGCAGGGGGCTGTGGGCCACAGGAAGGAGTGCTGGGATATGCGGCTACATGGAGCCTTAAGATCCCTTGAAGGAGATGTCAATAAGTCTTGGTAGCTGCAAAAGACGTGGTACACAGGGGTACTGTCCTACTTGGAAAGACAAGGGCTTTACTCCACCAAAGTTGGACAGCTGGCAGAGAGGACCAAGAGAACTACTCCGGACCACCACCCATGATGCAAGATCCACACAGCTCAGGATGAGAGGAGATCCACGCAGCCAGTCGTCGTTGCAGTTGGTGGCTGCAGATGTAGGGGAGTGACTCCTTCCCTCCAAGAGAGATTCCTTCTTTCTTCTTGTGAAGACTGAAGACCTGCCACCTGCAGAGGATGCACATCTGGGGAAATGTTGTAAGCGGTGGAAGGAGGAGTGGAAACAATGTTGCAAGTAGTCTCTTCGTCGTGGATGCAGATTGTCGGTTCCTGGAGAGTCCAGTCGCAGTTCCAGTGGTCAGAAGTCAGAGTAGAGGTTGCAGAGGAGTCCTGCTGGTATCTTGCAAGCCGAATCTGAGGACCAACTCAGGTGGCCACCTATCAGGAGGGGGCTCTGATGTCACCTACCTGACCTGGCCACTCAGATGCTCCTAGAGGCCGCTGCACACCTTGGATACAAGATGGCAGAACCCAGGGACCCTCTGGAGGAGCTCTGGGCACCACCCGTGGGGTGGTGATGGACAGGGGAGAAGTCACTCCCCTTTCCATTGTTCAGTTTCACGCCAGAGCAGGGACTGGGGGTCCTTGAACCGATGAAGACTGGTTTATGCAAGGAGGGCACCAAATGTGCCCTTCAAAGCATACCAGTGGCTTGGGGAGGCTACCCCTCCCAAGCCATGTAACACCTTTTTCCAAAGGGAGAGGGTGTTAAGCCCCCCCACCCCCAAAAGGAAATCTTTTGTTCTGCCTTCCTGGGCTTGAGCTGATCAAGCAGCAGGAGGGCAGAAACCTGTCTGAGGGGTGGCAGCAGCTTGGGCTGCCTGGAAAACCCCAGATGGCTGGTAGGAGCAATGCTCCATGAAATCATACTTCCAATAGTGGCAACAGTTTAGGGGTATGAATCCAACAAGTTTGATACCAAACATGCCCAGGTTCGGAGTTACTATTATGTAGCTGGACATAGGTGGTGAGCTATGTCCAGAACATGCATAAAATGGTGTCCCCAGCACTCACAAAGTCCAAGAAAACAAAACTGTAGTGCAGGGGTGCCCTCACACATAAGTACTTGCACCCTGCCCTCTGGGCTAGGAGGGCCTACCAAAGGGGTGACTTTCAGTGACCTGGTGCAGTGACCTGTGATGAAAAGGTGCATGCATCTTTTCATGCAGGCTGCAATGGCAGACCCGCAGACACATTTTACATGGGTTCCCTATGGGTGGCATAATACATGCTGCAGCCCACTGGGTTCCCCTGGTACCCCAATGCCCTGGGTACCATATACTAGGGACTTACATAGGGGCACCAGAATACCAAATGTGGGGTGTGTATGGTCCAAGCAACCAAATTTGAAGGGAGAGAGCATAGTCACTGGGGTCCTGGCTAGCAGGATCCTAGTGAACACAGTCAAACAAAAGGATAAACAGGGTAAAAGGGAGGTAACCATGCTAAAAAGAGGCCACTTTCGTACAGTCCCTATCACTAGAACTCAATTTCACTCAATTCCCCCCGAGTTGCACAAACCGCTGCTCACTTTGGGGAAAATTGCGTGCTTTTTAACTGTTTGCTTTCCGCGTGTTCAGACACGCTAATCTGATTTCGTTGGCCAGGGGAACCAATCGGTTTGCTGGTGCGCAGAGTCTATAAGAGCTCTGAGCCCACAAAAAGCTGGCAGCAGCACGAACAAGTTGGCACTAGGGGTATAGAACTTTTTCACTGTTTTAGCCTGGTTTTATCTTGTATGTGCACATATTCTGCTGAATTGCACAAACCGTTTCCAACTTTGGGGAAAATTGTGTGTTTTTTAATTGTTTGCTTTTTGCTTGTTCAGGCATGCTAATCTTGGTTCTCTGGCTAGGGTTGAACAAATTGGGTTGCAGGTGGGCTGGCCTTGTAAGAGATCCGAGCCCACAAAAAGCTGACGGCAGCGCGGATGTGTGCAACAGGTGAGCCACAGGCGTGCCAAAGGCAAGCCAGTCTACCCTGTCTGCGTCAGTCCGTTTGAGAGCAGGGACCAGCCATTATGGACAAAATTTGGTATATTCCTCAAATGATCTTAGCTCCTGGTCTTTTAACAAATACCAACTTGAGGCTACCTCCTGCAAAAACTTGATAATTTAGGTATTTTAAAACTCAAACTGCCAGACAACACACAGACGGAGAGTCTGCAGGCATTTAAAACTACTATGGAAAATGAAACACGGAAATCGCCCGAGCCGATAGCAAACAATTTAACCACTGTCTATCTTAATAGACGCTCACTGGTTGAACACCAACTCAAGATATTTTATATCCTAGATTTCAAATTCCCTGACATATTGTCCCTAACAGAAACTTGATTAACAGAGGACTCTATGCCTGGTATTCTAACGGCGCCCCCAGAGATTTATTATATTCTCAATTATAACAGACCTCGGGGGGGGGGGGGAAGGTGGATGGGTATGTGAGAAAAGGCCTCTTTTTGACATGGTTAGCCCACACCTTTTGCCTGATGTTTGATGTAGCCTAGAAGTTGTAGTGCCCAGGGCCCCTGCTAACCAGGTTCCCCGGCCCAGAGCTCTTTCCCTAAAATTGTTGTGATGCATTGGCACAATTGGATACACGCTTAACTACCACCATAAGACACTAGTAAATGAGCACTTAGGTACCCAGGCCATTGGGTACTATGATAGGCCCCTGAAGGGAGCAGCAGTGATTGTGCCACCCTTTAGGGCCATGCATCCAGCACTGCCATTGCAGGCTGAGTGTCCTGGTGCAAACCTAAAACACAAACTCGACATGGCACTCTGCCTGTGTGCCCTGTCCACCATACACTGCATTTACTATGAGAAGACACCCCTCTGGCAGGCCTTACAGTCCTAAGGCAGGGTGTAACATATTATATGTGAGGACATAGCTGCATGAGCAATAAACCCCAAACTGTGTCCTTGCCAAACATGGGACTTGGTGAGGGAAGAGAGCAGCCATTTTAATACATGTGCAGGTCACTGGTCAACACGAGTTTACCAGCTACATGATGGTCACTCTGAACACTGGGTTGTTCGGCATCAAACAACTCAGAATGATAAATCCAAACTGGTACCAGTATTGGATTTGTCCCTAAATGTACCCAGGGGCCACCTTAGAGGTGCCCCCTGCAAAGCTAACTACCCTGGCATGGTTGCTGACTGGTTTTATCCAGCCTGCCACCTCCAGACAGCCCTGTCTCTCTGGTTTGTAAAACAATGCCCTTCCTGGGTGGTGGAGCCAACACCCTCTCCCCTCAAGAATGTGCTCTGCCCTGGCAGTAAGCTTCAAAGGGCTTACCCCCTTGGAGCCCCTAAGGTGCTGCCTGCAATGTGGACACTCCATTTCATTTTCCTCCATCTTAGATGGAAGGAAAATAGCCAATCAGGGTTAGGGAAGTGGCCCTTCCCACAGAAAGTAGTCGCTACAGTGGGTGTAGCTACCCAAAAGTAAGTGTCCCATTGGACACTACCAGGTACCCCTAAAACGCCCACTAAATTCCGTATTTAGTGGGCATCCCTAGAGAAAAAAACAGATTTGAAGGAAAAAAAGAAGACCAGCACAAAGAAGATCCAAGGCACCAGACACGTGGACCTGTTGCACAAAGAAAAGGCGCCAAACTCTGCCTGCTGCACCCAGGACTCGACAATCGCTGCTGCGGAGAAGATGGACACTAGTCTGGTCTCAAGAAACCCAGAGGACCTCCAGGCTTCATCAATCGCCCAAGAACTCCCTCCAGAGTGGAGGTACCACTCAGCAACATCAATGAAACCAGCAACCCAGTGAGGGTCACTTTATTGACTGGCCCCTAACTCCCAAACCGAAAGTAACAGCCAGAACCGACAACACACTGATGACGACAAGGACAAACCCTGCAAGTGTGCCATGTTTGGTGGCACTGCGCCCTCTAGTGGCCGAACTGTACCAATACACTGGGTACTGGTCAGCTGACACCGGACTCCCAAAAAAACAGCCTGCCCGGGGCTGAAAAAGGACCAGGAGGAAGCCCCAGTCGAGGGACTTCAGGAACACCCCAGACCTCTCACTAGAGTGCCCCCGTTGTCCTGCAAGCAACCCTTAAAGAGACTTACCTCCAGATTCAAAGGACATCTTTGTGCACAACTACTGGATCAATAAGTCACTCTGCACCCGGCCGCCCTGTGTACTGCAATGAAGAACCTGTTGTGCCCTAAGGGTCCCTCACCCCTTGCAACCTCAACACTCCAAGGGGACCCCAAGGAACCAGCTCTAAACTTACCTGTGCAGTGTTTTTCCAAGTGGTCCATCACAGTTTTTACAGCTAGCAGTCCTAAAGCAATGATATTACAATCAAAGCCTTTAAAACAAAACTTCTCTCAGGTGTAAAACAAACATTTTAGCCGTGAGAAAGCTTAAAAGACACTGAATGGTTGGAGAGATTATTATTTTGGGTTCCCCACTATCCTAATGTGGGGACCCAGAAATGATGTATACTGAAAGATCACATTGTGGTCAATGTTTTGAAGGTGGTCCCACTGTCCTAGGCCACCACAGGCTGAGTTATGAGCAAAATTGTTTTGCAAAAGTAATGCCCTGCAAAGCATTATGGGGCAAGTTTCCTGCCAATTTTATTTTAATATGCTGATTTGACTGTAATGCTTAGAACAGCCGCTAGAGGACACCACAATGAAAATAGCATTTGTACGAAACAAGGTCATGTAACTATATAATTGGCCCCTATAGAGCATAACCACACAAAAAGAAAATGGTATAAAGTAATGCACTGTAGCCATATATTAAGCCCCTAGAGAGCATACTACATTACACATTTTCAGGGCTGACAACTATATTACAAACAAGGCCCTTAAAACAAGGCTGCAAAACAAACGTTCCGGCCACAAGAGCTTAAAATGCACTGACTGGTGGGAGGGGTTATTATTTGGGGGTCCCCACTAACCTAGTGTGGGGACTTAGAGATGACCTAGACAGAAAGAGTGTGTCATGATGAACGTTTTGGTGGTGGCCCCATTGTCCTAGGGCCACTACAGGCTGAGTTATGAGCAAAAATGTTTTGTAAAAGTAATGCCCTGCAAAGCCTTATGTGGTGATTTTCCTGAGTGCAGTGAATACTGTAGTATCCGCTTTCCCGCTGTACTGGAAGAGCCGCTTTTGTTTTGGGTATTTCTGTTTTACCTAAAGCATTTACCAATTGAAAGTGTTTTAAAGGGAGAGCCACAAGAAAGGACTGATTAGGTCCTGTGAACAATGTGGCCAGTGCTCTAATACCACCAATCGAGTTCACGCTGTTTTTACAGTTTGGGCTGTGAGCGCCATGGCCGCCATGCAGCACGAAGGGGAGCCAAAAGAAAAAAATAGTTTGAGAATGAAACAGGAGCCAGCAGGGCTGTTCTTTTTAAGCAGTCTGTGACATCAACAGCTTTGCACGAGGCACAAGTATGTGAGAGAAAATCCTGCATGTTCTGACTAGCAATGTCTGTGAATGTACACAGAAGATGCGTGTATGCCCATAATCTTTACCAAGTACTCACTAGTGTTGTGCGGACAGACAAAAAAAAAAATAGTTTGCCCTCGCTGAATTATATCAGCAATCAAGCAATAATCCATGTAACAACTGCAGTCTGCAGAACGTGACAAAAACAGCCTCAAGGCAGGGACAAACGTAAAGCCTTTAGCAATGACATCAAGTGATCTTTGAAAGGCAAGCCCAGGAACAAATTAAAGTGGTGGACAGGAGATGGGCATGGTTAAAAACCCACAATACTTACAACAGGTCAAAGCTCTTGCACGCTCAACCTAAAAAAAGTCCACATTTGCAAATTGGGGTAGTTTTGACTTGTAAACACATGCTGCCTCAGTATTTTGCAAGGTCTGGAAGACTGCATCAACTTGAGCTTGCTGCAGGCAATGTTTGTTTTAATATCAGACAAATCAACATTAACAACTGACAGACCAGACTATAAAAAACCCACACACAGATGGGTTGGTCTTATGTGTCAGCCCAACCCATCGAGCACTGCCCGATTGCCCTCTAGGCCAGTCATACCAGACCAACACATCTTTTGGCTTGTAAGGGCAAATAAGCCTAGGGCTTTTTCAAGACTTAGAAAAGATTGCATACGCAGAAGGCAATGAAGACAACAACAACCAAATTACATATAACAAAGAGAGAAAAGAAATAAGGAGACTATAAAGGTATTCATTATTAAATATGTCACACTTACTAAATAATTGTGAGATATGCTCTGTGTAGCATTCTGTGAAACAGTACAACCAAGTGTTGATTCATGATGCATTTGGGTGAAGGTTTAGTGCAGGAAAGAGTGAATGATCTGGAAGAAGAGATGAAAGTAGATAATGTCTGGTGGATAATTTGATCGAAGAAAACAAAAAACAGGTCAATTGGTGGAGGTCAGCAAAACTATCTATTAGAAGGTGATCCAGGAGGCTCGTCCTGGATCCACCTTGGAACTTTATTTGGCATTCCAATTCATCCACCCCCCAGCAAAAAGCAGTATATTAAGCTGCAAATTCAGAACAGTTACAGCTTGGAGAGTGACATAGCAAGCTTCCCTTACATACGAATATAAAGGATAGGGAGCAGTGTGAAATCTAAACTTCAAACTCCTTGTACACATATACAAAGCCCTCAAAGACCTAGGACCCGCCTACCTCAACCACCACATCACCTTCTACTCCCCCACCAGACCTCTCCGCTCAACAAGCACTAGCCACTGTACCTCGCATACGGAAGACCTCGGCTGGTGGGAAACCCTTTGCCTTCCTTGCGGTAAAGAGCTGGAACACCCTGCTCCTGCACCTCAGGCAGTAACCATTGCTGCATCAGTTCAAGAAGTGCCTTAAAACCTGGCTCTTCAACTGAAGCTCAGAGGACAAACCCCTTCAGCGCTTTGAGACCCTTACGGGTGAGTAGCTGCGGTTCATAAACATTGATCTGATTTGATACTACCACAGAAAGTTAATGGCACATGTAACAAACCGCATTGCAAGGTTTCTTCTTGCAAAACAGCAGCCATATCGTAAACAAAATGCAAGCATCAGACACACAGTAAGTAAACATCTCACGCAATCACAGTGTAAGTTTAATTTACTACTAAAAGGCTCAATATTGGCAACAGTGTGACACGCTTTGTATACACCAAGAAAAGTCATAATAAATGAAGAAGCAATGTAGGTTTCCATTAACAGCAGAATAAACAGTGTGAACGACTGACCATTACATTGCATTAATCCTCATTCTTTCAAAACGTGCTCAAATATTTTAGGAATAAAAGCCCAGCCACGTTAGGGACAAGAGAATAGAACATTTTTAAGCATTTGAAAATGAAAAAGTGAGGCATTAATGCTAATAAGAAGAGAGACAACTCTGTAGCAATTCAGTGAAGTTAATAGATTTGGACAAAGAAAAATATTCCACAAAAGGGTGAGTTTACTTACAGGTCTTAACATCACTGCAGTTATGTTCCAACTTGCAACATTATATACAAACCTAATTTGCCTCATTCATGCATTTTCTCCTTCACCCTTGAAACAAAATAGGTTTCTCTGGAGTATATTTTAAAACCAACATTTCTCCAATTACAACCTTGTACCATAGGGAGTCACGGAGTTCTGGGGGTCGCAGAAAACAAAGGGCCTGGCATCAGACATAGGTGCAATTAAGTTCTTGGAGGCGATATCTCCATGTCTTGATCTCTTGTCAACACAAGAGAAAGGACAGCAGTATGGGACGAAGTAAAACAAGGCACCCTTTTAGTGGTATAGACTCCAACTTGTCACAAATGTCCTGTACAATTACACACCAAAAAACACTGAACACATGAAGGCAGCAGAGCGGCCAACAGAACTTCACCTTTCAAACCAAACTCAGCGGATAACAAGAGAGCACAATCTAACTGTTGGCATGCTTGTGCTTGGCACAGTGTTAAATGAAATGCACTGCATGGAAGCTGTGACAAAAATGCCATATTCTGAAGGTAATCCAACTCATGAACATAACAAGGTTGTATCTAAAGTTCCATCACTTGCAGCACCCATATTGTAATACAATAATATCAAGAGTCAACACCAAAACGATATAACAAACAGCAACGCCTAATGAATGTAAATAATTGTGGGAAAACATCTGCTATTTGGCAATAAAATGACAAGAAATCAAGACTGATGTAAATTTCTTTGTTGTAAATAACCTATTAATCAGAAGGGCTGTTTGTGTGGCAGGGATGGCACTTTGTGGTTAATGCGGTTTCCTTTGGAACGGGGTTGGAAAATTGGCCCCAACTCAACACCCTGATATTCTGAACAAATCACATAATGCCCATGTGCTTAAAAAATGTGTAACTTTTGCCTTCTTGCAAAGTGCTGTAATGTCCTCAGGATCATATTTTCGCTGAATAGATGGTACAAAAAAGGGGGGTACGTGGAAGGATTAACCGGAGAGGGAACAGATCTAGAAACAAGACTTCTAAATGCCAATGGTTACTGGCGAAGGATGTGGTCAATAGGGAGCTGATTCAAAGTGCCACCCTGCCATGAGCATGAGCGAGAAGGAGAGACACAAAAGGAAAATGAAGTTTTCTTGCAGTGAAATATATCGGCAATCGTGCAATTATCCAAGTAACAGGGTCAATGTCCACAGCAGTAACAAAACTGCCCCAAGGAGGGCCTAACGTAAACATTTACAATTATAACAAAGGATTTTTGAAAGGCAAGCCCATGAACAAGTGATAGTGATGGGCGTGCCGTGGGCGTGGTTAAAAGCCGATACCATCATGCTCAACCTAAAAAAAAAAAATAGGAAACACTTTATTCCAGAAGCCATCATTTAGACTATTATTGCCCTTGCTATGTCCTGTATTGATTACGCTAACTCCCTCTATCTGAGACTTCAAAGGAGATTGAGTCAGAGGCTGCAGTTGGTTAAAAATTAGGCAGCTAGGCTGGTACAGCACCTGCCCAAATATTGCCGCATCAAACCGCTGATGGCAAAATTACACTGGCTTCCAGTTGCGCAGGAGACCTCATTTAAAAGAGGGTGCCTCATCTTCAAATCTCAACACGGAAAAAACCCAACTTTTGTGACCTCTAGAATCTGGAAAAACAATCCCAAAAGTAATCTTAGACCAGCTCACCAAAATCTCTTAAAAGTCCCCAAATTCAACAGGAAAAGACTGGGTGGTACTAGGCTATCTATGCTTGCCCCAAATTAATGGAATTCTCTTCCTCCACACATTAGAGTCACAACTCTTTAGACAGGCTTATGGCTAAGCTTTTGGGTCTTCCATGCCTTTAAGCCTCAGCTGCATGAAGTCTTTTTGATGTACATGCACTTTATAAATATGTTGTAACACAACATAACAATCAGAGACCGCCCCTTAATTCAGGATTTCAAATCAACCTTAATGAGGGTAATGTATGAGAGCTGAAGGCAAAGTATGAACTGTGCGTCCCACAGACTGTACATAATGTACATGTTGGATTTGGCCCTTTTTGCAGGGTTATCCCCAAACATTGTACCTTCCTCCTCCTGTTTTTCTGTCCCTCATTTCGCTGGTCAGTGCTAGAGTGCATGTGCTCTCACCTTTAATCTTCGTGTGATTGGCTTACACCTGTTTGGCACATTCAATTTACATATAAGTCCCTTGTACAGTAGTATCTCATATATCCAGGGCCTGTAAATTAAATGCTAATAGTGGGCCTGCAGGGCAGCGTGCGCCACCCACAGAAGTAGCATTTCAAACCTGTCTCAGGCCTGGTACTGCAGGGCCTGTTTGTGCAGTTTACTGCCACACTGACTTAGCATTTAAAGGTACTTGCCAAGCCTAGAACTAGCCTTTTTACTACAAGTAGATTATCCCTAAGGTAAGCCCTAGTTAGCCCTAAAGGGCATGGTGCTATGTAGATAAAAGGTAGGACGTGTGCCTTCATTGTGTGACAGGTCCTTGTAGTGACAAACTGTCTATTTGGTTTCTCATTGCTGTTAGGCCTACTCCTCCCATAGGCTAGGGAATTTCCTTAAAAGTACTTAAGTGGTAATTTCTGATCTATGAGGAGTAGCGCTGGCATGTTTGGATTGTTTGGAATGATAGTGAGAAATCCAGCTTATGGGTGTAGGTGGATTTTGTTATTACTATTGTGGAATTGCCACTTTTAGAAAGTGGGCATTTCACTGTGTTTATGACTCTTGTGTTTTGCAGCCTGACTCCAATACACATCTAGAGTAGAGTGGCAGCTGGGCTTTGTGCATACTTTCCAGACAGCCCTCACACAGGGAGGGTGGGGGTGTAACAGGATTACAACTGCATACTGAATTGTCTTCCTCGACTGAGAGAGAGGGGGTAGGTGCACTTACATTGGTATAGGCTGTGTCGTGCCCTCACACAAAGGGCTCAATTACCCCCTAATGATGTCTGGAGTCAGGGCAGGGGCTGAAGGGGGGTGTTGTACAATTCTGAGGCTTTTGAAGTTCCTCTCGATCAAAGGCATTTTGAGTATAAGCAGAGGGGCTGTGATCCCATGTTTATAGACACTGTGTGGATTTGTAACCAGAAGCTGCTGGTTCTGTACACTGCCAGAAGGAACTGTTATGCTGCTAGGAGGAACCGCCATTAGGACTGACCTGCTTGATTTGCTGACCTGCGGCCTGATGGCTTGCCAGGAGGCTTGCATTGGGAGAATCGTATTTCCCCTTGTGGGGGGGGGGGGGAGTCTGCAGTGGCTCCAATGTTTTTTTCATTATTTCCTACGCGGGGGACCCAGCGAGGTCTCACCACCACCAGAAAAAATGTTTGGGGCCTCCTCTGGCAGCTACCTGTTGGGGGAGGCACTCACCGAGTTGGGGCTTGCAGGACAGAAAGGAATCCTCAGCGGAGGTCCCGTTACTGCTGTGCCCTCCATTACCATGAATACGGTGGTAGGAGCTCCTGTGCCCAATGTTGTTTGTTTTAATTTTCATACAATAGGGTGTGGAGTCTCTTTTGTGGTGTGTTTATTGTGTCACTGGTGTGTGTGTTTTGTGCAAACACTTTACATATTGCCTCTGGGATAAGCCGGACTGCTCTGGCCAAGCTACCAAGGTGGTAAGCATGGGGTTATCTTGGGTGTGTAGCTCCCTTACCCTGACTAGAGTTTTGGGGTCCTGCCTGGCTTAGATGCATAGATGAGACAACCAGAAACCCCATTTCCAGCAGTATAAATATATATAGGAATTGTTCAATTTTGCCTCTTTTAGCTGTAGTTTCTCCATTTATATTTATGTCTGGCACTGCACAAAAAGGTGTTGTTTACCATTTCCTTAAATCGGCAACCTAATTTTGTGTAAACTGCCCATTTATCTCAGTTACTATGTAACGTTTACTGGTCTTTTGCAAAATGATACTGTATGAAGTGCTACTACCAAATGAATAAATAACATTTCAGCTTTTAACGGCTAGCAGTTGAAATCACTGGTGTTTACTGTGCAGAGTGCATCTCTCAACTAAATCATTTTCTTGAACCAAAGTGGGTCTTCTCAGTTTCAGAATCCTTTGCTATTGCTGAAGTTTTCTTGGCACTGTCTGTCATGCCAATCCTAGGTCAAGTGCTGACCAGCATCTGTAATTCTGTTTTTTTTTGTTTTTATTATTTTCTTAATGCTCGGGTAATGGGTGCTTTTGCTTGTAACCTCTCTCTGGGTTTGAAGGCCATAGCATCTGGTTGGTGGGATCCATATCCAAACTGTTTTGATTTAAGCCCATTAAAAAAAATACATTTGTGGTTTGTCAGGACATCAATTAGCACACAAATAGTGTATTGGGCATGTCATGGTGCTCAAGAGACAGGAACACACTTTCAGGCTTGCCAAAATGCAAGCCCGATTTAATACAAACACAGTAATTCCAGAATACACAACTTATTTTGAAAAGTTTCCGTGCTTCCCAGTGCACAGGCCAGTTGCAGAAGTCTATCAATGGCCTATCAGGATCTCAATCTCTGCGCTCAGTCCTACCATTCTGTTCAAGAAGGGAAGCAAGATCCAAATTGGTGCAACAGATCTAACAAGTAATGTTGGTTACCATAAGGATTATGAGACATTGGAAAGAACCATACCCACCAATTCTGGTCACCACTTCTCATGACAGATGAGGCCAGGCACAGTTTCTCTCGAGTCGACCATGGTTCTGTTGGACCAGCACTCAGCAGCTTGTGTTCTTTAAGAAAGATACAGAAAAAAATCCTTAGCAAATAAAAAACAGGGATTCCTCATTAAAGATCTCCCAACATGCAACATTATCTAGGGCTCAACAGACAGCACTTAGTAAAGCAACAGTGGCACCTTCACTGCTTTAAGACTGAAGTAGATAAACTGATACACGGGCTAAAAAGCCACAGTAAATATTATAAATATTGCTTTGTAATGGCAACATGAACAAAAGGTATCATGTAACAAGGGTTGAAAAGGGGCTTGTAGGAGGCTGGTCTGGCTTGTAGTGGGTACCAAGGGGTACTTACACTCTGTACCAGGTCCAGTTATCCCTTATTAGTGTAGAAGAGGTGTTTCTAGCTGCTTAGGCTGATAGAAGGTAGCTATAGCAGAGCAGCTTAGGCTGAACTAGGAGACACGCAAAGCTCCTACTATACCACTGGTGTCATATGCACAATATCATAAGAAAACACAATACACAGATATACTAAAAATAAAGGTACTTTATTTTTATGACAATATGCCAAAAGTATCTCAGTGAGTACCCTCAGTATGAGGATGCCAAATATACACAAGATATATGTACACAATACCAAAAATATGCAGTAATAGCAAAAGGAAGTAATGCAAGCAGTGTAAAGTTACAATAGATTGCAATAGGAGCACATAGGTATAGGGGCAACACAAACCATATACTCCAAAAGTGGAATGCGAACCACGAATGGACCCCAAACCTATGTGAGCTTGTAGAGGGTCGCTGGGACTGTAAAAAAACAGTGAGGGTTAGAAAAATAGCCCACCCCAAGACCCTGAAAAGTAGGTGTAAAGTGCACCTATAACCCCCAGAGAGCACAGAAGTCGTGATAGGGGGTTTCTGCAAGGAAGACCAACACCAGCAAAGCAACCAAAGTGGATTTCCGGACCTGAGTACCTGTGAAACAAGGGGACCAAGTCCAAGAGTCGCGACAATGTCGAGAGTGGGCAGATGCCCAGGAAATGCCAGCTGAAGGTGCAAAGAAGCTGCCACCGGATGATAGAAGCTGTGGATTCTGCAAGAACGAAGAGGGCTAGAAACTTCCCCTTTGGAGGATGGATGTCCCACGTCGTGAAGAAGCTTGCAGAGATGTTCCCACGCAGAAAGACCGCAAACAAGCCTTGCTAGCTGCAAGGGTCGCGGTTAGGGTTTTTGGGTGCTGCTGTGGCCCAGGAGGGACCAGGATGTCGCCACTTGGATGAGGAGACAGAGGGGGCGCCCAGCAAGTCAGGGAGCCCTCACAGAAGCAGGCAGCACCCGCAGAAGTATCGGAACAGGCACTTAGAAGAGGAGTGAACCGGAGTCCACGCGAAGTCACAAAAGGGAGTCCCACGACGCCGGAGAACAACTCAGAAGGTTGTGCACTGCAGGTTAGAGTGTCGGGGACCCAGGCTTGGCTGTGCACGAAGGAAATCCTGGAAGAGTGCACAGGAGCCGGAGCAGCTGCAAATCACGCGGTACCCAGCAATGCAGTCTAGCGTGGGGAGGCAAGGACTTACCTCCACCAAACTTGGACTGAAGAGTCACTGGACTGTGGGAGTCACTTGGACAGAGTTGCTGAGTTCCAGGGACCACGCTCGTCGTGCTGAGAGGGGACCCAGAGGACCGGTGATGCAGTCTTTTGTTGCCTGCGGTTGCAGGGGGAAGATTCCGTCGACCCACGGGAGATTTCTTCAGAGCTCCTGGTGCAAGAAGGAGGCAGGCTACCCCCAGAGCATGCACCACCAGGAAACAGGCTAGAAAGCGGCAGGATCAGCGATACAAGGTTGCAGTAGTCGTCTTTGCTACTTTGTTGCGGTTTTGCAGGCGTCCTGAGCAGTCAGCAGTCGATCCTTTGGCAGAAGGTGAAGAGAGAAGTGCAGAGGAACTCTGATGAGCTCTTGCATTCGGTATCTGAATGCAGAGACCCTAAATAGCCAGAAAAGGAGGTTTGGCTACCTAGGAAGGAGGATAGGCTAGCAACACACGTAAGAGCCTATCAGAAAGAGTCTCTGACGTCACCTGCTGGCACTGGCCACTCAGAGCAGTCCAGTGTGCCAGCAGCACCTCTGTTTCCAAGATGGCAGAGGTCTGAAGCACACTGGAGGAGCTCTGGGCACCTCCCCTGGGAGGTGCAGGTCAGGGGAGTGGTCACTCCCCTTTCCTTTGTCCAGTTTCACGCCAGAGCAGGGCTGGGGATCCCAGAACCGGTGTAGACTGGCTTATGCAGAGATAGGCACCATCTGTGCCCATCAAAGCATTTCCAGAGGCTGGGGGAGGCTACACCTCCCAAGCGCTGACACCTTTTTCCAAAGGGAGAGGGTGTAACACCCTCTCTCTGAGGAAGTCCTTTGTTCTGCCTTCCTGGGCCAGGCCTGGCTGGACCCCAGGAGGGCAGAAACCTGTCTGAGGGGTTGGCAGCAGCAGCAGTGAAACCCCGGGAAAGGCAGTTTGGCAGTACCCGGGTCTGTGCTAGAGACTCGGGGGATCATGGAATTGTCTCCCCAATGCCAGAATGGCATTGGGATGACAATTCCATGATCTTAGACATGTTACATGGCCATGTTCGGAGTTACCATTGTGACGCTATACATAGGTAGTGACCTATGTATAGTGCACGCGTGTAATGGTGTCCCCGCACTCACAAAGTCCGGGGAATTTGCCCTGAACGATGTGGGGGCACCTTGGCTAGTGCCAGGGTGCCCACACACTAAGTAACTTAGCACCCAACCTTCAAAAGGTGAAGGTTAGACATATAGGTGACTTATAAGTTACTTAAGTGCAGTGGTAAATGGCTGTGAAATAACGTGGACGTTATTTCACTCAGGCTGCAGTGGCAGGCCTGTGTAAGAATTGTCAGAGCTCCCTATGGGTGGCAAAAGAAATGCTGCAGCCCATAGGGATCTCCTGGAACCCCAATACCCTGGGTACCTTAGTACCATATACTAGGGAATTATAAGGGTGTTCCAGTATGCCAATGTGAATTGGTGAAATTGGTCACTAGCCTGTTAGTGACAATTTAGAAAGCAGAGAGAGCATAACCACTGAGGTTCTGGTTAGCAGAGCCTCAGTGAGACAGTTAGTCATCACACAGGGAACACATACAGGGCACACTTATGAGCACTGGGGCCCTGGCTGGCAGGTATGGCCTCAACTTCTTCAGTGGCCAGACCACAGGAAAGGCCTCCCTCTCTATGGCAGACCAACGCTTTTCTCTAGGGGTCAACCTCCTGCTGATAAAAGCAACAGGTTGATCTTGGCCCTCAGAATTGAGTTGTGATAAGACTGCCCCTACCCCTAATTCAGATGCATCAGTTTGAACAATGAATTTCTTGGAGTAACATGGGCTTTTTAGGACAGGTGCAGTGCACATGGCCTGTTTCAGCTCCTCAAAAGCTTTCTGACAGCTAGCTGTCCACAATACCTTTTTAGGCATTTTCTTGGAGGTGAGGTCATTAAGTGGGGCTGCAATGGAGCCATAGTTCTTAATGAACCTCCTGTAATACCCAGTGAGGCCTAAGACGGCTCTCACCTGGGTCTGAGTTGTAGGGAGAACCCAATCTATGATAGTTTGGATTTTCCCCTGAAGTGGTGCAATCTGTTCTCCACCTACCAGGTGTCCCAGATAAACCACTTTCCCCTGCCCTATCTGGCACTTTGAAGCCTTGATAGTGAGGCCTGCCTTTTGCAGGGCCTCCAAAACTTTCCACAGGTGGACCAGGTGATCATCCCAGGTGGAGCTAAAGACAGCTATATCGTCCAAATATGCTGCACTAAAAGCCTCCAACCCATGCAGGACTGTATTCACCAACCTCTGAAAAGTGGCAGGTGCATTTTTCAAACCAAAGGCCATTACTGTGAATTGGTAGTGCCCTCCAATAGTCGAAAATTCAGTTTTTGCTTTAGCATCCTCTGATAATTTGATCTGCCAATACCCTACAGTCAAATCAAAGGTGCTTAGATACTTGGCAGATGCCAGTGTATCTATTAGCTCATCGGCCCTGGGTATAGGGTGAGCATCAGTTTTAGTTACCTGGTTGAGACCTCTGTAATCTACACAAAACCTCATTTCCCTTTTTCCATCCTTGGAGTGAGGCTTTGGTACAAGCACCACAGGAGAGGCCCATGGGCTTTCAGAGTGTTCAACCACTCCCAGTTCAAGCATTTTCTGAACTTCTTGTTTTATGCAGTCTCTGACATGGACAGGCTGCCTATAGATCTTACTTTTGACAGGCATGCTGTCTCCAGCATCTATAGTGTGCTCACACCAAGAAGTGGTGCCTGGCACAGTAGAAAAGAGTTCAGAAAACTGGCCCAGGAGATTTATGCAGTTGTCTTTCTGCTCAGCAGTAAGACAGTCTGCCAAAACTACACCTTCCACTAGAGCATCCTGTTCTGTGGAAGAGAAGAGATCAGGGAGAGGGTCACTCTCTTCTTCCTGTCCTTCATCTGTTGCCATGAGCAGGGAGAGATCAGCCCTGTCATAGTAGGGTTTAAGGCGATTGACATGGAGCACCCTAAGGGGACTCCTGGCAGTGCCCAGGTCAACTAAATAGGTGACCTCTCCCTTCTTTTCAACAATGATGTGGGGTCCACTCCATTTGTCTTGGACTGCTCTTGGGGCCACAGGCTCCAATACCCACACCTTCTGTCCTGGTTGGTACTGAATCAGAACAGCCTTCTGGTCATGCCATTGCTTTTGGAGCTCTTGGCTGGCCTGAAGGTTTTTACTGGCCTTTTTCATGTACTCAGCCATTCTGGATCTTAGGCCGAGTACATAGTCCACTATGTCTTGCTTAGGAGCTCTTAAAGTTTGTTGCCAACCCTCCTTCACAAGTGTTAGGGGACCTCTTACAGGGTGTCCAAATAGGAGTTCAAAGGGGCTGAAGACCACTCCTTTCTACGGTACCTCCCTGTAAGCAAAAAGGAGGCAAGGTAACAGGACATCCCATTTCCTCCTGAGTTTTTCAGGGAGTCCCATTATCATTCCTTTGAGAGTTTTATCAAACCTCTCTACCAGTCCATTTGTTTGTGGATGATAAGGTGTGGTGAATTTGTATGTTACACCACATTCCTTCCACATGGCCTTTAAATATGCAGACATAAAGTTGCTACCCCTGTCTGATACCACCTCTTTTGGGAAGCCCACTCTGGAAAAGATTCCCAGGAGGGCTTTTGCCACTGCAGGTGCTGTAGTGGTCCTTAGAGGAATTGCTTCAGGATATCTTGTGGCATGGTCCCCTACCACCAAGATAAACCTATTGCCTGAAGCAGTAGGAGGGTCAAGGGGGCCAACTATGTCAACCTCTACCCTTTCAAAGGGAACCCCAACCACAGGCAGTGGAATAAGGGGAGCCTTTGGGGTGCCACCAGTCTTGCCACTGGCTTGGCAGGTCACGCAAGACTGACAAAAATGCTTTGTGTCCTCTGACATCCTAGGCCAGTTAAACAGGGGGACAAGCCTTTCCCATGTTTTGATCTGACCCAAATGTCCATCTAAGGGAATGTTGTGTGCCAGAGTTAGGAGGAACTCTCTGTACTGCAGGGGAATGACCAATCTCCTGGCTGCTTCAGGTTTTAGGTCCCTTGCCTCTGTATACAAGAGGTTGTCCTCCCAGTAAACTCTATGTGAGTCACTGACATTCCCATTTTGCTGTTTGACAGCTTGCTGTCTTAGACCCTCTAATGTGGGACAGGATTGCTGTGCCACACTCAGTTCCTCCCTGGCAGGCCCCCCTCCACCCAAAAGCTCAGCAGTGTCTGCTGCCAGCTCCTCTGGTGAAGGTTCTGCACAGGGGGGGAATTCTTCTTCCTCAGAAGGAGAATCATATGTAGAGGGAGGGATAGTGGGTAGGGATTTACCCTTAATAACCCTAGCTTTAGGGAGCACTTGGTCCATTGTTCCAGGATCCAAGTCACCCTGTCCTTTTTGCTTTTTGGCCTGAGCCCTTGTCAAAGCAAAAATATGCCCAGGAATGCCCAGCATTGCTGCATGAGCCCCCAACTCCACTTCTGCCCAAGCTGATGTCTCTAAATCATTTCCTAGTAGACAGTCTACAGGTAAATCTGAAGCAACCACAATTTCTTTGGACCAGTAACCCCCCCACCCTAGTTAAGATTCACAACAGCCATGGGGTGGCTAAGAGTGTTGTTATGAGCGTCTGTCACTTGGTACTGGTGACCAAGTAGGTGTTGTTCAGAGTGGACCAGTTTCTCTATTACCATGGTAACACTGGCACCTGTGTCCCTGTAGGCCTGAACCTCAACACCATTTATTAGGGGAAGTTGCTTGTACTTATCCATATTAAGGGGACACGCAACCAAGGTGGCCAAATCAATGGCACCTTCAGAGAATAACACAGCCTCTGTGGTCTCCCTAACAAGACCAACCCAAACTAAATTACCAAAAGTGAGCCCAGCTACTCCCTTGGATTGGCTATTAGTAGGTCTGTTCCCACCACCACTGCTATTACTAGGGGCACTAGAGGTTGCAGTAGGGGTTGTGGTAGTGGGAGGCTTGGTGCTTTTCTTTGGACAACTGGGATCAGTTGTCCAATGGCCTTTTACTTTACATAAATAGCACCATGGTTTCTTTACTTGATTAGAAGAGGATTTGGACCCACCACCCCCACCAGAGTGTTTTTGTGGGCCTGATGAAGACTCATTTTTAGATTTGTCCCCACCCTTGTCTGAAGACTTACCATCCTTCTTCTTGCCACCCTTGTCACCCCCTGTATGAACTTTTCTGTTGACTCTTGTTCTGACCCATTTGTCTGCCTTCTTTCCCAATTCTTGGGGAGAGGTCAGATCTGAGTCCACTAGATATTGGTGTAACAAATCAGACACACAGTTATTCAGAATATGCTCTCTCAGGATTAGATTGTACAGGCTTTCATAGTCAGAAACTTTACTGCCATGTAACCACCCCTCTAAGGCCTTCACTGAATAGTCAAGGAAGTCTACCCAGTCTTGTGAGGACTCTTTTCTGGTTTCTCTGAACTTAATCCTGTATTGTTCAGTGGTTAAGCCAAATCCATCCAAGAGTGCATTCTTTAAAACTGTAAAATTATTGGCATCACTTTCCTTCACAGTAAGGAGCCTATCCCTACCCTTTCCACTGAAAGACAGCCATAGGATAGCAGCCCACTGCCTTTGAGGGACCCCCTGTACCATACAGGCCCTCTCAAGTGCAGCAAACCACTTGTTAATGTCATCCCCCTCCTTGTAAGGGGGAACTATCTTATGCAGATTCCTAGAATCATGCTCTTTCACAGGATTACTATCAGGAATACTGCTGCTGCCACCATGGGGTCCAAACCCCAACCTCTGTCTCTCTTTTTGTAAGTCTAGCGATTCCCTGTCTAGAGCCAGCTGTTGCTGTTTAAACTTCAGCCTGGACTCTTCCACTCTCAATCTATTGAGTTCCCTTTCTAACATTCTGTCATCAGGGTGGGTGGGTTGGGAATGCTTTGACACAGAAGAATGATGTGAATGAACAGAGGGAGACCTTTCCCTAACAGTTGGCACCCTAGCAACCTGGCCTGCAGGAACAAAAATATCCCTACTGTGATGGGAGCTTCCATTACTACCAGCTATGCTAGGTGGTCTGTTAAGGGGCAGGTTAGGAAGGGCACCCTCTAACACTCTTACTGGGGGCTCTCCTGAGTCAGAGTATGAGCTATCTCCTAACTTCTCAATTGAAGTGCCAGCTAAGGCCTTATCATTTTCAATAAGCATGTTAGACAATAATTCTCTAGAGGGGTTCTTTCCTACCACTAAACCTCTATCAATGCAGAGACTCCTTAAGCTCTTAAAGTTAAGGTGGTCATAAGCTGTGCTGACCAAATTAAGAGAAGTTCCTACATCAGACACGATAGCAAAGGTTTAGGGACAGATAAAAGAGAGAAAAAGTTTTAGGACTTTTTAATGAAACAGGAAAAAAAAAACTTTCAACTTTTTAGAAACTTTTTGAAAGTTTAAGAGTACTTTTCAGCACTTAGCAGATAGTGTAAGAGAAGAAAAGCAAAATTTTGTGGTTAGGTGTACATACACTAAACTTGTTTTGTATTTTTTTCTCTTATGAAAAGTACAATATGACAAAGTGGTAAGTAGTTAGAAGTACTTATCCCACCGCTGCACAACCAATGTAGGAGGCTGGCCTGGCTTGTAGTGGGTACCAAGGGGTACTTACTCCCTTATTAGTGTAGAAGAGGTGTTTCTAGCAGCTTAGGCTGATAGAAGGTAGCTATAGCAGAGCAGCTTAGGCTGAACAAGGAGACATGCAAAGCTCCTACTATACCACTGGTGTCATATGCACAATATCATAAGAAAACACAATACACAGATATACTAAAAATAAAGGTACTTTATTTTTATGACAATATGCCAAAAGTATCTCAGTGAGTACCCTCAGTATGAGGATGCCAAATATACACAAGATATATGTACACAATACCAAAAATATGCAGTAATAGCAAAAGGAAGTAATGCAAGCAGTGTAAAGTTACAATAGATTGCAATAGGAGCACATAGGTATAGGGGCAACACAAACCATATACTCCAAAAGTGGAATGCGAACCACGAATGGACCCCAAACCTATGTGAGCTTGTAGAGGGTCGCTGGGACTGTAAGAAAACAGTGAGGGTTAGAAAAATAGCCCACCCCAAGAACCTGAAAAGTAGGTGTAAAGTGCACCTATAACCCCCAGAGAGCACAGAAGTCGTGATAGGGGGTTTCTGCAAGGAAGACCAACACCAGCAAAGCAACCAAAGTGGATTTCCGGACCTGAGTACCTGTGAAACAAGGGGACCAAGTCCAAGAGTCGCGACAATGTCGAGAGTGGGCAGATGACCAGGAAATGCCAGCTGAAGGTGCAAAGAAGCTGCCACCGGATGGTAGAAGCTGTGGATTCTGCAAGAACGAAGAGGGCTAGAAACTTCCCCTTTGGAGGATGGATGTCCCACGTCGTGAAGAAGCTTGCAGAGATGTTCCCACGCAGAAAGACCGCAAACAAGCCTTGCTAGCTGCAAGGGTCGCGGTTAGGGTTTTTGGGTGCTGCTGTGGCCCAGGAGGGACCAGGATGTCGCCACTTGGATGAGGAGACAGAGGGGGCGCCCAGCAAGTCAGGGAGCCCTCACAGAAGCAGGCAGCACCCGCAGAAGTACCGGAACAGGCACTTAGAAGAGGAGTGAACCGGAGTCCACGCGAAGTAACAAAAGGGAGTCCCACGATGCCGGAGGACAACTCAGAAGGTTGTGCACTGCAGGTTAGAGTGTCGGGGACCCAGGCTTGGCTGTGCACAAAGGAAATCCTGGAAGAGTGCACAGGAGCCGGAGCAGCTGCAAATCACGCGGTACCCAGCAAAGCAGTCTAGCGTGGGGAGGCAAGGACTTACCTCCACCAAACTTGGACTGAAGAGTCACTGGACTGTGGGAGTCACTTGGACAGAGTTGCTGAGTTCCAGGGACCACGCTCGTCGTGCTGAGAGGGGACCCAGAGGACCGGTGATGCAGTCTTTTGTTGCCTGCGGCTGCAGGGGGAAGATTCCATCGACCCACGGGAGATTTCTTCAGAGCTCCTGGTACAAGAAGGAGGCAGGCTACCCCCAGAGCATGCACCACCAGGAAACAGGCGAGAAAGCGGCCGGATCAGCGATAACAAGGTTGCAGTAGTCGTCTTTGCTACTTTGTTGCGGTTTTGCAGGCGTCCTGAGCAGTCAGCGGTCGATCCTTTGGCAGAAGGTGAAGAGAGAAGTGCAGAGGAACTCTGATGAGCTCTTGCATTCGGTATCTGAAGAATTCCCCAAAGCAGAGACCCTAAATAGCCAGAAAAGGAGGTTTGGCTACCTAGGAAGGAGGATAGGCTAGCAACACACGTAAGAGCCTATCAGAAAGAGTCTCTGACGTCACCTGCTGGCACTGGCCACTCAGAGCAGTCCAGTGTGCCAGCAGCACCTCTGTTTCCAAGATGGCAGAGGTCTGGAGCACACTGGAGGAGCTCTGGGCACCTCCCCTGGGAGGTGCAGGTCAGGGGAGTGGTCACTCCCCTTTCCTTTGACCAGTTTCGCTCCAGAGCAGGGCTGGGGGATCCCTGAACCGGTGTAGACTGGCTTATGCAGAGATGGGCACCATCTGTGCCCATCAAAGCATTTCCAGAGGCTGGGGGAGGCTACTCCTCCCCAGCCCTGACACCTTTTTCCAAAGGGAGAGGGTGTAACACCCTCTCTCTGAGGAAGTCCTTTGTTCTGCCTTCCTGGGCCAGGCCTGGCTGGACCCCAGGAGGGCAGAAACCTGTCTGAGGGGTTGGCAGCAGCAGCAGCTGCAGTGAAACCCCGGGAAAGGCAGTTTGGCAGTACCCGGGTCTGTGCTAGAGACTCGGAGGATCATGGAATTGTCTCCCCAATGCCAGAATGGCATTGGGGTGACAATTCCATGATTTTAGACATGTTACATGGCCATGTTCGGAGTTACCATTGTGACGCTATACATAGGTAGTGACCTATGTATAGTGCACGCGTGTAATGGTGTCCCCGCACTCACAAAGTCCGGGGAATTTGCCCTGAACGATGTAGGGGCACCTTGACTAGTGCCAGGGTGCCCACACACTAAGAAACTTAGCACCCAACCTTTACCAGGTAAAGGTTAGACATATAGGTGACTTATAAGTTACTTAAGTGCAGTGGTAAATGGCTGTGAAATAACGTGGACGTTATTTCACTCAGGCTGCAGTGGCAGGCCTGTGTAAGAATTGTCAGAGCTCCCTATGGGTGGCAAAAGAAATGCTGCAGCCCATAGGGATCTCCTGGAACCCCAATACCCTGGGTACCTTAGTACCATATACTAGGGAATTATAAGGGTGTTCCAGTATGCCAATGTGAATTGGTGAAATTGGTCACTAGCCTGTTAGTGACAATTTAGAAAGCAGAGAGAGCATAACCACTGAGGTTCTGGTTAGCAGAGCCTCAGTGAGACAGTTAGTCATCACACAGGGAACACATACAGGGCACACTTATGAGCACTGGGGCCCTGGCAGGCAGGGTCCCAGTGACACATACACTAAAACAACATATATACAGTGAAATAAGGGGGTAACGTGCCAGGCAAGATGGTACTTTCCTACAGGGCTCTATCACGCTAATTTAACAATGCACAGAGAGCAGTTGATATGATGATGGGCTGCACTCAGGGCAGTGTGCTAAATTGTAAGAACAACATTAAGGGCTACAATAAGAGCATATGCTGTTGTTATATAGCACTGCACTACAGTATTCTTTCATAAGCACTACACCTGGTGTTATGGTGTAGCACTTACACACACACTCACTGTAATATAGAGACTGCATTAAGGATAGTGTTTAGCTTGCAATGAGGACAGAAATTACTGTGATGTATTTATGTAATTCTAAATTGTATTTATATAGCACTTACTACCCCTGATGAGGCATTAAAGTGCTTTGCAGCAAATAGCATGCTACTCCGAAACCCAAAATTAGAGTTAAGTAGTTAGTAGATTAGTAAAACATGCCTCCTTTTTTCCTGGTGGATTGTTTGTGCTCTCAAGGTCTCATGCATTAGTAGTGTTTGGAGTAGGGCTGGAATAATGGGAGTGGATTAGAAAAGGGAAGTTGTGAGTTGTCATTGGGAGTAGTGGATGGACGTGTGCCTGTTTAGTTGGGTGAACTGGATAAAAAGGTGGGAGACATTTGAAAAGGATGCTTTAGAGTTCATAACAGTCAGAAAGTTTTTTAATGAATCAGAGAGAGAAACAACGGTATAAGGTTGAATGGAATAGAATTTCATTTTTGTGGAGGGGGGTTGTAAGGCATTTTCTTACAATCATCTAGCAGAGAGTGGTAACAGTCAGGATCCTCTACAGATAGTTTTGTTTAACATGAGTATCCCAAGGCCACCAATGCCATTGCAATCCAAATGAATAACATGGCTACTCACTTTAGTCACTAGACACTCCAGGGGTAGCAAACCTTTGCAGTTTAGAAGATGGTAGGGATTAGAAACTCAGCTAAGGGATTCAGAAAAGAACACTCAAACTCCAATGTACAGGAAATGCTATGTTTTCAAAGAAGAATAGATCTTTAATTCAGATTAGCGAAGACTACCTCACAACGGGAAATTAGACTACACAAAGGGAAACCACAAGTTGTTAGAATCTTCCTGGTCCAGGAAACAACCCCAAACAGATGTTTGGCCCAGGTAACATAATGCTTAAAAGCATTTAGACACAGCAAGATTAGTTTTCCAGAATTATCCTGACTGATTGCGAGTTTAATATACAAATAGTTAATTAGTATTCAGAAATTGTGTGTTCGATTCCTAGAGAAGATCTGAGCTGCTTTTGTAGTAAGTTGTGTCTAGTGCTGCACCATTTTTGTAAACTCACATAAGACACTTCAGGTTGTGAAAGCAACACAAAGCATAGAAAGTGCTTTGGAATTCCACAAACATGGCTGCACGAATTTGATGCTGTTGCAGCTTTCACAAAGTGCGGGACAGAAATAGGAATACACTCAGTTGCGGTTCGCGGAAGGGGCGGGGCGGCGCGCGAGTGGGGTGTAGGAGAATAAACATTTAATTTAAAACCCACTTACCTTCACTCGCTGCTGCGCCACTCCTTTGTCGCCGTCTGCAGGCACAGGATCCGAGCTAGCCCTGTGGCCAATCTTGACGCTGCTCAGTGCATCATCAGGATGGGCTGGGAGGGCCCAGCCAGGGCGCTCCCAGGCAGACAGTTGCCCGGGCTGGAGAGAGCCTACTGCACATGTGTGTTTGGCCAGCCCGAGACGGCCGGCCACACACACATGCACTCTGAGTGGGAGTGCTGTGCACTCCCCTTTACTGCTCGCCACCCCGTGGCCCTGCCCCTTTACAAAAAAACGATAATAAATTCAGTTTACCATTGTTTTCTTGTAAAGGTTTTGCAGCTGCCGCTTCTGGCAGGGGAGAAACATTCCTCCGCCCTAACGGAGGAGCCGCCCCTGAATACACTGTGTAATGAACACAAACTATGTGCTGGACCGCCCCTAACCCTGCCATCATAAGAGAAGCTGAGAAAGATTCTGCTTGTGCATTGGTTGAAAAAATCTCAAAGACTGTTTTGGGAAAGCAGAGCCAGGCCTGGACTGCTATTTACTAATGAAATCTCAGTCAATGCAACAGTTGAGGCAGACACAAGAAACAAAATACAGCAATTTTGCTATAACAGGCCTGGTGCTCTCTATCAATTGTCCTTGCCTCTGAGGGCACCTGGGCATCTCTAGACAGTCACGATTCTAGTTAGAAAATACTCAAGCCCTAAAAAAACAAGCACTGGCAAAGCCAGTTGGTTTTGCTTATAAGAGAGAGCTATTGGCTTTGACACTGTGTTTTAGCCATGTTGTACACCAGTGTGGCTGCTGTTAAGCATGGCTAAAAGTTAGTAATGTGGAGTGGAGTGGGGTAGATTCGAGTGGGGTAGAGTCGAGTGGGATAGAGTGAGGTATATTGGGGTAGAGTGAAGTGGGGTAGAATGTAGTGTAGTAGAGTGGGGTAGCCTGGAATGGGATATTCTGGAGTAGGATACATTGGGGTAGACTGGAATGGGGTGAGGTTGAGTGGAGTGGGGTAGACTGCAGTGGTGTGTGATAGATAGAAGCGGTGGATTGATGTTGAGTGGAGTTGGCTATACTGGGGTAGTGGAGTGGGGTAGAATGGAGTAGGGAGATTACGGTGGATTGGAATTGGGTAGATTGTGTGGATTAGTGTAGGGTAGATTGGAATGGAGTGGTGTAGATTGTAGTAGACTTGAGTTGAATGGGGTAGACTGGAATGGGGTAGATTGGAGTTGGGAAAGTTTGGGGGAGCATGAGGGGGTAGGGTGAAGGGGGTAGAGTGACGTGGGGTACAGTAGAGTAAACAAGTGGAGCAGATTAGAGAAGACTGGTGTGGGGTACATTGGAATAGGGTAGATTGGGGCGGAGTGGGGTATATTGGAGTGAGGTACATTGGAGTGGATTATGATTTTTTTTGCAGTATGATCAAATTCCATTATATCATACTGCAAAAAAATAATATACCATTTGTCACAATGGCTCACAAAATCTCAGGCTCCATGCTGTCTTTAAACAGAATAAATTCTTGTCATTCTTGGTTCATAAGAAAGCAGCACATGTTTCGAGGTAAAAACATTGCTTCTTCAGGGCTCAAAATGTATCTTTAATAGTACAACTGTCTGTTATTAATAAACACCAATTGGAAGGTCAACTATGTCATCCCCAGTAAGATTTCTGATTAGATCTGCACATCACTGCCTACAATTCACCCCATGCAAACATTGTAACAGAACAGGGTATTAGAAGAAGACCCAAAACTCCAGACTGTTAGAATCTTTTTTAAATCAAGAGGAACCTCTGCCCAGGAGAAGAGATGAAGGGCCGAAGGAGGAGTACTGTCCTTTTGCTGTGTTGCTTTGCTGGACCTGCCTGCAGTTGCTGCTTCTGCATGAAAAGAGTGCAAAGGGTGAACTTTGCTGTGTGTCCTGCTTGACAAAGTTCTCCAAGGGCTTGCCTCCCGTTGGAAGTCTCTGGGACACCAAAGACTCCAGTTTCCTCGACCTGCAGCACTGGGAGCTGTGTGTTTTGTGCTGTTCAAGAGGAGAAATTACTACGATGCCGGCAACGAAGCCACTGGCCGCACAGTGACAAGCCGATGCTGCACGGAGTCGCATACCCCCGCTTCGCACAGCGACCCTCGTCTCACTGATGCCGTCATCAGATGACTTCACCGAGCTGCTGCTCGCACCGCAACCTGTGGGCCACGCACTCCGGCATGGCCTGCTCACACCGCAGCCTGGGCTTCCCCAATGACGCCACTCCTTCTGACACTGGCGCCGCTGTCTGCACCGTGGCCTGTGGGCACTGCTCGTGAGGAGCACGAAGCACCATCCCGTTCCATACTGCAGCCCCGGTCCACCGATGCCAGCACCATCGACTCCACTGTCTTCACCAGGCATCCCTGCCTGCACCGTGGCCACCGCTCGTGAGGGTCATGAAGCACCGTCCCATCCCGCACCAGTGACTTGGGCCTACTGACGACAGCGCTTCCGCAACGGCGACGCCGCTGCCTGCACCATGAACTGTGGACACCACAGGTTGCAACGTCCCACTTCACACCGCAGCCCTGGTCTCACCGATGCCGCTGAACGTCATCACCGAGCCGCTGTCTGCACCGTGACCTGTGGGCACCGCTTGTCACATCCTCCCGCTTCACACCGCAGCCCCGACACCATCGCTCCTGACTTCATCAGCCCGGAGTTCGATCTGCAACGCGTGTAACTTCAAGGGCACAACGACTCCTGCACCAACTCTGGAATCAACACCGTGACGTCAGAGACACCGCTCTCCGGGGCTCATCGCGAGGATTACGATGCCCTACAAATCCAAGGTACTGTTTGCCGGTCTTCTCGACACCGTGGCTGGCCCACGAAGCCGCAGCCAGCCTGAACTGTTGGTTTTGTTGATCACAACACCGTGATAGCCCCAGGTGGAGCTATTGACTTCAAGGAACTGTATTTTTGAGTACATCTTGCAGAATTCATATTCTTACTACTGTATGTAGGATTTTTATCGTATTTGGTCTTGTTTTAAATAGACAAATATTGGCTATTTTTCTAAAACCGGAGAGGTGTCCTTTTGTAGTGTTTTCACTGTGTTACTGTGTGTTATGTGTAAATGCTTTGCACATTGCTTCTGAGATAAGCCTGACTGGCCGTGCCAAGCTACCAAGGGGGTGAGCAGGGGTTATCTGAGCGGGTATCTCCCTTATCCTAACTAGAGTGAGGGTCCCTTCTTGGACAGCCAGCTAGAGACCCCATTTCTAACAGTGGCCATCCCAAGACACAGGGGGAATCAAGAAATTTGAGCAATACCACAAAATGTAAGTCAAGTATGGGATTAGATGATAAAGGGCAAAGCTCCCTGTTCTGCAGTCAACAATTTAGGTGCTAGACTGCACCTTTATATGATCCTCCAGAAACATGAGCATATGCATTTTTGTACATGGACAAGCTGTTCGAAAAAACACAGAATGCAGCGTTAAAGTTTGCACTCCTTAACCAGGGCTCGAATAATCTTCTCGACCACTCGCATTGGCGAGTTTTGTTTTATGAGATCGAGCTATTTTTAGATTCCACTCAACCCTTCTGGCAAGTGGACAAAGAACAGGTGTTCTGTTCAGTCAGAAACTGAATTATCAATTAAGATGCCTTTAAATCTCATTCTTGTCACATTTGCTCTGCGTTCAGAGACAGAGGTCAAATGTCAGTTTGTCTTCTTGCAAGGGAAATACTTTTCTTTGTGACTGCAGAGTTCCAGGATTTTGTGAGGTGAACTCTTTGAAGTGAAAGGCTTTTGGTATCAGCTTTTTCCAAACACAACAACATTTATATAACTAAGACAACTTTACAAACATTTCAAAATATATTTCAGTAGCTGTGAAAGACAATTTTTGGTACTTCTGTGTGATGAACCCTTTACTTGATGATGTGCAAATGAAAAATGTTTTCTGAAACCGAATTTTCACAGATTATTGTTAATATATTATATAGTTTTATCAGTAAAGCTGCAAGTTAGTGGGAAGGTTTTTGGACATTTCTTGGAAACTTACTGTCTGTAAATGACAGTGCGTTACCACATCATGCTTTAGTAATATATTTATTACAAGTGAATGTTTAAACATAAACTGAGAAACACTCCTGCTCTGATGGCAAAGCTATAAGTAAACGAAGAGGCAAGTCATGTATGGATAATGTGTACCCTATACATGTGCTAGATTTATTATACATGGAGCAAACGTTTAGTGTATTTAATCAAACAAAAGAGGATTTTTTTTTACACCAGAAATGCTGAACTCACATATGTGAAGGTGCACTCATATGTGAGAATGAAGAAAAACACGACTGTAAAATACAATATTTGCCTAGAATCACACAATTTGAGACCCGTTCCTGGGTCAAGTACATCACAGTTAGGTCGAGTAGATTATTCAAGTTACCCAACCTGCAGGTCTAGTAACATTTTCATGATTTTTCTAGGCCTGTTAACCATCGGGAACTTTGTTTAGATACTGTAAGGAAATGCCTTCCTTGGCATGGTTACCCCCTGATTTTTTGCCTTTTGTTGATGCCAGTTATGACTGGAAGTGTGCTGGGACACAGCTAACCAGGCTCGAGCACCAGTGTTGTTTCCCTAAACTGTACCTTTGTTCCCACAATTGGCACAGCCCTGGCACACAGATAAGACGCTTGTAAATGGTACCCCTGGTACCAAGGGCCCTGTTGCCAGGGAAGGTCTCTAAGAGCTGCAGCATGTCTTATGCCACCCTGGGGACTCCTCACTCAGCACATGCACACTGCCTCACAGCTTGTGTGTGCTGGTAGGGAGAAAATGACTAAGTCGACAGGGCACTCCCTCATGGTGCCATGACCACCGCTCACTGCCTGTGGCATAGGTAAGTCACCCCTCTAGCAAGCCTTACAGCCCTGGGCGTAAGTGCATGAGCACCATGCCCCTACAGTGTCTAAGCAAAATCTTAGACATTGTAAGTGCAGGGTAGCCATAAGGAGTATATGGTCTGGGAGTCTGTTGAACACCAAAACCACAGTTCTATAATGGCTACACTGAAATCTGGGAAGTTTGGTATCAAACTTCTCAGCACAATAAATATACACTGATGTCAGTGTGGGATTTATTGTAAAATACACCCAGAGGGCATCTTAGAGATGCCCCCTGAATACCAGTCCGACTCCTAGTGCTAGGTTGACCAGTTTCTGCAAGCCTGCCACAATCAGATGAGTTTCTGGCTACATGGAGTGAGTGCCTTTGTCACTCTGTGGCCAGGAACAAAGCCTGTACTGGGTGGAGGTGCTTCTCACCTCCCCCTGCAGGAACTCTAACACCTGGCGGTGAGCCTCAAAGGCTCATGCCTTTTGTTACAGCACCCCAGCTAGTGGAGATGCCTACCCCTTTGCCCACTGTTCCCACGTTTGGTGGCAGGCTGGAGGAGATAATGAGAAAAACAAAGAGGAGCCACCCACCAGTCAGGCCAGCCCCTAAGGTGCCTTGAACAGAGGTAACTCCTGCCTTTAGAAATCCTACATCTTGAGATTGGTGGATTCCCCCAATAGGAAGAGGGATGTGCCCCACTCCCCTCAGGGAGGAGGCACAAAGAGGGTGTAGCCACCTTCCAGGACAGTAGCCATTGGCTATAGACCTAAACACCCCCCTATATTTAGTATTTAGGGACGACCCTGAACCCAGGAAATCAGATTCCCGCAACCTACAACAAGAAGAAGGACTGCTAACCTGAAAGCCCCACAGAGACGAAGGAGACAACAACTGACTTAGCCACAGCCCTACCAGCTTGTCTCCAGACTCAAAGAACCTGCACAGTGATGCACCCGACAGGGGCGAGCAACCTCTGAGGACTCAGAGGACTGCCCTGAACCCGAAGGACCAAGAAACTCCCGAGAACAGCACCACTGTTCAAAAACTGCAACAACTTTGCAACTTTAAAGCAACTTTCAAAGAACTCCCTTTTCCCACCGGAAGCGTGAGACTTCACACCCCACACCCCTGGCTCGAGCTCCAGAGACCTTGCAGAGAGGACTCCCAGGTGACTACGACGACGTGGGTAACCTGAGTCGACCCCCCTGCACCCCCACAGCGACGCCTGCAGAGAGGATCCAGAGGCTTCCCTGACTGCGACTGCCTGGTAACAACGAACCCGACGCCTGGACCAAGCACTGCAACCGCAGCCCCCAGAACTGCGAGGAACCATCTTCCAGTGCAGGAGTGACCAGCAGGAGGCCCTCTTCCTAGCCCAGTCGGTGGCTGGCCCGAGCAGCCTCCCCGTTCCCTGCCTGCATTGCCTAAGTGACCCCAGGGTCCCTCCATTGCTTTCAATAGCAAACCCAACGCCTACTTTGCACACTGCACCCGGCCGCCCCTGTGCCGCTAAGGGTGTGTTTTGTGTGCCTGTTTGTGTCCCCCCCAGTGCTCTACAAAACCCCCCTGGTCTGCTCCCTGAGGACGCAGGTACTTAACTGCTAGCAGACTGGAACCAGAGCACCCCTGTTCTCCATAGGTACCTTTGTGTTTTGGGCCCTCGTTTGACCTCTGCACCTGACCGGCCCTGTGTTGCTGGTGCAGTGACTTTGGGGTTGCCTTGAACCCACAAAGGTGGGCTGCCTATTCCCAGGAGACTGTGTAAGTGCTTTACTTACCTGAGAAACCTAACTAAACTTACCTCCCTCAGGAACTGTTGATTTTTGCAGTGTCCACTTTTAAAATAGCTTATTGCCATTTTTACCTAAACTGTGTGTACTACTGTTTTAAATCAAAGTTCTATACTTACCTGTGTAAAGTACCTTACATTTTATGTACTTACCTCAAATCTTGAATCTTGTGGTTCTAAAATAAATTAAGTAAATATATTTTTCTATATAAAACCTATTGGCCTGGAGTTAAGTCTTTGAGTGTGTGTTCCTTATTTATTGCCTGTGTGTGTACAACAAATGCTTAACACTACCCTCTGATAAGCCTACTGCTCGACCACAGTACCACAAAATAGAGCATTAGTATTATCTAATTTTGCCACTATCAACCTCTAAGGGGAACCCTGGGACTCTGTGCACACTATCTCCCACTTTGAGATAGTATATACAGAGCCAACTTCCTACAGATACATTTAATTCTGATATACGTCACTGTCTTATTCACTGTTACACTCTGTAAGAAACAATAGTGCATGACCTTCCTGTACTGTGGCCATAGAACACAGTTAGTCATCACATGACAATTACACAAGAATCACTGCTCTGTTACAGAGCACTCAATAAACTGAATGACCTCTAGACGCTAGGGGCTATTAACACCCGACTTAATGGTACTGATCGTATCGACCTTAGAAGACTGAGTGACTGAGTCTGCAGTGGAGTGATACACATCTGTTTCGCCCAGTTACAGGTAGGTTTCTACAGTAAACGCCCTCTTCCTCTAAGTTGTTTCGCCAGCTGCACTGGAATGGGTGCCATTTCCAAGAGACCTGATTGCACGTTCCATAACACACTGTAATATGGTAAAAGTGATGTGGCTTCCCACCACGGCATTATTGCAGTAGCCTGAATAAATGTTAGTGAATGTCACTGGCAGCAGTTACATCCCCAAGGGACATGTCAAATGTGTCCACATCAGCGCAGTATGCAGGGGCAAAATAAAACTAACTCGTCTTATATTTGTTGTTGTTTGCTTTTCGCACTTCGCCTCGTTTCGCGGCTACATCGGTCTTGGTGCACTAACAACTGGGGATATGAGTGCACATTTGGAGGGCTCGCATCACGGGATGTTCCACACTTTGGTAAACTACCCTGAAAACAATGGCTGGCGCCAGAACTGGAGAACAGTTTTTCTCAGGCTGCCCATCTCGTTAACAGGCACATGCAGCCCCTGGGCTGACACCATCATTTTCACCGGAGGCAATAAATGGGGGTCTCCCCGAAATATGCAGAGCAAAAGAAGGGCTCCAGGAGGTCACTACATAGCTTTCCTCAACCTATCTTCAAATGGAACAGCAGCTGGTTTACTTACATTCTATTGCCTGCTTGTGATACCCTGGACAGAGAATATCAATGACTCTCCATCTGAGGGCGGCATGAGATCAGTGAGTGGAAGGCAATTTTTAAAAAAAGCATTTCTTAGAGCATATCAATATACATAAATAAATAAACCAATAAATAAATACAGATAAATCAAAAGAGCCACACATGACCACATTTCACTTAAAAGTATTTTAAAGGTAATGGCTACTTATGATGAAGCACGCCTTTCATGCTGAATGGACACTTAACTAGTAATGTCATCAACGTGTATTGCCGTGGTACTGTCTGATTGATCATTTTAATAACATTAAAGGACATTTACAGCAGAATAGTTCATTGGTTTAAAGGATTTAAGACAGAAATATAGATGTGTGTAACCACGTACTAAGCCTACCAACATTGACAGTTCAGTATAACAAGGCACAGAGTAGTGATACATGGTTCTCTCCTTCTCTCACAACAACACAAAGCACTCTTGTTGTGATGTTGAAAACCCTGTTTATTTCAAGACCTCTGAAAGCCAGCCCACTTCAGCTATTGAGATTTACAGTTAGCCCTTGGGATTGCAGGAGTTTCTTCCATGCTTACACACAAGAAACAAGGATAATATTTCATGTAGATCCTGCGTTAAAGTTTGAAGCTGACAGCCCCCATTGTAACCAGGCCACTGCTCTTTCACATGATAGAAAACTGACTCAGAGTTCAGCAAGAAACAAACATTTTAAGGACATTTTTTTTTTATTACTAACATTGCTGTGCCCTGCACACGCTGTTGCTTGCCACCTCTCGTCCACAAAAGAACATTGAGAAAGTCAAATGGCTATCACATATGCAAGAGCTTTTTGGCTTTGTCAATATTCTTTTAGTCACAGCTGCAGGGAAACACGGCTAAAAGTTTTAAAAAATGAAAGCGCTATGACATACTGGATGTTTCATATAGCTTTCTTCTTTCTTTACTATCAGTCATGTTGCACGGCAGCCATGCTCTTGTGCTACATGGCTAAAAACATTGACAAATCTAAAGGATGTTGTATAGGTGAGAACTATTGGCTTTGCCAGTGCTTCAGTTTTTTTATTTGTATTGCTCCTTCATCTTCTGGGGATGTTGGTAGGTTGCAGATGATTCCACAAAATTCTTCAAGCTGCAAAACTACTACTACAGGTAAGAAACCATTTAATTTGCAGGGAAGCCTCCACAATGCTCACAAAAGGTCATAAGCAAACCAGACAACTGCGCTGTCTGGTACGCTTCTACCTAAAAACACCCACCATTCAAAAATAGGTACTCTATCCATGTGAGGTAAATGGACTTTTTACAATTCCGAGACTCCTGATTTTCAGTTCCAGCGCTACTAGAGATCCGGTAATTTACATCTAGTCAGAGCACATCTGAATTAATAAATCAGTTAAGGGCTAAAAGTCTTCGCATGGCGGGGCACCTTGGGACTGGGGCAACAATTACATGCCATGGCTTTACCAGCTACAATTAGAACTTAACTACATGGTTAGACATTAACCCCTACTCCAAGTGTAGTACTGCTGGAATAAGGATAGCTACTGAATCAGGACGACCAACTCCAGCCAAAAAAATTCTACTGGCCTTTGCGGTAAAAAGATGAAAGATCAGTGGTTCTTTCTGCAATTGTAAAACTGCATTACATACAGAGTCGAGGTGTATGGTGTGTTTTAGGGACAGTGCAAGCTCATCATCTGTGAAGTGTCACTGCGGCGCCATAACTCACGTAATGTCTTGTATTTTCTCTAACCAATTTGGGTCACGCATGACCACTCTTGGTGTCTCAGGAAGTCTTCCAGGTAGATTTATCAGTCAGGTAGGCCTGGTAGAAAACTTTCATGTAGTCAGTACCTCTCTTTGCAGCGCTTCCAAGCACTTCTTCCTACAATCTGTGGTCACAATAGTAATGTGATCCAGGATTCCAGACTTGATCCCATACGGAGCGTGGACAGCAACTAGCAAAGGTTCTGTCCCTGGTACTGGGGTGCAAGGTCTTCACAACAGATGAGTGGCATACAAGTTAGCAACTCAAAATGGGCATTTATTTAAGTTTAGAAGCACATGCACATTTCTGCTGTATTTAAAACATAAAGTTCATACTCGGTCACAAAGAAAATAATTTTGCTAGTTTGCTCCTAAATTTTTAGACTCTGGGTGCAAAATTCAAAGTCTAGGCCAGTTGTAACTGATCAATGTGTGGACATATATTGGCTCCGTAGTGAAACAGGCAAAAAGCCTTAACTGACAGGTGACAAACACAATAGAGAAACAAGCATTTGCAATGCAACGAGTCTTGCATTTTCTCGAGTTAGAGCTATTCACGTTTTAAACTCCTAACCAGACTTTTCTTGCCACATAAACTGAAAAGTAAAACGGTTAAAAAAAAAAGAGAGCCCACGGCCACCATAAAGCATGACAAAGACACACAAAATGAAACTTGCAGTGAAACATTTTGCCAAAAGTGCAATTATCCATGTTACTAGCAATTGTGCAATTAGCCATGTAACATGGTCGATGTCATGCAAAGCTCTGTACTACTGCCCAGCAATATAAAGAGAAAAAGTTGTCCAGAAACACAGAAAACATGGAGCCTCCCATGTTTTCAGTAGTTGGCCGGTGCGCTTGAGGAGGGCTAAACACTGGAAAAGGCATGACGTATGCCTGTCTTTCACTAATTAAATAAAGCGAATTGTAAAAAGTAAGCCCATGAACCAACCACACTGGTGGGCGTGATTAAAAGCCCATAGCGAGATTACACCAGGGACACAGCACTTTGCGCTCGACCCTAAAAAGGGGGGTTTCACTGAGGCAGGCGAAACAATAGCAGGGATGGGGAACTTTCATCCAATCAAAGGTAACACCAGATTCAGGAAGGGGTCATTTAGCAACAGGGACGTGCTATCTGTGAAGTCCAAAATGAAAGGAGTACAACTGGAGGAACGACTACCATCTTGTGCAGTCACACATAAGAAGTCCCAAATGGGAACCCTTCATTAATTGTTACAGTGAAGAACTAACAGACAAGACACACTATACATGTGTTACACACTTGAGGATACATAAGGACCACACTACGGGGGTCTAGTGTGCTTGAATGACTTTTAAAGGGGAAAGCCAACTGAGAATCTCCCCACAAGCGTTACATCTTCAACAAGCAAGTGATCAGTTCATATGGCACAAAAGCTAACCTCGAATTAAGAGAAAGGTTTTACAGGTCTCTGAGGAGAGTGGCAGTCAAAATCTACAAGATACTATGCTGCGGCACAATTCTGCATAGCATTTGAATGGCCACTTACGGAGACAGAAAAGAATTGGCCTATAATGGAAATGCACTTGATGGGTAGAACTTTGTGGGATATATCCTGGCTCCTGAAGGACAACAGACCAAGGGTGGCGTATGCATCAGATGTAATGAGGCCACTCACAGAAATGTGGAACTCGCCAAGTCTTCATCAATCACATCATTTCCCTCCTCGTTTACACCACTGATCTGTAAACTGCTCACTGGGCAAAAAACACAATCAATATGCAGCGTGGAGTTTAGGCGATGGCTTCATTTCGCAGGATTTATTCTTGTAGAAATCAATTAAATCCTTTACTCAGTGCAAACTGGGATTTGGGGTATCAGAGAAAAAGATACTTCACTATTGTCAGCTGAGACACTGGGCCCTGTATCCGTTAAATACAGAGGCAGGCGCTAGGGACCTAACTCCATTTGAGAAGCTATTTCCTAGCTATGAGTCTATGAAGGGTCTAATTTCCATTATAAATAAGACAATGAAAACACTATAGGAGAAGCATAAATGGTTCTAAATTAATAAATGGGACAAAGTACTTGGGCGCTGATACAACAAAAAGTGTGGGGTGCTCTGAAAGGATACACCTAAGACAGTACATATACTGTTATATGGGAAGCCCTGAAGGGAGAGGTTATTGTAACGTAAGACTGCATTGAACAAACCCTCGGGAAAATCCCAGTGTGCTCAGGTTTCTGCTAGGGGTGGGGGCAAAGCGGGATTAGGGCAAACCCCGGGAAACAAATGCACCACCTCTGTCACTTCTATCAGGCCTTATTTTACATTATCATACCCATGGCCCAATGTCACTTTCAGAATCACTTGACTTGAGTTTCCTCAAAATGCTGGTGCGATGGTTGTGGTGATATAAAATTACACATGCAGACAGGAAACTGCGTACCACAGGCAAATATCACAAAGTTACAGGTTTAACTAACCAAGGTGAGTTAGTGTGCAGCACAAGCATAAACAGTAGAATACAGCAAGTTATGTAAGCACAAATTACCAGGTAGGTTAAAATTTGAAATTGCTTACACATGCTAAATCACAGGGAGTGGAAACAACTCAAGTGCTAAGCAATTAGCACTCACTTGATCGTCATTTTAAAATACAGCTTTCAAGTTCATTGTTATTTTTAACTTTAAAAAATACCAGTTTCTTTAATCCTCCTGAGTAATCAAGTCAATGCAAGTTTTGAGTTGGACCAGTATTTTAGCAGCACTCTGTATGGTTCCAGCTTGCCACAGGGACAGCTGTGTTCCAAACCTTGCACTTTCAAGCAATTAATGCATCCAGGTATTTGTAGTTGTGCTCTTGGATCACTCCAAACGAATCAAACAGATTAAGACACCTGGCAGAATTATTAGAGACAGGTTTGGAAACTGATTCATTGGGACGCATCTCAAAACATTTTTTACTGGCACCATTTCATGTCACTGGTGGTAAATTAAGGCAGAACCTGGTACAAACACCTTTTACAGCACATTATAAAAACAGGATTCTGGAGGAGGTAGTGTGTGATAAGAATGTATTTGCATACTTGCTGAGGTAGTGGTGTGTTCTCTTGTATATGTGTTTGTGCTGCATTAGAGCGCTGCGATTTTGCTGTCTTGTACTGAAGCTTTAGTTTTGTATTATATTTTGTTGTCATGTATACTGTTATATTGCTTTGTGTATGCTATAGTATTATGTCATTTACTTTAGGTATGTGAACAACTGGTGTTATATTTCCAAACAAAAGCAGCAAATGCCATAAAGGTTCCTGCGTTGATCAAACATTTACCACATAGGCCCTGATTCAAAGTTTGTCAGAATCCAGGAGCTATTTATCGCACCCCATAAATAACGATACATTAGGATAAGTTATTTACTGGACGTAGTAAATAGCATCTACTCATAATTCTTATAGACTAGCCTAGTCCGAATTTTCATGGACCAGTCTGAATTTGTATAAATTAACATGGGGATTTTGGTGCCTAATGTACCAAAATCATGGCCTTAGGTCCCGATTATGAATGGGTCATTGTATTCTGACCCATGCGAAAACCCCTCTAAGTGCACAAATCGGAATTACAAGTTGAATGTGATTTACTGCATTTGATCATTACCATATGCGTTAAATTTCAACAGGTCAAACGTGACAACATTTTTTATGTGAAAAGCGTATGGTATTTACCACACCCGAGGTGGGCGTTTGTTGTGGTAAACACCAAAATCCTTGTTATTTATCACCCCTGATAAATAACGTACTGAGGGGTATCGTTATTTATAAGGCAAGATAAATAGCACTTTGTTTTCCACCCCACTAGAAATCAGTCTTTTATGTTGGTAAAATAGCACCACGGCTCGAAAAGTCTACTATGGTGAGTCATAATTAAACAGGGCAAGCTATTTTTAGGACTCACTCACCCCTTCTGGCGAGTTGACAAAGAACAGGTGTTCTGTTCAGTCAGAAAGTAGAGGGGAAATAAAAGATACCTTCACGTCTTGTTCTTTAGCTACATTTGCTCTGTGTTCAAAGGCAGAGGTCAAACGTCAGTTTGTCTTACAATGAATTTTCCTTCTGACTGCAGAGTTCCAGGACTTTGTAAGGTGAACAGTGCAATCTGCTGTTTAAAGTGTAAAATAAAAGGATAAAAGGTGTCAGGCTTTTCCTAACCCACAACATTTAAATGACTAAGTCAACTGTACAAACATTTCAATATATACTTAAGTAGTTGTGAAAGCCCATTTTTTTGTATTTCTGTGTGATGAAAAATATATTTTAATAGGATGAAAACAGATCGGAATACTTTACGTGTTGATGTGCAAAGGATGTTTTCTGAGACCCAATTTTCACAGATTGTTATTACACTATATAGTTTTTAATCAGTAAAGCTGCAAATTAGTGGAAAGGTTTTTGGACATTTCTTGGAAATTTACTGTCTGCAGATGACAATATGCTGCCAAATCAGGGTTTAGTAATATATTAATTAACCCCTTCAGTGCCATGGACGAGCTGGTCTTCTCCTCTGTATGGGGGCAGGGAGGCATGAAAAGGAAAGGCTTTTCCTTTTTGTGTCTCTCTGAGCATTCCTGCAGCCTGATCACATAGCGATCGGGCTGCAGGAATGCCCACTAGACACCAGGGACTTTTTTTTTTTTTTTATGGACATAAGGGGAGTGGCCTCTGGGCAAGGATTGCTCCCCAGGGGGGCAATTCGGCCTATATTAATTAGGCCCACCGGCCCCCAAGGAGGGCAGATACCTCTAGACATTAGGGAGTCTACTTTTTTTTTTTTTTTTTTTTAACACAGGAGAGGAGCGACCCCTTAGGCAAGGGTCGTTACCCAAAGGGGCAAATTTATTTTAGGCCATTAACCGCACCGAAGGAGGGCGGAAAAAACTCAACACCAGGGATAAAAATAAAAAAAATAAAAAAAAATCTTTTACAGGAGAGTAGGGACCCCTTAAGCAAAGGTCGCTACCCTGGGGGCCAAATTTTTTATTTTTTTTATTTTCTTACAGATGAGGAGCGGCGCCTTAAGCAAGGGTCGTTCCCCGGGGGGTGGGGGGGAATGTATTTTAGGCCATTTCTGCCCCCCAAAGGGAGGGCAGAAACCACTTAGGCACCAGGGATTTGTGTGTGTTTTGTTTTGGGGGCAGTCCCCTGTACAAGGGTTGCTCCCCATGGGGACACATTACCGTTGGCCATTTCTGCAGATCAGCCTATTTTTGCAAAGCCCATCTGCCCCCAAGGGGGGCAGAAAGCCCACCAGACACCAGGGAAGAATTATTTTTTTTTTTTTTAAAAGAGGGCGGGGTATGGCCATACTGCCACCCCAAATAAATGGGGACAAAGTTGTTCTGCTCACCGGTAGGCAGATGGGGCAATTACCCTGGATCCATTCCCCAGGGGGGGGAGCAGAAAGCCTACTAGATGCCAGGGAATTAAAAAAAATATATATATATATATTGTGGGGTAGTGGCTACCACCTAGTATGGGCATAGTTATGCCTCCACCCCAAATGAAGCGGGTTCCAGTCTTTCAGCTATCCCCATGCACACTAAAAGTTCTTATCCCAACGGCAAGCAAGAGGACATTAGATTATTTGGGGTTTTAGTTTTACATTTGGGACATGAGAGCTTGTGTAACTCTCAAAATCGTCCCACTTCGAATGGTGAGGGTTGCACCTTTTGGACTTTGGGACGCTGCCATGTAGAAAAATCTACGAGACCTAGACACATCTGAAAACTAAACATCTGGGTGAGCAAAGGGTGGTGTGCTTCACATGCACCCTGCGCCATTTTCTTACCCACAATGCCTGCAAACCTCCAACTTTGCTTGAAATCACACATTTTTCCCACATTTTTGTGGTGGAACCTTCCAAAATCTGCAGGGAATCCACAAACTTCCTACCACCCAGCATGGTCGCATCTATACCGATAAAAATGCTGCCCCACTTGTCAGCCTAAAAATTTTATTTTTTTCCAAACTGCCCTTTTAGACCCGCTTTGGTTCCCCCTCAGTTTCAACATGGTTTTGGCTCTTCCCTGTCACAGGCACTTTTCCCACCTACACAAGTGAGGTATCATTTTTATCGGGAGACTGAGGGGAACGTTGGATGACAGGAAATTTGTGCCGGTGCGGTGATCCCACACAGAAATGTGGGGAAAATGCAAGTTTTTTTTTTTAGCTCAATGTGAGGTTTGCTGAGGATTCTGGGTAAGAAAACACTAGAGGATACACACAAGTCACACCTACCTGGACTCACTCAGGTGTCTAGTTTTCAGAAATGTCTGGGTTTGGTAGGTTTCCCTAGATGGCTGCTGAGCCCAGAACCAAAAACATAGGTGCCCCCCCCCCCTCACCCCACCCCCAGTAAAAACAGGTTGTTTTGTATTTGATAATTTTGATGTGTCCAGTGAGTGTTTTGGAGCATTTCCTGTCGCAGGCACTAGGTATACCCACATAAGTGAGGTACCATTTTTATCTGGAGACCTGGGGGAACGCTGGGTAGAAGAAGGTTTGTGGCTGACCTCAGATTCCAGAACTTTGCAGCACCGCAATATGAGGAAAAAGTGTTTTTTTGCCAAATGTTGAGATTTGCTTAGGATTCTGGGTAACAGAACCGGGTGAGAGTGCCACAAGTTACCCCATCTTGGGTTACCATATGTGTCTAGTTTTCAGAAGGGTCCTGGTTTGCTAGATTTTCCTAGGTGCCAGATGAGCTAGAGGCCAAAATCCACAGCTAGGCACTTTGCAAAAAACAGGTCAGTTTTCTTTGGGAAAATGTGATGTGTTTTGGGGCATTTCCTGTTGCGGGCACTAGGCCTACCCACACAACTGAGGTAACATTTTTATCAAGTGACTTTGAGGAATGCTGGGTGGAAGGAAATTTGTAGCTCCTCTCAGATTCCAGACCTTTCAGTCACCGAAATGTGAGGAAAAAGTGTTTTGTGAGCCTAATTTTGAGGTTTGCAAAGGATTCTGGGTAACAGAACCTGGTGAGAGCCCCAAAGTCCCTACATCCTGGATTCCCCTAGGAGTCTAGTTTTTAAAAAATGCACAGGTTTGGTAGGTTTTCCTAGGTGCCTGCTGAGCTAGAGGCCAAAATCCACAGCGAGGCACTTTGCAAAAAACAGCTCTGTTTTCTTTGGAGAAATGTGATGTATCCACGTTGTGTTTTGGGGCATTTCCTGTTGCGGGCGCTAGGCCTACCCCCACAAGTGAGGTACCATTTTTAATCAGGAGACTTGGGGGGGGGGGGGGGGGGGGGGGGGAGTGGAACGCTGAACGCTGGGTGGAAGGAAATTTGTGGCTCCTCTCACATTCCAGAACTTTCTGTCACCGAAATGTGAGGAAAAGGTGTTTTTTTTGGCCAAATTATGAGGTTTGCAAAGGATTCTGGGTAACACAAACTGGTGCGAGACCCACAAGTCACCACATCCTGGATTCCCCTAGGTGTTTAGTTTTAAAAAATGCACAGGTTTGGTAGGTTTCCCTAGGTGCCGGGTGAGCTAGAGGCCAAAATCCACAACTAGGCACTTTTCAAAAAACACGTAAGATTTCAATGAAAAAATGTGATTTTTTCATGTTGCGTTTCCTGACGCTGGCATTAGGCCTACCCACGTAAGTGAGGTACCATTTTTATCGGAAGTCTTGAGGGAACACAGAATAGCAAAACAAGTGTTATTGCCCCTTGTCGTTCTCCACATTTTTTCCTTCCAAATGTAAGACAGTGTGTAAAAAAAGACTTCTATTTGAGAAATGCCCTGTAATGTACATGCTACTATGGGCACCACGGAATTCAGAGATGTGCAAATAACCACTGCATCTCAACACCTTATCTTGTGCCCATTTTGGACATACAAAGGTTTTCTTGATACCTATTTTTAATTCTTTATATTTCAGCAAATGAACTGCTGTATACCCGGTATACAGGGAGTGCAGAATTATTAGGCAAGTTGTATTTTTGAGGATTAATTTTATTATTGAACAACAACCATGTTCTCAATGAACCCAAAAAACTCATTAATATCAAAGCTGAATATTTTTGGAAGTAGTTTTTAGTTTGTTTTTAGTTTTAGCTATGTTAGGGGGATATCTGTGTGTGCAGGTGACTATTACTGTGCATAATTATTAGGCAACTTAACAAAAAACAAATATATACCCATTTCAATTATTTATTATTACCAGTGAAACCAATATAACATCTCAACATTCACAAATATACATTTCTGACATTCAAAAACAAAACAAAAACAAATCAGTGACCAATATAGCCACCTTTCTTTGCAAGGACACTCAAAAGCCTGCCATCCATGGATTCTGTCAGTGTTTTGATCTGTTCACCATCAACATTGCGTGCAGCAGCAACCACAGCCTCCCAGACACTGTTCAGAGAGGTGTACTGTTTTCCCTCCTTGTAAATCTCACATTTGATGATGGACCACAGGTTCTCAATGGGGTTCAGATCAGGTGAACAAGGAGGCCATGTCATTAGATTTCCTTCTTTTATACCCTTTCTTGCCAGCCACGCTGTGGAGTACTTGGACGCGTGTGATGGAGCATTGCCCTGCATGAAAATCATGTTTTTCTTGAAGGATGCAGGCTTCTTCCTGTACCACTGCTTGAAGAAGGTGTCTTCCAGGAACTGGCAGTAGGACTGGGAGTTGAGCTTGACTCCATCCTCAACCCGAAAAGGCCCCACAAGCTCATCTTTGATGATACCAGACCAAACCAGTACTCCACCTCCACCTTACTGGCGTCTGAGTCGGACTGGAGCTCTCTGCCCTTTACCAATCCAGCCACAGGCCCATCCATCTGGCCCATCAAGACTCACTCTCATTTCATCAGTCCATAAAACCTTAGAAAAATCAGTCTTGAGATATTTCTTGGCCCAGTCTTGACGTTTCAGCTTGTGTGTCTTGTTCAGTGGTGGTCGTCTTTCAGCCTTTCTTACCTTGGCCATGTCTCTGAGTATTGCACACCTTGTGCTTTTGGGCACTCCAGTGATGTTGCAGCTCTGAAATATGGCCAAACTGGTGGCAAGTGGCATCGTGGCAGCTGCACGCTTGACTTTTCTCAGTTCATGGGCAGTTATTTTGCGCCTTGGTTTTTCCACACGCTTCTTGCCACCCTGTTGACTATTTTGAATGAAACGCTTGATTGTTCAATGATCACGCTTCAGAAGCTTTGCAATTTTAAGAGTGCTGCATCCCTCTGCAAGATATCTCACTATTTTTGACTTTTCTGAGCCTGTCAAGTCCTTCTTTTGACCCATTTTGCCAAAGGAAAGGAAGTTGCCTAATAATTATGCACACCTGATATAGGGTGTTGATGTCATTAGACCACACCCCTTCTCATTACAGAGATGCACATCACCTAATATGCTTAATTGGTAGTAGGCTTTCGAGCCTATACAGCTTGGAGTAAGACAACATGCATAAAGAGGATGATGTGGTCAAAATACTCATTTGCCTATTAATTCTGCACTCCCTGTAGAATGAAAACCCATTGCAAGGTGCAGCTCATTTATTGGCTCTGGGTACCTAGGGTTCTTGATGAACCTACAAGCTCCATATATCTCTGCAACCAGAAGTGTCCAGCAGACGTAATGGTATATTGCTTTAAAAAATCTGACCGCAGGAAAAAGTTAGAGTAAAAAGTGGAGAAAAATGGCTGTTTTTTTAACCTCAATTTCAATATTATTTCATTTCAGCTGTTATTTTCTGTAGGAAACCCTTTTAGGATCTACACAAATTACCCCTTGCTGAATTCAGAATTTTGTCTACTTTTCAGAAATGTTTAGCTTTCCGGGATCCAGCATTGGTTTTATACCCATTTCTGTCACTAACTGGAAGGAGGCTGAAAGCACAAAACGAAATAGTAAAAATGGGGTATGTCCCAGTAAAATGCCAAAATTGTGTTGAAAAATTGGGTTTTCTGATTCAAGTCTACTTGTTCCTGAAAACTGGGAAGATGGTGATTTTAGGACCGCAAACCCTTTGTTGATGCCATTTTCAGGGGAAACCCCACAAGCCTTCTTCTGCAGCCCTTTTTCCCTTTTAAAAAAAAAGAAATGCTGTATTTTGGCTAATTTCTTGGTCTCCTTCAGGGGAACCCAAAAAACTCTGGGTACCTCTAGAATCCCTAGGATGTTGGGAAAAAAGGACGCAAATTCGGCGTGGGTAGCATATGTGGACAAAAAGTTATGAGGGCCTAAGCGCGAACTGCCCCAATTAGCCAAAAAAAAGGCCTGCCACCTGAGGGAGAAAAGACCCGGCAACAAAGGGGTTAAGAAAACAGAAAAACATTCCTGCCCTGATGGAAATGCTGTAAGTAAACTAAAAGCAAGTCAAGGGTCATGTGTCCCATATATGTGGGCTAGATTATTGTCATACATGTAGCAAACTTTAATCTACTTAATCAAAGAAGAGTTTTTTTTGTACTGCAGAAAAGCTGAGCGCACATATTTGAAGGTGCAATCATATGTGAGAATGAAGAAAAAGGTGACTGTAAGCTATTTGCCTAGGACCACACAATTTGAGACACGTTTACGTGTCAAGTACATTACAGTGAGGTCGAGTAGATTATTTAAGTTACTTGACCTGCTGGTCTAGCAACATTTTAATGATTTTTCGAGGCCTGAGCGCTGCTACAACTCTTCAACTACTGACAACACAAGACATCCTAGAATTGTGGCAAAAACTTTGTGTTCACATGATATAGAGACATATAGTTATTTTAAATTTATGCTTGATTAGCAGAACCCTGTAAATAAAACATAGTGGCCCACTTGATAATTTCATGGAGGATCTGCAGCCAGATTCGTTTTTTTGTGTCTTAAAAGGTTTTACTAAATACCTTCGTACAAAGCCAGAGAGTTTAGTGCTATTAAATGAAATAGGACCGATGGCAAAGGGCGTAGGGAGGGGTGTAGTTTACAACTATGGAACAACTACACATACAGTAGCAGGGAAAGAATTCATATATGGCCGTTGAACGCAAAATTACTTTCTCACTGATAAGGAAAAAGGAAGAGAGGCATTACGTTGACATAATTAGAGAAGCAGTCTCGACATGATAAATCCAAATGTGTTGCATACAGCCTGTCTACTCCACCTATCCCAACAAGGCTAAGCTTACACGTCAAAACCGGCGCGCAACCTTAGGTTCACCCAATGGGCTTAAGTAGATCGCTACAGCTGACACAGACAAGGGACTAAAGAGTGTCCGAATCCCGATTGTTTCCAGTCGTGATCTAGACGCTCTGTTCGATGAGTCCTCCAGATGGTCTATGGTGTTTTTGTTCGCGCTATGCAACGGAGTGGTTCGCGCTGTTTCTAATAACGGGGGGGAGGGTAGAGGAGCTTTTCTCCCTCCACTACCTCTCATATAAAAGACACTGCGAACCCGAATGCTGCACCATACCCACATACGCCCCCTTGCAGCGTTAAGATACTCACTGCCGCTCCCTGTCGCCATCTTTGCTGCGGTCTGCTTTCTTGTGTGGGGTGCTGGGAAATGTAGTTTGATTGCCATATCTAGCGCCATTGTTCTGCGTGATCTGCTCTCTGGCCTGTTGGGAAATGTAGAATGGGCCCCTAAGCATTTTGGGAAATGTAGTCGAAACTGCACCAGCATTTTGTACCACGGGAAATAAAGGGGGACGTTTCGCAGGTCACGTGAAATAAATTAACACCTCCAATTGCGTTTAGCTGCATTAAACTAATTTAACGGGAAAGTCATGAGACAGCTTTCTTTTTTAATTAAAATAAAAAACGCCTTTGGACTAATTTTGAATTGGATGGTAATCAGGGCCGGTCCTAGGGTTTGAGGGGCCCCCAGCAGAATAGGAACTTGTGCAGCCCCTCTAAAATGTGTCATCATGGTGATTTTCGTGTTCATTCAGGATGTGATCATGGAGTCAAATACCAGCAGATGGGGTTGGGTTGCGGGATGTGGATCTTTGGAGACAGGAGAACGATGGTCAGTGGAGGAACTCAAGTACCATATCAATTGTCTGGAGTTTCTTGAAGGCTCCTTTGCAACCAAAGTCCTTTCCCCTCTCAGGATGAAGTGTTGCATCCTACTTTGGATGGACAATATTTCAACAGTGAGATATATAAACAAATTGGGGGATACTCCATTCGCACCTTTTAGCAGGAATAATCAAGGATTTCTGCTATTACTGTCTAAGTTATAAGATTTCTTTGACAGCGGAATATATTCTGGGCAGAGTGAACTTGATTGCAGACTGGAATCTCTATTATTTCGAGATTTCAGCGATTGGAGACTCCATCCTTAAGTTTTTCATTTCTGAACTGCATATGGGGTCCATGCCAGATGGATCTCTTTGCATCACGGCTGAATTCTCATTTTCCTCGGTTTTACGGCTGGAGGTCGGGCCCTCTGCAAGTGAGTTTAGATGCCAGCCTCCAGTCTTGGATAGGGGGCTTGTCATGATTCACAGAGTCCTCTCTCAGGTTCGACAACAGTTAGCAGAATTGATTCTGGTGACCCCGTACTGGAAGGCAAAATCTTGGTTTCCAGTGGTGATGGCCCTGTGCTATGCCCCTCTGATTTGGATTCGGTCTTCCCCAGACCTTCTTCTGGATCCAATGGGCTCTCCTTATCCATTAATTTTGGAGGATGAATTGTCCCTCATGACTTGGAGAATTTCAGGAGATATAAACAAATCTTGGACATTTCAGATCAAATTAAGTTTTTCTTGTAACAATCCTGGTCCCCTACTATTCATAAACAATATGCTTCAGCCTGGAAAAGATGGGCTGGTTGGTGCCACCAATGTAGTGTGGATCCCTTGGGGACCAATGTGCAAATGACTGCAAATTGTTTGTCCCGTTTAGCGGCCCAAGGTTTGGCCTATAGAACTGTCAACAAATTTCAATCAGCTATTTTGGCAACCCATCCTCAGATAGGTGGTAAACCAGTAGGTGAACACCCCATGTGGGGTATGCATGGTTTGTCCCCAAACTTTCAAATACTCAGTTCTTTGGAATGTAGATGTGGTCTTAAAATTTCTACAATCTTGGCCTACTGATGAAGATCTCTCCAGAAAGCAATTGTCTGCAAAGTTGACACTTTTACTTTGTTTGGTTTCTTGCCAGAAAGTGTCGGATGTCAAGGCTCTGGATACAACTGATAGAGTATTTACTCCCACAGGAGTCTCCTTCCATATTTTGAAACATACTAAGTCTAATTAGAAATGCATAAGTTACCGACGTTTTCCGAACAATTCAAAATTTTGTGTTGTTAAATGTATTAAAGTGTATGAGGAAGTTACATGTGAATTGCATAGAGATCAGAGTGGCCAATTATTAGTGTCTCTCCTGAAGTCATTTGTCCCTGTCTCTTCAGCGACCTTAGCGCGCTGGGTCAGATGGCTTCTAGGAGAAGTTGTAATTGATGTTTCTAGGTTTTGAGCTCATTAGGTAGGGTGATCCAGGGCTTTTAAAGATTTTTCTTCAGGCTCCAGTTTGGAGGATATAGTGGCAGCAGCTGATTGGTCATCAGACTGTACCTTCAAGTTGTTCTATCATAAACTTATTGTTGATGTGGCTTCTGGAGTGGTTGCACAGCTTATAACAGCATTATCCGAAGCCTCCTTTCCTGACATAGAATGTGAAATTATCTAGCATTCGCATCACGAATTTTTAGTTCTATTAAGGACATGGAGGTGAGGATTATCCCACCCAGAGATACTCAATAAGTATATATGTATATTCTTGTTTGATTTAACATATGTCATTCATTTTGTTCCCTACCCATTCTCCTGTTCAGTGTCAGTCAAGAAGTCTGGGATGTTACGACGATTTTTTCTTTTCCAGATTCAAAACCTGCTTAGGTATTGGAGATCATCCCAGTGCAGCTCTTGAGGTGCGGAATGGAGTTCAACTCGGAAGTCGACCACAATGGTGCCAGTCATGCAGATGTGACATGAGGCAGTACAGGATAGTCCGGAGTTGCAGTTGCAAGTTGAATTCTTACTTTCGCATCTTGCCTCCATATGCTGCTGTTACCACTCTTCTCACCCCAGTCTCTTACCTTATTTTAGCTGTTCTCTTCCTTTACATTCATCTCTCCTTTTCCAGACTCATACACTGTGAACATGCTATATATTTTTGCATGGATTCTGACCCTCCTAACATTAATCTCTTTTGTATGCTATTATATAGGTGGGCAAGCCACTGAAAACATGAATCGGAGTCCTGGCTCTGCTCAGTTCAAGGTCCTCTTGGAACCTTTAGCCCAAAATGAGCCAAGGTTTCAGAAAAGGCAATGTGGCCTAGTGGCCACAGCTGCCCACCATACACCAATGGGAGCTAGGCTTCAATCCCGGTCTCGGTTGGTGTCCTGTTAATTCCAGGTGCTGGAAAACATTTACTGTAGTCTGTGTCTGTTGTGAAGCACTCGTCCATGGCCAACATTTGTGCTATGAAGAGCTATCAAAAATACAGTGTGGATGCTGCCTGTCACCCTGACTCTAATCTCATCCCCTAAGAACTAAGGATGAAGTATTAAGCTTTTATGTCATAGAGAGATACCTATATAGTGGTCGAATTGCACAGTGAGAAACTGGAAAATCTAGGCTCAAACCCAGCTTCCCTGCTTGACCAGATTGAGTCTGTGTCTGTTGTGAAGCACTCATCCATGGCCAACATTTGTGCTATGTAGAGCTATCAAAAATACAGTGTGGACGCTGCCTGTCACCCTGACTCTAATCTCATCCCCTAAGAATGATGGATGAAGTATTAAACTTTTATGTCATAGAGAGATACCTATATAGTGGTCGAATTGCACAGTGAGAAACTGGAGAATCTAGGCTCAAACCCAGCTTCCCGGCTTGACCAGATTGTGTGATACTAGCCAAACTTCACCACCCTCTATTTTGTTCATTATCATACATCATAGCACATTCAAATATGTGCAGTCAGGGTTTGTGCTGTGGAACACCTCTTGTGTTTGATGTAATAGACTAATTTTGCTCTATATTTAATAAGAATTTAGCCCACACATATGGTAAATATGAACCTTGACATGCCTCTTAGTCAGGGTCACTGGCATTATTTGATTTTGTGGTTGCTGCATGTTCCTCATAATTATGGATTTGCTGCATTTTCCATTTAGGCTATATGTTGCATAATCTGCAACTTTTAGCAAAAAAAAAAAATTGTTTCGACCTCAAATGTTACTAAAACACAGCACTTTTTGCTGCACAGTGGTAAGCCCTTCACAAAGGTTAACTGGTCATCTTTCTTTTGCTCATTGCTGTATTAGGGTGACTTACAAAATAATGAGGTAATACTATCACATAATGTGCCAGTTATGCCACATAATTTGCCTTTTCTTGCCACATAATTTACTAAACCCTGCTGCCTAATTTGGTCTTTTTGGCCACATAATTACTGTGGCCCTGCTTTTAGTTCACTAATACTAATACCATCAGGGCAGGGGCAACAGTGTTCTCGGTTCATGTTTAAAAACTCTAACTTTTGCTATATGCATCTCAATGCAGTGATATAGCTCCATGTACTACAGTAAAACACTTCACTGTGTTAAAGCAATGTGTTTTTATTTTTTATTTTGATGACACGTCTCCCTTTCCTGCATCCTAGGCGATAAAATATGATTATTTCTTATGTTGTTAGCCCTGCAGGACACACTGCTTTACATTCAGGCATGGCTCACTTCCCACCTAAGGGCACTTCAAGTGCCAATCTAATCGCTGTTTTCATGCAGATGCAGCAATTAGATTTCTGAAGCTCTTTCAGCCAATGGATGTGAGGCCCAGGGGAGGGGCCCCCTCGCTACCTCCCCTGGGCCTCGCAACACTGCACCTCAGCTGCTTCCGAGGCCTTGTAACACTGGAGTCCCTTGAAAGGCAGTTCCGGGCACCTTAATTGTGAGCAGGAGCAAGCCCTGGGCAGCTGCTCACATGGTCCATGCCTAGCGCCGGCCCTGCTAGTAACGGATAGGTACTATATTAATCTGAAGTGGAATTAATTATTATGCAGTTTTATATAACACAAAGTCGACTCAAATGTATTGAAGCACTTTACATGAGCTCCAGTTACATAACACAAGGGTAGTTTATTTCCTTAGGCAGTGGGAGTTTAGGACCCAGATTACAAGTGGGTGTGCTATTTAGCACACCTGATAAATAATGATAACACAGGGTACATTATTTATAGTTCAACCCTGTTTTATTGAGTATTGAAACAAAGGTAACACCTACTTCCACCTATATCTGCAGGTAATTGGGCTAGTCAAAGCTGCCTGAGGTAGGGAGAGGGATGTGGTGCTGGGCTTTCTCGCTGGCCAGTACATTGCGCGCAGAACAGACACTTAGAAATGTGGTGTTAGTGGTTTTCTGGTCTAGTGCATGATAGCTGGAGCACCGCATCAGACCCTTTTTCATTGTAACACTCATGACCAAACTATGTTGGCAAGTTGGCAGGGGTGTCCTCAGATCACCCCTCTGCAGATGCACTAGATAAGTAAACATTACATTCCCCCTTAACTGTAATTAAACAAAACCATTACATGAAATCACAACATGTCAGGAGTGTAAAACTTCAACAGTGATAGCTTGTAACCTAACAGGGCTTTCAAATGAGGTAGATCTTTAAGGAGGTGTATGGCGCTGGATTGTTCCGCAGACAGTATCGGAGGTGACCACCCCTTCATTCAGAGTCCTGGGGAGACAAGACAGGTATGTGAACTTTTCCTGCGGCCCCCAAAGAGGTGAATGGGGATGTTCCTGCCGGGTCGGGGCAATCGGGGTTCTCGGCTTGGACTGGTGCTGTAGGTGACGAGAATATAGGGACATCGCTCTCTGGAAGAGGAGAGGTGGACGTGGAGCGTCTGTATTCATCACTAAAGTCTCCTTGAGCCTGCTTAAAAAGTGAGATACACTTTTGTTACATGACAATCCAGGGATGGAGCTCAAATGGCAGTCTAAATTTACTTCCCAGATGCCAGTCCTTTATGAACACTAGGTCACCAAGGCGAATTTTGGACTGATGAGTCCTTCAAGTGGTACTTGCTCAGTAATTGGTGCTTTTCCTCGTCTGAAAAGTTCTGGCATCGTCGAGCGGTGATCCCGGTTCCAGCATCCATTCCAGGTGTTGTGGGATTGTATTGGTGACAACTTGCCCCATATTGACATGCCCAGCCCTGGTGGAGTAGAGAGTCTGATGTAGCAATGCACAGATGGCTCATTCTGTTGATTGGTGATTGGTTTGGGCAATGCGTATTACCTTGTTCAGAGTGGGCATTAAACATTCCACCTCCCCATTAGCTTAAGGCCAGCGGGGAGTTACCTTGCGGTGGTGAATGCCCCAGGACTGTTAGTAGTCTGCAAACTCTTGGGTTTGAAATGGCGTCCCATTGTCAGTTTTGAGTTCTTTTATGAGACGGTGTCTTGCTATCATCTTCTTTGTCTTCAGGATGACTTCAGTGACAGTTTGAGATCCCACCAGCTCTATCTCTAGGTACTTCGTGTACTCATCAATTAAGACAAGGGTGTAGCACACATCAGGAAGGCACCCGAAGTCCAGGCTGGCACACTCTGAGGGCTGCTGGGGGCCAGGTTTGGTGAGTATAAGGGCTGGTGCTTTTGGGGCCCTGAAACGTGGCACCCTTGACAGGATCCCACTGCAGCTTCCACCATCTCGTCCATCCACGGGAACCAGACCATTGTCCTGAGCTGATTCTTGGTCTTGAGGTATGGTATTCTGGCATCTGGTACCTATAATGAGCAAAATGTAACTGAGCCAATAAGTAATATAATTGGATATCTGGAACACCAAACCCCCTTCGGTAGTAGGGGAGAGTGAAAGTGTCCCTTCGAATGCGGGGTGAGCAATAGGCCCATATAAGCAGTATTAATAGCCCCCGCAAAAAAAGCGGCTGGTCTTTAAGAAGAGATATAGAAATCGTAGAAGAACTATCATTTTGATGAGGTCAGTATGCCCAGCTATTGCCAGTAGCAATTTGATCATTCTATCTGAGCCATTGGCTTGTCTGTAGCAGAACCATAGCTTCATTGCATCACCTTTAATCTGTCCCTGTGCAGAGAAATGGCCAAATATTTGGGGGGTCATTATACCATTGCAATGGATATTCAAGGTTGCAAGGCACTGTGGAGTCTGTGAGAGGGAATAATTCTGTTTTATTCCAATTGATTACTAGACCCAAGAAGGTCCCAAAGCGTATCACCTCTCGAATAAGGGGGGAAAGATTGGTAGGTGGGTTGTGTATAACATCTGCGTATTGGGAGGCCAATAATGTACCATGGGGTATTCTGAGGCCCCTCTCAAGGTGCCGCTCTTATAGATGCCTGACTAGGGGGTCCATGACAATAATAAAAAGGGGGAGAGTGGGCAGTCCTGACAGATACCTCTCATTAAGGGCAATGGCTCAGAAAGTGTGGCATTAATTTTAAGGCATGCCAGTGGAGCTTTATAGAGTAACATAATGAGGTTTTTGAAGCAGTTGGGGAATCCCAATTTAGTTAAGGTGGCATACAAGAATGAATGTATAGTAATGACAGCTTTACACAATGTGAAGGGGAGGGTGCCCTGCCCAAGAGATTCAGCAGAAACCTCTAATAAAGGAGGGGCCAGAACAGTTATATGTGCTTTGTTGAAGTTTCAAGTGAAACCATCGAACCCAGGTGCCTTAGAGCAACTGAGGGCAACAATGGCCTGTGATATTTCCTCACAGGTAACAAGGGCAGGTAGGAATTGTCGCTCTCCGGACTCTAGCCAAACCATGGCAAACTCAGGTAAATAGTCAGATAAATCGGGGTAATTGTCGCCTACTGGAGATGTGTACCGTTGCTTGTAATCTGTTGTAAATTCAGTGAGTGGTGTTATTGGTAATGATTGTGCCACAGGCCTGCCGAAGGCTAGTCACATATGTTGTGTGGTATGACAGTTGCAGGAGATGAGCCAAGTTAGGGCCCAATCTTTCACCCTCACCATATCTATGTGCTCTGGCATACTTACCCAGATGGGCAACATCCTGAGTAGCAAGGTCCTGAAACTCCTGCAGGAATGTGGGTCTGTCTAGGAAAGGTATGATATCTGTGGCAAACATGCCCATCATGTCAATGTCTCGCAGGTTTCCCTCTATTTTAGCAAGGTAATTCCTAATAATCTGAAGGTCCCGGGCATGTTTGGTAATGCATATACCCCGATATAGGCCTGGAAAGCCTCCCAAAGAGTGGAGTGATTCTGCAGAGTCCCGTATTAATTGCAAAATATTTGTTTATGGCATCATGGATTTCGGTGTGGAAGACCTCATCATTACGTAGTGCATTTTCAGTGAAGCGCTAGTGTCTATCTAAAGGAGTTTGATATGGAATATGCAATGTTGACTTCACAGGGGTATGGTCCGAGAGCATGTAAGGTTGGTATGCAATATCTCTGAGTCATGATAGCGCCCCTTCGGTTGAGTTGTCGGTTTTGCCGCAGGTCCACGTGAGTGGAAAACATGGCTACGTACATTAGGTCGGGTTGTAGAGTCAGCTGGTTTTACCCCATGCGAAGATTAACTTTCGAAAACCATCTTTCTCCGTTGTGCTCCCCTGTTATGTCATTAACTGTGGGAGTCAGATGGCTTTCCCATTTGATTGCGTCATTTTGGAGCCACATGTCAATCACGTGTGGACTCTTCCGGGTTGTTTTTGTTTCTTTGCTACCACTATGGGGGATACCCATGGTGTGGAGCCGGAGACTTTCTCAATGATTCCAGCACTCTCCAGTTCCTCTAACTCTTCCTCTACCTTTGGCTTAAGGTGGAATGCAATGCATCAATTTCGACTGAAAGTGCACTGGGTTCCTGCTAAGTAGGTCCCCAGTGCCAGATCTCCTTCCCTAAAACTGTACAACTTTCCCCCAAAAAACAATATCTTTGCCTCCCCCATAAGTCCCTAATAAATGGTACCCCTGGTACCTAGGGCATGGGTACCCAAGAGGGTCCCCAAGAACTGCAGCATGTATTGTGCCATCCTCAGGGGGTTCATGTAGCACATACAGACTGCTATTGCAGGCTGCGTTTCTTGCTGTAGTTATAAATGAAAACGCAACATACCACACAGCCTGTGTGCCATGTCGCCTAACACTGCACGCAATGTATGTAAATCAACCCTACAGCAGGCCTTACAGTCCTAAGACATGGTGAATTATGTTACATGTGAGGATATATCTGCAAGAGCAGATATGTCACTTCTATGACTTTGTCAATTCTTAGACATAGTGCTTGAACAGGAGAGCCTTTTCAAGTACATTTGCTGGACACTGATCACTAGGAGTTCCCCAGCTACATGATGACTTTGCAAAAACTAGAGGTGCTCTGTATGTAACAACTTGTATTAATAAACCATCACTGATGCCAGGGGGGTTGGGGTGGTGGCAAGGCCAGGAGGCCGATGGAGTAGGTCAGAGAATTCCAGATTCCCGAGGAGTCGACCCTCATCCGACCCATCTTGCACCTGCGGAGCCATCCACGGGGACCCTATCCTTCCTGGAGAGCCGGTGGGATCCCAGGGGCTGCATACCAGCATAGACTGTGCCTGCACACGATTGAATGAGGTGTCCAGACGGCGGCTGGAATTGCTGCGTAGGCACCCAAGATGGTGGCCGCCTCTCCCTTTTTAAGGGGTACACCCCTCCAGAGCCCGGGGAGAGATATTGGAGCCCCCCCCCTTGCACTACTGAGGGGCTCCATACAGCACAGAGGCAGTGACGATGGTGGCGGCCGGCGTTGTGGCTGGGAGTGAGTCCTCTTCCAGGCTTGCATAGAAGAGGACCTCGGGAGGAGCGCTGTGGGATCCTGGTAACTGGGCCGGACAGCGGCGTCCGGTACAGAGTGGTGGCCCCTCCCTTTTTTTTAATTGGAAAACAATACCTGCTCTTCTCCCCCACCCCCGATAAAGGAAGGTCACAAAATGTGTTAGGTGCGATAAGGGGGGGGAGCAGGACTTTGGCTAGGCTCGGGGCGGCCGCCTCGATTGACGGGGACTCACCACCTCCTGATGGGAGCACTGGGGTCACCTCTGCACTGAAAGTAAAGAGGGGGGCCCTTGAGACAGTAGATCCGAGCCAGAGGCGGTAAACTCATTGGGAAATAGACAACAAGACCCGTGTCTTGTCCTCAACCTATTGGAATGCAGTGGCCGGGTGACAGTTTCTGGTCGGAACCGGATCATCCCTGTCAGTCATTTACTACTTCCCCCCTTGAAGAGAGCCAAGCACTGCACTGGGAGCGGCACATGGGGTGGGGGGTTGTACTCCTGCTGGGCCTGGTCGGCCCTTAGTACTACTGAGAAGCGGTTGCAGAAAATATAGACATACCGCATTTGGAAGGAAACCATGGGGCACCCCCCAGGATGTAAGGGAAAGGGGGGACATGAACCTGCAGGCCCGATCCCGCGGGGGTGTCCCAATAAGGGGACAAACAACTTGGCCCACGGCCCATCCTTGGCTTATGGGGACGCGGAACAGGAAAAGCGAACCGAGTGATCCCTGGGGCCAGACTAGGAAGCGGCAGACGGAGTGACGCAGGAGATCAATGAGAGGAGCAGGCAGTGGCTCCCAGCTGGAGCAGAGGAATACCAGAGTAGAAACAATAATGCCTACTTCTCCCCCGCTGCAAGAAGAACTGGAACTCGTGACAGAAGCTGTGTGGAGCAGAGCCGCTGGACACCTGCAGGATTTGTGCGGCCTTTCTCCCTGGTGAGAGCGTGGGTTGCCAGGAGAGATCCTAGGGGCAGCCTATACTAACAGATCAAGGGTCCTTGGAGAGGCCCCCGCTGGGGAACCTATACAGGCAAGTTTGGTCATTAAGGAGAGAACATGGATAAAACTAGTAAAAAGCATGACACATGGTGGGGGACCAGGTGAGGGGATCCCCGAGATCTGGTAATATGACACAGGATGGCCTCCCTGACATGGAAGTTGAACATCACACTTCCACGCTTCAAGATGTCTTGCAGGCTATTGCGGCTTCCTGGGAGGCCCTGGAGCTGAAAATAGACGCCCTGAGTAGAGACCTGGGACTTTTATGTGATGATCATAGGTGCCTGACGGAAAGAGTATCCACAATGGAGAGAGACCTTTCGGAGACAACTCCGGTGGTGGCTGAGACCAGTAACTGGTTGAATGGCATTGAATCGCACATGAAAATCCTTGAGGCTAGAGCAGAGGACGTGGAAAATAGGGCCAGCTGCTACAACATCAGAGTGGTGGGCCTGCCAGAAAGGGTGGAGAAGGGTGATCTGGCGTGATACTTAGAGACATGGATGAGTCAGGAGGTGGTGCCAGAGGGGCTTTCGCCATTATTTGCATTTGAATGGGCCCATCGGGTTCCCGCCAGAACACCTCACCCGGGGGCACCACCACGCACAATAGTGGTAGGCATGCTTCATTTTAAAGACCGGGACCTTATCCTCCGACAGGCCCGCCAAAAGGAAAACATAATGATTGAAAATTATAAAGTGCTGTTCTTCCCGATTTCTCAAGGGAAGTGCAGCGACAGCAGGCGGCCTTTAGCACAGTGAAAAAGAAGCTGCAAGAACTGGGAGTGGCATACACCATGACGTTTCCAGCCAGACTCCTTGTGGTCATGCCAATGGGAGTACTATTCTTCCTCATGCCTCAGGAGGTCTGGGCTTGGGGGGGAATGCCAGCCCAGCCCGGGCACTAATGGGGAATGAATCACTGGGAAATGAAGGTGTTGATCACACTCCCGGAGCCGAAGGGCCCTGGTGGTGATTGGGTCCCCTACAGCAGCTGAGGTGCAGGGTTAAAGGAAGAGGGCGGTTGAAGAGGTGGCTTCCATCAGTGGAACACTGCCGGGAGAACAGACTATCCCCCACGAAAAAATGTGGAAAGTTCAGATTTGGAAAATGACTCTAATATGTTGGTTCCATCCAGTGTGTGTCTGCCGGTGATGACCCCCCGAACAGCTGCTGAACTGATAAGGAAAGATGTTGATCTACCTTTTGGACTGAAATGGAGTCATTGATTATGCACCCTGGGGGCTCTTGCAGGCCTTTAGAATATTTAACTCATGTCCCTGAGTTGGAGTGACACAGGCAGTTGAATGCCAAAATGTAGGTTAAAGTTGGGTGGGGGCCAGGCTCCTTGGGACCGGCTCCTGCTTGGCATTATCTCTCCAAAAGTTTATTATTGATAAGAACTGTTGATTGATATTTAGTTTGGATGGGTAGGATGTTTCCCCCTGTCTTGGGGGTGTGGGAGTTGGGTCGAATGTTTCTCAGTTGTAGTTGGGGATAGTTGGGTTCACCCGCTGAGTTGGGAACTGGAGGCGCCATAATTTAATGCTGAGGGGAGCAATGAACAATCTGTCATGATCTGAATGCTTCTTACCACAATTATCTGTCAATCTCGAGGCACCACATGGTCTCTTGCTGGTTCTGGACTGACCAAGGTAAGGGCGATCCTTTCCAGTAGCCACGATGCTGCTGATAGAGTGACACCAGGCAGACCGTGACCTCCAGAAGGAGTCCCAGAGGAAAAAAAACAATCTTGGGAAAAACCTCAGAAGCAAGGAACTCCTGAAAAAGAGGTAAGAAAAAAGAGAAGCATAATATGAACTGGAAACGGCAAAAACTGCAGACAAGAAAAACAGGAGAAGTCCAAAAAATCACCGGATACAGGAGCGAGGAGCACCACCAGAACGGAAGTGTTGGCAACGCAAGGAACAGAAGACCAACTGAGCTTATATAGTGACAAACAGGAAGTGACACGCAGGACGTTCCGAAGACACCATCTTGCATTGGGAAAAGCCACATTAGAGTGAATGGAAAAATAGCCATTGTGTAAAAGAGGAAGCAAAGCATGCAGGGAATGAAACACAGACTCCCGGGAAGAAGAAAAGATGGCTAAGAGGGAAACCACAGAGAAAGAGAAAACAAGAAAAAAGACAGAAAAATTAGGTAAGAGAGATTATAAGGGCAAAAGGCTGGCGCAGCTCAAAGCAGCGCCCAAAGAAAGATGTACCGGTCGCGCTGTGGACCGAAAAATAGACAGCGGCCTGAAACGTGGCTCAAAGCACGGCCCGCGGCAGAAACGGCTGTCCAGGACACAGACCACCGATCTGACCGCAGTCTGTAAGTGGGGCGCTGCACGTCCTCGCGCCGTCACACAATCACTTATTGGTAATATGGAGGAATAGCCTGCTAACCAAACAAATAATGACTTGCTTATGGTACAAAAACAATGTTATAAGATAATATCCTGGAACATTAGGGGCATTCATACTTTAACTAAGCGTTACAAGGTTTTTATGTATTTTTAAAGGCGGGGTAGGTATTGCATTTTTGCAGGAAACACACATCACTGCCAAAGAAGGCGCAGCACTGCAGCGATGTTGGTGAGGGCACCTTTACTATACAGCGTTCTCTGCTTATGCACGAGGGTATTGATATGGATCAAAGCAGGATTGCCCCTCTCGCTAGTGTGCACTGAAGTGGATCCAGAGGGGAGATATGTGGCAGTAGTGGGCAGACTAAATGGGCAGGATGTATCATTGGTCAACATTTATGGACCCAATTCTAACCAGTCTGCCTTTTTTGACCAACTAACAACACGGTTATCTCACATATTGGTGGGAAGGGTGATCGTTGGGGAAGATTTTAATTGTGTGGTGGACCCTTAGTTAGACCGATCCCACCCCCCCTTGCCAGACTCACCCACACATCGGGCGGCAAAGGCACTTGATGTTTGGCACGTACACTGGGGGCTCCGAGACAGCTGGCGCATTCTTCATTATCTGGAGAGGGATTATTTATTTTTCTTGCTGATGCATGAACTGCATGTCCGTCTTGATTTTTTTCTGTGCTCCACAGATGCTCACATCATGATTAAGGGAATTGAGTACCTCGCCCATACCTTATCAGAACACAACCCGGTACTGCTTCGTCTGGCATGGGGAAGACCTCTCACACCAATTTCAATGTCGAGGCTGAGGCGGAAACTCTTAAAGAGCCTCCGTTTCAGGAGACTGCATGTCAACAAATAGTGAATTATTTTTCTGTCAATGAGGGCTCGGCCTAAGACCCTCATATGGAGTGGGAGGCGTTTAAAGTAGTGATCTGGGGTCATTGTATCTTGGAAACTGTAGGAGTTCGCTCCACATTGCTGAGAGACATTAGTGTTGCAGAATCTAAACTCCGATCCTTGGAGTCGGACAGACCCGGCCACCCAGACCTGGAGCCAAAGTTACAAGAAGCCCAGGAGGAAGTGGCAGAGCACACAGATCGGCTTTGCTCTTTCGACTACAAGGCATACACTGAAAAAATGCATGCTGAGGGAGATCGAGCGGGGAGACTGCTGGCCCCGCTCGCTAGTCCGGCCCTTCGAGCCTCCGATAGTGAAATTAAACGCGAATACCGGGGAGCCCCTGGAGTCATAGTAAGAGATAAACGCCAGCTTTGTCTCTTTTTACCATATCTTTTATTGTTGTAGACCTCCACTTGATATAATCCACCAAGCTAGATTTTGCGTGATATCGCTGTCCCGCAGCTAGGTCCGGCAGAGGCAGATGCCCCGGGGGAGGAAATTACCTTACCTGAGGTCCTGGGTGTAATTAAAATAATAGCTTGGGGCAAGGTCCCAGGGTCGGATGGCTTACCGATCTAATTTTATAGTACTTACTTATAGAGCTGGCTCCAAGATTAGTGAAACTGTTTAATGAGGCCCGTACGCTTGGCTCTCTGCCTCCAACTAGCAGGAAGGCAGTGATTATTCCTCTGCTCAAACCTGGGAAACTGAAGTGGACGAATACCGTCTGCTTTCTATGTTAAATGTCGATTATAGGATCCTGAGTGGCATTTTGGCCTCTCGGCTCCTTCCCTTTATGGCTACTTTGATGCATCATGATCAAACACGTTTTATCCCCGCAGCACTGCAGTTAATATCAGACGGCTTTTGACTATACTTGAAGACACTTCATTTGATAGGACAGCAGCCGCCATATTAGCTATAGATAGCGAAAATGTATTCAACAGCCTTGAATGGGACTATCTATATGAGATTATGGGGGTCATTCTGACCCTGGCGGTCGGTGACCGCCAGGGTCACCGACCACGGGAGCACCGCCAACAGGCTGGCGGTGCTCCGTCGAGCATTCTGACCGCGGCGGTTCAGCCGCGGTCAGAAACGGAAAGTCGGCGGTCTCCCGACGACTTTCCGCTGCTCGGGAGAATCCTCCATGGCGGCGGAGCGCGCTCCGCCGCCATGGGGATTCTGACACCCCCTACCGCCATCCTGTTCCTGGCGGGTCTCCCGCCAGGAACAGGATGGCGGTAGGGGGTGCCGCGGGGCCCCTGGGGGCCCCTGCAGTGCCCATGCCAATGGCATGGGCACTGCAGGGGCCCCCGTAAGAGGGCCCCAAAAAGAATTTCAGTGTCTGCCTAGCAGACACTGAAATTCGCGACGGGTGCTACTGCACCCGTTGCACTCCAGCAACTCCGCCGGCTCCATTCGGAGCCGGCTTCATCGTTGCTGGGTCTTTCCCGCTGTGCTGGCGGGCGGCCTTTTGGCGGTCGCCCGCCAGCACAGCGGGAAAGCCAGAATGGCCGCCGCGGTCTTGTGACCGCGGTGCGGTCATTTGGCGGTAACCGCATGGTGGGCGGCGACCACCGCCCGCCGCGGTTAGAATCACCGCCTATGTGTCTCATGGGGTTGGGTCAGGGCTTTGTGGACTGGACGCGACTATGGCCAGTGTACGGATGGGTCAAATCATTTCAGAGAGTTTTGGGGTGGAACAAGGCTTCCGCAAGGGTGTCCACTGTCCCCTTTGCTATTGGCTATTGCCATGGAGTCTTAGGCAGTGTTGGCTAGACCGGGGATGTTCTTTGAGGGCCTTAGGGTGGGAGATTGAGTACAACAGATTGCACTTTACACTGATGACCTTCTACTTGCCTTACGGGATGGGGAGAGACTTGCAAGGGGCTAAATCTCTGTTGGAGAACTTTGCGGAGGTTTCTGGACTAAGAGTGAATTGGTCCAAAACGAACTTTTTCCGGTTGAAGAAACTAGGATCCCAGATGACTTCCCCAGGGACTTGGAGTTAGAACCATGTTGTTTGCCATACCTTGGTATACAAATGTACTGCACCACTTGGGATATGTTTGGAGGGAAGTACGGGTTGGCCCTCAGAAATTTGAAGTCATCCATCGTCTTTTGGCAGGTACTTCCTATTTTAGTGGCGGGTAGAATTGCCCTTCTAAAAATGGTAGCCCTACCCCTGTTGTTGTATCTGTTCGGGGCACTCCTACTGTGGGTACCCCAGTCCTGTTTTACAGATCTAGCAGCAGTTAGCACAGCATTTATATGGGGAGCTGGGCGGCGACCAGTGGGGCTTGCTATGCTCTGACATCCAGTGCATCAAGGAGGACTGGCGGTCCTAGATTTCAGGTTGAATTACTTGGCAGTCCAACTATAATGGCTGGCAAGGTGGCTCGAAGTAGGCATCATCCTGATCGGCCTATGGGTGGGTTTACACCAACTCAATGCACATTCCTTGGGATGATCCTAAGAACTGATAGCCCCGCCAGTTGCACTTGCAAGCCCATAAAAACATGCAGAAATGCTGGAGGAAAGTTATGAGGAAATCAGGTATCCAATTGTCATATTCCCCAGAAGTGCCCCTTGCTACTTTACTGTTGCTGAGAGGAGGGAATGGTAGAAATAGACTGGCGACATGGGCTTCAGAAGGTATAACTAAACTGGGGGATTTATTTCGAAATGGAGTCCTGACCCCTTTGAGATGTTTAGCGAGGAATTCAGGTTACCGGGGGCAGTTTTTGATCCATGCGGCGGCCCTAACAATTATCCGTAGGCATTGGATAGTGGGGGATGCAGAAGCGCGCACCCACCTCTGCTGCTCCTACGTTCTACAAGCAGAAGGGACGTTCAAAGCGATTACCTTCCTTTACCGCCACTTGCAAACGGAGAAACTCCGGCCCTTAGATGGGATAAAGGCCAAGTGGGAGGTGGATCTGAATATCCCTAATTCAGAGAAAGCCTGGGAGGACATACTAGAAAGAACCCCCAAAGTCACCAGAAATGCTAGATTTAAACACATTAGTTTTTATATATTAGACAGAGCATACCTACATCTAGAGAGGATTAATGGATATGTCAGTACATAAGAGGCTGCTTGGTCTCGATGCAGGGAGGTGGGTGCATCATTTCTGCACATCATGTAGGCATGCCCAGTTTTGATTCCGTACTGGGTGCAGGTTGTTAAGCACCCAATGGAGGTTACTAAAAAATCGATTCCAACTACACTCGCCCATTGCTTATTACATTGGTTCCCTCGGACAGCCAAGAATAAGGTAACCAGCAGATTCCAGGACCCAGGCTTAATATTGGTTGAGAGAGAAATAACTATAAAATGGAAAAATCCCAGGGGTCCTAGCCTACATTCTTGGAAGAAAGAATTTGAGAGATGGGCGGATAGTGAGGGGACACCATTACATAGGGAGGCGGGTACGGGCATAGGCGGAATAGAGATAGCAAATGCCTGGGACCTGCTGATTGCCTATTTGAAAGATACCCAATGTGAACAGAAAGATGTGAGACTGTAACTGCATCCAAGCCAATTTGGGAACGTAGTGAATAGTCACAGAAGTATTAATTTAAGTACTCACTCACTCCATTAATAAAAGCTTCGCTATTATAGTTATTGTGCCGAACCAGCGGGGGGTAAGAGGGTTGGGATGGGAGGGGGTGAACAAAGATTCAGATAAATGAACACAGAGAGGACTAAATAGTTGTATGTCCTTAAATTGAGTATGAATGTGTGATAACTTACTATGCTGCTGTAATATGGAAAGGAGTTGAATAAAACATTGCATAAAAATGGCCGGGATTGGGTAATGTTTGGATTATGTGCACTAAAAATCAATAAAATATGTCTTAAAAAAATAAAAAATAAAGAAACTCTCACTGATGCCAGTGATGGATTTATTAATACATGCACCCAGAGGGCACCTTAGCGGTGTCCCCATAAAACCTACCAACTACCAGTTTGCGGACTGACTAGTTTTAGCCAGCCTGCCACCACCAGACACAATTGTGACCGCCAAGGGTGAGAGCCTTTGCTTTTGAGCGATCAGAAACAAAGCCTACTCTGGGAGAGGTGTTTACACATCCCATCCAACAGGATGACCTGCAAATCTGCATTCAAAGACAGGGGGCTTCAAAGAAGCCCACCGCCCTTGGAATGCAGATCTAGCTTCACTCAAAGGAGAGATGCTGACCCCCCTGCCCTGGGAGTCCTTTGGCAGCTGGACAGGTGGGACATTTAGGGGGTCATTCCAACCCTGCCGGTCATCGACCGCCAGGGTGGATGACCACGGAAGCACCGACAACAGGCTGGCGGTGCTTCCCTGCCCATTCTGACCGCGGCGGTAAAGCCGCGGTCAGAAAAGGGGATCCAGCGGTTTCCCACCGGATTTCCCCTGTCTGGGCTAACATTGCACCTTCCAAAATAGTATTTTTCTTGCAAAACATGTTTACCTGATCGTATTGATTCTGGTGCCTAATTATATGTAAAGATACTTGTTATTTTTGTAAAATGGTGTTGATCTCCTTCTTGAGTCGTGTGTTTTATAAGAAACCTAAGGCTGCTTGACCACAATACCCCTTAAAAGAGCAACTTCGGATTGCTAGAGCAAGCTCCTGTCCACCTTTGAGGGAACCCCTGGACTTTTTGAGCAATATATCTTATTTTGATATATGATATAAAGACCCAGTTTCCTACAATGTGCAGCTGCACCACTCTGTAATTCAGGCAGCCAATCCCTTGAAATACACTCTTGATCTCCGCTTGTATATTTGACAGCTCCTCGAACAGCACACCAACTACAAATGAGATCAAGCCCAGTTTTTCTGTGGTGTGTCCACTGACTAGCATGCCATGACCTCCATCCACTACTTAAATGGTCATATCCACGCTTGTACCTCAGTGGGATACAGATGACTTGAGGCTTGCGAGGATGGGCAGTAGCTGAATTTGGCCATATGCAAAAACCCGGACTCTGGCTTTTGCAAGTGAAAGGGGGTTTGACAGTGAATGATAGGTGGCCACTGACATGAGATCTATGGAGGTTCCAGTGTTGATCGTCAAGATTACTGTGTTTTTGCCCACCTGAAGGTGGCACTATGGAAGTTGGCTGCGTGAAGTGAACTGTGTATTCAGCGACATGTCAAAGCATAAAATATATGTGAACCATAGTTAAACCGTTTGATATAATCCTCCATTTTATATCTGCCTGCAGACTGTTCTTGAAATATGTTCTTGTTTTTGTAAAATGCTTCCTTGGCAGAAGCCTGTTGACAGGAACTTGAGAGTTTCCATTGTGTGATCACAAACCTCAACAATGCAAGGACAAGGCACACAAATGTGCCTTATCTTAGGAATGCTTAATTGGGGCATTGGGCTTTGAAAACTAAGCAACCATTTGTGAAAGACCCTCCATTTTATGAATTATCAAACTGCTTTTACAAGAGTGCTTGCTGTGACTAAAAAGTATTAATTTATCATTATGGTTCGTGTAAATATGCAGGTGCAAAATGTAACCAGAATGTAGCCTTGGGGGTGGAAATGCTGTTTGCACAAAAGGAATGTTGACAGCTTCAACTGAGGGCATTAGAACTCTGCCCGGTTGGCCATCGGCCCCTCTGAGAGATCAATGAGCTAGGAGAAGACTGGAACCCAGGAGGTCAGCCCTGCTACTTCACTGAGGTCCTGACATGTTGACCCCACCAGGAGGCTCCCTGCACCTTTACCTGGAGTACTGGACTGCTTACAGCAAGCAAGGCTTGTTGGTAGTCCAATCCAGATTCCAACGTCACCAAAGCTGACCTACCGTCGAGGGACATTAGGATCCACAAGGCCATTCAGGAAAGTGGCCCCACTGCCCTGTTTCCCTTCTTCACCAGGTCACCACAACCCTGAACAAGTCCCTGATGCCTCAAAGTACCTTTGCACCCGAGCAGTACAGCCCAAATCCGAGGAAGTCGACGGGGTCCTGAGATGCTCTGAAGAGGAGCCCATCCCTGGGTTTGGCCAGACTGGACTTTTAGTGGCTGTCTACAGCCTTTTTGTGGTGGTCCCCTCTTAAACGTGTGTAGGAGGCTGGACTGGCTTGTAGTGAGTACCAAGGGGTACTTACACCTTGCACCAGGCCCAGGTATCCCTTATTAGTGTATAGGGGTGTCTAGCAGCTTAGGCTGATAGAAAAGGTAGCTTAGCAGAGCAGCTTAGGCTGAACTAGGAGACGAGTGAAGCTCCTACAGTACCACTAGTGTCATATGCACAATATAAGAAAACACAATACACAGATATACTAAAAATAAAGGTACTTTATTTTTATGACAATATGCCAAAGTATCTCAGTGAGTACCCTCAGTATGAGGATAGCAAATATACACAAGATATATGTACACAATACCAAAAATAGGCAGTATAGTAATAGAAAACAGTGCAAACAATGTATAGTTACAATAGGATGCAATGGGGACACATAGGGATAGGGGCAACACAAACCATATACTCCAAAAGTGGAATGCGAATCACGAATGGACCCCAAACCTATGTGACCTGGTAGAGGGTCGCTGGGACTGTAAGAAAACAGTGAGGGTTAGAAAAATAGCCCACCCCAAGACCCTGAAAAGTGGGTGAAAAGTGCACCTAAGTTCCCCAAAGAGCACAGAAGTCGTGATAGGGGAATTCTGCAGGAAAGACCAACACCAGCAATGCAACAATGATGGATTTCCAGACGAGAGTACCTGTGGAACAAGGGGACCAAGTCCAAAAGTCACGATCAAGTCGGGAGTGGGCAGATGCCCAGGAAATGCCAGCTGTGGGTGCAAAGAAGCTGCTACTGGACAGTAGAAGCTGAGGATTCTGCAGGAACAACAAGGGCTAGAAACTTCCCCTTTGGAGGATGGATGTCCCACGTCGTGAAGAGTCGTGCAGAAGTGTTTCCGTGCAGAAAGACCGCAAACAAGCCTTGCTAGCTGCAAGGGTCGCGGTTAGGGTTTTTGGATGCTGCTGTGGCCCAGGAGGGACCAGGATGTCGCCAATTGCGTCAAGGGACAGAGGGGGCGCCCAGCAAGACAATGAGCCCTCTCAGAAGCAGGCAGCACCCGCAGAAGTGCCAGAACAGGCACTATGAAGTGGAGTGAAACGGTGCTCACCCGAAGTTGCACAAGAGAGTCCCACGCCGCCGGAGGACAACTCAGGAGGTCGTGCAATGCAGGTTAGAGTGCCGTGGACCCAGGCTTGGCTGTGCACAAAGGAAATCTTCGTGGAGTGCACAGGAGCCGGAGTAGCTGCAAAACACGCGGTTCCCAGCAATGCAGTCTGGTGTGGGGAGGCAAGGACTTACCTCCACCAAACTTGGACTGAAGAGTCACTGGACTGTGGGAGTCACTTGGAAAGAGTTGCTGAGTTCAAGGGACCTCGCTCGTCGTGCTGAGAGGAGATCCAGAGGACCGGTGATGCAGTTCTTTGGTGCCTGCGGTTGCAGGGGGAAGATTCCGTCGACCCACGGGAGATTTCTTCGGAGCTTCTAGTGCAGACAGGAGGCAGACTACCCCCACAGCATGCACCACCAGGAAAACAGTCGAGAAGGCGGCTGGATCAGCGTTACAGTGTCGCAGTAGTCGTCTTTGCTACTTTGTTGCAGTTTTGCAGGCTTCCAGCCCGGTCAGCAGTCGATTCCTTGGCAGAAGGTGAAGAGAGAGATGCAGAGGAACTCTGATGAGCTCTTGCATTCGTTATCCAAGGAATTCCCCAAAGCAGAGACCCTAAATAGCCAGAAAAGGAGGTTTGGCTACCTAGGAGAGAGGATAGGCTAGCAACACCTGAAGGAGCCTATCAGAAGGAGTCTCTGACGTCACCTGCTGGCCCTGGCCACTCAGAGCAGTCCAGTGTGCCAGCAGCACCTCTGTTTCCAAGATGGCAGAGGTCTGGAGCACACTGGAGGAGCTCTGGGCACCTCCCAGAGGAGGTGCAGGTCAGGGGAGTGGTCACTCCCCTTTCCTTTGTCCAGTTTCGCGCCAGAGCAGGGCTGAGGGATCCCTGAACCGGTGTAGACTGGCTTATGCAGAAATGGGCACCATCTGTGCCCATGAAAGCATTTCCAGAGGCTGGGGGAGGCTACTCCTCCCCTGCCTTAACACCTTTTTCCAAAGGGAGAGGGTGTAACACCCTCTCTCTGAGGAAGTCCTTTGTTCTGCCTTCCTGGGCCAAGCCTGGCTGGACCCCAGGAGGGCAGAAACCTGTCTGAGGGGTTGGCAGCAGCAGCAGCTGCAGTGAAACCCCTGAAAAGGCAGTTTGGCAGTACCCGGGTCTGTGCTAGAGACCCGGGGAATCATGGGATTGTCTCCCCAATACCAGGATGGCATTGGTGGGGCAATTCCATGATCTTAGACATGTTACATGGCCATATTCGGAGTTACCATTGTGAAGCTACACATAGGTAGTGACCTATGTGTAGTGCACGCGTGTAATGGTGTCCCCGCACTCACAAAGTCCGGGGAATTGGCCCTGAACAATGTGGGGGCACCTTGGCTAGTGTCAGGGTGCCCACACACTAAGTAACTTAGCACCCAACCTTTACCAGGTAAAGGTTAGACATATAGGTGACTTATAAGTTACTTAAGTGCAGTGGTAAATGGCTGTGAAATAACGTGGACGTTATTTCACTCAGGCTGCACTGGCAGGCCTGTGTAAGAATTGTCAGATCTCCCTATGGGTGGCACAAGAAATGCTGCAGCCCATAGGGATCTCCTGGAACCGCAATACCCTGGGTACCTCAGTTCCATATACTAGGGAATTATAAGGGTGTTCCAGTATGCCAATGTAAATTGGTGAAATTGGTCACTAGCCTGTTAGTGACAATTTGTACAGAGAGAGCATAACCACTGAGGTTCTGATTAGCAGAGCCTCAGTGAGACAGTTAGGCACCACACAGGGAACACATACATATAGGCCACAAACTTATGAGCACTGGGGTCCTGGCTAGCAGGGTCCCAGTGACACATAACAAACATACTGAAAACATAGGGTTTTCACTATGAGCACTGGGCCCTGGCTAGCAGGATCCCAGTGAGACAGTGAAAACACCCTGACATACACTCACAAACAGGCCAAAAGTGGGGGTAACAAGGCTAGAAAGAGGCTACTTTCTCACACAACCCCCCCCCAAACGAAGGACAATAAGGCTAACTTTGCCCAGTTGAGACTTTATTGTCTAAGTGGTGATAAGTAGAGAGTAGCTCTGCAATAGACTGGTTACTCCCTTTATCATCCACTTTATGGTTACTTCCCCGTGGGGATGTAAACCACCCTGTTGGAAGTTTTTTAGCTAAGCAACAATGTGAAGATGTATTTTCAGAGTTTCTATCAGTAAGTTTTAGTTTAGAGCAGTGGGAATTGTCCACTGAACCTATTTGTAGTGATGAAAATGCCAGACAGGGATGCTGTCTCAGTAAAGCCATAGCTGGGCAAAAACTTTGTCCATATGGCTGAAAGAGAGAACAGGGATGCTGTTTCTCTTTATTTGGAGCAGGGCAGGGATGCTGTCCCATGAGCTCCACACTAGGGCAGGGATGCTGTCCTAAGTGTTGTGAGGCAGTGCAGAGTTTTTGCACTAAAGTTTCTCTGGGAGGGTTGGAGGGATGCTCCATGTTAACTAAAATGGTGCTCTTTTTCTCACCAATGTTAGTTATCCCACAGAGAGGTACTTCCACCTCAGGGAGTACAGCTATGCCAGCTGATGATTCCCTTGGAACAGGTGCCACCCCAGGAGAGGTTTCTCCTACCACAGGAATGGTATCCTGACTGGCAGGGTGGTTAGGGGATACTGTGATACCCTTTTTACCTGCTGATGGAGAGGGATCCTGAGTTTTTAGGCCTTCTCTCCTTTGCTTTTTAATTTCAGTAGAAATGAGAGGGAACAATTCCTCTGGGATGCCCAGCATGGCTGCATGGGCATAAAACTCTACATCAGCCCAACCTGAGGCCTCTAGGTCATTACCTAAGAGACAGTCTACTGGTAAGCTAGGTGATACTACCACCTGCTTAGGGCCAGTAACTCCACCCCAACTAAACTGAATTATAGCTAAGGGAAGAAACTTAGTGGAGTTATGGACATCAATAATTTTATACTGTTGTCCAATTATGTGTTGTTCAGGATGCACTAGGTTTTCAGTCACCAAAGTGATACTGGCACCTGTGTCCCTGTAGGCCAAGGCCTCAACACCATTTATTGAAACTGTCTGCCTGTACTTATCCATTGTAAGGGGACAAGCAGCCAGTGTGGCAAGGCCAATGCCACTAGGTGTGACAGAAACTGTCTTGGGACTGACTACCCCAGTTTCTATGATGGACCCATAAGTGAACCCAACTACACCCTTTGCTTGACTGTTGCCAGCAGTCCCACCACTAGTACCACTACTGCTAGGGGCACTAGAGCTTGATGTATTAGTGGTGGTAGGCTCAGGGGGTTTACCTGGACAGGACTTATCCCCTGGCCTATGGCCTCTGTTTTTACACACAAAGCACCAAGGCTTTTTAATGTGTGCAGGTTGTGAAGAAGAGGAAGCATTTGTTTTATCCCCACCCCCTGAAGAGTGTTTAAGATTTGAGGAAGGATCTTTGGTTTTACCCTTGTCCCCATGCTTATCTTGAGATTTCTCACCATCTTTCTTCTTGCCATCCTTGTCACCCCCTGTATGAACTTTTCTGTTCACCCTTGTTCTGACCCATTTGTCTGCCTTCTTTCCCAATTCTTGGGGAGAGGTCAGATCAGAGTCTACCAGGTACTGGTGTAACAAATCAGACACACAATTATTAAGTATATGCTCTCTCAGGATTAAGTTATACAGGCTTTCATAGTCAGAAACTTTACTGCCATGTAACCACCCCTCCAAGGCCTTCACTGAATGGTCAACAAAGTCTACCCAGTCTTGTGAAGACTCCTTTTTGGTTTCTCTGAACTTCATCCTGTACTGTTCAGTGGTTAAGCCATAACCATCTAGGAGTGCATTCTTAAGAACTGTGAAATTATTGGTGTAAAGAAATGGCTCCCTGTTGCAGTTACCCCCCACTTTTTGCCTGATACTGATGCTGACTTGACTGAGAAGTGTGCTGGGACCCTGCTAACCAGGCCCCAGCACCAGTGTTCCTTCACCTAAAATGTACCATTGTATCCACAATTGGCACACCCTGGCATTCAGATAAGTCCCTTGTAACTGGTACTTCTAGTACCAAGGGCCCTGATGCCAAGGAAGGTCTCTAAGGGCTGCAGCATGTCTTATGCCACCCTAGAGACCCCTCACTCAGCACAGACACACTGCTTACAAGCCTGTGTGTGCTAGTGAGAACAAAATGAGTAAGTCGACATGGCACTCCCCTCAGGGTGCCATGCCAACCTCTCACTGCCTATGCAGTATAGGTAAGACACCCCTCTAGCAGGCCTTACAGCCCTAAGGCAGGGTGCACTATACCATAGGTGAGGGTACCAGTGCATGAGCACTGTGCCCCTACAGTGTCTAAACAAAACCTTAGACATTGTAAGTGCAGGGTAGCCATAAGAGTATATGGTCTGGGAGTCTGTTTTACACGAACTCCACAGCACCATAATGGCTACACTGAAAACTGGGAAGTTTGGTATCAAACTTCTCAGCACAATAAATGCACACTGATGCCAGTGTACACTTTATTGTAAAATACACCACAGAGGGCACCTTAGAGGTGCCCCCTGAAACTTAACCAACTAGCTGTGTAGGCTGACTGGTTCCAGCAGCCTGCCACACTAGAGACATGTTGCTGGCCCCATGGGGAGAGTGCCTTTGTCACTCTGAGGCCAGTAACAAAGCCTGCACTGGGTGGAGATGCTAACACCTCCCCCAGGCAGGAGCTGTGACACCTGGCGGTGAGCCTCAAAGGCTCACCCCTTTGTCACAGCCCAGCAGGGCACTCCAGCTTAGTGGAGTTGCCCGCCCCCTCCGGCCACGGCCCCCACTTTTGGCGGCAAGGCTGGAGGGAACAAAGAAAGCAACAAGGAGGAGTCACTGGCCAGTCAGGACAGCCCCTAAGGTGTCCTGAGCTGAAGTGGCTCTAACTTTTAGAAATCCTCCATCTTGCAGATGGAGGATTCCCCCAATAGGGTTAGGATTGTGACCCCCTCCCCTTGGGAGGAGGCACAAAGAGGGTGTACCCACCCTCAGGGCTAGTAGCCATTGGCTACTAACCCCCCAGACCTAAACACGCCCTTAAAATTTAGTATTTAAGGGCTACCCTGAACCCTAGAAAATCAGATTCCTGCAACAAGAAGAAGGACTGCCCAGCTGAAAACCCCTGCAGCGGAAGACCAGAAGACGACAACTGCCTTGGCTCCAGAAACTCACCGGCCTGTCTCCTGCCTTCCAAAGATCCTGCTCCAGCGACGCCTTCCGAAGGGACCAGCGACCTCGACATCCTCTGAGGACTGCCCCTGCTTCGAAAAGACAAGAAACTCCAGAGGACAGCGGACCTGCTCCAAGAAAAGCTGCAACTTTGTTTCCAGCAGCTTTAAAGAACCCTGCAAGCTCCCCGCAAGAAGCGTGAGACTTGCAACACTGCACCCGGCGACCCCGACTCGGCTGGTGGAGATCCGACACCTCAGGAGGGACCCCAGGACTACTCTGATACTGTGAGTACCAAAACCTGTCCCCCCTGAGCCCCCACAGCGCCGCCTGCAGAGGGAATCCCGAGGCTTCCCCTGATCGCGACTCTTTGAGTCTAAAGTCCCGACGCCTGGGAGAGACCCTGCACCCGCAGCCCCCAGGACCTGAAGGACCGGACTTTCACTGGAGAAGTGACCCCCAGGAGTCCCTCTCCCTTGCCCAAGTGGAGGTTTCCCCGAGGAATCCCCCCCTTGCCTGCCTGCAGCGCTGAAGAGATCCCGAGATCTCTCATAGACTAACATTGAAAACCCGACGCTTGTTTCTACACGGCACCCGGCCGCCCCCGCGCTGCTGAGGGTGAAATTTCTGTGTGGACTTGTGTCCCCCCCGGTGCCCTACAAAACCCCCCTGGTCTGCCCTCCGAAGACGCGGGTACTTACCTGCAAGCAGACCGGAACCGGGGCACCCCCTTCTCTCCATTCTAGCCTATGTGTTTTGGGCACCACGTTGAACTCTGCACCTGACCGGCCCTGAGCTGCTGGTGTGGTGACTTTGGGGTTGCTCTGAACCCCCAACGGTGGGCTACCTTGGACCAAGAACTGAACCCTGTAAGTGTCCTACTTACCTGGTAAAACTAACAAAAACTTACCTCCCCCAGGAACTGTGAAAATTGCACTAAGTGTCCACTTTTAAAGCAGCTATTTGTCAATAACTTGAAAAGTATACATGCAATTTTGATGATTTGAAGTTCCTAAAGTACTTACCTGCAATACCTTTCGAATGAGATATTGCATGTAGAATTTGAACCTGTGGTTCTTAAAATAAACTAAGAAAAGATATTTTTCTATATAAAAACCTATTGGCTGGATTTGTCTCTGAGTGTGTGTACCTCATTTATTGTCTATGTGTATGTACAACAAATGCTTAACACTACTCCTTGGATAAGCCTACTGCTCGACCACACTACCACAAAATAGAGCATTAGTATTATCTCTTTTTACCACTATTTTACCTCTAAGGGGAACCCTTGGACTCTGTGCATGCTATTCCTTACTTTGAAATAGCACATACAGAGCCAACTTCCTACATTGGTGGATCAGCGGTGGGGTACAAGACTTTGCATTTGCTGGACTACTCAGCCAATACCTGATCACACGACAAATTCCAAAATTGTCATTAGAAATTCATTTTTGCAATTTGAAATTTTTCTAAATTCTTAAAAGTCCTGCTAGGGCCTTGTGTGTTAAGTCCCTGTTTAGCATTGTCTTTTAGAGTTTAAAAGTTTGTTAAAGGTTTGAAATTAGATTCTAGAAACAGTTTTAGATTCTTTAAAAAGTCTTCCAACTTTTAGCAAAATAATGTCTGATACAGAGATGAATGTGGTGGAACTCGACACCACACCTTACCTCCATCTTAAGATGAGGGAGCTAAGTTCTCTCTGTAATATAAAGAAAATAACCATTGGCTCCAGACCTACCAAAATTCAGCTCCAGGAGCTGTTGGCAGAGTTTGAAAAAGCCAACCCCTCTGAGGATGACTTCACAGAGGAAGAAATTAGTGACTTGGAGGGCAATTCCCCCCTTCCAGTCCTAAATAGGGAGACCAGGGCCTCTCAAGCCCTGTCTCCAAAAATGATAGTCAGAAATGTTGCTTCCCTCACAGGAGGGTCCAGCATTTCTGAAATCACTGAGGATGCTCTCAGTGAGGATGACCCCCTGTTAGCCAGGATGGTCAAAAGATTGGCTTTGGAAAAGCAGCTCCTAGCCATAGAAAGGGAAAGAAAAGAGATGGGCCTAGGTCCCATCAATGGTGGCAGCAACTTAAATAGGGTCAGAGATTCTCCTGACATCCTAAAAATCCCCAAAGGGATTGTAACAAAATATGAAGATGGTGATGACATCACCAAATGGTTCACAGCTTTTGAGAGGGCTTGTGTAACCAGAAAAGTGAACATATCTCACTGGGGTGCTCTCCTTTGGGAAATGTTCACTGGAAAGTGTAGGGATAGACTCCTCACACTCTCTGGAAAAGATGCAGAATCTTATGACCTCATGAAGGGTACCCTGATTGAGGGCTTTGGATTCTCCACTGAGGAGTATAGAATTAGGTTCAGGGGGGCTCAAAAATCCTCGAGCCAGACCTGGGTTGATTTTGTAGACTACTCAGTAAAAACACTAGATGGTTGGTTAACTGGAAATGAAGTGTGTGACTATGTTGGGCTTTATAATTTGTTTATGAAAGAACACATTTTAAGTAACTGCTTCAATGAAAAGTTGCATCAGTATCTGGTAGACCTAGGTCCAATTTCTCCCCAAGAATTGGGAAAGAAGGCAGACCACTGGGTCAAGACTAGGGTAACCAAAACTTCCACTGGGGGTGACCAAAAGAAAGGGGTTACAAAAACTCCCCAGGAGAAAGTGGGTAACACTAGAAACCAAGACAAAGAGTCCTCTGTAGGCCCCCAAAAACCAGAACAGGTGGGTGGGCCCCAGGACACAACCCAAAACAAAGGTGGGTACCAGGGTAAGAACTGGGATGCCACTAAGGCATGGTGCCACAACTGTAAACAGTCTGGGCACCACACCAAGGACACTTCTTGTCCCAAAAACAAACCCCAGAACAAAATTCCTGGGGTAACCAGTGTAGCCATGGGAGATGACTCCTCAGATGAGGAGGTCTTCCTAGCCTTCAACTGGAAACAGGGCCCAACAGGTGAGTTGGAGATTCCAGAGGGAAGCAGACACTTCCACCACCTACTGGTGAATGGAATCCCAACCACTGCCCTGAGAGACACTTGTGCCAGTCACACTATTGTGCATGACAGGCTGGTGCTCTCAAACCAGTACATCCCAGGTGAGACTGCCAGGGTAAGAGTTAGCCTAGACAGGGTCACTAAGAGGCCTGTGGCTTTAGTGCCCATAGAAGTGGGTGGCACTCTTAGCTGGAGAAGGGTAGTAGTCAGTACAGACCTCCCCCTTGATTGTCTCCTTGGAAATGACTACCCAGAGGTTAGTCAGAGCTCAAGAGAGGAACTGGTCCAGTGCCAGTCCTCTCCCAAGGATTCTGGAAGTCCTGCCTCTGCAGTAAATGCAAGCAGGCCCCAGAAGAAGAAGAAGAAAAGAAAACAGAGTAGGAAGGGTGGACAACCTTTAGCCAAGGTTACAGCAAGCCAAGGAGATTCTGCTCCAGTAGGGGAGAACTCCAAAAATGGCCCTGATAAAGTCCAACCTGACCCACAAGAAGTCCTGGCTAGTCAGGCAACTGTTAAACCTGAGTGGGTGGCTCCTCAGCTAACAGAAGAAAGAGTGGAAGAAGGGTGTTTACTACAAGATGTGGTAACCCCCCACTCCAATACAGCAGACAGGCAACCTGAACCCAAAGAAGCCTGTAACTTAGCCCCTTCCCTTTTAGGTGAAGAGCTAAAGGTGTGGTTCTGGGCACTGACAGCTGTCAGTGGCCTCTGCTGGGTGTTAGCCTTTGTGGCTGCACTATCCTTGGCATGGTGGTCAGACCCCATGCCAAATAGCAAGTTAGGCCCCCTGACCCTGTTGGTCATGGTGGGGTTACTCCAGCTCTGGGTAACCTCTTTGGGTAAGCTAGGGATGACCCTGGCTAAGATAAGATTAGCAGAGGTGGATACCTCTAAACCCAAAATAAAAAGAATGGGTGGAGACATTGAAGAGGCAGACAAGAGGCAATTCAGACTAGGTCCTATCACTGTGGAAGTGGGTCAGTTCCCCAAAGGGAATGACCTGAACAGAAGGATGTAAGGCAGAGTAGGCCCTGCAACTAACCAGCCTATTTCTCCTACTCTTCCTCGCCTGACAGACTAGGAAGACTCTCCCAGCTTGGGCTGAGTCTCCTGGCCTGTGGGCTGGGGGGGGCTTGTGTAAAGAAATGGCTCCCTGTTGCAGTTACCCCCCACCTTTTGCCTGATACTGATGCTGACTTGACTGAGAAGTGTGCTGGGACCCTGCTAACCAGGCCCCAGCACCAGTGTTCCTTCACCTAAAATGTACCATTGTATCCACAATTGGCACACCCTGGCATTCAGATAAGTCCCTTGTAACTGGTACTTCTAGTACCAAGGGCCCTGATGCCAAGGAAGGTCTCTAAGGGCTGCAGCATGTCTTATGCCACCCTAGAGACCCCTCACTCAGCACAGACACACTGCTTACAAGCCTGTGTGTGCTAGTGAGAACAAAATGAGTAAGTCGACATGGCACTCCCCTCAGGGTGCCATGCCAACCTCTCACTGCCTATGCAGTATAGGTAAGACACCCCTCTAGCAGGCCTTACAGCCCTAAGGCAGGGTGCACTATACCATAGGTGAGGGTACCAGTGCATGAGCACTGTGCCCCTACAGTGTCTAAACAAAACCTTAGACATTGTAAGTGCAGGGTAGCCATAAGAGTATATGGTCTGGGAGTCTGTTTTACACGAACTCCACAGCACCATAATGGCTACACTGAAAACTGGGAAGTTTGGTATCAAACTTCTCAGCACAATAAATGCACACTGATGCCAGTGTACACTTTATTGTAAAATACACCACAGAGGGCACCTTAGAGGTGCCCCCTGAAACTTAACCAACTAGCTGTGTAGGCTGACTGGTTCCAGCAGCCTGCCACACTAGAGACATGTTGCTGGCCCCATGGGGAGAGTGCCTTTGTCACTCTGAGGCCAGTAACAAAGCCTGCACTGGGTGGAGATGCTAACACCTCCCCCAGGCAGGAGCTGTGACACCTGGCGGTGAGCCTCAAAGGCTCACCCCTTTGTCACAGCCCAGCAGGGCACTCCAGCTTAGTGGAGTTGCCCGCCCCCTCCGGCCACGGCCCCCACTTTTGGCGGCAAGGCTGGAGGGAACAAAGAAAGCAACAAGGAGGAGTCACTGGCCAGTCAGGACAGCCCCTAAGGTGTCCTGAGCTGAAGTGGCTCTAACTTTTAGAAATCCTCCATCTTGCAGATGGAGGATTCCCCCAATAGGGTTAGGATTGTGACCCCCTCCCCTTGGGAGGAGGCACAAAGAGGGTGTACCCACCCTCAGGGCTAGTAGCCATTGGCTACTAACCCCCCAGACCTAAACACGCCCTTAAAATTTAGTATTTAAGGGCTACCCTGAACCCTAGAAAATCAGATTCCTGCAACAAGAAGAAGGACTGCCCAGCTGAAAACCCCTGCAGCGGAAGACCAGAAGACGACAACTGCCTTGGCTCCAGAAACTCACCGGCCTGTCTCCTGCCTTCCAAAGATCCTGCTCCAGCGACGCCTTCCGAAGGGACCAGCGACCTCGACATCCTCTGAGGACTGCCCCTGCTTCGAAAAGACAAGAAACTCCCGAGGACAGCGGACCTGCTCCAAGAAAAGCTGCAACTTTGTTTCCAGCAGCTTTAAAGAACCCTGCAAGCTCCCCGCAAGAAGCGTGAGACTTGCAACACTGCACCCGGCGACCCCGACTCGGCTGGTGGAGATCCGACACCTCAGGAGGGACCCCAGGACTACTCTGATACTGTGAGTACCAAAACCTGTCCCCCCTGAGCCCCCACAGCGCCACCTGCAGAGGGAATCCCGAGGCTTCCCCTGATCGCGACTCTTTGAGTCTAAAGTCCCGACGCCTGGGAGAGACCCTGCACCCGCAGCCCCCAGGACCTGAAGGACCGGACTTTCACTGGAGAAGTGACCCCCAGGAGTCCCTCTCCCTTGCCCAAGTGGAGGTTTCCCCGAGGAATCCCCCCCTTGCCTGCCTGCAGCGCTGAAGAGATCCCGAGATCTCTCATAGACTAACATTGAAAACCCGACGCTTGTTTCTACACGGCACCCGGCCGCCCCCGTGCTGCTGAGGGTGAAATTTCTGTGTGGACTTGTGTCCCCCCCGGTGCCCTACAAAACCCCCCTGGTCTGCCCTCCGAAGACGCGGGTACTTACCTGCAAGCAGACCGGAACCGGGGCACCCCCTTCTCTCCATTCTAGCCTATGTGTTTTGGGCACCACGTTGAACTCTGCACCTGACCGGCCCTGAGCTGCTGGTGTGGTGACTTTGGGGTTGCTCTGAACCCCCAACGGTGGGCTACCTTGGACCAAGAACTGAACCCTGTAAGTGTCCTACTTACCTGGTAAAACTAACAAAAACTTACCTCCCCCAGGAACTGTGAAAATTGCACTAAGTGTCCACTTTTAAAGCAGCTATTTGTCAATAACTTGAAAAGTATACATGCAATTTTGATGATTTGAAGTTCCTAAAGTACTTACCTGCAATACCTTTCGAATGAGATATTGCATGTAGAATTTGAACCTGTGGTTCTTAAAATAAACTAAGAAAAGATATTTTTCTATATAAAAACCTATTGGCTGGATTTGTCTCTGAGTGTGTGTACCTCATTTATTGTCTATGTGTATGTACAACAAATGCTTAACACTACTCCTTGGATAAGCCTACTGCTCGACCACACTACCACAAAATAGAGCATTAGTATTATCTCTTTTTACCACTATTTTACCTCTAAGGGGAACCCTTGGACTCTGTGCATGCTATTCCTTACTTTGAAATAGCACATACAGAGCCAACTTCCTACAATTGGCATCACTTTCTTTTATAGTAAGGAGCCTATCCCTACCCTTTCCACTGAAAGATAGCCATAGGATAGCAGCCCACTGCCTTTGAGGGACCTCCTGTACAACACAGGCCCTCTCAAGTGCAGCAAACCACTAGTTAATGTCATCCCCCTCCTTATAAGGGGGAACTATCTTGTGCATATTCCTAGAATCATGCTCTTTTGCAGGATGACTATTGGGAATACTGCTGCTGCCACCATGGGTTTCTAAACCCAATTTCTGTCTTTCTCTTTCTATCTCTAAGGACTGTCTATCTAAATCCAGCTGTTGCTTCTTGAGCTTCAGCCTGGATTGTTCCACTCTCAATCTATTGAGCTCCCTTTCTAACACTCTGTCATCAGGGTGGGTGGGTTGGACATGCCTTGAAACAGAAGAATGGTGAGAATGAACAGAAGGAGACCTGTCCCTAACAGATGGCACTCTAACAGCCTGGCTAACAGAAACAGCACTTCTACTATGATGAGAAGGAATACTCTTACTGTGATGTGAGGCAACACTATTACTGTGATGTGACTCTACATCCGTACCAGCTATGCTAGGTGGTCTGCTAATGGGCAGGCTAGGAAGTTTCCCTTCTAAATCTTTTGCTAGGGGTGCCCCAGGGTCAGATTGGGAACCATCAGCTAATTTCTCAACAGAAGTGCCAACTCTGGTCTTATCTTGTTCAATGAGCATATTAACCAACAGTTCTCTACAGGGATTCTTCCCTACCCCTAAACCTCTTTCAATGCAGAGACTCCTTGCTCCTTTCCAGCTAAGGTGATCATAAGCAAGTTTGGACAGATCAACAGTTTGGCCTGTGCCAGACATTTTAGAAAGTGTTTAAGGGATAGAAAAAGTGAGAAAAAGTTTTTCAGAACTTTTTGAAAGACAGAAAAAAACTTTTAAAACTTTTAAAGAACTTTTTAGAAAGTTTAGAGGTACTTTTCAGCACTTAGTAAAAGAAGTGAGAGAAGAAAAGCAAAACTGTTTGGTTAGGTGTACATACACTGAACTTGTTTTGTATATTTTTCTCTTATGAAAAGTACAATGACAAAAGTGGTAAGTAGTTGCAAAGTACTTATCCCACCGCTGCACAACCAATGTAGGAGGCTGGACTGGCTTGTAGTGAGTACCAAGGGGTACTTACACCTTGCACCAGGCCCAGGTATCCCTTATTAGTGTATAGGGGTGTCTAGCAGCTTAGGCTGATAGAAAAGGTAGCTTAGCAGAGCAGCTTAGGCTGAACTAGGAGACGAGTGAAGCTCCTACAGTACCACTAGTGTCATATGCACAATATCATAAGAAAACACAATACACAGATATACTAAAAATAAAGGTACTTTATTTTTATGACAATATGCCAAAGTATCTCAGTGAGTACCCTCAGTATGAGGATAGCAAATATACACAAGATATATGTACACAATACCAAAAATATGCAGTATAGTAATAGAAAACAGTGCAAACAATGTATAGTTACAATAGGATGCAATGGGGACACATAGTGATAGGGGCAACACAAACCATATACTCCAAAAGTGGAATGCGAATCACGAATGGACCCCAAACCTATGTGACCTGGTAGAGGGTCGCTGGGACTGTAAGAAAACAGTGAGGGTTAGAAAAATAGCCCACCCCAAGACCCTGAAAAGTGGGTGCAAAGTGCACCTAAGTTCCCCAAAGAGCACAGAAGTCGTGATTGGGGAATTCTGCAGGAAAGACCAACACCAGCAATGCAACAACGATGGATTTCCAGACGAGAGTACCTGTGGAACAAGGGGACCAAGTCCAAAAGTCACGATCAAGTCGGGAGTGGGCAGATGCCCAGGAAATGCCAGCTGTGGGTGCAAAGAAGCTGCTACTGGACAGTAGAAGCTGAGGATTCTGCAGGAAGGACAAGTGCTAGAAACTTCCCCTTTGGAGGATGGATGTCCCATGTTGTGAAGAGTCGTGCAGAAGTGTTTCCGTGCAGAAAGACTGCAAACAAGCCTTGCTAGCTGCAAGGGTCACGGTTAGGGTTTTTGGATGCTGCTGTGGCCCAGGAGGGACCAGGATATCGCCAATTGCGTCAGGGGACAGAGGGGGCGCCCAGCAAGACAAAGAGCCCTCTCAGAAGCAGGCAGCACCCGCAGAAGTGCCGGAACAGGCACTATGAAGTGGAGTGAAACAGTGCTCACCCGAAGTTGCACAAGAGAGTCCCACGCCGCCGGAGGACAACTCAGGAGGTCGTGCAATGCAGGTTAGAGTGCCGTGGACCCAGGCCTGGCTGTGCACAAAGGAAATCTTCGTGGAGTGCACAGGAGCCGGAGTAGCTGCAAAACACGCGGTTCCCAGCAATGCAGTCTGGCGTGGGGAGGCAAGGACTTACCTCCACCAAACTTGGACTGAAGAGTCACTGGACTGTGGGAGTCACTTGGAAAGAGTTGGTGAGTTCAAGGGACCTCGCTCATCGTGCTGAGAGGAGATCCAGAGGACCGGTGATGCAGTTCTTTGGTGCCTGCGGTTGGAGGGGGAAGATTCCGTCGACCCACGGGAGATTTCTTCAGAGCTTCTAGTGCAGAGAGGAGGCAGACTACCCCCACAGCATGCACCACCAGGAAAACAGTCGAGAAGGCGGCTGGATCAGCGTTACAGTGTCGTAGTAGTCGTCTTTGCTACTTTGTTGCAGTTTTGCAGGCTTCCAGCGCGGTCAGCAGTCGATTCCTTGGCAGAAGGTGAAGAGAGAGATGCAGAGGAACTCTGATGAGCTCTTGCATTCGTTATCTAAGGAATTCCCCAAAGCAGAGACCCTAAATAGCCAGAAAAGGAGGTTTGGCTACCTAGGAGAGAGGATAGGCTAGCAACACCTGAAGGAGCCTATCAGAAGGAGTCTCTGACGTCACCTGCTGGCCCTGGCCACTCAGAGCAGTCCAGTGTGCCAGCAGCAGCTCTGTTTCCAAGATGGCAGAGGTCTGGAGCACACTGGAGGAGCTCTGGGCACCTCCCAGGGGAGGTGCAGGTCGGGGGAGTGGTCACTCCCCTTTCCTTTGTCCAGTTTCGCGCCAGAGCAGGGCTGAGAGGTCCCTGAACCGGTGTAGACTGGCTTATGCAGAAATGGGCACCATCTGTGCCCATGAAAGCATTTCCAGAGGCTGGGGGAGGCTACTCCACCCCTGCCTTAACACCTTTTTCCAAAGGGAGAGGGTGTAACACCCTCTCTCTGAGGAAGTCCTTTGTTCTGCCTTCCTGGGCCAAGCCTGGCTGGACCCCAGGAGGGCAGAAACCTGTCTGAGGGGTTGGCAGCAGCAGCAGTGAAACCCCTGAAAAGGCAGTTTGGCAGTACCCGGGTCTGTGCTAGAGACCCGGGGAATTATGGGATTGTCTCCCCAATACCAGGATGGCATTGGTGGGGCAATTCCATGATCTTAGACATGTTACATGGCCATATTCGGAGTTACCATTGTGAAGCTACACATAGGTAGTGACCTATGTGTAGTGCACGCGTGTAATGGTGTCCCGCACTCACAAAGTCCGGGGAAGTGGCCCTGAACAATGTAGGGGCACCTTGGCTAGTGTCAGGGTGCCCACACACTAAGTATATAACAGTGTGTTTCGGTTGCTGATCATTGGTAGTCTTGTTGTAAGCCTTTGAAGGGAATGACATCATCCTGGTGACGTAAGTCTCCCACCCTGGAGAGACTACTTAGGTCCTACTTATCAAAGCTCAGGAGGCGTCCAAGTGCTCCCAATGCTGCTGTGTCCCAAAGAAACGTGGCATGTGTGATCTTCCCTTTCCAGCCCAGGGCATGAGTGGCTGCATGCCAGATGTTAATTACTACTGCTGTTGGTCCTGAGGTTTCAGGCATTTGGGAGGCCCATATAGGGCCCTAAGACATCCCCCTGGCTGTAGCACCAGCCTGTCCATCTGGTAATCCAGTTCATCTGGGGGTCAGAAGATGCAGCTGTTGATGGTGGACAGCTGCGCTGCGCAATAGTACTTTTGGATGTCTAGTAAGGCCACCTCACCATCATATCAACTCTTCATCAATTTATGATGGGCAATTCGCGCTGGGCCGCCATCCCATAGGAGCGCTCTAATCTCACCTTAAAATACAATCTGTGCTCTGGCTTGAACGTGTTTTGAAAAATATAGAGAAAACAGAGCAGGAACATCATTTTAAACAGGGCAGCTTTGCCCAGGAGTTGCACTGGGAGGGATCTTCAGTGCTGGACATCTTGTGGCAACAGGTTCTTTAAAAAAGTAATGCAAGACTCATTGTGAAATAGAGCCCAAGATGGTGTAAGCCCTTGGTAATTAGTTTTGCTGGGCAATCATGGGGCAATTTTGGTGGTCGTCACTGTAGGATGTACATGTGAGATTTTCACCAATTTATTGGGTAAGGAGAAACTTGTGAATGGTACTGAAAAAGAGACAAGGGAGTGTAGCAATGGCCCAAGTTATACGTTAGCAGATGATCATGCCCATGTCTCTGAGCACAATGATTTTGTGAAAGTACTTCAATAAACATATAAAAGTGGTACATTTGTGGCAATCTTCATTCAGCCACTATAAACAAGCAGGCTTCCCTCAATGTACGGTTAACAGTCAGGACTCTTGCACTGCATGACGAGAGAGTAATTTCTACTTTGGGTATTTTTATAGATACCCCTACAATATTCCATCTGATGCTATGTTTTACACATGCTTCACAACAAATTATCTGAGAAGTCCACCATGCCCAGCACAGCTAACCTATGATGCCGTATTGTTGTTTTATAAAGAGTACAGTAGATTTAAATCAATACAGAAGGACATGATTAGAACACATACCCTAAGGAGGGACCAAAGTGTTTGGTCCAGAATGGCACTTATAATATGGGTTGTCGTAAGTGCCAATATTATTTCCCTACAGCCGGAACATTGCAGTGGGTTTGTAGGGGAATTGTGTATGCATGAGGGGGGGGGGAATCTGCCTATTATTGGCTTCCGCCTGATTGGGGTGGGAGTTTCTACTTAGCCTATTTGGTACCACAAATTTCCCTCAGGAATAAGGAGTATGTCCAAAACAAGCATATATGCGGGGTAAAAGAGATATGGAGACAGCAGAATTATCGGGAGATACGCCAGGACAAGTGGCTGGGGACATAACAAAGGGTTTGATGCCTTTCTGGGGTCCAATATTAAAATCCAGGGTGATTAGGAAACTGGACAGCATATCCACTATCACTACTACTGGGATAGCAACCATGTTCGGTGCAGGCTATTAGATTAGTATCTCTTCAGGATAGGTCTGTTTTAGATGTAGTGCTCGCAGAAAATGACGGCATGTGCAAGATTGTTGGTTCAGGGTGCTGTATGTATATTCCAGACATCCATGATACTGTAATGACACCATTGCAACACCTACGCTCCTTGAGGAACTTACTACATCATGATGATGGAACAATAACTGACTGGTCCTTAGATATAATGGGATGGTTCAGGTTATGGTACTGGACAATTCTCAAAAGGTTAGTAATACTGACAGCACGATTGTTACTAGTCTGCAGTTGTGTTCAAAGCCTTCCCGCTCTGATGAGTACCTGTTGCTCCTTTATCACTGCCGCATTACAGCCAAAACCTGTAAAAATTGCTATGACCAATGCTAAGCCAATGTAAGATGCTGTGATTGGAGAACTGTGCAAAAATAGAAATTGAGTGGCTTAACAGTAGAACTGATGCATGAACATAGTTTCAAAAGGCAGTTTGTCAAAGCCTAAAATATGTGTGAACCATTGTTCAACCATTTTGAAATAATCCTCCATTTTATTCCTGCCTGTAGACTGTTTTTGCAATATGTAAAATGCTCGCTTGGCAGAAGTCTGTTAACAGAAACTTGAAAGTTTCTATTCTGTGATCACAAATTACAAGAATGCAAGGGCAAGCATGTTAATCTGCCTTATTTTAGTAATGCTTGATTGAAGCACTGGGCTTTGAAAACTAGGCAACCATTTGGAAAGACCCTCCATTTCACTAATTATCATGCTGCTCTTGCAAAAGTGCTTGCTGTGACTAAAAACTGCTGATTTTTTATTATCGTGCTTGTTCATATGCAGGTGCAAAATATAACCAGAATGTGGCCGTTGCTGTTTGCATAAAAGGAATGTTTATTGCTTGAACTGAGGGCATTGGAACTGAGATAAGTAACTACAAATGATAGAGTTCGTGCCAAAATGTTCAACAGTTGAAATCACAATTTTTGCTTCTTTGAAGTTTGAATTATGTAACTGCCTGTACTAGAATGATTAGGCACGTACAATGTATCTCAATAGATGTTCACATGTATAAACGGCACAGTGCAATCTGAGTGAGAACACTTTCACAGTTTGGTCAACTGTATGTTCTCGCTTCGCACGAGTGTGGGAAATAAACATGGCTCTTTATTTGCACTCCACGAAAGTATGCTATTTCCTTTCAAATAATAATGCTTTCATAGATGTCATCATCCATGTTCTCTGGCCACTCAAAGGTTCAGCAGTCGTGTGGAGGGTGTCTTTTGGAGGATTTGCATTTGGTTGATCTGCAGACCTTGGTAAAGTGCTTGTATTTGCTACAGGCTGTGCAATTTTGGCCCCTGACTGAACAATCATTTGGTCTGTGGGGTTTCCCCTTGCAATATCTGCATGCCCTTTTAGTCTCAGGTGGTTTCTTTGGGGTCTTGTTGTTGTGTCACGGTTGAATCATGTTAATCGGCTCTGTTTTGACTGTCCATAGGCGGTGCACAAGCTTTCAAGAGTTCCTTTGATCTTCTTTTTGTATGGATGTCTTGGAGAGATTTTCCTGACTCCTGGACTACTGCTTCTCAGAGTTTGGATGATGTGCAACCTTGGATTTTCTGGCCTCCGATCTCCTCCTATTCATCGTGAAAACCTGCACGTGCTCGCAAGTCCTTTGAGTCTGCCATGAGACACTTTGAGTAACTCTTCTGGCTCTTGGCGGGCTCCTCTGAAAACAAACCTATCATAGTCTTTTTGTAATCGGTTCAAATTGTGCATTTAGGGCCACAAAAAGTGTTGCAAGTGTCTTGGGTGTCACTGCGGTGAGGGCTTTATATATTTTGTGAATGTATTTGCCTCCTAGGTGTAATAGAAGAGTGCAGTGCCATACCACTGCTACATCTGAATCTTCAATAGAACTGGAGGCGTTCCACCCAGTCCCTCCACTTAGGTTCCTGCGATGAGGGCATGCCTTCGATGATAAATGGCTCTATGGCAGGGATGGTGGCCATGTTGTTGCAGCAGTATAGGTATGCTGCAGTAAGGGTGGCCTTGCAGAGTGATTGTTCCTCTCCTGGCACAAGCACAGTTTGTGTAGTGGAGGCCTAGGGATGACAGGTTGTCTGTGACTGCCGCTCACCCAACCTGGATTCTGGGCTGAAGGGTGTGATTCACTACTGGTTTGTCTGGGTCTTGTGTGGGCACTGGCAGCCGCTGTGCTGCCGCCTGCACCTGTTATGCTGTCTGGCTATGTGTGTCTGGTGTCTGGCCAGTAACCGCTCTGCAGAGGAGCAGGAAGACATTTTCAGCTAGCTCTGCTCCCTGCAAAAGGGGGGTAGCCAACTTGGCAGTCAGAGATCCGAGGTCGGGGCCCTGTGTTGATTGGACATGGGAGTGGGGCCCAGGAGTCGGCTGCACTGCATTCCCGAAGAACACAGCCCCCTGGTGCAGGGCGCGGCTCAATTAGGCTGCCTTGGGTCATGCCATTGTGGGAGAGCCAGCAGCAAAGTCAGCTGGGCCTTCATGTTGGTCAGCACATTGTGCACAGAACAGAGATACTTTGAGATGCAGTGTTAGTCGTTTTCTGGTCTGGCCCATTACTGCTGGAACAGCCGCGTGAGCTGCTTTTTATTGTAACACACATGTAGCACGCACAACAAACTATGTTAACACTTTGGCGAGGGTGTCCTCGAATCACCTCATTGCTGAAGCACCAGGTAAGCAAACATTACAGGGGAGCGGGGGGAAATGGAGGGCAAAATGAAGGGAAACAATAAATGGTGAAGGGTGACAGTAAGGTAAAGAATAAGAAACCAAATATCCTGTTCACTCACCAGGGTGAAAAATAAGCAGAAGACAAATAGTTTGCAGATAGTCCCTCAAGCACAGGTTCTGCCACACTGCTGCGCACTAATCCAGGTTTGTGAGGCTCACTAGTCGCAGGTACTTGGGCAAGAGAGTTCTTGAAATTCGTTGGCAAGAAAGTTCATGCAGGGGACCCATTGCTTCTCAAACTGTCACTGTTGGTGGTCGCAAAATCTTTTCTATACCCAGAGTGTCCCACAGTTTATGAAGCCAGTCAATGTGTTCAAACATGTAGTCCGAGCCCCAATGGGCCATGAGCACCTGCTAGGCAGCACTTAGTGCTAGGGTTATTGCCTTGCCTTTAGAGAAGCCGAACGGGTAAGTGAGGGCATGTGGAAGGTGAAGGAGGATATAGCTAGAGAGCTGAGGTAAGCCCGTAACGAAGATGTTGTCAATGTGGGCCAATACTGTGTCCCAGTAGAGTTTTAGTCTGGGGAAATGCCTGAGCAGGTGTGCCAGTGTGCCTGTAGCCCCACAGTTATGTCTACATGCAGGGGACGCCCCAGGTTTCCACCTGGCTAAGGGGTCCAAGGTATAATCCCATCACACTAGTTCCTTAAATACCTGCTCTGCAATAGATGTCTATCCATTCTTTATTGGTCAGGGCACGTCCCAGCTCCAATTTGGTGTCTGGCTTCGTAAGCCAAAACAGGTAAGTGACCTGCCAGCTTGATGCTTAATGAAGGGCTGGACTACCCAGTGGCGAATAGAGATGTAACATCAACACTCAGATTCTGGTAGCCCATACTACAATCGGAGTTGGTCAAAGGGCATCAGGCACTGCCGGTCAAAGAAATCACTAATTAATTTACAGTTGGTTAATTGCCATGTGAGAAACTCCTCACCCGTTGCAGTGGGACGTCGGTCACTGGTTTAAGCGGTGATAGCGGGGTGGTTAGGTCTCAAGAAATGGAAACCTGATCCCGTGCCTCTGGTGTGGCTCGAAGCATCGGTAAAGAATACATTTCCCATTGTCGATGGTGTTTGGCCAACCAAGGGACCTTCCAAATATGTATTCCTGCAATCGCCTGACAAACAAAGAGCCACTGTTTTTCAGAGGTAGGCCTGTGCCACTCAAAAAAGTAACACAACAGGACAGCAAGATAGTGGTAAGGTGTGGAATGCCAAGACCCCTATCGGACTGTGTAAGGTTGCTCGCTTCCAACCCATGCAAAGTGTTTTACCCTCCCATATAAAGAGACTCAATCGTGTATTGTAATTTGTAAAGGAAAAGGGGTGGAGGCTCGGCCAGAAGGGTCTACATGACAAAAATAATTTGGGGCAAGAGGGTCATTTTTGCCGTTGCCAGACAGCTCAGCCAGGAGAGGCCTCCGGAGCGCCAAGTTTGCATACCAGAGCTGGCTTTTGCTACTAGTCCTTTGCAGTTGCACTCCGCTGTGTTAGCTACTGAGGAGCACAGCATGAGACCCACATATGGGATGGCACAGGGCACCCAAGTAAGAGGGAACATACATTGCAAAGTGAGGCGATTGTTGACAGAGATTAACGATCTGGATTTCTGAACATTGATTTTAAAGCCCAAGGCATTCCAGAAGAGGTGGATTTCATGAAGAAGGGCTGGGATGGAGGTTAAGGGGTCTGTTAGGGAGACCAACACATCATCGGTGTAAAGGGCAAGTTTGTAGTCCCGTCCTCCCATCGTGATCGAAAGGCAGCTGTTAACCATTACCCAGGCTTGGGGGCAAACATGACTGCATCATATCCATCAGCAAAACTGGACCAAAATGTTCTATTGTCATTTACAGGAAGAGCCAGCGCACCTTATCAAAAGCCTTCTCTACGTCAAGAGAAACTAGTAGTATGGATCTGCAGGAGTGAAAGGCCTTGTCAATAAGGTGTAAGATGCATTTAGTTTTGTCACTACAGTTACTTTCTGGAATGAAGCCATCTTAGTTGGGGTTCGCCAGTCCCTGCATATATGGGTTCAGTCAGCTCACCAGGACCCCAGTGAACAGTTTAGCGTCAACATTCAGAAGGGAAATAGGCCAGTAGAAGGAGCACTGGGTCCATAGCTTTCCCAAACTTAAGTCTGGAGATACAGGAGATGATCTTTCCTAAAGTGATGTTCTCTTCAAGGCGAGCAGCATCTTGGGGGGGGGAGGTATAATGGGTGCTTCGGAAAGGAAATGAGTTATATCCACCTGCTCGCACAGATCGGAGGAGTACAGAGTTGAGTAAAAGTGCTCAAATTCCTGGATGATGGCCTTGTCTGACTGAGCCTAAGTGCCATTCTGACTAAGGACCTGCAGCACATGGTCCCTGTGATACTTGGCTCGGAGTTTGCACACAAGAAGCCAGCTGGCTTTATTACTGCTGGTGTAGTAGTTTTGCTGTACTCCCAGCAATTCATATTCAACTTTGTCATAGTTGACTCTTTCAGCTCCTTGTGGGCAGCAGACAATTGTTTCCTACCTGAGCGCACCCCTGTTTGCTTATGACAGGCCTCCAGATCCTTCAGTCAGTTCTTCAAACTCCAAGCGCTTTTTTCACTGGAGAGTGTTGAACCTGGTTGAGATGGCGATGAGGGAACCCCAGAGGACTGATCTGAGGGTCTCCCACAACAGGAGGGAGGGGAGACATTAGGCGAAAACGGGTGATTTGCTCCTGAATCTCGGCCTCAAACAGCATCATTATGTCACTACAAGTGGTTTTGAGGGAATGAATAGGGGAGCATGAGGAAGATAGTGATAGGGTAGTGATGTAAGACGGCAGAGACCCCGATGGCCACAAATTGGAAATAGGGTTGTAGCAAAAGAGGAGACCAAAAAATTGTCTAACTGTGCATAAGATTGCCTTGTGGCAGAGTAATGAGTGTAATTGCAAGTAGAGGGGTTCAATGTTCTCTAGGAGTCTGTCATGCCCACATCGGAGAGCCACTGTAGTCCCTCTGCAGAGAAGGCACCCATCTGCCCAGACCTTTGAACTGCAGGGTTGGATGTAGAACTAAGATGTAGCCCCACCCATCAGGAGGTTTGTGGTGGATGATGCCACTACCATAGCGAGTGCGTGTCACAAGATCCTGCAAATTAGAACCCCAGTGATTGTGCTCACTCCCTCCAAATTTGGGTACCTTGGACCTTTGTGCACTCCACAATAGGCATACTGGTGTCCCCTTGTAAGTCCCTGGTATATGGTACTCAGGGCATTGGGACACCAGCAGTCCCCCGTGGGCTGCAGCATGTATTATGCCACCCTTGGGAGCCCATGCAAAATGTGTCTGCAGGCGTGCCATTGCAGCCTGCTTGAAAAGGTGCATGCACCCTTTCACCACAGGTCATTACACCAGGTCACTGTAAGTCACCCCTATGGTAGGCCCTTCCAGCCCAAAAGGCAGGGTGCAGGTCCCTGTGTGTGAAGGCACTCCTACATGAGCATATGTGCCCCTATGAACTCCAGTTCCAATGCACTGGACTTCGTAAGTGTGGGGAAGCCATTTTACCTGTGTACTGGCCACAGGTCACTCACTACCTGTGGTCCAGCTATGTAATGGTAACTCCGAACCTGGGCATGTTTGGTGTCAATCATGTTGGAACCATACCCCAATAATGTTGCCTTCTGATCTTCTTCCAGAGGAAGGTGGGTAGTGGCTCCTGCTCAAACTGGACACTCCATTGTGGACTGGACTCTGTCCCATTCTTTTGCAGGTCTTCTTCTTCCAGAATCCACCTTTGGGTTCCTCTGGTCCTGCACAATCCATTTTCCAAGTCCTCTTGTTAGTCCTTGGGAAGACCAGCTCCCCTCTAGTGACTATCCTTGGGTGGGGCTTCACTTCCCAGTCCACTATTTTAATATATGGGTTGGCACTCCCCCAGGGCCCTAGCTATTTTCTACAAATCTTGCCAGTGCTTGTTGTTTCCTATGCTAATTCCTTAATTAATTATATATATATATATATATATATATATATATATATATATATATATATATATATATATATACAGACACACATATATATAGTGCATACTTACCTCCAGTTGGGGGGACTGCCTACAAGTAATCTAGTTCAGTACCTTTATTTTTGCAACACTGTGTGGTTCCTTTCAGATGTGACGGCTGTAGTATTACAAGTTGTCCTGCCATTGATTAAGTTTGACTAATGACTTTGTGTTTCACTACTGCGCATATTAGTTGCTTAATGTTCACTAGTAGCACATTGTATGTTTTGTTCAGTTTAGCTGCCTATGGGCTTTGACATGGCATTAGCCATTACTTTCTGTATCCAGTTTAGCCGCCTATTGGCTTTGACATTGCATTAGCCATTACATTCTGTATTCTGCCTATTGGCTTTGACATGATGTATTCAGTCCAGCTGCCTATTGGCTTTGACATGATATTAGATATTACATTCTGTATCCAGCTTAGCTGCCTATTGGCTTTGACATGATATTATATATTACATTTTGTATTCAGCTTGGCTGCCTATTGGCTTTGACATTATATTATACATTGCATTTTGTATTCAGCTTAGCTGCCTATGGGCTTTGACAGGATATTAGACATTGCATTTTGTATTCAGCTCAGCTGCCTATTGGCTTTGACATGACATTAGATATTTAGGTTAGCTGCCTATTGCCTTTAACGTGGAGTTAGACATTGCAGTTGAGGATCCAAGCTGTATTTTTCCAAGCTGTGTTTTTGCACAAGATGAACCAAGCTGTTTTCTTCTCACAGTAGACTAGACCTGATAAGAGAGGGTACATTGGGTGTTTTTCTCTCTGCTTGAGCTTGGGAAGAGGAGCAGTCTAGGAGATCTGGCCAGTCTCCAAAGGCTTGCGTAGTTTTCCCGAGTCTGAGAGGAGGGGGCACACCTTTGTAACGGATGTCACAGGCTTCAGAGAATTAGATTCGAATCTGCCTGACTTCGTGCTGGAACTAGGCGCCAGTTGCCAGCATCCCGTGTGGGTAGATAAATCTCTTTCTCGCAGCTGACAGGAGTCATCAGCTTGCAGACCCTAGAAAGATGAAGCTGTAAATAGTTTCTCACACGGTGAAGTATTTGTTTTGCTTTGCATTCAATATCTTATAAATATAACCTGCTGTGTACATTGCAACTGTGTTTTCATTGAAAGTGTGCTTGAAATCTACTAATTCGCCTCTTACGAAATTGCGGTTGGGGAAGAATTAACAACAATAAAAGTCTTCTTTGAACTCAGAAGTGCATTCTTGATATGTTATGTAAGTGCTGAAAACGAGATAAGAACAGAAGCACTACATTTGGTACCAGAAGTGGGGCGGTTAAGAGGTGGTTAACGGGTGTTGACGAATTAATAGATTTCTACGTGCACACTTTAAAAGTGTAATTGTTTTTGTTGTTTGGAGAATTACAGAAATTGTTTTTTGTTGTTTGGAGAATCACAGAAGCACGGCAGACCATGTTTGAAAATGCATGTGTAGTTAAACTGCCCGATGGTGCTATGAAAAACTGTGAATTGTTTTCTATTGTTTGGAGAATTACAGAAGCACGGCAGACCATGTTTGAAAATGCATGTGTAGCTAAACTGCCTGATGGTGCTTTGAGAAATATTCTTTTTTGTGATGAAGCATATTTAGAAAATGTGCCTTTTGGAAGCAATGATGACAGAAAGGTTTGGATACCTTTATCTGCTTACAGAGAAATGCAGGAGAAATGTAGGCAGTTGGAACATGAAAATGAGAATTTACGTGAGCAAATTAGCCAGAATACATTAATTCAAGATAATGCTGAAAGTTATATAAATGCTGTTTTAGAAGAATCTTTCTTTTCCCATTCCAGTAATGAGGGGGTTAAGACAGCTTCCAGCTGCTCTGAGCCTCCGTGTGAGCCAGGGTTTTTGGCAGTCAAAGTGCATTCCTTAACTGATAACACGGACGAGAACGAGAGAGCTCAGAATGTGATTTACGAGTTACCGTTGCAAAATGCACAAGTAAAACGAAAGATTTTAGAGCTTCTTACTGTTTGCACTAAGCAAGAGACACCGAGTTTCATTAGCTTGTTTGATTTTTGGAAACAGAATAGCCCTCATTTGAGTGAAATCCTAACACTTTGGTATATGGTCACTGTGAAAAATAATATGCAGCTGCGCGCTTGTGATTTGGCAAATGAAATAATGCAGACTTTAGGTTTCTGCGCAGTGCAAGAGGGAAAGGAAATAGTGCCCCTAGCTAGGATCATACACTGGATCTGGCACTTGCAAGACAGGGCTAGAGTACCACAGGTAAAAGAGTCACCAGTGAAATTGTGTGCACCATTTGAATTCGTGTCCACTGAAGATAAAAAGCATGTTTGTTTAACTAATGATTCATTGACTGAAATGTTATTTTATGGCACAGGAGAAGGAACAGTGTTGTACAATGTGTGCCAGATTTTAAAGCAAGAGCTACGTGAGATGTGTCATTTTTACACTGATTCTTGGTTTATTGCCAATGGTTTAGCAGTTTGGTTTTCCACATGGCTTGCACCTAACTGGTTCAATTCCCTTGCAGATGTTAAAGAGAAAAATTCAGAGAGAGAAGTGTACACCCAGAATTCTGCCTTAGTGGGGATGGCTAAGTGGGTGCCCCAGAAATGTGAACAGCTGGGAGAAAAAGCCACTTACAGGTGGGCAGAGATGAGAGAGATGCACATTCCCCTAGATTTGATAAAAACTATGCAGCACACACAAAAGCAATCTGTCATGCAAGCAGTCACAGAGCAGTTGGGGAGAGGAAAGTTACCAGAACAGAAATGGCAAATTGATCAGGTTTTAGGGGGAGTGATTGCTGCAAATTACCAAGGAAAAATCGAAATTATGCTGATAACTAGAAAATAATCTGATTCATTCATACAAATTGGAGACAGAATGGCCCAACTTGTCAAAAGTGCAGTGAATGGAGGTTTGGTAAAGAAGGAGTCTGCCCCAGCCCTTCTGACAGTGCAAGAAAAGGGAAGCTGTGGTGCAGCAGATAAAAACCTCAGTGCTGATGTGTGGGTTGAAGCCCTAAGTGACACTCCAGAACCTGCAGAAAATATAACAAAGGGCCCCAAAAACGTCCTGCTGATTATAAAACAGGGAAAGAAAGAGGAAGGGTGCATTTCAAATGAAAAATGTTATTTGCAAGAAAAGTCATACTTTTTTCTTTTGCAGATCCTACCAGGTTTCGCCACTGTCCCTGAGTGTGCTGTGTGGTCCCCCTTCGGGTGTGTGCGTGTGGGGTCGGGGAAGGGACCGAACCCCCAACCTAAACCTGGCTGAGTAAAGTGCCAGCACCATGGATCCATTTTGCACAAACTGCGCCTTCAGTTCAAGTTCAACTTGTTTGATTGCATTCGTCCACTGGAACCAAGCTGTATTTTTTCGTATGGAACTCTGACTTTCGCTTATCTTCCAGCATACCTTTCAGGTGGACCGTGCACCTTTACATGAGTAGTACTGATGCTACATCAACTTACTATTTTAGAGACACTATAATCTTATTCAGAATATAAAAGTTTCAGTCTTTTCTGTGTAGATGTATCTGATGTGAAAGGTTATGAGTTCAATGTGTTAATCCACTTTCATTGCTTTACAGGGATTGCTTTGATCATTCAAATCTGATTTGCTGATAATGTTTTTTTGTGCTGATGTTTTTTTTGTTTTTTGTTTGAAACAAGAGATATGTGAAACAAAAATTCATTGGTCAAAGGGTGGAATGTCCTGCCATTGATTAAGTTTGACCAATGACTTTGTGTTTCACTACTGCGCATATTAGTTGCTTAATGTTCACCAGTAGCACATTGTATGTTTTGTTCAGTTTAGCCGCCTATGGGCTTTGACATGGCATTAGCCATTACTTTCTGTATCCACTTTAGCCGCCTATTGGCTTTGACATTGCATTAGCCATTACATTCTGTATTCTGCCTATTGGCTTTGACATGAAGTATTCAGTCTAGCTGCCTATTGGCTTTGACATGATATTAGATATTACATTCTGTATCCAGCTTAGCTGCCTATTGGCTTTGACATGATATTATATATTACATTTTGTATTCAGCTTGGCTGCCTATTGGCTTTGACATGATATTATACATTGCATTTTGTATTCAGCTTATCTGCCTATGGGCTTTGACAGGATATTAGACATTGCATTTTGTATTCAGCTCAGCTGCCTATTGGCTTTGACATGACATTAGATATTTAGGTTAGCTGCCTATTGCCTTTAACGTGGAGTTAGACATTGCAGTTGAGGATCCATGCTGTATTTTTCCAAGCTGTGTTTTTGCACAAGATGAACCAAGCTGTTTTCTTCTCACAGTAGACTAGACCTGATAAGAGAGGGTACATTGGGTGTTTTTCTCTCTGCTTGAGCTTAGGAAGAGGAGCAGTCTAGGAGATCTGGCCAGTCTCCAAAGGCTTGCGTAGTTTTCCCGAGTCTGAGAGGAGGGGGCACACCTTTGTAACGGATGTCACAGGCTTCAGAGAATTATATTTGAATCTGCCTGACTTCGTGCTGGAACTAGGCGCCAGTTGCCAGCATCCCGTGTGGGTAGATAAATCTCTTTCTCGCAGCTGACAGGAGTCATCAGCTTGCAGACCCTAGAAAGATGAAGCTGTAAATAGTTTCTCACACGGTGAAATATTTGTTTTGCTTTGCATTCAATATCTTATAAATATAACCTGCTGTGTACATTGCAACTGTGTTTTCATTGAAAGTGTGCTTGAAATCTACTAATTCGCCTCTTACGAAATTGCGGTTGGGGAAGAATTAACAACAATAAAAGTCTTCTTTGAACTCAGAAGTGCATTCTTGATATGTTATGTAAGTGCTGAAAACGAGATAAGAACAGAAGCACTACACAAGTGCTTTGCCTTCCTCCTAGATAAGTATTGGCTGCTCATCTACCCCTACCTTTAAAGAGCCCTGACTCCCCCATATTCAGGTGTGGGGGATGGTGTCTTCCTAGGGAACATGAAGGGCAGATTAGGGCTAACACTGCTGTGCTCTAGTACCTTAGTGGCGTAGGTAAGAATCCTGACACTTAACACTCTTACATTTATGGTGGGACATTTTTTGTGTTTCACTTTCCTGGACTCCAAATTGCTATTATTCTGTTTTATCATCCTACTTATTGCAGTACATGCTATTTTATTTAGAACGCAGTTGATTCAATAAAATATATTTAACCAATTTCTGCTTCTGTTTGTCTTTGCATGTGCAAGACAAATGTAACTCAGAGAAAAGGATGAGATCTGTTGCGCCACGATTTCCCTGAGAAATCAGAATGTCATGAGCACGGCTGTCACAAGTCACCGCCACTTTTAGGTGCTGGTGAGGTACTGATAGTTGGCCAGAAGGGTTAGGCCGACAGTTGTCAAACAGTGTAATATTCCCAACAGCCTGGTGGTGCTGCCACCCAAATTCAGCAGTCTCATTTAGTATAATGAGAGCCAAACACAACACTACCTCCAATGTGCAGAACAAGTGGGTGGCTTCATTCCATTGAAAGGTGAGGCAGAATGGATGGTTCCATTTGTACTTCACACCTTTAGATTGGAGAAAAGTTGCGGCTGGGTGAAGGAGGCATGATTTAAGAAGGGTTATTGAGGACAGGTCCTGGTATAGCCATAGTTTGGCACCCTCCAAAGTGATGCGGCCAGCTGCTAGAGCTGCTGCCATAATGTCCTCCTTTTGCTGAAAGTGATGGACACAGGTGAGGATGTCGGTGAGAGGAGGCCTCTTTTTGCATGGTTAGCCCCCGCGTTTTGCCTGATGTTGATGTGTCCTAGAAGTTGTAGTGCCCAGGGCCCCTGCTAACCAGGTTTGCTGGGCCAGAACTCTTTCCCTGAATCTGTTGTGATGCTTGGCACAATTGGATACGCTCTTACATGTCAGGTAAGACCCTAGTAAATGGGTAACCCAGTACCCAGGGCATGGGATAGTATGAGTAGGCCTCTGAGGGCAGCAGCACTGATTGAGCCACCCTCTAAGGCCCTGCACCCAGATGCATACCGCACTGCCAGTGCAGGCTGAGTGTACTGGGGCAAACCTAAAAAGGCAAACTCAACATGGCACACTCACTGTGTGCCCTGTCCACCCTACACTGCATGTCATATGGGTAAGTCACCCCTCTGGTAGGCCTTACAGCCCTAAGGCAGGGTGCACCATACTACATGTGAGGGCATAATTGCATCAGCATTATGCCCCCCTCTGTGCCTTTTTCCAAACCTGGGACATAGTGCGTGAACAGAGTAGCCATTTTTAGTGCATGTAGTGGACACTGGTCAAACACGAGTTCCCCAGCTGCATGATGGCCACTCTGCACCCTGGGTTGTTTGGTATCAAACAGCTCAGGATGATAAATCCAAACCCAGGGGTCACCTTAGAGGTGCCCCCTGCAAAAGCTGACCTAACTTGCATAGTTGCTGACTGGTTCCATCCAGTCTGCCACTTCCAGACAGCCAATATACAAACCTGGGGCAGAGCATGGCTCTTTGGTTTGTAAAACAATGCCCTTCCTGGGTGGAGGAGCTAACACCCCCTCCCTCAGGAATGTGCACTCTCCTGGCGGTGAGCTTCAAAGGGCTACCACTCTTGATACTCGAGCCCCCAGGCCTACTGCTAGCAACAGATGGCTTCCCCATTTGTCAACCCCCACTTTTGGCGGGAGCAATGCGGGAAACCACACAAAGGGTAGGAGGAGGGGTCTCACTTAGCATGCACCACCCCTAGGGGCTTGTAGGCGAAGTGGGTCTCAGATTTTATTTTCCTCCATGTTGGATGGCAGGAAAATATCCAGTGAGGTTTAGAGAAGTGACCAATCCCACAGGAAGTGGTCACTGTAGTGGGTGTAGCCACCCAAGGGTTAAGTGTCCCATTGGACACTACCAGATTCCCCATAAAACGCCCACTAAATTCAGTAGTTAGTGGGCTCCCCTCAACAAAGAAATTAGATTCAGCTTGAAGAAAATAAGACAGCGCCAAAGAAGCCGACAGGACGAGAACAGAGGACCTGCTGCACCAGAAGAGGCTCCAAGACCCCTGCTTGGTGCACCTGAGTCCCGACAATCGCCGCTGCAGAGCAGCTGACCACTGTACCAACCTCAGAAGACCCCGAGGACCTCCAGACTTCGCAAATAGTCAGAGATCTCCCTCCTGAGTAGAGGCACTATTCAAGAAATCAAAGAAACCTGCAAGGATCCATCAAACTGGTGACGGACACTTCACCGACTGGATGATATCTCTGCAACCGGAAGTCACAGCCAGACCCAGCAACACACCAACAAAAGCCAGGATAAGTCCTGCAAGTGTGCCAACTTTGGTGGCACAGCACCCTCTGTGGTCGAGGTGTGCCAATACCCCAGGTACTGGTCAGTGCATGTTGGACAACCCCAAACAGCTTACCCAGAGCTGCAACAGGACTAGGAGGAATTCCCAGTCGAGGGACTTCAGTGACACCCCAGACCTCCCACCAGAGCACCAATGACGTCCTGTAAGGCCCACGGAAGAAGACTTACCTCCAGCTCCAAAGGGTCCCTTTGTGCACAGCATCCAAGTCCTTCAAATCGTCCTGCATCCGGCAGCCCTGAGCCCTGCATCGCAGGATTTGCTGTGTGCCCCAGGTCCCCAACCCCTTGTGACCTCAACAGCCCAAGGGGACCCCAAGGCACCAACTTTAAATCTGCAAACGAGACCCTTTTCCAAGTGGCCCCTCCAGGTGTCCCTGTGTCTGTACCAAGAGACTTTCCAACGCTGCTCCCGCGGGAACCAGGAGCTGCCCAGGGCTCTCTAGCTGAAAGTGTGCCCACTGACTACTTCGACCACCCTGCAAAAGAAGAGAGTGGTAACTCAAATATACGATTTTTAATGCATTTTTAAAGGTGACTGCCTATTGATTCCTATGGTGCGTAATTACGCACAGAAAGACTAACTTTATTAAAACTTTGAAAAGTCATATCTCAAAAAGTACTTAATGCATCTTAAAGATCTTGGTCTTAACATTTATTTAAAAGTCTGAAGTATTTTGTTTTTATAAATTCTGGTCTCGAGTTATTCATTGAGTGTGTGTGCTGCATGATTGGATTTGTGAGTACAGCAAAAACTTAGCACATCTCATGGATTAGCCTAACTGCTCGACCAGCTACCTTAAAAATTGGAGCATTAGATGGTCTATTTTTTACCTCTGGAAACCAAAATGTGGTTGCCAGAACCCTGTGCATAACGTACCTAGTGTTGCACACTACATAGAGGGCCAGCCTCATACAATGTTGGCCCCAGCACCTCTGGGGCCTGCATGTCTCCCAGTGCGATGAATGCGATCTAGGTGGACATCAGAGTCTGAGAGATCTGGATGGAGGTAACAGAAGAGCAGAGTGACATAGCTTTCGGTATCACTGTTCTTTGCCCCCTCTGTGCCCTATGCCCCCGCTGCGCCTCACAAATGTGAATCTTGGTGCAGCGGGAAGGGCTTTCTAACTCCTCAAAGTGTGTCTGGAGATCTATGTTCTGATCCTTCAGCTCCACAACTTCCTGGGGAAGATTGGCAAATTCCTCCTCACATGTGTCTGCTTCGTCCTCCAAGGAGGAAACCCTGTGTCCCAGACCAGTGAGCTCATGGCAGGTCAGTTTGAGGTCATCTGCAGAAGGCTTGCAAAGTCGTCCCTCAAGGTCCCAAATACAGTCTCCAAGAAGGACCAGGTGAGGGGGGCCTCCATGTCACCTACCATGTTGCTGGTGGATGCTGATTCAGGCCAACTGAGGTCACCCTCATGAACCCCTCTGTGAGAGTTGAGTTTCTAAGTTACCCTTTTGGTAAGCAGGTCTCTCACATTAGAGTCTTTTTTTATGCCCTTGGCAGGCCACTATGTCATAGAGTTGAATGTAGTGACCCCAGAGTAAGTGTGGGGGCTGCCCACCGAGAGCCTGGGTCAGGGGTGCAGGTGATGTCAGAGGCTAGCGATGAAGAAAGTTGGGAAAAAAATTTACGGGTCCATTCCACGTCCCACACAGGGCTAAGAGGCCCAGCCCAGCCACCAGCCCCCACTAAGAGGAGCAATCTGAGGCTTCCATGCCACCACTCAGACATAGCAAAGGGCCAGCAGGGCTCCCAAAGCTACCCAGCAGACCAGGGCGGGAAGTGGCAAAGCACCACAGCAAGCCTAGGTACAGGGCACAAACTGACAGGATCTGCAAGACTGGCATTCAGGGCCTAAGGGGAGCTGCCCCACTTGTTGACGATCTGAGATAAGTCCCCTACTAAGGGGAGAATAGAAAGTCAAAGGAGGGGAGCTCTCACAACCACAACGCAGGAGCAAAGCCTACAAGGAACCGCTCTTGCAACCCCCCTACCATACCAGGTTACTCAAGAGCTGAAGGGAGCGCCGCAGGAGGTCAAGGAAGATTGGGGGGATCCCCGCTCCACGGCAGCAACAGCAGAAAAGAAAATGACACCCCTATGAGGACACCTCAGCATTAATGTGCTACTGTGGTAACTTGAACAGTCTGTCGGAGGTGTATAGAAAGCCCCCACTATTGATCAATCCCCGGCGGTCTGCGTTGTAGCACTGAGCCCACTCAGTCCATTCCCCGGAGGCACATCATTGTGTGCGGTGCGGAGGATGGCATTGTCTGGGTCTGGTTGGTCGTAGATCTGCCAAGAACAGTGATGCAAAGTCTTTGGTCCCCATAGGACCCAGCGCCTGCGGGTTCATGCTGACAGCACAGGCTGGCTGCCATGTGCCCCACTGTCGATGATGTTGTGCCACATTCATGCGGGATCTCTGTTGGAGTCCTCTATCTTGCGGGCCCACAGTCCTCCATCTCGCAAGCCCAGACAGGTGGCAGTTTAAAGCTGGATGGTGGACCCGGTCGACACCAAGAAGTGCAAGCTGCGGTTTCAGCCACAGCGAGCCACAGCTTCAAAGGGCTACCACCCCCTCTTGTGATTCCAGGGCCTAAAGCGAGGCGGTCTCCCAGCACTGGTCTGGCCCGGGTTCCGCCCATTGCCCAGAGGAGCTTGGTGTCCACGTTCTGTCGGGGCTTTGCAGGAAGCGGGTAGCACAAATTGGCAGAGCAGGTAACACAGAGCCACTCCTGTGTGTCCCGCACTCGGGGGATAGCCGATGAAGTCCCAGATCTGCAAGGCCCTCTCAGCAGGCAGGGCAGGACAACGAGGCAGCCTCAGGCAGGATCAGAGGAAAACGCATTGCAGCTCCAGCCACGATCTGTCACAGCTTCAGGAGGTCCACCCACCCCTTCAGCGGTCCCGAGGCTCAGTGCGAGGCAGTCCCCAGATGACAGGCAGTGCCTGTCTGGGCTCTGTGGAGGGCGGCTGATGAAGGCCGAAGTGCAGGCCTGGCTGACTTCTTCGGGAGGGTAGTGCAGCTCTGGGTTCAGCGCGGTGCCCTCTAGTATGCTCTTTCTCCTTGCTCGCCGGATCCACCGCCGTCACAGGGTCCACCACATCAAGGGCCTCCTCCCAGAGCAGTTTGAGAAGCACTCAAGGAGCTAGAACAGTTGCGTGGCGGATCAGGCGGCAGAGCCTCTGAGAAAACGTTCCTATTCCAACTTAGGAATCATTACGGCAACAGTAGAATTTTTAAAGTGCTTTCTATTTATATTTAATGTTTAAAGTATGTACTGATAAGGGGGAAAAATAAATGATTTTCATATTTTTTGTACCAGCCGGGACATTAAAACACTGGTTATGAGGGAAAAATAGTGGCCAGGTAGGAACCTAAGGCTCAGCTTAGGGAGAGAGAAAAAGGTCCCACTCCCCTGCGCCTCACAGTGCTTGACCTTGACCTTGACTTCAGAGTCCAGGGGAGTGGTACCTCCTTTCTTGGTCCTCACAGCTATTGATCACATCTGCAAGGCCCAAGGATGGGGGTTCTGGTCCCCTAGGCCTCGCAGAGTTAAGCCATGACTGTAAGGCTCAGGGTAGTGGGCCCCTCTACTGGTCCTCACAGCATTAGACCAAGGCTCTAGGGTACACTGCACTGGGCTTCACAGCACAAGACAATGGCTGGGGGCCCTCCCCTAGGTCTTGAAGCACTTTACCATAGCTGTTCTTCCCAGGGAATGGGACCACCATGGCCTGTGCCTTGCAGCACTAGACCCTGGCTGGCAGCCCCTCTTCTGGGCCTTGCAGTATTAGATCATGGCTGTAAGGCCCAGGGGGTGGGATCACCCTCCCCTAGGCCTCACAGCACTAGATCATGGCTGCAGGCCCTCTTCCCTAGACCTCTCAAAGCTGGGTCACAGCTTCAAAGCTGGAGTATCCCCTCTACAGGGTATCATAGCACTAGACCATTGGTTCTTAACCTTCTGACTTCTGTAGGCCCCCACGTAATTAACTCTAGAACCCGGGGGCCCCCACTGAATTATTATTGGAATTCGGAGACCCCCCTTCTGAGTCATTATTGGAAGCAGGGGATCCCGGCTTAAGCATTTTTGATGATTTGAAATACAAAACAATACCCAAAAAGTACAGAAAAAACTTTAATCAAACAAATACACAAATGATGAAGTGTTGTATTTAATTTGCAAACACATATGAAAGATTTTTATTTTAATAAGAAGGTTGGATTTTTTCTCAATGCAACTGAGGTCACTCATCGTCCATGCTATATTCTGTTTGGTGGACTGCTCCCACAAATCAATCTGAGGATTCTAACTTAATTTTTGGCCTCTGATTTCAAAATTACCAAACGTTTTAAAGTTTTCAATTGTACATTTTCTTCTTTATTTATACACACTTTATTAATATATTAATATTATTTAATTCTCTAAGCAGGTGCAGGCCCCCTGAGTAGGCTAAGGGGACCCCCAGGGGTCCCCAGACCACAGGTTAAGAACCACTGCACTAGGCCATAGCTGAAAGCCACAGGGGAATGGGGTCCCCTACGTTGAGCCTTGCAGCGCTACTCTGTGGTTGTGAAGCCAAGGGGAAAGTGCTGCCTCCCCTGTGTCTTGCAGTTCTGGATAACATTAGGGAGGCCAAGGGGAGGAGACACCCCCTACCCTGGGCCCTGCATCATTAGACTATGACTGCCAAGCTCAAGAAAGAGGGTTACCATCCCCTAGGCCTCATAGCACTTGATTCCAAGGCGTAGGCTTTGGGGGCCCCTCCCCTAGGCCTTACTGCTCTTTGATATGGTTCATTCCTGTCTGCGAGGCCCAGGAAATTGGCACCCTCCCATGATCTTCACAGTGCTGGACCATGGCTGAGAAGTTCATGGGATGGAACCCCTCTTTGGGTGCAGTTATCAATAGTGCATGAGTCCGTATCAGGGGCATAGCCATCACTCTGTGCAGAAGTTGCAGTGGCACCATGCCCCAGCGGTATTAGATGCTCAATGCGGCCAAATTATGACAGTATTTTACTGTGGAGCCAGTGGAAAAGATTGAGGTGCTTTTACTATGCGCCAGGCTCAATTGCTATGCAGCTTGTTCCTCCTCCATGGGCCTTGCAGTCATGTTCCCACATTGCAAGGCCAAGGAGAGGCCCTCTCTCAAGTGGGCCTCACAACTCTTGACCCTGACTGCAAGGCTCAGGGGTGCAGGTGTGGGAATCCCTCTTACCAGGGCCACACAGTGCTAACCCCTGGATGGAGGATGTCCCCAAGGCCTGACATTTTTTGGTATTAGCTGCAAGGCTCAGTGAAGGGGGCTGTCATTCCCTGTACCTCACAGCCCTAGCCCATGGCTATGAGGGCCAATGATATTAAGCCCATGGGAGAGTACCACCTCCCCTGGTCCTCGCAGCAGTCATTCCTGTCTGCGAGGCCCAGGGAAATTGGCACCCTTCCATGAGCTTCACAGTGCTGGACCATGGCTGAGAAGTATACGGGATGGAACTACTCTTTGGGTGCAGTTATCAATAGTGCAGAAGGTGCAGTAATATCAGCACTCAGGGATGTGGGAGCCTCAGTGCACACAAATTATGGCTATGTTATACTGACAAGCAAGTGGGCAATTTACCTTTCTTGCATCAGGAACCTCTGCGCCATTGCTATGCCACTGGCCCCTCTCCCATGGGCCTCAAGCTATGATTCAAACCTGTGATGTCCAGGAGAGGCCAATCCTCCCCTAGGTTTTCCAGCACTGGAACATATTTGTGGAGCTCAGAAGAGAGGCTCCTTTGAGAGGGATAGCTATTAGTAGTGTCACATGTGCAACAGCACCATGGCCATGTGGAGTTATGGGCTCAATGCACCTAAATATGGCTATATTTTACCATCCAGCCAGTGAACATGGGGACATGGACCATTTACCTTGATTGCCCCAGGGACCATGGCACCCTTGCTACACCACAGCCCCCTCTCTTTCCTGGGCCTCTTAGTCATTGTCCTGCACAGTGAGGCCTAAAGGAGGCTGCACATCCACTGGGCCTAGCAATACAGAACCATGGCAACAAGGCCTAGGTGGTGAGGCCCTTCTCAGGGATGTAGCTATCAGCATAGCAGCGGCTCTAGTGGGACTTGAGCCAGGAGTGTTAAGACCCCAGTGTACCCAAATTATTATTGTACTTGACTAATCAATGGATTGGGAAAAGGATGGTCCGTTTACCTTGCTTGCACCAGAGCCAGTGACGCCATTCCTACACCACTGGCACCTCTCTCAAAGCCCTCGCACCCTTGACCCAGAGCTGCGAGGGATAGGGGAGGCCTCCTCCCCCTAGACCGCACAGCTATGGTTGAGTTCCATGAGGCCTAGCGAAGTATGATGGCAGGGTTCAGGACTGACTCTCATTTTAGATGTTTTTAGTGCACATTGCAGTGAGCTCCTGCAGCATGCCAAAAGCTGCGTCGTTCTGGGAATCTAACTCTAGTCTCACTTTCAGGCTTTAGAGCCACCCACAGCACAGTGTGCACTGATGGCAATGGTAGGTGAGCTGTGCTGGATAGTGGATTCTTTCCCTGTTGCTGCTGCTTTTGACATCTCCCATGAGGTTCTAATCACCATGCTTCGATGGGATGTGTCAGGGCCTTAGCTTTGGATTGGCTCGCATCCTGTCTACAGAATAGAACAGAAGGAGTGAAACAGAGTATTCCTTATCTAAGATAAAACGAGTGATACACTGAGTAGTGCATTGAACCTCACTCTCTTTGATATCTATGTGGTGGTATTAGCTCAGTTGATACACTCCTTCGTCTTTGCAGTTGGGTCAACTTATTCCAAAGAAGAACAATTTAGAGCTTATCTCACTCACATAGATGGCCAAGTGAATGCAGAATAACAAACGGGCATTTAACTCAAACACAATTCGAGGTGCACATGATTGGGCAACCCAAAACTGCATGGTCCTGTAGATGGTGGTCAGTGGATCTAGGGGTTATCTCTAACTACTATTACAACAGTAAAGAATATGGCTATTCGCACTGATAATACTCTGATGCTTTATCTTGAAGTAAAAAGGTCATACCTATTTTTTTCCTTTTATTAAAAACATGAAAAACGATTTCTCCTCTGTTTTCTTTAAAATGCTGTTTTTCACGCTTTGACAATTTCCAGGCTTAACTACTGCAACAAGAGTCACAAAGAAACGTATTATATAACTACAGTTGATTCAGAACGTTACCAATTCACCTAGTTTTTGTTTTAGACCAACAGACACATCACTCTTTACAGATGTCTCCTTCACTGGCTTCCTGTTGACAAACAGATCTTGTTTTTTTGTTTTTTAAACTGTTTTTATTTATTATTATAAACTGTAAACAAACAGTGCAGTGCCGACATGCCCAATAACAAAAGGAAGTGTAGATTGTGGTACAACATAATGGCAAAATCAAGCATGTACCAAACATGGGCCAGTCATATTCCACATACAAGGAAGAAACCCTACCCCTCCCGACCACCACCCTCACCACTAGGAACCCACATGAGACTAAACACAATATGCGATCTATGGGGAAGTCAGAATAATAAGGTAGCAACCATAGTTGATCGTCTCCAAACACTGGATACATTAAACACCATCCCCACCCTCATCCTCCGTACTGTCCGCAGAGACCACCTCCACCACACCAGAAACTTGCTCCAGCAGAGAGTCCCACACCTCCAAATCAGTGACCACCTTGTCATCCCTGTGCGTGCAGCACATGTGTTGCTCCTCAGCCACACCCCATTCCAGCAGGTCTCGTATCCATTCAGAAAGCAGTGGATTCCGGGCGCTCATCCATCCAATCGCTACCCTACGCCTTGCCAGCACCAGTGCCAGTTGCGCTAGCTTATATGGAATAGTCTGACCTCGCGGTTTCTGGAACACTCCCAACAGACAAGCCTTTGGTGTCACCTCTATCCCCAGGCCGGTCACATCCACAACCCTTTCCACCACATCATCCCAAAACCTGCTCAAGCCCAGGCCTACAAGCCCAGGCCAGGTGCAAGAAAGAGGCACGATCAAGCCACACCGAGGACACCCTACTTTGCGTCCCGGGTCGATCCTATTTAAATTACTGGGCGTGAGATACGTCCTATGTACAAAGTTAAAGTGAAGCAACTTAAATCTATTGTTACACAATACCTTACGCACCATAGACAACGTTAAGTCCCAATCAGGATCAGACAGAGGAGCCCCCAAATCCCTCTCCCAAGCCCTGCAACTCACTCCGACCACCACCGCCTGGTCTTCAAGGAGCGCTTTATAAAAGCGAGTAATCAGGTGCAACTCATCGCCCCAATTAAGCAGGCCATGTAGTACCGAGGAGGCCACAGGTGCCACCAGGAACCCACTTCAAATTTCACACGCCAAACTTTTGATCTTAGCATATTGAAGGAATTGACCGGGTCCCAGACCGAACAAGTCCTTGGCCTCAGCAAAAGAGATGAACTCACAGGTAGGATAAAGATCACCCACTACTTCACAACCTCCCGTTCTCCAGGCTTCCACAGACATCAACTGCTCCATTTCCCGGAAGGGCTGAAGATCCCATATTCTCAATTCCCGGTCAAAAGGGGCCCGTCTAAGCACATGTTTGACGGCCTGTTCCCAGATCCCGGCAGTGACCCTTGCCAATCGTGGAACAATAGTGGCAGACCTTCCACCTGCCATCAAAAGATATGCCAGTGCCTGTCTATCCACCACTCCAACAAACCGTCTTGCCTCCCAGTTATCAGTATCTGTCAGCCACTTAGCAGCAAACTGCAAATGGGCTGCATAATAGTAATGTTTAAGATTGGATATCTCCAGCCCTCCGCATTCAAGTGTACCTTGTAAAACCAACAATGCCACTCTACTACGTCACCCAGCCCACACCAATGAAATTAAAAGGCTGTCCAACCTACGAAAGAACTGAGGGGACAATGGATACATAGAATTTTGAACCAAGTAAAGGCACTGCGGCAAAAAGACTATCTTTGCTATCGTTGCTCTACTCATGACAGATAGAGGTAATTTATTCCAAAAGGAGACCTAGCGCTCCAGACCAGCGACCACCCGTTCTTTATTATGTGTATTATGCGCAGCCACCGTATGCGTGACCCAAATAACGGAAACTCTCAGTTTTCCATCCGAGGCCGGCCTCAGGTAAGTCGGCCTGAGGGACTCCATGGAGGGAACCCCGGGGGAACAGGAGTGATTTTTTTCTGATTGACCTTCAGGCCAGACACAACCCCAAACATCTCCATCCTTTGTAACAACAACGGAACCGATAAACAGATTTTATTTAAGAATTTTTGTCTCACCTATTGTGTTACATCTGATTTCAGTCCTAAATATCTTGAAACCAAATTCTGCATTTTGTAATTACAATCTGCTTATCCCTAATTATAAAAAAGTGAAAGAGGGTGGCCTTACATTTAGTTTGATGGCTGCCAAACACTGGAACGAACTCCTTCTCCTAATCAAAACAATTGGAATTTTTCATCAATTCAGGAAAGCATTAAACACTTCATTTTGAATTAACTTTATCTGTTCCACTCTTTGTCATGTCAGTTTTAGTGCCAGGATACCCTCCTGGTCAGTAGTTACTCTGTACAAATTAAAATAACACAACTTTTATCACTTAGATTTCAAATGACAGATAGATGTGTGTGATGTACGGTCTAATTGCATAACACCTTGTTTGGGGATGAAAGAGATTGCATAGATGCAGACCACCAGGCCATGAGCAAGATCAAAGATACTTTAGGCATTCATAGTACCTCGGTTTTGGTAGGGTTTATCTTCAAGAACATTATCAAACATCCAGTAACGTGTTAAATTAGGCAGTTTATCAAAGTCTGTTCATCTTGTGCAAGGTTCTAATTTGCACCTTGATTAGACAGGGTAAATATGATTTGAGTGTCTTCCACATACATGTAGAAACTGCTCCCTGGGTGTTGTGGGTGAGTGGATTTAAAAACAATAGGGAAACAAACAACACCAACACACACCACAGTTTAATTGCTTAGGTGTGGGATGAAAAGGTGGTAACTTAGACATCTGCTGATGGTCGGGTAGAAATGATGAAATCCGTTTGGTCACTTGGCTGCCCGGCTCAAACCCATTTTTCATTTAGGGCTTGTTTAAGATGGAAGGATTTATGGTATTGAAGGCTGCTGATAGATCTAAAAATACCAGTGCTCTGACACCCGCTTGGTCAAGCGGCTGTCGAAAGTCATCCAAAGCCAATAGGATAATCAGTTTTCTACTGTGTCATGGCAATAATCTAGTTTTGAAGGCATTCAAATTAATTGTCTTTGATAAACTGCTGAAGCTGTTTACAAAACAATTTCCCCAACCGTTTTCCAAAGAATGGGAGAAGGAAGATTGGCCGAAAGTTGTTGAGACATTGTGGGTCGAGGGTGTTTTTTTTTTTTTTAAGGGATTTCACAATTGCAGTTTTCTACCCCATGGGTAAAATATAATGTCCTAAAGAACAGCTAAACATGTCCAGCAGATGTGTTTTAAGAAAAGGGAAAGGAAGAGTCAAGTATTTAGAGGGACATAACATGGTCCGACAGCACTCCATCACAATAAGCTACATTAATTGGTGTGGAAGAGTACCAGTTTGGATGTTGTGAGTTGTTTTAGGGAAATTGTCAGAGGTAGGATTTTGTTCTGCCTAGATGATGCCACCTATTAGTTTGAGCTGGTTGAAGAAGAACTAAGCAAGATTATCACAATATGGAGGGCTGCAAAGTAGCTGAGAAAGCTGAAGGAGATTGTAATTGGAGTACAATTTGTAATCATTGTTTTGACAAGGTAGAAGCTAGGGAGGTATAATCAGAAAAGTAGCTTATTTTGTCTTCCCTATTTTTAAGACTAGAGATGAAAGCCATGTTGATATAGTCTATTCTTTTATTTATATCACAGTCTCTATGCCATTGTCTTTTTTCTCTGCATACTTCCAATTTGAAAGATTTTAAAATGACTTTTTAGTTTTTCCTTTCTTAATCACTTGTACCACTGTTTTACAAGGAAATGATAATTTCAGTGGTTTATTTTTTCCAAGTTATCTTTTTTGAGTATTACATTGTACATCGACATAGCCATTGAAATCATATTACAAACATCATACACAGCGGGAGAGAAGGTATATGGACCAATACAAGGATTAGTTGTTGTCTCAGCGTGTATTGCTCTAACATTCACCACTTTTAAGTGTCTGTGGGGGCTATCATAGTGATATCTGCTCATGAAGCTTTATAGGAGGGGGAGAAATGAGGGATAAACTCCAGAACTGGAAGTGAGAGAAGGGGGGGTGGTAACTATGAACTGAAAGAGAGCAATGTACATTTGGCAGTCTAGGTAGAACACCAAGTGATTGCGGAAGTTAATGGAGGACAAATTCAGGGGTTCTTCTGCCTATGGGGGAATGTTCATGTGGAGGGCAGTAGGGAAGGAGAGGAAGTAATCGCCCCGGGGTAACTGAGGCGTCTCAGAATTAATGTGGGCGGATTCCTTGAGGGGGATCCTCTACTATCTGTGCCTTAAACTGCAGGAGTATTACGTCCCATGCCACCACTATAGGGCAACATCTTATGCAACGGGCTTCTTCCCAGTGCAGAACTCTCTGCCTCTCCCCACCATGATATTGTGGCGTGCCACTGAGCCAATGAGGGAGGGTGTGGAGCCTTCTGGTGCATGGCAAGAAGACTCTGTAGGAAGCTGACTCTGTATATACTATATCAAAATGAGATATAGGCCTTCATTACAAGTTTGGCGAGTGGAAAATGCCGCCTGACAAACTCCAGCATTCAGGAGACTGCCAATGCAGTCTCCTTCCCGCAGCCCCTATTACGAGTTTCCCGCTGGCCGAGCAGGAAACAGCACACAACATTGACGCCTGCTGGTAATTGAGTTGGTGGCAATGTTGCAGTGCATCGGGTGCAGCAGCACCCATTGCGCTAGCAGACAGCGAAAACCGCTACAGGGCTGGCCATGGGGACTGCTGCACTGGCCATGCCAAGCTCCATCTCCGCCAGCTTTTACCTGGTGGTGCAACCACCATATAAAAGTCGGCGGCGAGAGGACTTGTAATCCCCAGGGCAGCGCTGCTCTACCAGGTTAAGACCGCCAGCACCGCCCGGCCACCGAAAAAGTGGCGGTCCCGGCAGTCTGACCATGGTGTGTTCTCCACGGTCATAATGTGGTGGCCGAACCGTCGCATGGCGGCAGTCCTACCACCACCACAAGACTGGCAGTCCTAGGGCTGCCAGACTCGTAATGAGGGCCATAGTGTGCACACAGTCCAGGGGTTCCCCAGAGTCTTAACAGATACTAAAGTAGATAATACTAATGCTCTCTTTTGTGGTAGTGTAGTCAAGTAGTTAGGCTTATCAGATGGTTGTGCAAAGCATTTGTTGTATGCACACAGTCAGGAAATAAGGCACACACTCAATGACTAACTCCAGGCCAATGTATTTATATTGGAAAAAGCGACCTCTGACCTGCCTTAGGTCTAGAGCTCGCCCCCCACGTCCGCAGCACCAACCTGCTGTCTCCTGCCTCTGACCCCCGCCCACGCTGCTGCTAGCATGTTCGAGGCCCTCCTCCACCCACAGGCATCCTCCTGCGCCTCATCCCTGGTGTCTAGTGGGCTCTAGTAAGCTTCACTTGACCCGTGTGCCGCTTTCCGCCGTCCTGTAAGTGTTTTCTATATTTTCTGCGCCTTGCCTCCTTGCGCTTCTGCCCCCGTCGTGCCCCTTCTGATTGTGCCACTTTTTGCCGTCCTGTAAGTGCTTTTCTATTGTTTTCAAGCGCCTTGCCTCCTGCGCGTCTGCCCCCGTTGTGCCCCTCTGATTGCTGTGCCCCGACTGTATTTTGTGCCATTAGTGTATTTTTGTGACTGTTTTTCTAATTTGTGCCCGACTTTTTTGTGCCTTGTTTTTGTTGTTTTCGCCCCTTGGGCGCTCCCCCTTGCAGTTCTCTCCCTGCCGCTGCCTCCCTGCGGCCCCGCCCCCCTCGCGCCCCCATTCGCCGCTCCCTCCCGCCTCCCAGCTGCTCCTCCCTCCCCCCTCCCTTCTTAATGGCTGGTGCTGCGCGTCCGCGCCGCTGGCGCGCCGGAGGCGCGCCAGAGGCAAGCCCGTCTGCACCCGTCCGCGCATGGACTGCGCCCAGCGCCACCCCCCCTGGCCCTCGCACCCCATGCCTACGTTACTCGGCCAGCGAACTCCTCGCCCTCAAGCCTGGCCCCTCCACAGAGTGCTTCCAGGCCAGCCCGAAGCACACCAAAGGACCTTTTTCCTGCCGTACCTGCAACTTCACCTGCAACAGAACAACGAAGCCAGCAACAACCAACACTAACCATCTGCACTGCATCCTCCTCAACACACGCTCCGCACGAAAGCACGCCATAGAACTCTGGGACCTGCTCGACAGCAACGCCCCAGACGTAGCCTTCCTGACCGAAACCTGGTGGAACGACTCCTCGGCCCCTGACATCGCCATCGCCATCCCTGACGGCTACAAGATCACCAGAAGAGATCGCACCAACGGAATCGGCGGAGGAATAGCCATCGCCCACAAAGCTACCCTCAAGATCAATACCCACACAGACAACACCCTCAAAATAGCCGAACACCTCCACTTCCAGATTCACACGGACCCCAACACTACCCTCAGAGGAACCCTCATATACCGTCCTCCGGGACCAAGAGCCCTCTTCAGCGACACCGTCTCCGACCTCGCAAGCACCCACGCCCTCGCCTCTTCAGACTACATCCTCCTAGGAGACCTAAACTTCCACCTGGAGAACAACAATGACGTCAACACTGCATCACTGACCACCAACCTCTCCAACCTCGGACTCCGTCAACTGGTCAACACTCCCACCCACATCGCCGGCCACACCCTTGACCCACTCTTCACTTCAAGAAACCACATCTCTTTCAGCCACACCTCCGAACTCCACTGGACCGACCATCACTGCGTCCATTTCTCCTTCAAGAAAAACACCGAACACCACCGCACCCCTCTTCCGCCTCACCGCCGCTGGGGAAAAGTCACCGAAGACCAACTCACCAACAACCTCGCCAAAAACCCTCCACCCGACCCCACTGACGCGGACTCCGCCGCCATCAACCTCCAACAATGGATCCTCAACTGCGCCAACATCCTAGCCCCACTCAAGAGACCCACTGCCAACCAAGAAAAGAAAAAACCAGCCTGGTTCACAGACGAACTAACCACCTCCAAACGCACCTGCCAGAAACTCAAGAAAAAATGGATCCTCGAGCGTACACCCGAGAACCTTGCTACCCTCAAGGAAGCCAACCGGAAACACCACCAACTGATCCGACTCGCCAAGCGCTCCCACTTCACAGAACGCCTTAACAACAACGCTCACGACTGCAAGGAACTCTTCAGCATCATGAAGGAACTCTCCAACGCCAACGTCAACGACATCCCTCCATCCCAGAAACTCTGCGACGATCTCTCCACCTTCTTCTACCAGAAAATCGCAGCCATCCACGACAGCTTCAACACCTCACCTCTGCCAGACCCCACCCCCAACAACTCCTCCCACGCCGACCACATCACCACCTGGACCCAAGTAGACGACGCCGAAACCCTTAAAACCATGAACTCCATCCACTCAGGATCTCCATCTGACCCCTGCCCACATCACGTTTTCAACAAAGCCGACGTCGCCATCGCCCCCATACTCCGCAAGATCATCAACCTTTCCTTCAACACAGCTACCTTCCCGGACAGCTGGAAGCACGCAGAAAGCCAACCTCTCCTCAAGAAACCTAAGGCTGACCTCAACGATCTCAAAAACTTCCGTCCAATCTCCCTCCTCCCTTTTCCAGCAAAAGTCATCGAGAAGATCGTCAACACACAGCTCGCCCACTACCTAGAAGACAACTCCATCCTAGACCCCTCCCAATCCGGGTTCAGACGAAACCACAGCACAGAGACTGCACTCCTCGCCGCCACAGATGACATCAGACTACAAATGGACAACGGCGAAACCTCAGCCCTGATCCTCTTAGACCTATCAGCCGCCTTCGATACAGTCTGCCACTGCACCCTACTAACCCGTCTACACGAAGCCGGCATCCAAGACAAAGCCCTCAACTGGATCTCCTCCTTTCTCTCCGACAGAACCCAGAGGGTCCGACTCTCACCTTTCCACTCAAAAGCCACCAACCTCATCTGCGGCGTCCCCCAAGGCTCCTCACTAAGCCCAACGCTATTCTACGTCTACATGGCCCCCCTCGCACAACTGGCCCGCCAGTACAACCTCAGCATCATCTCCTACGCCAACGACACCCAGCTCGTCCTCTCCCTGACCAAAGATCCTCTCACCGCCAAAGCCAACCTTCACGAGGGACTGAAATCCATCGCCGAATGGATGAGCAACAGCCGCCTAAAACTTAACTCCGACAAGACGGAAGTCCTCATCCTCGGACGCACCCCCTCGGCCTGGAATGACTCGTGGTGGCCCGCCACCCTAGGCCCTCCTCCCACCCCAGCCAACCACGCACGAAATCTCGGCTTCATCCTCGACTCCGCCCTCACCATGTCCAAACAGGTCAACGCAGTCTCATCCTCCTGTTTTAACACCCTCCGCATGCTCCGCAGGATCTTCAAGTGGATTCCAACAGGAACCAGAAAGACGGTAACCCAAGCCCTCGTCAGTAGCAGACTCGACTACGGCAACGCACTCTACACAGGCATCCCAACAAAAGACATCAAACGACTCCAACGCATCCAAAACGCATCCGCCCGCCTAATCCTCGACATACCCCGCCGATGTCACATCTCCCCTCACCTGAGGGACCTCCACTGGCTCCCCGTGGACAAGAGGATCACCTTTAAACTCCTCACCCACGCACACAAGGCTCTACATGACACCGGACCCACCTACCTGAACACCAGACTCGACTTCTACGTTCCCTCACGTCAACTACGCTCTGCCAACCTTGCCCTCGCCATCGTCCCCCGAATCCAGAGCAAGACCTCTGGCGGCAGATCCTTCTCCTACCTCGCCGCCAAGACCTGGAACGCACTCCCTACCTCACTACGCCAGACCCAGGACCTCCTCGCCTTCAGGAGACTCCTCAAGACATGGCTCTTCGAACGATAGCAGCACCACCCCCCACCCCCCCCTAGCGCCTCGAAACCCTAACGGGTACATAGCGCGCTTTATAAATTATTGATTGATTGATTGATTGTTTTGTTACATTATTTCTGGAACCAAAAGGATCTTGTTGCGGTTAAGTACATTTGCAAGTAATTATCCAATTAGAATGTGATCCCATGGAGACTGGGGGAACTTGGAAACAGATCTGCTGGCAGATAAGTACCCGTGACTTTGGAGGGCAGACCTGGGGGGTTTAGGTGAGCACCGGGGGCACAGGTTAGCACCAAACACACACCCTCATTGGCACAGGGGCGGCCGGGTGCAAACACAGTGTCAGGCTCCTAATGCTTTTCCCTAGGGGGACCCCGGGGTCACAAAGATGCTGCAGGCTGGGTCCAGGGGGGTCGGTTCCGGAAAAACACAGGCTGCACAAGGAGGAGGACCACCGGGCGGACCTTGCTAGACTGGTGGTCAGATTCCCTAAGGCCAGAGGACTGCGGGTGCAGTGGTAACTTTGGGCATTGGGTATCTTTGTCTGGTTCTCTTGCGGTCAGGGGGGTCCTCTGGAGTTAGTTGCAGGCGTCGTCGTGTTGGGCAGGAGGGGTCAACCCAGAGAGGACACAAGGTAAGAATCGCTGGGGGACCTGCTCTGGACTGGTGGGCCACCTGGTCTCAGGCTGAGTGGGGAGGACTTGCACATCCAGGGCAGTTCTGGAGTCCTTCTTGGAATTTCTTGTGGACAGGGCCGCTGTCCTCAGCAGTTATTGGTCCTCTGGTGAGCTGGCAGTCCTCTGGGGGTTTGTAGAGCTCGCTGGTCCTGTAGGATGTGTTGCCTTTTTGTAGCAGGGCTTCTGAAGCAGCAGATAGTCTGGTAGGGCTGGGGACAAGTCAGTTGGTGTCTGGAGTCTTCTCTGCTGGGGTCGGATTAGCAGTCCTTCTTCTTGCTTCTTTCTTGTTGTTGAGGTTGCCAGGAATCTGGTGGGCTAGGTTCAGGGGTGCCCCTAAATACTAGATTTAGGGGTGTTACAGGGGTCAGAGGGCAGTAGCCCTTCCTGTGCCCACTCCCTTTGGGAAGGGGGCACATTCCTAACCCTATCGGTCCCTGTCCTCCAAACTAAGATGGGAGATTCCGCAGGGAGAGGGGGTCACTTCAGCTCTGAACACCTTAGAGGCGGTCCTAGCTGGGTTGGTAACTCCTACCTGTTTTTACCTCATTTTCCTGCCGGACTTGCTGCCTAAAGCGGGTCTTCGTTCAGGGACGGGCATTTCCACTAGCTGGACTGCCCTTGGGCACTGTAACAGGAAGCCTGAGCCTTTGAGGCTCACTGCCAAGTGTTGCAGTTCCTGCAGGAGGGAGGCGTGAAGCACCTCCACCCAGAGAAGGCTTTGTTTCTGACTCCAGAGGACACAAAGGCTCTCACCCCATGGGTGAAACTTGTCTTTTAATGGCAGGCTGGCACAGACTGGTCAGCCTTACACTAAAGGGTTGGTTAGGGTACAGGGGGCATCTCTAAGATGCCCTCTGGGTGCATTGTACAATAAATCCAACACAGGCATCAGTGAGGGTTTATTGTGCAGAGAAGGTTGATGCAAAACTTCCCAGCCTTCAATGAAACCATCATGGAGCTGTGGAGTTTGTAATGACAAACTCTTAATATGGCCACACTGCACTTACAATGTCTAAGAATGGACTTAGACACTGTAGGGGCATATTGCTCATGCAGCTATGCCCTCACCTGTGGTATAATGCACCCTGCCTTTAGGCAGTAACGCCTGCTAGAGGGATGACTTTCCTATGCCACAGGCATGGTTGTTGGGCATGGCACCCTGAGAGGGGTCCCTTAGGGAGGCACAATAAATGCTGCAGCCCTTAGGGACCCTCCATGGTCACAAAGCCCTTGGTACTACTGGTAGCTCATACAAAGGACTTAGCTGTGTGCCAATTGAGAGAACAATGGTACAGTTTAGGGAAAGAACACTGGTGCTGGGGCCTGGTTAGCAGGATCCCAGCACACTCTCAGTCAAGTCAGCATCAATATCAGGCAAAAAGTGGGGTTTAACCATGCCAAAAAGGGGCACTTTCCCACAGACGTTGGGCCAATAAAAGTGACAAATTGGCAAATCAGGCTCTTACTTCATGGTGCTTCCTGCAGGGGAATAATCCCAGTGCCGTGGCTGTCCGTGTTTTTAGCGTGCTGAGTTCTGTGATCGTGTCTAGGGTGGTGTGTATCTCATCCCAGAAGCGAGTTAGCACTGGAATGGACCAGAACATGTGCTGGAGATCTGCAGCGGCATGGAAGCAATGTTAAGTGTGCTGCCGGAAATAGTCTGATTAGATGGGCAGCGCCTAGGTAGGCTCGACATAGAAGCATGTACTGGATGTTTTTGAAATGTGTGTTTCGGGACACTGTTTTGTGGAATTCCAATGTCCTAGCCCATTCCGAATCATGGCAAGGCCTCCAGGTGTTGTCCTCCCAAGTCTGCTGAAGGTGAGTTAGCAGAGTATCAGCGTGTGCTCTAATGGTTTCATAGAGCCATGTGATAAGATGCCACCCATGACCCGTTGTCAATCCCACAGGTTTGCCATTTGGTTAGCTGATCTGCTGTGAAAGGGCCCGACATAGTAGGGAGTCCGGGTAGTGGAATATTAGGGGCATAGTGCTTAGTCTTGACAGCTAGGGAAAAATTTCTAGTGAGGCACTTTTGCACTATGCAACAGAGTAGTGACCAGGGGCCAGATGTAGCAAATAAAAAATTTGCGAGTTGCAAAGTGCGAGTCCATGCGACTCGCAATTTGCAACTCGCAAATTGGTATGCAGTACGGTGTCTCAGACACCGACTGCGACTCGCTATGGGGTCGCAATGACCCATCTCATCAATATTCATGAGGTGGGTCGCAAATTGCGGCCCCATAGCGAGTATAGGCACTCGCAAACATGGAGGCCTGCTGTCGTCAGCAGACCTCCATGTTCGTGACTGCTTTCAATAAAGCAGTTTTTTTTTTTTTAAGTGTAGCCCGTTTTCCTTAAAGGAAAACGAGCTGCACTTAAAAAAAAACCGAAACCTTTAGTTTCGTTTTTTTTTCAGGGCAGGTAGTGGTCCCTTGGACCACTACCTACCCTGAAAAAATTGTTTTGGGTCCATTCACAAAGTGGAAGGGGTCCCATGGGGACCCCTTCCAATTTGCGAGTGGGTTACCATCCACTTGAAGTGGATGGTAACTGCGACACCATTTGCGACCGCGTAGGCGGTCGCAAATGGTATTGCATACCACTCAGAATCGCAATTAGGAAGGGAACACCCCTTCCTATTTGCGATTCTGAAATGCATATTGCGAGTCGGTCCCGACTCGCAATATGCATTTCTGCATAGCAAAGAGGCATTTGCGCCTCGCAAACGGCGATTTTCGCCGTTTGCGAGGCGCAAATCCTTTGCTACATCTGGCCCCTAGTGCACTATAACTTGATGGTGGGGTGGAGGAGCTGTCTAAGTGTGTATGTGTGGAGAGGGCCATCTTTGGTGGAGGTTTCAAATGTGTTCTTATGAGCCGGCCAATGGGCTACCCATTGAAGTTGGGCCACTAAGTAATAAGATTCGAAAGAGGGGGCTCCAAGGCCTCCCTGAGCCACCAGTAGCTGTAATATGCAAAGGGCTACCTGATGCCTTCCAGTGTGTTAAACAGTTCTACGGACAGCCAATCCAGGTCACGGAAAAAGCTTCTTGGAGGGAAAATCGGTACGTTAACAAAGTAGTAAAGCAACCTAGGAAGGATTATGATTTTGGACAGTGCAATCCATCCGCCCAGGAAGGGCTATAGGAAGCTTTTGCCAGAAACACACTTGGGAGCGCAGAGTGGAGTATGGCCTGTTGAGGTTGCCTTCAAACAGTTCTTCTTGGGAGTGTCATAGCCGAACTCCCAGGTAACACAGAGCTGTGGCCTGCCAGGTCAGGGGTGCAGATTCCATAGTGACTAGGTATGGTGGGGTCTCTCACTGGAATGGAAAGGTGTGCGACTTTCACCAATTGACACGAAGTCCAGCCGCTACTTCAAAGACTTGGAAAGTGGCTTTCAGAGAGGATGTGTCAACCAGTGTGTCTGGGATGTAAAGTAAGACGTCATTCGCCTATAGAGACACAGAGTGTAATAATTTAATTGGTCTATACACAATGAAAATAAATTGTTTGTTTATTGCATATGAAGATATCTGGACAGCCAACACATGTTTTGTCCTTTATGACATGGAAGCCTAGGGCTTTTTCAGGGATCTGGGCCATCTCCATCAAGTCCTCATCTCTCCAGTCTAGGAATACCCACTTTTTGCCCAGTTGATGCATCAAATCTCCTGATTATTACTATTCTAGTTATTCATTAACTAAAGAGATTAAAAGTAGTCTCTCAGAACTAGAGGAGGTGAACCTCAAGACTAACTCAAGCCAAATGCCAGGCTCTGGCTCAGCTCCAGGCTGTGTCCAGCGCGCCTTCGGATTGATTGCACAGTGAGTGTCCACATCTTGGGAGAACTTGCTATATTATCCTTGTAGGTGTTCTGCCTGCACATCTGCCTCTCTTTCTAAAGACATAACGTTATGCTAAATAAAAGGGCCATAAAACTCCATGTCAAGTTGGCCATGTTGGGATTGGTAGGCTGATAGTGCATATAGTCAGCCCTTCCCCTTTAGGCATAGTTGCGGAATCTGAATAAATCTGCGTTATTGTTTCCATTTACTTAAAGGACTCTGAATGAGTCGCTGATTCAGTCTTGACACTCCAGAGACTGTTGAAGGATTCTACACGAGGGATTCCATATTAATAGATACCATCTGTCTGATCTGTTGCTTACATATCAAACTCCTTGAGCTGTGGCACCCAGAGAAGTTCTTCTTGGAGACATGTGATTTAAGACTTATTTGTATTTTGTATTTGTTATTTATTATGTGTGCGTTCCCTTAAAGCTTCATAGTGCTAAAAAAAACAGAACATTAATATAAGCTAAATCTACAACTTAAAAAAGGTGGGGTTTTAGAAGCTTCTTGAAAGGAAGCAGGCATGAAGGGGACTGAAGGTTGCTTGAAGGCTTTCCATTTGCTGGCTAGGCTCAGTGAAAACACTTTTGGCCTGATTTATAACTCAGCAGATGGGTTACTCTGTCACAACGGTGACGGATAGCCTGTCCACCGAAGTCTAAATCCTGTAGAATATAATGGGATTTAGATTTCCGCGGAAGGGATATCCATCACAGTTGTGAAGGAGTAACCCGTCTGCCAAGTTCTAAATCAGGCCCTTTGTCTTGAAAGGTTTTTATCTTAGTTTAGGGGATGATAATAACAAAGAGGCCTCTGGCTGACATACACATAGTGAATTTAGAAGAGAGAAACCGAGGGTCTGTGCATGGATAGTAAATACCAGGGCTTTGAAAATGATTCTTTTTTAATTGTCAGCCAGTGTAATTCATTGAGATGATGTGATGATGATGAGGAGTACCAGCAATTAGGCGCTGCTGTATCTTTAACTTATGGAAAGCGAGTCAGCAATTTGTCAGGATGTTCAAAAATAGCAGGCATTTCTGTAATCTAGGAAGGAATGAACCAATACTTGTACAATGGCAACTTGGCGGTTATTGTCAATATAAGACCATATTTCCTCAATTTAGATTGCCAGAGGCATGTACTAGAAAGTGTAGAAGCTTCATTCTCCAAGGTGAAATAGGCATCTAGATATATGTGCAGGTTGTGTAATACCTTGGAGGGCTCTGGACAGGGGGTCCATAATGTCCGGCCAGATGGAAAGCAGCATTTTCTGTACCGTGTTTTTGGAGATCAGTGCTTATTGGGCCTGACATCCTGGCTGGCAGTCAATCAATCAATCAATCAGCAATTTGTATAGCGTTGCTTATCACCAGTGGGGCCTCAAGGCTGTTGTAGGGGTGCTGATCAGTCGAAGAGCCAGGTCTTGAGGTCCTTCTTCAGCTGATTCAGCGAGGAGGCCTGCCGGAGGTGGATTGGTAGAGTATTCCAGGTTTGCACTGCGAGGTAGGAGAAGGATCTGCCTCCCACTGTACTCTTCCTGATTCTAGTGGTGGTGGCAAGGGCAAGTTGAGAAGATCAAAGTTGTCTGACTGGGGTGTAGAACGACAAGCGGTGGTTGAGGCAGGCTGGTCCGATATTGTGCAGGGCCTTCCAGCCATGTGTCCGGAGCTTGAAGGTGATGCGCTTATTGATGAGGAGCCGGTGCAGGTCTCTAAGGTGGACGGAGATATGGCTGTGGTGGGGGATGTCTAGGATGAGTCTGACCGCTGCGTTCTGGATTCTCTGGAGTCCTGCTTGGAGCTTTTTTGTGATTCCGGCATAGAGAGCGTTGCCGTAGTCGAGTTTGCTGCTGACAAGTGCGTGGGTGATCGTCCTTCTTGCCTCAGTGTGGATCCACTTGAAAATCTTCCAGAGGAGGGGGAGAGTGTGGAAGCATGACGTTGAGACACGTTGACTTGGCGGGTCATGGACAGCTTGGAGTCCACGATGATGCCCAGGTTGCATGCATAGTCGGGGTAGGGGGCACTTCAAAGGGCAGCTGGCTATCAGGAGTCATCCCAAGCGTACGGAGTGGGGCCCAGGATGAGGATCTCCGTCTTGTCCGAATTGAGCTTGAGGCAGCTGTCTTTCATCCAATCAACAACAGCTCTCATTGTGTTGTGGAAGTTGGTCTTGACTGGAGATGGTTCGTCGGTGAGGGGGAGAATTAGCTGTGTGTCGTCGGCGTAGGAAACTGTGTTAAGGATGATTTTGGCGAGTGGAAACATGTAGATATTGAAGAGGGTTAGGCTGAGGGAAGAGTCCTGGGTACTCCACAGCAGGTTTCTGTTGGTTCCGAGATGAACGGCAGGAGTCTGACCCTCTGGGTCCTTCCAGTGAGGAAGGAGCAGATCCACACCAAGGTCTTGCCACAGGTGCCGGCATCATGAAGTCTGGGGCATAGGGTGGTATGGGATACGGTGTTGAAAGCGGCGGAGAGGTTGAGGAAGATAAGGGCAGCCGTGTCTCCATGGTCCAGTATGAAGCGGATGTCATAAGTGGCTGCGAGGAGGGCAGTTTCGGTGCTCTGGTTGCTCCTGAAACCAGATTGGGAGGGGTCCAGGATGTGGTTTGACTCGAGGAATTCCACAAGCTGCGTTTTGATGGTCCTTTCGGTTAGCTTGGCTAGGAGAAGAGTGATGGTTCTGTAGTTTTTCATATCTCTACTATTGGCGGAGGGTTTCTTTCATAGTGGGTTGATCTCTGCGTGCCTCCGACCATTCAGAAAGGTGGCGGTTTCAATCAAACGGTTGATTGTCCGGCACAGCTCGTGGCGATGGTGGCTCTGGCTCAGTTGAATATATGGTGTGGGCACGGGTCAGAGGGTGCCCCTGAGTGGATAGAGTTTGTGAGCTTTCCGGTGTCTTTCGTGGAGATGGGGTTCCACTGGCTCAGAGTCGGCTAGGGGTGGGGTCTGTGGTGGTGCTGGTGGGCAGTGGAGGTGGGATATGGCTCTCTAACTCTTTGTATATATCTTGGATTTTACAGTGGAAAAAGGTGGTGAGGTTGTTGCTGAGGTCTTGAGAGGAGGAGCGTCTGTGTTGTCAGTGACAGGGTTCCTGAATTCCTTGACTATGGTAAAAAAACTCCTTTCTGTTGTGCACATTGGCGCTGATGCGTTCCTGGATAGCAGCCTTTCTGGAAGCTCTGATGCGTTGGTGGTGGGCGGTGACTGCGTCTTTGTATGTTGTGTGGTCTGCCATATTTTTGCTGCTCCTCCATTTTTGTTTGAGTCATCTGCAGGTGCGTTTAGAATCTGGGAGATAGGTTGTGAACCAGCTGGGTTTTTTGCGGTGCTGGTTTTGGGTAGGTTTTCTCACGGGGCGAAATCGGTGAGCCAGTGGTGGAGATTGCGAGCCGAGTCATTTGCGTCTTTGGTCTCTGGTGGAAGGGGGTCGCTGAGTGCATCAGTGAGCTGGGCTTCAGTGACCATGCACCAGTATCTGCAGAGGAGAGGTGGATGGGGGGCATGGTGGCATATGGTGGTCTTGGTGAATGTGAAGTCCTCCAAACGTTTTGCCTCCATCACTCCTATTTTTTGCTGAATTTATTTTTGTTGGCCTTAGGATTATTTACACTTTATCACTGCTAACCAATGCTAAAGTGCTTGTGATCCCTCCCTAAAACATGGTAAGATTGGCATAAACCTGATTGGCACATTTAATTTACTAGTGCACCCCTAGCATATGATACTACATGTACCCAGGGCCTGTAATTATGTGCTACTAGTGAGCCTCCAGTACTCACTGTGCCACCCATTCCAATAGCCTTTTTTAAAACATGTCTTAGGCCTGCCACTGCAGTCTATAGTGATATTTTAAACAACTGTTTTGACCTGGCAAAATAGACCTTTTGCCAGGCCTAAATCTTCCTTTTCAATACTTATAAGTTACCCATAAGGTACACCTTAACAGCTCCTAGGGCAGGGTCTATGATATTATTTAAAAAGTAAGGGTTGTACTTTAATTTTACAGGTCTTGGCAGTGAGAAAACCCCTAAAGTTGTTTTTCACTGTGGTAAGGCCTATCTCTGCCATTGACTAACACTGGGTTACCTTATTACATTTAATAATAGCTAACGTTGGTTTGGGAGCAAATAGGGATATGCTGGTTATACTCAAACTAATTGTAATTTAAAATCCTCTTTAATGGTAAAGTTGAATTTTGAGTCATAATTTTGAAAATGCCAGTTTTAGAAAGTTGCCATTTTCTTGTCCTACATATTTGTGCCTTTTGCCAATATCCTGGGTCATGTGTCTCTGAACGGCTCTGCTGTGGGGAGGGGGGGGGGGTGTATTCCTCCCAGACATAAAGGGGACTTGTTATGGACAGGATGAGCCATTCTGTCAGGATGGCTGGGGGCGGAGCTATGCCCTGCCCCACTTATACTTCAAAGGGCTCGGCCACAGCAAACACAAAGGAATCTGATACTAGCCTTTTGTCAGCCCAGGCAGTTTGGAGCCTTGACAGGGGAAAGGGAAAGGGAAGACCTTTCCAGAACCAGAGGTGGTGGTAGAACAGGATCTCAACCCCCTCCACTCACAAAGACTATCAGCCGGACCCCTAGAACCACTCTTGAGATCACTCTTTGACTTGTGGAAGATTCAGAAGAAGGACTGCCCAGCTGCCCTCCTGCTGAAATGACTGTCTTGCCGCCCTGCTATCTGAAGAAGAAGGACTGGATCTGCTTTTTGAATCCAGCTCCAAGGGCTACTTGACAGGCTTCCTGTGTGAGCCACAGGGACATATCAAGCTCCTGAGAACTTGAACCCTGCTGCCGGCCTCTGCTGGAGTTAATCCTACTCCCCCTTTTAATGGTATCCCTCAAGCCCAAGACCCTTGGTGTGATGCTGGGGTGACCACCTTCTACCAGAATTCAAAATCTGAGGCTTAGAAAATGTTTCACCAAAAAGTGCCTGGAGTACTGACAGAAGACCTTGACCTCCCAGTCAACAAATTTGCTGAAGATGCATCGCCAGGTGGCGTGACTTTGCAGTAGCTCATGCCATGCTATGTTCTTCTCCGCAGATGCACATTCTCTTCAGTGGGACCTCCCAGCAGTGGTATCCGGCCTTATGGAGCTCTCTTCGCCTGCAGCCTCACTTCTCTGGATGAATCTGAGTGCTAGGAAAACTTCTAAGTCCAAAGGTAGGAATCTTTACTGCACTCAGATGACATCAACCTCCTTAGCCTGAAAATCCGGCACAGAGCTTTTTACTGCCTTTGATCCCAGGTTCACCAAGACCTCGTTTAGCGGCTTCCCGTCATCAACAACGCATTCTTAGATACAGCCTGCTATCTTGCCCTGCTGAGAATACACCTTATCTAGAAATGTTTCTGAAATTTCTTCTATATCCGAAGGTAAGCCAAGACTAGGCCCAATCCACCCCTTGTATCTGACCCTGACTACATTGGGGTCGGCCTTAACTTTTGATTTTGCCCCAGTCTCAAATGACCAGGTACCCAGGGTTGGCACTTTGATCTTTTAGGTGCTATTTTTCAATAGAAACTTTAAAAATTAAAAACTCTGGTTCTACTGATTGGATTTCATTGGTTTTGGTGTCATTTTATTAATCAAAAATTCTATGGAATTTGTCTTGTGTTGTGTTTTCACTTTATTACTATTTGTGTGCCGCATTAATACATTACACATTGCCTTTAAGTGAATGCTTTTGTGCCACACTACCAGAGGGTTAAGCACTGGTTAATTTAGTGGCTTTCTGTGATTCACCCTAACAAGAATTGTTATTATTTCAGTGGGGCTTCCACCCCTCTCAACTAATAATCCAATTTCTTACAGTACTTTTTTGAGAGGTTAAGCTTTAAGTGGTTATTTGCCATTCAGTGGCAATTAGTAGGAAAAGTGTCAGTCATACAGGAATGAGTATAAATAGAGGCAGGTTAGGGACATTTTGACTGCTGAAGCATGGAGATCAACTGAGTATGTAGAGCTGTACACCCATCTCCAGTAAAAGTGACGCTTGGGGTAGCATGTAAATAAAGAGAAGTAGTGATTAAAATATAGACCTTTGTGGTACACCATAAGATGACAATTTGGAATCAGATTTGAAAGGTGAGAGAAAACTAGTTTGTGACCGCCAAGTGAAGAATAACTCAAACCAATGTAGTAACATTTGGTCGTAGTCCAAATTCTTTAATTTGGAGAGGAGAATGGTGTTAATGGTATCGAATGCTGAAGGCAGAACTTATAAAATTACAGTCTGTATCTCCCATACCCTCACTCCTTAAGTCATCAAGAACAGAGACCGCCAACAGTTCTTTACTGTGTCCAGCTTTCAACCCCACTTGCAACCAGTGGAAGAGGAAGTTAAATTAAAAAAACGTGGAGAACAAATTCTACAGATATTTTGTTGAAAAAAGGTAAAAGTTAAAATCACCGGTAAATTGTTGGGCTCTGTAGGGAGAATGAAGGATTTCTTTAAAAGAGGTTTTTTTTTTAGGCGTGGCCAAATTGGGGTGTGTGGCCAAGATGGTGGCGGCATAGGTCACTTGTTTCTGCTCCTTCGCTGGCCCTCCTTTGCCCCTGGATTTTGAGCAGTGGTTGATGACTGTGGGGCCCCAAGACCTTGTCCTGCCTTGCAGATGCCCGTAGCTCGCTGTGCTGGAGAGTGGAGGCCTGAGACTACTGCCTAAACTGCGTCTCAGCGTCCCACCAGAGAAGATCGTGGCCAACAGCCTGGGTCCTGCACTGGCCATGATGGTGGTGGCCATCCAGTGAGGAGGCGAAGGTGCCTGTGGGTGGTCGGCACAAGCAGTGGGGCATTGGCCATAGCTCTGACACCTGGGCAGACCTATGGGCAGCACCCGCATCATCAAGACCGGAGAAAGCCGATCGGTTCCTGTATGGACATCCTCTCCTGGCCGTTGTGCGGCGCGAGTCTGTGGGCGCACAGTAAACTTATGCTGAAAACCTGCTAAACACACTGGACCACTGGAGAGGAATGCGATCCCCCTTAAAGTAATGGGGCAGGAGGTGGTGACTGGCAGCAGCAGCCCCCTGGTGGGCTGCAAGCTGGTGGCCCTTCAGTAAGGTGAGCTCCGCTCATCACCTCCGTGGCCTGGTTTTGCCTTTTGACTCATTACTAGGCCTGCTCGTGGACTCAGCATCCGACTGTCCTGCCAGGCGGGAGCATTGGCCGGATCTGCAGAGGGCCCTCAATGTTGAGAAATGGGGGGTTAGCGGCTGGGTGTCAAGTGGAGGATGGGCAGCATTATAGTGATCTAGAAATCTGCAAGGGTGCAGAGGGAGGCATGTCACCTGCCCCCTTCTGCCTACCCCTGTCCCTAACACACATTCCTTATACACTGCAAAGGCTGGAATGAGGGGTGCCCTTCAGGCTGTGCTGCATAATCATGAGTGCGGCCTACCAGGGAACTTCTCCTCCCACCGCTACACGAAGGGCTTTTGCCCTCACCATACAACACTTCGCATGGCATCAGCACGAGGGAAAAAGGACCTCTCACTCAAGGAAATGCTCACACATTCTACAGGCCTTGTAGCTGATGAAGGCCCACAGATGCAAAAATCCCATTCTGGTAAAGAGAGTGGTGAAGATGAACTCCTGCTCACATGATTGTTTATGTAAACGCTTTTTACCTCCTTGCTGTAAGACATCCTGTCAGTAAAATAAAGGCTCTCACAGGACATCAGGGAGATCAAGTGCGATGTGGCAGAAGTAGGGGACAGGGTATCCACACTTGAGGACAAAGAAACAGCAAGAGGCAAGGAGCTGGAACATTTGTGCCAGGAAGTCCTCCACCTACAGGAACAGCAGACAACCCTACAAGCCCAAGCTGACGACATTGAAAATCTCTCCTGCAGGAACAACATCCATATCTGGGAGCACCAAGTGGAGTTGAGGGCTCCAACATATTGGGCTATGTCTCTGCCCTCTTCCAGCAGATCTTGGGGTCAACAGACAAGGCCTCCCGCAGCTTGACAGGGTCCACAGAGTGGGATGCCCAGGAGCTGGGCAAGGTGGGACTGGGCACCCCACAAACTCACAGGTTTTCAGGATTTCCTAGTTGGACTATTTTACACCATGCCAGAGACACTGACCGGTACTGTTCCACGACTACAAACTCGCTTTCTACAATGACCTTTCCGCCCTCATGCTCCAGAAACACAGAGCGCGCCACCTCATCACAGAGTTCCTTTGAAAGAAAGCGGTTTCGTACAGCTGGGGTCACCCCTTTCCTTCATCTTTCATTGGGAAGGCTCACTGCACAAACTTAAAGCTGTTGCGGAGGCCCATCGGCTCCTGAACGAGTGCATTTCTGTCGTCCAGTCAGCTGGTGACGAGGGCTTGATTCACTGTTTTCCTGGTGCTGACGGGGACTCTGTGAAAATCTTACGAAGCATGTGAAGGGTGTGGAATCAGGAGGAGGCTACTGCGTTGACCTGGCATTTCATGGAGAGTTAGTTTTCCAGGATGATGCTGAGGTGGTGGGTGTGGTTGGTGGTGCTGTGGGAAGGGTCCGAGTGCCGGGTGTAGGAGGCTGGCCTGGCTTGTAGTGGGTACCAAGGGGTACTTACACCTTGCACCAGGTATCCCTTATTAGTGTAGAGGGGTGTCTAGCAGCTTAGGCTGATAGAAAAGGTAGCTTAGCAGAGCAGCTTAGGCTGAACTAGGAGGCGTGTAAAGCTCCTACTATACCACTGGTGTCATATGCACAATATCATAAGAAAACACAATACACAGATATACTAAAAATAAAGGTACTTTATTTTTATGACAATATGCCAAAAGTATCTCAGTGAGTACCCTCAGTATGAGGATAGCAAATATACACAAGATATATGTACACAATACCAAAAATATGCAGTAATAGCAATAGAAAGCACTGCAAGCAATGTACAGTCACAATAGATTGCAATGAGGGCACATAGGGATAGGGGCAACACAAACCATATACTCTAGAAGTGGAATGCGAACCACGAATGGACCCCAAACCTATGTGACCTTGTAGAGGGTCGCTGGGACTGTAAGAAAAAAGTGAGGGTTAGAAATATAGCCCACCCCAAGACCCTGAAAAGTGGGTGCAAAGTGCACCTGAGTTCCCCAAAGAGCACAGAAGTCGTGATAGGGGAATTCTGCAAGGAAGACCAACACCAGCAATGCAACAACGGTGGATTTCCTGACGAGAGTACCTGTGGAACAAGGGGACCAAGTCCAAGAGTCACGATCAAGTCGGGAGTGGGCAGATGCCCAGATAATGCCTGCTGCCACCGGATGGTAGAAGCTGTGGATTCTGCAAGAACGACAAGGGCTAGAAACTTCCCCTTTGGAGGATGGATGTCCCACGTCGTGAAGAAGCTTGCAGAGGTGTTTCCGTGCAGAAAGACCGCAAACAAGCCTTGCTAGCTGCAAGGGTTGCGGTTAGGGTTTTTGGATGCTGCTGTGGCCCAGGAGGGACCAGGATGTCGCCAATTGTGTGAGGAGACAGAGGGGGCGTCCAGCAAGACAAAGAGCCCACTCAGAAGCAAGCAGCACCCGCAGAAGTGCCGGAACAGGCACTACAAAGTGGGTGAACCGGAGCTCACCCGAAGTCACAAAGGAAGGTCCCACGACGCCGGAGGACAACTCAGGAGGTCATGCACTGCAGGTTAGAGTGTCGGGGACCAAGGCTTGGTTGTGCACAAAGGAAATCCTGGAGGAGTGCACAGGAGCCGGAGCAGCTGCAAATCACGCGGTACCCAGCAATGCACTCTAGCGTGGGGAGGCAAGGACTTACCTCCACCAAACTTGGACTGAAGAGTCACTGGACTGTGGGAGTCACTTGGACAGAGTTGCTGAGTTCAAGGGACCTCGCTCGTCGTGCTGAGAGGAGACCCAGAGGACCGGTGATGCAGTTCTTTGGTGCCTGTGGTTGCAGGGGGAAGATTCCGTCGACCCACGGGAGATTTCTTCTGAGCTTCTAGTGCAGAGAGGAGGCAGACTACCCCCACAGCATGCACCACCAGGAAAACAGTCGAGAAGGTGGCCGGATCAGCGTTACAAGGTCGCAGTAGTCATCTTTGCTACTTTGTTGCAGTTTTGCAGGCTTCCAGAGCAGTCAGCGGTCGATTCCTTGGCAGAAGGTGAAGAGAGAGATGCAGAGGAACTCTGATGAGCTCTTGCATTCGTTATCTAAAGAATTCCCAAAAGCAGAGACCCTAAATAGCCAGAAAAGGAGGTTTGGCTACTTAGGAGAGAGGATAGGCTAGCAACACCTGGAGGAGCCTATCAGAAGGAGTCTCTGACGTCACCTGCTGGCACTTGCCACTCAGAGCAGTCCAGTGTGCCAGCAGCACCTCTGTTTCCAAGATGGCAGAGGTCTGGAGCACACTGGAGGAGCTCTGGGCACCTCCCAGGGGAGGTGCAGGTCAGGGGAGTGGTCACTCCCCTTTCCTTTGTCCAATTTCGCGCCAGAGCAGGGCTGGGGGATCCCTGAACCGGTGTAGACTGGCTTATGCAGAAATGGGCACCATCTGTGCCCATGAAAGCATTTCCAGAGGCTGGGGGAGGCTACTCCTCCCCAGCCCTGACACCTTTTTCCAAAGGGAGAGGGTGTAACACCCTCTCTCTGAGGAAGTCCTTTGTTCTGCCTTCCTGGGCCCCAGGAGGGCAGAAACCTGTCTGAGGGGTTGGCAGCAGCAGCAGCTGCAGTGAAACCCCGGGAAAGGTAGTTTGGCAGTACCCGGGTCTGTGCTAGAGACTCGGGGGATCATGGAATTGTGACAATTCCATGATCTTAGACATGTTACATGGCCATGTTCGGAGTTACCATTGTGACGCTATACATATGTTGTGACATATGTATAGTGCACGCGTGTAATAGTGCCAGGGTGCCCACACACTAAGTAACTTAGCACCCAACCTTTACCAGGTAAAGGTTAGACATATAGGTGACTTATAAGTTACTTAAGTGCAGTGGTAAATGGCTGTGAAATAACGAGGACGTTATTTCACTCAGGCTGCAATGGCAGGCCTGTGTAAGAATTGCCAGAGCTCCCTATGGGTGGCAAAAGAAATGCTGCAGCCCATAGGGATCTCCTGGAACCCCAATACCCTGGGTACCTCAGTACCATATACTAGGGAATTATAAGGGTGTTCCAGTATGCCAATGTAAATTGGTGAAATTGGTCACTAGCCTGTTAGTGACAATTTGGACAGAAATGAGAGAGCATAACCACTGAGGTTCTGGTTAGCAGAGCCTCAGTGAGACAGTTAGTCATAACAAAGGTAACACATACAGGGCACACTTATGAGCACTGGGGCCCTGGCAGGCAGGGTCCCAGTGACACATACAACTAAAACAACATATATACAGTGAAATATGGGGGTAACATGCCAGGCAAGATGGTACTTTCCTACACCGGGAGCCAGCAGGTTTCATCCCAAGGGGAGGTGTTGTTTCCAAAGATGAGAACCTCGGTCTTGTCTGTGTTGAGTTTCAGGCAGTTGGATCTCATCAAGTCAGCGAGGTTGGTCATGGCATTCTGGAAGCTGCATCTGGTGGTGGCGGTGTCTTCGGTGCGGGAGAGGATGAGTTGGTTGTCGGCTGCGTATAAGATGATGTTGATTCAGTGGATGTGGACGATGTTGGCCAAATGGGTCATGCAGGCATTGAAGAGAGTGGGGCTGAGAGATGATCCCTGGGGGACTCAGCAGAGGATGTTTTTTGGTGTCAGAAGTAAAAGGAGGAAGGTGGATTCTTTGTGTGCGTCCTGAGAGGAAGGAGGAAATCCACTTGAGGACATTTCCTCTGATGCTGATGTGGTTGAGTCTGGCGATGAGGGTGTGGTGAGATACAGTGTTGAAGGCCACTGAGAGGTCGAGGATGGTCAGGGCAGTTGACTCGATGCAGTCGAGGAATGCTCTGATGTCATCGGTTGCTGCTATCAAGGCGGTCTCAGTGCTATGGTTGGTGTGAAAACCTGACTGGGGGTGGTCGAGTAGGTTGTTTCCTTCCAGGTAGTCAGTCAGTTTGTGGTTGATGGCTTTCTCCAGGGCCTTAGGCAGGAAAGGGAGCAGTGTGATAGGCCGGTAGTTTTTGAGCTCGCTGGGGTTGGGGAAGGGCTTCTTTAGGAGGGGTTTCACCTCGGTGTGTTTCCATGCATCGGGCAATGTGGCAGTAATGATGGAGGAGTTGAGGATGGTGGTGAGTGTGTTGCTGATTTCCTTCTCCCCTACTGTAGGAAGCCTGCCCTCTACATGGTGTACTAAAATTAAAAACACAGTGCAGAGAGTCTAGTGGATCCACAAAGGTTTGCAGAGGCAGAAATAGATAGGTCTAATGCTCTATTTCTATTAGTGTGGGTGAGCAGTTAGACTTATCAAGGAGTCGTGTTAAGCATTTGTTGTCATCACAAAGGCAATAAATGAGACACACACTCAAAGAATAAATTTGAGATCAAATTAGAAAAAATAACATTTGTTTTTTTATATGCTTTGAACCAAATAACTTAATTATAAGGTAAGCAGTTCCTAAATTAAAAATACTTTTCAGTTTCAAAAATCAACAGTGCAATTTTCAGAGTCTTCAATGTTAACCTATGGGAGGAAAACAAGAATGCAGTTTTGCAGGTAAGTACTCGACTTACAAATCCAGTCTTCAGGATTTTAGGTCAACACCAGGCAGGGTTCAAATCAGCACCAAGAATAATCACTACACTTTCCTGAGAACAGTTTCCAAAGGGGAGTTTCCCAGTATTCTTTCTTAAGTCTTTTGGAAATACAGGCCCTCTCATAGGCTGTGAACCATTTGGTGATATCATCACCTTCCTCATATTTGGGGACAATTCATTTGGGGATTTTAGCGTTAAAGTGCTCTACTGTGACTCTAGTTATAATATTGCTGCCACCATTTATAGGTGCTAACCCCATTTCTTTTCTTTCCCTCTCTATTTCTAGGATTCTGTCATCTAGGGCAGTTCACCTAGCCAGTTGCTCTTAAAGCATATCCTGTTGAGACAGTCTATCTCTGGATTTAGGATAATTTGTACCATCCTTTCTAGAGGGGTTGTGTCCTCGACACTCTGGGTGCAGGTTTTACCCTTTCAACTTGAGGGAGATCTAGATCCACCTCTTCCTCACTTTCTTGAGTTTTCAGATCAGTGACACAGACTCCTGGAGTTGTGCACTGGTAGGGCGTGAACCTGTTTTGATCTGTTTTGTTTTACAGAGAGCCCTCAGATCTTTGTGTGAACGCTGAGGGTAGGGAGTGAGGTTGAGCTCCACAACCTTGTCGTCTAAGGTACTCATTATTTTATTAAAGTGGGGAGCTTTTTGAGTAAGAAAAAGAAAAGCCTACTACAGGTTTTGAGTTCTAACTACAGTAAGTTTTTTAAACACTATTAAGCTACATGAACCTAACCAGGGCCCTAACACTTACTCTTAGGAATTTGGAAAAATACCCAATTCAAAAAATTCAATCTAACTAAAGACAATTTTTTAGTTTATTTTTGTTTTCATCTATTGACCAAGTGGTATCAGCAAATGCAAAGACTCCACCACTGTTCCACCAATGTAGGAAGCTGGCTCTCCATATGGTGTACTAAAATGAAGTACACTGTGCAGAGTCCAGTGGATCCCCAAAGGTTTGCAGAGGCAGAAATAGATAGGTCTAATGCTGTATTTGTGGCAGTGTGGGCAAGCAGTTAGGCTTATCAAGGAGCTGTGTTAAGCATTTGTTGTACTCACAGAGGCAATAAATGAGACACACACTCAAAGAATAAATCTGAGACCAAATCAGAAAAATAACATTTGCCTTTATATATGCTTTGAACCAAAGAATTTCATTATAAGGTAAGCAGTTTTTAAATGAAAAATACTTTCCAGTTTCAAAAATGGACTGCAATTTTCAGAGTCTTCAGTGTTAACCTACGAGAGGAAAACAACAATGCAGTTTTACAGCTAAGCACTCAACTTACAAATCCAGTCTTTGGGATTTTCGGTCAACACCAGACAAATTTCAAATCAGCACCAAGAGTGAACCAACAGCTGAACAGGGGCGGCCAGGTGCAGAGGTCAAATTCGACTGGAGACTGGGGGTGAACGAAGATGCGCTGCTCACAGGTAAGTAAAGTGGTGTCAATGGTCGATCTCCTGGTGTTGAGGTAAGTACAACAGTGGCCACAAGCAGTACCAAACTTACACCCTGAACAGCACAGGGGTGGCTGGGTGCGGAGTGCCAACACAGCGTGGGGCACCCAATGTTAACCAATGGATACTGGGGGTGACCCAAGATGTGCTGCTCACAGTTGTGTAAAGCAGTGTCAAGGGTTGATCTCCTGGGGTTGAGGCAAGCACCAGTGGGGCCACAAGGCAGCACCAAGCATACACCCTCAGCAGCACAGGGGCGACTGGGTGCATAGTGCCAACAAAGTGTTGGACGCCCAATGCAAGTCAATGGAGGAGGTCAGTTTTGGGAAAAGGCTGCAAGCTCGGGCCAGGAGGTTGAATTCAGAAATCCACAGCTGCGCAGGTAAGTTTGCATGTTGAGGGACTTGGGGACACTGTTGTTCCAGCTCCCCAAGACCCAAGGGCTCCGGGTTCAGGGGTGTCCTTTGGTGTCAGGAACAGCTTACCGGGTAGGAAGTGGTCAGGGGTAGTCTTCGGTTTGAGGCTGCAGGCTTTAAGGTAGAGTCCCGCAGGGGTCAACCCATAGTGGACTCGGGCTCAGAATCGCTGGAGAATCTTCACAGGACTGTTGGGCCACTCGGGCCATCAGCGTCCTGCGCAGAGATGGGTCTGGGTGTAGTTTCTTCAGGGCAGAGTTCTCTTTCTTTTAAGTTTGTTTCTTCTGGACAGGTCCGCTGTCCACAGGAGATCTTGGCCTTTGTCGAAGGTAGGCAGTCCTCCCAGGGCGGTGGAGGTCACTGGGCAGCAGAATGGGTCATCTTTTGATGCAGAATCTTTGAGGGCTGCAGACAGGTTGGTAGGTTTGGGGCCAAGTCAGTTGGTATCTGCAGTCTTCTCTTCTGGTGCAACGCTGTAGTGTCCGGTTCTTCTTAGGTCGTCAGGAATCTGTGTTTTAGGGTTGAGGGGTGCCACCTAAATACTGCATTTAGGGGCTTTACAGGGGTACCAGGTGGTAGCCATGGGCTCCTCACCTTTAGGGTAACTTCACCCTTCTTATTACCACTTCCTTTGGGAAGCCCACTAACGGTATTTGCCTAATTCCTTCCAAACAAGATGGAAGAATTTAGAAAGTAGGGGTCGGCCTTCTCTACCATTTGGAGAGGCCTGGGTTGCATTTCAAAAGCGGCAAGGCCTTTAAAGCTCCCCGCCCAGCCTTCACCTCCACCCAGAGCAGGCCTTTGTTCTGAGCCCTTGAGAGCGTTGCCTCTCATCTCAGGGGCCAGAACACTGTCTAAGGTGGCTGTACTGCTTTGCACCACTCAGTGGCCATGCTAGGGGTTGGTAGGTTTGCAGTGTGCATGTATTAATAAAACCATCATTGGATTCAGTAATGGTTTATTCCACTGATACTCAAAGTACGGCCCGCGGGCCTCATGCGGCCCCTCTGACCGTAACATGCGGCCCCCTGGGCAACAGGAGCACTGGGCAGCTGTTTGCTCGACTCTGCACTAACAAAAATATTAAACACACACACAATCATTTATTTCAAACTTAATTGGTGTTAAAGAAATGAAGTCACTAGGGACTCCTGCACTTAACTTTAGAAACGCCTTCATTTTTAAAGACATCTTGCAGCATAAGTGTAAAACTAAGACAGACTCTTCAAAATTAATTAAGTCTATTTAGTTAACATGCAGAACCTTTTTGCCTTAGTATTATTTATTTTATCAGTGCATTTTCAAACATAAATTTGGAAACATTAATTATTTCCCTTACCCTGAGAACACCACCAATAGTAAATTAAAGAGGCAAGTCACTTGGTATGTGCACTTTATGGGTGGCCTGGGTTCCTATTATACAAAAACAACATTATAGTTTATTAAATCAAACATAGAAGCAGGTTTTGTGCAGCGCACACCATGAATCATGTATTTCAAGGTCATCTTAAATGTGGTAATGCAGAAGGAGGGAAAGTGACACTAAACAATTGCCTAGGATCACACAATTTGAAAAGTGGGTAAGCCGGGATTAATTCCAGGTTTTCTGGTTTCCCATTGTTTATTTCAGCCACTAGATGTATATCCTTTACATCCCCTACACCTACCTTGCCACCAGTCCCCCTAGTCAGCCCACCCAACCGCCACCGCCCTGGCATCAATGCGGCCCCCAGGCACGTCACAGACCAAACTTTTTGGCCCCTGGGAAAATGTTTGCGAGATCCATGGTTTATTCAGACAAGATGTTTGATCCCAATCATCCCTATTTTCAGTGAAGCTATCATGTAGCTAGAGAACTCGTAATAACCAGTGTCCAGCACATGTACTTAAAATGGCTTTACTGGTCACTTGCTGTAAGAAGCTGGCTCTGTATATACCATATCAAAGTGAAATATAGTGTGCATAGAGTCCAGGGGCTCCCCGGAGGCTTAATAGAGGCTAAAGTAAATAATACTAATGGTCTCTTTTGTGGTAGTGTGGTTGAGCAGTTAGACTTATCAGAGGTAGTGCAAAGCATTCATTGTACACAATAAATAAAGCGCACACTCAAAGACTAACTCCAATCCAATTGTTTTTATATAGCAAAAACGTATATTTTGTTACTTTATTTCTAGAACCACAAGATTCAGTTTGCAGGTAAGTACATTTGTAACTAAGTATCAAACATATGCATCAACACCACTTTGTATCAATTTGGCAAGTTAAGCGGTTTTCAAGAAAAAAGTAAATATCTTTTAAAAGTTGACAGTGCAATTTTCAAAGACAGTTCTGGGGGGAAGAAGTTAGTTCAGTTTTTGAGGTAAGTATCAGACTAACAGTTCCAGTCTCTGGGGGTTAGGATGTCCACAGGTCGAGGTTCAAGTCAACCCAAAACAACCACTACCAGCAACAAGGGGCCAGCTGGGTACAGAAGTCAAAGATGATGCAGGATTTAAAATGAGGTCCTATGGAGACTGGGGGCACTCAAAATCAGGCCTGCTTGCAGGTAAGTACCTGTATCTTCGGAGGGCAGACCTGATGGGTTTAGATGAGCACTAGAGGGGAAACCGGTCAGTGCCAAACACCCACCCTCAGCGGAACAGGGGGCGGCGGGGTGCAGGGTGCAAACACAGCCTCAGGCTCCCAATGCTTTTCAATCTGGGGACCCCTGGGATCAAAAAAATGCTGCAGGGTCGGTTCCAGAAAACCACAGGCTTGACATGGTGGAGGGCCGCCTGCTGAACATTGCTGGACTGGTGGTCGGATTCCTCAAGGCCAGGGGACTGCGAGTGCAGCGGTACCTTTAGGCGCCGGGAATCTTTGGTTCTCTCGCGGTTAGAGGAGGCCTCCACATTTAGGCTTCAGGCATCGTCGTGTTGGACAGGAGGAGTCAACACAGTGTGGACACTAGATCAGAATCATCTGGGGACCAGCTCTAGTTAGTTGGGCCACCTGGAAACAGGCCGTGGGCTTTGGGTGCAGAGTGGACAGGACTTGTGGATCCAGAGTGGTTCTGGAGTCCTTTGCTGGAGTTTCTTTGTGGACAGGGCCGCTGTCCACGGAAGATCTTGGTCCACTAGGGTACAGGCAGTCCACTTGAGGCTTTTAAGAGGTCGCTGGTCCTGCAGGATGCGTAGCCTTTTTGTAGCAGGGCTTCAGAAGCTGGAGACAGGCTGGGGCCAAGTCAGTTGGTGTCTTCAGTCTTCTCTGCAGGGGATCAGCTGAGCAGTCCTTCTTCTTTCTTCTTGTCATCTTCTCGAGGTCGCCAGGTTCAGCTAGAGGATGAGCTAGGTTCAGGGTAGCCCTTAAATCCTGGATTTAGGGGTGTTATGGGGGTCAGTGGGCAGTAGCCAATGGCTGCTGTCCTTGAGGGTGACCCTTTCTGGTGTCTACTCCCTTTGGGGAGAGGACACAGATCGAACCCTATTGGTCCCTGTCCTCTAAACCAAGATGGAGGATTTTGCAAGGAGGGGGTCACTTCCGCTCTGGACACGTTAACGGTGGTCCCAGCTGAAGTGGTCACTCCTCCTTGTTTTTCATAACTTTCTCACCAGACTTTCCACCAAAAGTGGGACTTTGTCCAGGGGGCAGGCACTGTAACAAGATGCCTGAGCCTTTGAGGTTCTCAGCCGGGTGTTACAGTTCCTGCCGGGGGAGGTGTGAAGCACCTCAACCAAGTGCATGCTTTGTTTCTGGCCAAAGAGAGCACGAAGGCTCTCACCCCATGTGGTCAGACGCTTGTCTGGAAGTGGCAGGCTGGCACAGACCGGTCAGTCCTGCACTAGAAGTTTGGCTAATATACAGGGGGCATCTCTAATATGCCCTCTGGGTGCATTTTTCAATAAATCCAGCACTGGCATCAGTGTGGGTTTATCGTGCTGAGAAGACTGATACCAAACTTCCCAGACGTCAGTGAAGCCATTATAAAGCTGGGGAGTTACTAATAACAAATTCCAAGCTCATATACTAAGTACGGCCACGCTGCACTTACAATGACTAAGAAAGGACTTGAATACTATAGGGGAATATTCCTCATGCAATGATGCCCCCACCTGTGGTATAGTGCACCCTGCCTACCTACGCCACAGGCAGTGGTTTGTGGGCATGGCACCCTGAGAGGGGTGCCACGTCGACTTTGTCTTTTTATTCCCACCAGCACACTCAAGCTGAAATGGCAGTGTGCATGTGCTTGGTGAGGGGTCCCCCAGGGTGCCATAATACATGCTGCAGCCCTTGGGGACCTTCCCTAGCCACAGAGCCCTTGGTACATACAAGGGACTTAACTATGTGCTGGGGTTGTGCCAATTGTGGAAGCAATAGTACATTTGTAGGGAAAGAACACTGGTGCTGGGGCCTGGTTAGCAGGATCCCAGCACACTCTCAGTCAAGACCGTATCAATATCTGGCAAAATGTGGGGGGTGACCATGTCAAAAAGGGCACTTTCCTACACTTGCTATGTCTGAGAATGGACAAAGACATAACAGGTGCACAGCTGCTCATACAGTTGGGCCCACACATGTAATATAATACACCCTGCCTTAGGGCTGTAAGGCCTGCCAGAGGGGTGACTTACATTTATTGCATGCAGTGTTTGGGGACATGGCACACAGGCTGTGGGCCATGTCATGTTTTCAGGTTATCCCTGCACCAAGGCACGCAGTCTGCAATGGCTGCACTGTGTGCAGTTGGTGAGAGGGTCCTTGAGAGGGGCATAGTCCGTGCTGCAGCCCTTAGGGGCTTTTTTTAGGGCCCAATGCCCTAGGTACTAAGGATACCATTTACGAGGGACTTGCAATGGCAATTAAATGGTTTGCTAATTGGAAAAACGACTGTGCAGTTTTAGGAGCAAGATATCCCACTGCACCTTCAGTTGAAACTGTGCCAGATACCAGGCAAAAAGTGTGTGTGTGGGGTAACCATGTCAAAAGAGGCTTTTTCCAACACCTAGGTTGAAGATGTGGAGACAGGGGTCCATCGGAGCTCCGGAGTGAATGGAAGTCATGATCTTTCTGGTGATGGACGTGGTGAAAGGGGTCCAGTCATTGAGGTGGCTGTGGGAGTTGTCGGTGAGAGTGAAGAAGTGGTTGAAGTTGAGGTGGCTGCTGGTCAAAATTACTGTAGATGTCTGATATCTTGTTGTCATAGTGGTCTGCTAGGGAGTTGCAGAGGGCTTGTTCGGGGAGGATCGTGGTCTCAGTGGCGGACGTTTGAGAGAAGTCTTTGAGGATGCTGAAGAATTATTTAGTGTGGATGGTGTTTGCCTCTAAACGGATGGTTAGGGTGTCCTTTTTGGCTTCCTTGAGGTGGTGGTGGTACTTGCTGAGGGCTGCTTTGAATATCGTGTGGTTTGAGGGGGTCTTGTCGGAGCACCATCGTATGTCTAGTCATTTGCATTTGGGTTTGAGGGCCCAGAGTTTGGGGGTGAACCAGAGTTTGGTGGGTGTTCGGGTGCTGGCTTTTTCCCTGGGGGCAACAGTGTTGGTGCATTTGGAGATGCAGTTGGAGAAGTTTTGGACATCTGTCTGGAGCTTGTCGGACACGTAGGGTCTGTTGGTGGGGAGGACAGCCGTCCAGTTGGGGTCAGTCATTTTGTTCCAGCTGCATTGGGTGGGTGCTGTGGCGCTGTGTTGTGGTGGGCCTGCGATGGTGAAGTAGACTATGCTGTGGTCCCACCAGGGAAGTTCAGTGGTGTGGCTGAATTTTATACTGATGCTAGCTGTGAAAATGCGGTCAAGTATGTGTCCTGCGCAGTGTGTGGGGCTGGTAACTAGTTGCATGAGTCTGATGTTGCTCATGCCTGCTAGGAGGTTGGTGGAATTGGGGTCATTGGGTCATCTAGGTGGAAGTTCAGGTTCCTGGAGTCGATTGCTAGGGGCATGATGAGTTTGGTGATGGTGTTGCAGAAGGTGGTGCGGAGGCCCAGATGTCTGTATGCAAGGGTTCCTCTGACGGCTGTGTTTGCGTTGATCCCGATCTGGATGTTGAGGTGTTCCATAATAGATGAGATGTCGTCCTCGGTGGTGGTACAGTGGAGGGTCTCCTTGTGGATGATGGCGATGCCTCCTCCATGTTTGTTGGTGTGGTCCTTGTGTACCATCTTGTAGCCATGGGGCATTGTGGTTGCGATGTCGGGGACTGAGGATGGTGTGAGCCAGATCTTGGTGATGAACAGCACATCTGTTGTGGAAGAGGTGATGGTATCCCATATTTCACTGGTGTGCTGGCAGAAAGATCTGGTGTTGAGCAGCATGAACAAGAGCAGTTCCGTAGGATTGGAGGTTGGCTGTGTAGGTGTAGCGGGGGTGTCGGTGCTGCAGGAGAATCAGCAGTGAAGACAGGTAAAAGGTCCTTCTGTGTGTCTGGGTGAGGAAGTGCAGTAGTTGTCGCAGCAACAAGGGGTCAGGGCAAGGAGGTAAGCAGCAGTGTAGCGATAGATGGCTGGAGAGCCAGGGTTCCTGGTGCTGGATGCAGTCTAGGCGCAGACGGGCCTTCCTTTGGCACACCCGCTGCACGCCGCCTGCCTAAGTAGTCCTGGGAGGGGCTGTCGGGAGGCTAGGAGCGGGGAGGGCAAAAAACGGCAAGAAAGGGTCAGCGCAACCAGGGAAAAGATGGGTACTTGAGTGCCAAAACAATAACTTACAAAACTAAAAGCAATACAGAACAAATATCATGGAGGGGTGCTGCAGGCCTGAACCCCGCAGAAGTGGAGTCACTAAGACGAGGTACAATACAATACGGGGACAGTACAGAGAAAATAACTATTTGCAATTATAGGTAAGATTTACCAGTTACAGTTTAATTTCACTTTAGAAAATTCATTTTCTACCAGCGATGCTGCAGGATTGAACCTAAGGTCTCAGGGCTTGTGGTGAGGAACAGGCACTAGGCAGAGGCTGCGGAGAGTGGTGCGCAGACCAGTTGGGGTCAGGGCTACTCACAGAGGCGGTGAAGAGGCCTCCATAAGTAACCCTGGAAGGGGTGGGGGGGCGGGAGGCTGGGAGTGGGGGCAGCGGTAGCAAAAATTGGCAGGAAGGGTGGGGTGAGCGCAACCATGGAAAAGACAGGTACTGGAGTGCCAAAACTATAACTCACAAAACTAAAAGCAATATAGATCAAAACAACAAAATCTCACGGAGGGATGCTGTGGGACTGAACCCGCAGAACTGGAGTCACTAAGACATGGGACAATACAATACAGGGGCAGTAACAGTGAAAATAATGATTTGCAGTTATTAGCATACCGAGACCAGCTAAGGCAATTGTCCTTCACCATTGCTTCCTTTTATGCTCTAAACGAGAATCAGGAGCAGTTTCTGAGGTGCGAAGTGCAGGAGACCCTGGAATCCCCTGACCATGCCATCTTAATAGGGGGGATCTTAACCTAGCAATACATAATGCCCTTGACCGCTTGAGCCATCACTATGGCCATGCAGGAGCGCTCTCCACCAAAGGACTGGAGTGACTGCAGGTGATGGAGGCTCAAAGACCTCTAGGCCCATCTACACTCCAGAGATTATGCTTATTACTGTTCTGCTCACAAAACATTCACCCACCTCAACTGTTTCCTGGGTACATGCTCCCTACAGCTTATATTACAGGATAGCCATTGAAAGTTTCTGATCATGCCTCTGTCTTTTGCCTTGATGGTTGACCTCTGTGCCCAGCCCATCGGATATGGCAGCTGCGAGGCACCCTACTATACTGGCCAGATACAGTCCACAAGGTCACACGTGCTATCTCCGAGATACAGTCCACAAGGTCACACATGATATCTTCAACTTTCTGGCACACAACAACACCAAGGACACCCCATCTCTACCCTGAAGACCCTGAAGGTGGTAGTGTGAAGGTAGTTTATTGCTGTATCTACTGCAGAGAATTAGAACCGCAAAGAGAAGCATGAGAAGTTGGAATCTCGGTGCGTGAACTGGAGGCTATCCACAAAAAGACCAGTGTGCCGAAGGTTTGGTGACAGCTAGAGTCAGTGAGGGGTCAGGTCCGTGGCTTAGACAGGTCAGAATATGCCCTGTTCCACTTGCTCTACACATTTTATGTGGGTAGGGATATGTGTGGATGGCTTTGGGCCCCAAAGTTCCAAGCAAAACGCAAGGCCTAGAGGGTTGGTACACTCTAGAGCCTAGAGGGTGTACAATGATGTATGTATCGTTGCCACTTTTTGAGACTTTTATAAGCCCCTATGTTATGTTCATGATCTCCATCCTGGTGACACAACTGCATACCTGCGAGAAGGGCACATGCCCCGCCTGACTACACAGCAGGTGGACTCTCTTGACAAACCCATCCACATTGATGAGGTCATCTCGGTGATAGTAATCAAACAGCTCAAGGCCCGGGAGACAGATGGTTTCTCTGCCCTCTCGTACAAGACCTTTTGCCAGGTATTTGCCCGTTTCCTTACTCAGCTATTTAACTCATTCACTGACATGGAAACTGGTCCCCTATCTGTACTATGAGCTTCTATCTCAGTGATACCTAAGCCTGGAAAGGACACACATCGTTGCAGTTCATGCCACCCTATTTTCCTCCCTAACATGGACGCCAAACACTTTATGGGCATCTAGTGCCCTGCTTAAACCCCCACATGCCTGGCCTGATAGTCCCAGAACAGTCAGGGTTTAGCCCCCATAGGTAGTGCGGAGACAACACTAAACAAATTCTGCAACTTGTTGACAACATTAAGCAATCACAAAGGGAGGTCATGCTTTTTTCAATTGACACAGAAAAGTGCACTGGCTTTTTCTCGATGCACCCCTACATCACTTTGGCTTCTGGAAGACCTTCTGCACCTAGATATTAAGCATCTATAGCAACCCTGTGTCTGTTGTGCGGTCAATGGGATATTTTTGTCACCCTTCCCGAATATGCCAGGGGACTAGGCAGGGCTGTTTCCACTTTATTTGGAGCCCATGGCCTATGGGGCCCATGATGATCCACAGATCACTGGGGTGCAATTTGGAGGGGAAGCTCACACCATAAACCTCTACACAGATGATGTGTTAGTTGCACTGGATGATTCACTGTGCTCCCTGGCATCTTTCCTTGCGGAACTTGAGCGGTTTGGTCCAGCATCAGGTTTCCGCATCAATCTTCAGAAGTCACAGGCTCTTAACCTTTCCATTGCCCTCTGCATGAGGGAACTGCTTTCTGCACCGCAACCTTTGTCCTGGATTGACTCCTCTATCTCATAAATAGGGGTACAGATCACCCCAATGATTACAGACACAGCCGCTATCAATTACCTAGCCTTGCAGAGTCAAATCAAAGCAGCCCTTGCCCAATGGAGACACTATTGCCTTTCCTAGTTAGGGAGAATAGCAGCCTTAAAATGACCATGCTCCCCAGAGCCCTTTTTCTGTTTCAGGCCTTGCCCTTAACTCTGCCTGAAGGAGTACTTTGCCCACTTCTAACTCCCATACTGGGAAACCCAGATTTTACCCCGGGAGTCCATGCCACAGCATTTTCCGCATCATAATGAACTGGCTGAAGGTCCATGGGACAATTTTTCGATACAGACAGTCCCACTCCTTTCGAGCAGCTGAAAACAGACTGTAGCCTTCCTCAAATGGAAAACCTTCATTACCCCAAGATCCACCACTGGCTAATGTACCATATTATTCGGAAGGGCATGCAGAAATCCCTTTGCCCAATGAAAAAATGGCTCCTGACCAAGCACTGTTATAAATGTATTCGTACCTCACCCTTGCCAGGTTACACTTGAGTAACCCTGCTCGTTCTAAGCTTTGCTAGTGGGGATGTGGAGCACCAAGTACATTGCTGCACCTTCTTTGGAGGTGCCAGAAACCCCGGACCCTGCCCCTCTTCAGTGAAGCCCTGACCGACCTCATGGCTCTCTATGCCCTCTCCTCAATGGACTATATCCTCCTCTGCAACCTCAGTTTTCACCTCGACAACCTCAGCGACCCGACCACCTCAATTCTCATGGAAAACCTTGAAACCGTCAGGTTTAAACAACTGGTCATCCTCTCCACACACTCAGCAGGACATACCCTTGACCCTGCCTTCTCCAACGGAAACCCCATCTCCTTCTCACACACTTCCGAACTCCACCGGACCAACCACCACTGCATCCATTTCTCTTTCACCAAGACCACTGATCAGGACCCCACCCACTGCCCCTCGCTGCAGAAACTAGACCTAGGTTACTGAAGCCCAACTCACCGCCACTCTCTGCCTCTCCCCACCACCAGACACCATGGACGCCTCGGCCCACAACCTCCACCAATGGATCGCTAACTGTGCCAACACTCTAGCCCCCCTAAGGGAACCCACTGGTGATCAACACCACAAGTGACCCAGCTGGTTCTCCCCTGACCTCCAAGAATCCAAGAGCGCTTGCAGATGACTTGCGAGAAAATGGAGAAGCAGTAAGAGCAGTACACATCACAATGCCTTCAAAGACACTGTCACATCGCACCACTGACTTATCAGATCAGCCAGAATATCAGCCATTCAGGAGCACATCAATGCCAATGCACACAACAGCAAGGAGCTTTTCATCATAGTCAAAAAAATTGCGAAACTCGGCACGGACACCATAGACATCCCCCTCTGAAGACCTCTGTGACAACCTCACCACCTTCCACCAAAAAATCCAGGACATCTATGAAGTCTTTGCAAGCAAAGAGGCTGGCTCTCTATGTAGTGTGCGACGGCACACGATGCAGGGGGTCCAGGCAACCACACTTTGGTTTCCAGAGGTAAAAAAATAGACCACCTAATGGTCCAATTTTTAAGGTAGCCGGTCGAGTAGTTAGGCTAATCCAGGAGATGTGCTAAGTATTTGCTGTACTCACAAAGCCAACCATGCACTACACACACTCAATGAATAACTTGAGACCAGATTGTAGGAAAGTACCATCTTGCCTGGCATGTTACCCCCATTTTTCACTGTATATATGTTGTTTTAGTTGTATGTGTCACTGGGACCCTGCCAGCCAGGGCCCCAGTGCTCATAAGTGTGCCCTGAATGTGTTACCTGTGTTATGACTAACTGTCTCCTGAGGCTCTGCTATCCAGAACCTCAGTGGTTATGCTCTCTCATTTCTTTCCAACTTGTCACCAACAGGCTAGTGACCAATTTCACCAATTCACATTGGCATACTGGAACACCCTTATAATTCCCTAGTATATGGTACTGAGGTACCCAGGGTATTGGGGTTCCAGGAGATCCCTATGGGCTGCAGCATTTCTTTTGCCACCCATAGGGAGCTCTGACAATTCTTACACAGGCCTGCCACTGCAGCCTGAGTGAAATAACGTCCACGTTATTTCACAGCCATTTACCACTGCACTTAAGTAACTTATAAGTCACCTATATGTCTAATCTTTACCTGGTACAGGTTAGTTGCAAAGTTACTTAGTGTGTGGGCACCCTGGCACTAGCCAAGGTGCCCCCACATTGTTCAGGGCAAATTCCCCGGACTTTGTGAGTGCGGGGACACCATTACACGCGTGCACTACACATAGGTCAATACCTATGTGTAGCTTCACAATGGTAACTCCGAATATGGCCATGTAACATGTCTATGATCATGGAATTGCCCCCTCTATGCCATCCTGGCATTGTTGGCACAATCCCATGATCCCACGGGTCTGTAGCACAGACCCGGGTACTGCCAAACTGCCTTTTCAGGGGTTTCACTGCAGCTGCTGCTGCTGCCAACCCCTCAGACAGGTTTCTGCCCTCCTGGGGTCCAGCCAGGCTTGGCCCAGGATGGCAGAACAAAGGACTTCCTCAGAGAGAGGGTGTTACACCCTCTCCCTTTGGAAAAAGGTGTTAAGGCAGGGGAGGAGTAGCCTCCCCCAGCCTCTGGAAATGCTTTCATGGGCACAGATGGTGCCCATTTCTGCATAAGCCAGTCTACACCGGTTCAGGGACCCCTCAGCCCTGCTCTGGCGCGAAACTGGACAAAGGAAAGGGGAGTGACCACTCCCCTGACCTGCACCTCCCCTGGGAGGTGCCCAGAGCTCCTCCAGTGTGCTCCAGACCTCTGCCATCTTGGAAACAGAGGTGCTGCTGGCACACTGGACTGCTCTGAGTGGCCACGGCCAGCAGGTGACGTCAGAGACTCCTTCTGATAGGCTCCTTCAGGTGTTGCTAGCCTATCTTCTCTCCTAAGTAGCCAAACCCTCTTTTCTGGCTATTTAGGGTCTCTGCTTTGGGGATTTCCTTAGATAACGAATGCAAGAGCTCATCAGAGTTCCTCTGCATCTCTCTCTTCACCTTCTGCCAAGGAATCGACTGCTGACCGCGCTGGAAGCCTGCAAAACTGCAACAAAGTAGCGAAGATGACTACTGCAACTCTGTAACGCTGATCCTGCCGCCTTCTCGACTGTTTTCCTGGTGGTGCATGCTGTGGGGGTAGTCTGCCACCTCTCTGCACTAGAAGCTCCGAAGAAATCTCCCGTGGGTCGACGGAATCTTCCCCCTGCTACCGCAGGCACCAAAGAACTGCATCACCGGTCCCCTGGGTCTCCTCTCAGCATGACGAGCGAGGTCCCTTGAATCCAGCAACTCTGTCCAAGTGACTCCCACAGTCCAGTGACTCTTCAGTCCAAGTTTTGTGGAGGTAAGTCCTTGCCTCCCCACGCCAGACTGCATTGCTGGGAACCGCGTCTTTTGCAGCTACTCCGGCCTCTGTACACTTCCGGCGGAAATCCTTTGTGCACAGCCAAGCCTGGGTCCACGGCACTCTAACCTGCATTGCACGACCTCCTGAGTTGTCCTCCGGCGGCGTGGGACTCCTTTGTGCAACTTCGGGTGAGCACTGTTTCACTCCTCTTTGTAGCGCCTGTTCCGGCACTTCTGCAGGTGCTGCCTGCTTCTGAGAGGGCTTCTTGTCTTGCGGGGCGCCCCCTCTGTCCTCTGACGCAATTGGCGACATCCTGGTCCCTCCTGGGCCACAGCAGCATCCAAAAACCCTAACCACATGACTTGCAGCTAGCAAGGCTTGTTTGCAGTCTTTCTTCAGGAAAACACTTCTGCACGACTCTCCACGGCGTGGGACATCCATCCTCGAAAGGGGAAGTTTCTAGCCCTTGTCGTTCCTGCAGAATCCTCAGCTTCTACTGTCCAGTAGCAGCTTCTTTGCACCCACAGCTGGCATTTCCTGGGCATCTGCCCACTCTGGACTTGATCGTGACTTTTGGACTTGGTCCCCTTGTTCCACAGGTACTCCAGTCTGGAAATCCATCGTTGTTGCATTGCTGGTGTTGGTCTTTCCTGCAGAATTCCCCTATCACGACTTCTGTGCTCTTTGGGGAACTTTAGTGCACTTTGCACTCACATTTCAGGGTTTTGGGGTGGGCTATTTTTCTAACCCTAACTGTTTTCTTACAGTCCCAGCGACCCTCTACAAGGTCACATAGGTTTGGGGTCCATTCGTGGTTCGCATTCCACTTTTGGAGTATATGGTTTGTGTTGCCCCTATCCCTATGTGTCCCCATTGCATCCTATTGTAACTATATATTGTTTGCACTGTTTTCTAATACTATACTGCATATTTTTGGTATTGTGTACATATATCTTGTGTATATTTGCTATCCTCATACTGAGGGTACTCACTGAGATACTTTGGCATATTGTCATAAAAATAAAGTACCTTTATTTTTAGTATATCTGTGTATTGTGTTTTCTTATGATATTGTGCATATGACACTAGTGGTACTGTAGGAGCTTCACTCGTCTCCTAGTTCAGCCTAAGCTGCTCTGCTAAGCTACCATTATCTATCAGCCTAAGCTGCTAGACACCCTATACACTAATAAGGGATACCTGGGCCTGGTGCAAGGTGTAAGTACCCCTTGGTACTCACTACAAGCCAGTTCAGCCTCCTACATTGGTTGTGCAGCGGTGGGATAAGTACTTGCAACTACTTACCACTTTTGTCATTGTACTTTTCATAAGAGAAAAATATACAAAACAAGTTCAGTGTATGTACACCTAACCAAAAAGTTTTGCTTTTCTTCTCTCACTTCTTTTAAAAGTACTGAAAAGTACCTCTAAACTTTCTAAAAAGTTCTTTAAAAGTTTTAAAAGTTTTTTTCTCTGTTCTTTAAAAAGTTCTAAAAACTTTTTTCTCACTTTTTCTATCCCTTAAACACTTTCTAAAATGTCTGGCACAGGCCAAACTGTTGATCTGTCCAAACTTGCTTATGATCACCTTAGCTGGAAAGGAGCAAGGAGTCTCTGCATAGAAAGAGGTTTAAGTGTAGGGAAGAATCCCCCTAGAGAACTGTTGGTTAACATGCTTGTAGAACAGGATAAGGCCAGAGGTGCCACTTCTGTTGAAAAAGTAGCTAATGGTTCCCAATCTGACCCTGGGACACCCCTAGAAAAAGATTCAGAAAAGAAACTTCCTAGCCTGCCCATTATCAGACAACCTAGCATAGCTGGTACTGATGTAGAGTCACACCATACTGATAGTGTTGTCTCACATCATAGCAAAAGTATTCCTTCTCATCATAGTAGAAGTGATGTTTCTGTTATCCAAGCTGTTAGGATGTCCTCTGTTAGGGACAGGTCTCCTTCTGTTCATTCTCACCATACTTCTGTTTCAAGGCATGTCCCACCCACCCACCCTGATGACAGAGTGTTAGAAAGAGAGCTCAATAGATTGAGAGTGGAACAAACCAGACTGAAGCTCAAGAAGCAACAGCTGGATTTGGATAGACAGTCCTTAGAAGTGGAAAGAGAAAGACAGAAATTGGGTTTAGAAACCCATGGTGGCAGCAGCAGTATTCCCCATAGTCATCCTGCAAAAGAGCAAGATTCTAGGAATCTGCACAAGATAGTTCCCCCTTATAAGGAGGGGGATGACATTAACAAGTGGTTTGCTGCACTTGAGAGGGCCTGTGTTGTACAGGATGTCCCTCAAAGGCAGTGGGCTGCTATCCTATGGCTATCATTTAGTGGAAAGGGTAGGGATAGGCTCCTTACTGTGAAAGAAAGTGAAGCCAATGATTTCAAAGTTCTTAAGAATGCACTCCTAGATGGTTATGGCTTAACCACTGAACAGTACAGGATGAAGTTCAGAGAAACCAAAAAGGAGTCTTCACAAGACTGGGTAGACTTTGTTAACCATTCAGTGAAGGCCATGGAGGGGTGGTTACATGGCAGTAAAGTTACTGATTATGAAAGCCTGTATAACTTAATCTTGAGAGAGCATATTCTTAATAATTGTGTGTCTGATTTGTTGCACCAGTACCTGGTGGACTCTGATCTGACCTCTCCCCAAGAATTGGGAAAGAAGGCAGACAAATGGGTCAGAACAAGGGTGAACAGAAAAGTTCATACAGGGGGTGACAAAGATGGCAAGAAGAAGGATGGTAAGTCTTCTGACAAGGGTGGGGACAAATCTAAAAATGAGTCTTCATCAGGCCCACGAAAACACTCTGGTGGGGGTGGTGGGTCCAAATCCTCTTCAAATCAAAACAAAGAAAAGAAACCATGGTGCTATTTATGTAAAATAAAAGGCCATTGGACAACAGATCCCAGTTGTCCAAAGAAAAGCACCAAGCCTCCTACCACTACAACCCCTGCTGCTACACGTAGTGCCCCTAGTAATAGCAGTGGTGGTGGGAGCAAACCTACTAATAGCCAATCCAAGGGAGTAGCTGGGCTCACTTTTGGTAACTTAGTTGGGGTTGGTCTTGTTAGGGAGACCACAGAGGCTGTGTTAGTCTCTGAGGGGGCTATTGATTTAGCCACCTTAGTTGCTTGTCCCCTTAACATGGATAAGTACAAGCAACTACCCCTAATAAATGGTGTTGAGGTTCAGGCCTACAGGGACACAGGTGCCAGTGTTACAATGGTAATAGAGAAACTGGTCCACCCTGAACAACACCTACTTGGTCACCAGTACCAAGTAACCGATGCTCACAACAACACACTTAGCCACCCCATGGCTGTTGTAAATCTCAACTGGGGGGGGGGGTTACTGGTCCAAAGAAAGTTGTGGTTGCCTCAGATTTACCTGTAGACTGTCTACTAGGGAATGATTTAGAGACATCAGCTTGGTCAGATGTGGAGTTGGAGGCCCATGCAGCAATGCTGGGCATCCCAGGGCATATTTTTGCTTTAACCAGGGCTCAGGCCAAAAAGCAAAAAGGACAGGGTGACTTGGATCCTGGAAGAATGGACCAAGTGCTCCCTAAAGCTAGGGCTAGTAGAAGTAAAGCACTACCTACTATCCCTCCCTCTACAGTGGATTCTACTTCTGAGGAAGAAGAATTTCCACCCTGTGCAGAACCTACACCAGAGGAGCTGGAAGCAGACACTGCTGAGCTTTTGGGTGAAGGGGGGCCTGCCAGGGAGGAGCTGAGTGTGGCACAGCATACCTGTCCCACACTAGAGGGTCTAAGGCAGCAAGCTGTCAAACAAGCAAATGGGGATGTCAGTGACTCTCACAGAGTTTACTGGGAGGACAACCTCTTGTACACAGAAGCAAGGGATCCAAAACCTGGAGCTGCCAGGAGATTGGTGATTCCTCAGGAGTACAGGAAGTTCCTCCTAACTCTAGCCCACGACATTCCCTTAGCTGGACATTTGGGGCAAATGAAAACTTGGGACAGGCTTGTTCCCCTGTTTCATTGGCCTAGAATGTCAGAGGACACAAAGGAATTTTGTAAGTCCTGTGAAACCTGTCAAGCCAGTGGCAAGACAGGTGGCACTCCAAAGGCACCCCTTATCCCACTGCCTGTGGTTGGGGTTCCCTTTGAAAGGGTAGGGGTTGACATAGTTGGCCCCCTTGACCCTCCTACTGCTTCAGGCAATAGGTTTATCTTGGTGGTAGTGGACCATGCCACCAGATATCCTGAAGCAATTCCTCTAAGGACCACTACAGCTCCTGCAGTGGCAAAGGCCCTCCTGGGAATCTTTTCCAGGGTGGGCTTCCCAAAAGAGGTGGTATCAGACAGGGGAAGCAATTTCATGTCTGCTTACTTAAAGGCCATGTGGAAGGAGTGTGGTGTTACATATAAGTTCACTACACCCTATCATCCACAAACAAATGGACTGGTGGAGAGATTTAACAAAACTCTCAAAGGCATGAATATGGGGCTCCCTGAAAAACTCCGCAGGAGATGGGATATCCTTTTACCATGCCTCCTTTTTGCTTACAGGGAGGTACCCCAGAAAGGAGTGGGCTTCAGCCCCTTTGAACTCCTATTTGGTCACCCTGTGAGATGTCCTCTAACACTTGTTAAGGAGGGTTGGGAACAACCTTTAAAAGCTCCAAAGCAAGACATAGTGGACTATGTACTTGGCCTCAGATCAAGGATGGCTGAGTACATGAAAAAGGCCAGTAAAAACCTTCAGGCCAGCCAAGAGCTCCAAAAGCAATGGCATGACCAGAAGGCTGTTTTGGTTCAGTACCAACCAGGGCAGAAAGTGTGGGTCTTGGAGCCTGTGGCCCCAAGAGCACTCCAAGATAAATGGAGTGGACCCCACATAATTGTTGAGAAAAAGGGTGAAGTCACCTACTTAGTTGACTTAGGCACTGCCAGGAGTCCCCTTAGGGTGCTCCATGTCAACCGCCTGAAACCCTACTATGACAGGGCTGATCTCACCCTGCTCATGGCAACTGATGAGGGACAGGAAGAAGAGAGTGACCCTCTCCCTGATCTCTTCTCTTCCACAGAACAAGATGCTCTAGTGGAAGGTGTAGTTTTGGCAGATTGTCTTACTGCTGAGCAGAAAGACAACTGCATAAATCTCCTGGGTCAGTTTTCTGAACTCTTCTCTACTGTGCCAGGTACCACTTCTTGGTGTGAGCACACTATAGATACTGGAGACAGCTTGCCTGTCAAAAGTAAGATCTATAGGCAGCCTGACCATGTCAGAGACTGCATAAAGCAAGAGGTGCAGAAAATGCTTGAACTAGGAGTGGTTGAGCACTCTGAAAGTCCATGGGCCTCTCCTGTGGTACTTGTACCAAAACCTCATTCCAAGGATGGAAAGAAGGAAATGCGGTTTTGTGTTGACTACAGAGGTCTCAACCAGGTAACCAAAACTGATGCTCACCCTATACCCAGGGCAGATGACCTCATAGATACACTGGCATCTGCCAAGTATCTAAGCACTTTTGATTTGACTGCAGGGTATTGGCAGATCAAATTATCAGAAGATGCAAAAGCAAAAACTGCATTTTCAACCATTGGAGGCCATTACCAATTCACAGTAATGCCTTTTGGATTGAAAAATGCACCTGCACTTTTCAGAGGTTGGTGAATACAGTGCTAACAACAGAAGAGAGGGACCGGGAGTGTTGATGGTCCAGTGTACAGTCTCCCAACACTAGTAACTAAATAAGGGTACACTGTTCCAAAAGAAATGTATATGTGGAAAATAAAGACAGGAGAAACCCGTAATTTCAGGAGCGAGAACCCTCAAGCATCCTAACGGATGACCAGCATCATCATCGGGATTAGCTCCTCACTAGGCTGGCACTGCAATGCCTAGTGGGCACCCCGAGGTGGGGGCTCTCAGCCAAATTTTTAAGACAGTGACTAAAAAAAGTTCAACTGTGCTAAACTAGGGTGCTGTAAGTCACCATCAAAAAAATGAAAAAAGAGGTTTAAAATTGGTTATTTTGTTGGTCCGTCCGGATCCATTGACGCTTCAATCCGTTGTTTCCGGGTGATGGTCTCCGAGGGTAGGTCCCATACCAGGACCAGTGACAGAATCTTGTCATCTTGAGTCCCAGAGACGCTTCACCCATGGAACCTGTTCTCGAATAGGGGGTGGGTACCTGTATTACCAGTCATCTTAAGTAAGTGACCGGTCTTATTGTATCTTTATTGATGATACTTACTTCAAAGAGGTTAGTTATTTAGTTACTTAGGTCCTGATGAAGCGTCAATGGATCCGGACGGACCAACAGACGCGAAACATGTCGACCGTATTATAGAGGTTCTTTTTAACATTAGGAACACTCTACCATATTCAATCAATTTTTGTAAGGTGTTTTGAGCATAATCCTCTCCAGCACTTTCAAATCATTTTTTTAACCTTGGTCTTCATCCTTGTAGTATTAGACTGATTAAATGATGGAGTTTAATGGATGAATAACCAATTTTAAACCTCTTTTTTCATTTTTTTGATGGTGACTTACAGCACCCTAGTTTAGCACAGTTGAACTTTTTGTAGTCACTGTCTTAAAAATTTGGCTGAGAGCCCCCACCTCGGGGTGCCCACTAGGCATTGCAGTGCCAGCCTAGTGAGGAGCTAATCCCGATGATGATGCTGGTCATCCATTAGGATGCTTGAGGGTTCTCGCTCCTGAAATTACGGGTTTCTCCTGTCTTTATTTTCCACATATACATTTCTTTTGGAACAGTGTACCCTTATTTAGTTACTAGTGTTGGTGAATACAGTCCTGCAAGGGCTGGAAGCTTTTAGTGCAGCATATCTAGACGATATAGCTGTCTTTAGCTCCGGTTGGGATGATCACCTGGTCCACCTATGGAAAGTTTTGGAGGCCCTGCAAAAGGCAGGCCTCACTATCAAGGCTTCAAAATGCCAGATAGGGCAGGGGAAGGTGGTTTATCTGGGACACCTTGTTGGTGGAGAACAGATTGCACCACTTCAGGGGAAAATCCAAACTATTATAGATTGGGTTCCCCCTACTACTCAGACTCAGGTGAGAGCCTTTTTAGGCCTCACTGGGTACTATAGGAGGTTCATAAAGAACTATGGCTCCATTGCAGCCCCTCTTAATGACCTCACTTCAAAGAAGATGCCTAAGAAGGTATTATGGACAGCAAACTGTCAGAAAGCTTTTGAGGAGCTGAAGCAGGCCATGTGCTCTGCACCTGTCCTGAAAAGCCCCTGTTACTCCAAAAAATTAATTGTCCAAACTGATGCATCTGAATTAGGGGTAGGGGCAGTCTTATCACAACTTAATTCTGAGGGCCAGGATCAACCTGTTGCTTTTATCAGCAGGAGGTTGACCCCTAGATAAAAGCGTTGGTCTGCCATAGAGAGGGAGGCCTTTGCTGTGGTCTGGGCACTGAAGAAGTTGAGGCCATACCTGTTTGGCACTCACTTCATTGTTCAGACAGACCACAAACCTCTACTTTGGCTAAAACAAATGAAAGGTGAAAATCCTAAATTGTTGAGGTGGTCCATATCCCTAAAGGGAATGGACTATACAGTGGAACATAGACCTGGGAGTACCCACTCCAATGCAGATGGACTCTCCAGATATTTCCACTTAGACAATGAAGACCCATCAGGTAATGACTAGTCTTATTGTCCTTCCTTTGGGGGGGGGTTGTGTAGGAAAGTACCATCTTGCCTGGCATGTTACCCCCATTTTTCACTGTATATATGTTGTTTTAGTTGTATGTGTCACTGGGACCCTGCCAGCCAGGGCCCCAGTGCTCATAAGCGTGCCCTGAATGTGTTACCTGTGTTATGACTAACTGTCTCACTGAGGCTCTGCTATCCAGAACCTCAGTGGTTATGCTCTCTCATTTCTTTCCAAATTGTCACTAACAGGCTAGTGACCAATTTCACCAATTCACATTGGCATACTGGAACACCCTTATAATTCCCTAGTATATGGTACTGCGGTACCCAGGGTATTGGGGTTCCAGGAGATCCCTATGGGCTGCAGCATTTCTTTTGCCACCCATAGGGAGCTCTGACAATTCTTACACAGGCCTGCCACTGCAGCCTGAGTGAAATAACGTCCACGTTATTTCACAGCGTTTACCACTGCACTTAAGTAACTTATAAGTCACCTATATGTCTAACCTTTACCTGGTAAAGGTTAGGTGCAAAGTTACTTAGTGTGTGGGCACCCTGGCACTAGCCAAGGTGCCCCCACATTGTTCAGGGCAAATTCCCCGGACTTTGTGAGTGCGGGGACACCATTACACGCGTGCACTACACATAGGTCAATACCTATGTGTAGCTTCACAATGGTAACTCCGAATATGGCCATGTAACATGTCTATGATCATGGAATTGCCCCCTCTATGCCATCCTGGCATTGTTGGCACAATCCCATGATCCCACGGGTCTGTAGCACAGACCCGGGTATTGCCAAACTGCCTTTTCAGGGGTTTCACTGCAGCTGCTGCCAACCCCTCAGACAGGTTTCTGCCCTCCTGGGGTCCAGCCAGGCTTGGCCCAGGATGGCAGAACAAAGGACTTCCTCAGAGAGAGGGTGTTACACCCTCTCCCTTTGGAAAAAGGTGTTAAGGTAGGGGAGGAGTAGCCTCCCCCAGCCTCTGGAAATGCTTTCATGGGCACAGATGGTGCCCATTTCTGCATAAGCCAGTCTACACCGGTTCAGGGACCCCTCAGCCCTGCTCTGGCGCGAAACTGGACAAAGGAAAGGGGAGTGACCACTCCCCTGACCTGCACCTCCCCTGGGAGGTGCCCAGAGCTCCTCCAGTGTGCTCCAGACCTCTGCCATCTTGGAAACAGAGGTGCTGCTGGCACACTGGACTGCTCTGAGTGGCCAGCAGGTGACGTCAGAGACTCCTTCTGATAGGCTCCTTCAGGTGTTGCTGGCCTATCTTCTCTCCTAAGTAGCCAAACCCTCTTTCTGGCTATTTAGGGTCTCTGCTTTGGGGATTTCCTTAGATAACGAATGCAAGAGCTCATCAGAGTTCCTCTGCATCTCTCTCTTCACCTTCTGCCAAGGAATCGACTGCTGACCGCGCTGGAAGCCTGCAAAACTGCAACAAAGTAGCGAAGACGACTACTGCAACTCTGTAACGCTGATCCTGACGCCTTCTCGACTGTTTTCCTGGTGGTGCATGCTGTGGGGGTAGTCTGCCTCCTCTCTGCACTAGAAGCTCCGAAGAAATCTCCCGTGGGTCGACGGAATCTTCCCCCTGCTACCGCAGGCACCAAAGAACTGCATCACCGGTCCCCTGGGTCTCCTCTCAGCACAACGAGCGAGGTCCCTTGAATCCAGCAACTCTGTCCAAGTGACTCCCACAGTCCAGTGACTCTTCAGTCCAAGTTTGGTGGAGGTAAGTCCTTGCCTCCCCACACCAGACTGCATTGCTGGGAACCGCGTCTTTTGCAGCTACTCCGGCCTCTGTGCACTTCCGGCGGAAATCCTTTGTGCACAGCCAAGCCTGGGTCCACAGCACTCTAACCTGCATTGCACGACCTCCTGAGTTGTCCTCCGGCGGCGTGGGACTCCTTTGTGCAACTTCGGGTGAGCACCATTTCACTCCTCTTCGTAGTGCCTGTTCCAGCACTTCTGCGGGTGCTGCCTGCTTCTGAGAGGGCTCCTTGTCTTGCTGGGCACCCCCTCTGTCCCCTGACGCATTTGGCGACATGCTGGTCCCTCCTGGGCCACAGCAGCATCCAAAAACCCTAACCGCACGACTTGCAGCTAGCAAGGCTTGTTTGCAGTCTTTCTTCAGGAAAACACTTCTGCACAACTCTCCACGGCGTGGGACATCCATCCTCCAAAGGGGAAGTTTCTAGCCCTTGTCGTTCCTGCAGAATCTTCAGCTTCTACTGTCCAGTAGCAGCTTCTTTGCACCCACAGCTGGCATTTCCTGGGCATCTGCCCACTCTCGACTTGATCGTGACTTTTGGACTTGGTCCCCTTGTTCCACAGGTACTCCAGTCTGGAAATCCATCGTTGTTGCATTGCTGGTGTTGGTCTTTCCTGCAGAATTCCCCTATCACGACTTCTGTGCTCTTTGGGAAACTTTAGTGCACTTTGCACTCACTTTTCAGCGTCTTGTTGTGGGCTATTTTTCTAACCCTAACTGTTTTCTTACAGTCCCAGCGACCCTCTACAAGGTCACATAGGTTTGGGGTCCATTTGCGGTTCGCATTCCACTTTTGGAGTATATGGTTTGTGTTGCCCCTATCCCTATGTGTCCCCATTGCATCCTATTGTAACTATATATTGTTTGCACTGTTTTCTAATACTATACTGCATATTTTTGGTATTGTGTACATATATCTTGTGTATATTTGTTATCCTCATACTGAGGGTACTCACTGAGATACTTTGGCATATTGTCATAAAAATAAAGTACCTTTATTTTTAGTATAGCTGTGTATTGTGTTTTCTTATGATATTGTGCATATGACATTAGTGGTATTGTAGGAGCTTCACTCGTCTCCTAGTTCAGCCTAAGGTGCTCTGCTAAGCTACCATTATCTATCAGCCTAAGCTGCTAGACACCCTATACACTAATAAGGGATACCTGGGCCTGGTGCAAGGTGTAAGTACCCCTTGGTACTCACTACAAGCCAGTCCAGCCTCCTACACAGATTTTATAAAAATACTTCAGACCTTTATATAAATTTTAAGACCAAGATCTTTAAGATACGTTAAGTACTTTTGGAGATATGACATTTCAAAGTTTGAATAAAGCTAGTCTTTCTATGCATAATTATGCACCATAGGAATCAATAGGCAGTCACTTTTAAAAATGCATTACAAATCATACAGTTGGGTTACCAGTCTCTTCTTTTGCAGGTTGTTGAGGTAGTGTGCCAGCTGGAGAGCCTTGGGCTGCTCCCAGTTCGGGCGGGAGCAGCATTGGAAAACCTCCTGGCACAAGCACAGGGCCACATGGAGGGGGTCATTTGGAAAAGGAGCTGGTTTGCAGATTTAATGTTGGTGCCTGGGGGTCCCCTTAGACTGTTGAACTCGCAAGGGGTTGGGGACCCGAGGCAAACAGCAGATCCTGCGATGCAAGGCCCAGGGCGGCAAAGTGCAGGGCATTTTGGAGGTCTTAGATGCCATGTGCAACGGAGTCCTTTGGAGCTGGAGGTGAGTCTCTTTGAGGGCAGCTTACAGGACAACGGGGGACTCTGATTGGAGGTCCAGGGTGTTCCTGAAGTCCCTCGACTGGGGCTTCCTCCTGATCCTTTTTCAGCTCTGAGAGAGCTGTTTTTCTGGTTGTCCAATGTCAGCTGATCAGCACCCAGGATATTGGTGTAACTCGGCCACTGGAGGGTGCAGTGCCACCAAACTTGGCACACTTGTAGATCATGTATTGGCGGTCGTCAGTGTGTCGTCGGGTCTGGCTGCGACATACAGTTGTGGGGATACTCGCCAATGGGTAAAGTCACCCTCACCAGTTTGTTGGTTCTTGCTTGGTTTTTCAGTGGTGCCTCCACTCAGAAGGAAGATCTGGGGTGATTCGTGAAGCTGTGAGATCCCTTGGGTTTCTTGGGGGCATTCCAGTGTCCAGCTCCTCTGCAGCAGTGATTTTCGAGTCCTGGGAGCAGCAGGCAGGGTTTGGCGCCTTTTCTTGTGCAGAAAGTCCACAATTCTCTTGCTTTGGATCTTCTTTGGTGCTGATCTTCTTTGACCTTTCAAATCCAATTTCTTGGTCCAGGGGAGCCCACTAAATAATTAATTTAGTGGGTGTTTTAGGGGGAACCTGGTAGTGTCCAATGGGACACTTATCCTTGGGTGGCTACACCCACTACAGTGACCATTTCCTGTGGGATGGGTCACTTACTTAAACCTAATTGGCTATTTTCCTGCCATATAACATGGAGGAAAATGTAATGATGGGTCCACTTCGCCTGCAAGCCCCTAGGGGTGGTGTATGCTCAGTGAGACCCCCTCCTCCTACCCTTTGTGCAGTTTTCCCGCCTTTGCTCCCTCCAGATGTGGGGGTTTGCAAAGGGGGAGGCCATCTGCTGCTAGCAGCAGGCCTGGGGATCGAGTTTCAAGGACGGTAGCCCTTTGAAGCTCACTGCCAGGGTAGTGCACATTCCTGAGGGAGGGGGAGTTAGCTCCTCCATCCAGGAAGGGCATTGATTTACAAACCAGAGAGGTAGGGCTCTCCCCCAGATTTGTATATTGGCTGTTTGGATGTGGCAGGCTGGCTGGAACCAGTCAGCAACCATGCCAGGATAGTTAGCTTTTGCAAGGGGCACTTCTAAGGTGACCCCTGGGTACATTTTATAATAAATCCAGTACTGGTACCAGTTTGGATTTATCATTCGGAGTTTTGAAACCAAACAACCAAGGGTTCAGAGTAGCCATTATGTAGCTGGGAAACTCGTGTTGACCAGTGTCCAGCACATACATTAAAATGGCTGCTCTGTACACCCACAATGTTCCAGGTTTGGCAATGGCACAGTGGGGGCATAATGCTCAAGCAGCTTTGCCCTCACATATAATATGGAGCACCCTGCCTTAGGGCTGTAAGGCCTGCTAGAGGGGTGTCTTACCGATAGTAAATGCAGTGTATAGTGGACAGGGCACACGTGCCAAGTCGAGTTTCTGTTTTAGGTTTGCATCAGGACACTCAGCCTGCTATGACAGTGCTGGGTGTATCTGGATGCATGGCCCTGAAGGGTGGCACAATTAGTGCTGCTGCCCAAAGGGGCCTAACCATAGTACTCCATGCCCTGGGTACCTAAGTACCTTTAGTGGCAGCTAAAGATGTATCCAATTACATTTACCATGTTTTTAGGGAAAGAACACTGGCACTGGGAACCTAGTTAGCAGGGACTCAGTGCACTCCAGTCCAAGTTGCATTCAGAAACCAGGCAGAAAGTGGGGGGGGGGGGGGGTACTGCAACAAGGAGCCATTCTCTCACAATGCCCTCCCACACACCAGCACCACCACGGACCCCAACCCCTGCCGACCCTGCACCACTGGACCCTCCTCACCCCGTAAGTCACCTGGAAGCTCATGTATGCCTTCCACTCTGGGGCACTGTTGGACCCATGCCCCCGCCATTGCACCCGAACTATGCCAAACCATCAACCCCTCCATCGAGACTGCCACCGTCCCGGATGAATGGAAACATGCGGAGATAAACCCACTACTGAAGAAGCCCCCCGCAGACTCAACAGAGCTGAAGAACTACATACCAATCTCCTTGCTCCCTTTTTCGGCCGAAGTAATCCAAAAAGAGGTCAACACCCAGCTCCCCGAGTTCATCGAGACAAACCACATCCTAGATCCCTCCCAATCCGAATTCAGGAGCAACCACAGCACTGAAACCGCACTCCTAGCAGCCACGGATGACATCTGCACCCTATTGGACTTTGGTGAAACAGTTGCCCTCATCCTCCTCGACCTCTCTGCCGCCTTCAACATTGTCTCCCACATCCCTTTGTGCAACAGACTCCACAACGCCGACATCTGCGGCAAAGGCCTGGAGTGGATTCACTCCTTCCTCACCGGCCAAACCCAGAAAGTCATGCTCCCACCTTTCACCTCAAAACTGACGGAAACCAGCTGCGGAGTACCCCAGGCCTCTTCTCTGAGTCCCACCCCCTTCAATGTTTACATGGCTCTGCTCGGCAAGATCGTCATACACCATGGGCTCAACATCATCTCCTACGAGACACGGCTAATTCTCTCCCTTACCAACAAACCATCGACATTCAAAAGCAACTTTCACAACGGAATGAAGGCAGTTGTCAAATGGATGAAAGATAGCTGCCTCAAGCTCATCTCGGATAAGACAGAGATCCTCATCCTGGGCCCCACCCCCACGGCTGAGAGGACTCCTAGTGGCCCACTGCCCTCAGAACTACCCCATCTCCCACCGACCACGCATGCAACATCGGCATCATTTTCAACTCCTCGCTTTCTATGGCCCACCAAGTCAACGCTATCTTATCCTTGTGCTTCCACACATTCCGACTGCTCCGGAAGATTTTCAAGTGGATCCCCATTGACGTGAGAACAGCCACCCATGCACTCATCAGCAGTAGACTCGACTACGGCAACGCACTCTATGCCGGCATCAACAAGAAACTCCAAACAAGACTCCAGAGAATACAAAACACTACGGCCAGACTTATCCTGGAAATTCCCCGCCACAGCCACATCTCCATCCACCTAAGAAACCTACACTGGTTCCCCATCAACAAATGTATCACTTTCAAATTCCTGACACATGCTTCGAAGCCCCTTCACGACATTGGACCTGCCTACCTCAACCACCGCCTCACCTTCTACGCACCTCCCAGGCAACTCTGCTCTGCTCAACTGGCCCTCGCCAGCATCCCCAGGATGTGGAAGAACACAGCTGGAGGAATATCCTTCTCCTACCTCACCACGCAGACCTGAAACACACTGCCGCTTCACCTCAGGCAGTCACTCTCGCTGGCTCAGTTCAGGAAGTACCACAAGACCTGGCTCCTTGACTGACCTGCGTCCCCCTTCAGTGCCTTGAGAACCCTGGGTAATAAGTCACACTGTGCAAATATTTGATTGATTGATTGAGAAACTAACACAATACTGGACAACGTCCTGACTGACATTGACACCCACATGGGCACGCAGTTGCCACGTTTCACGTCCTATGTTATACTGGGACTCACCAATCCTGTGACCTTCACCTTACCAACCCACAAGGGACAGCACATTGGCCTAGCCCTGGGCACTGCACTCCAGACAATACTTCTCACTGGGGTACAGAAAAACTCCAACCCATCAGGGGTGGCTACATAGGATATGGAAAATGTTGAGCATGGAGCATGAAGCAGCTGACCTTTTCGACTACAAATAACCTGGCCACCTATCGTGACTTCTTATGGACTTCTTACGTAGTATTACTCTCCTGGGAGTTTATCAAACTGACCTGTACTTGCGGTTGTAGATGCTGAAGCACCAGGCTGCCGACAGCGCCAAGGCTGGAGGTGCCTCCTGGGACAGAACCTGGGAATGCAGGTGAGAATAACACTCAGAATACACAAATGCTGAGCAAGTACCACTGGGAACAGTGGGATGGAGAGGGAGGATTCAGGGCTTTGGCGTTTGTTCATGTCATCAAGCACTGTTGCATAGTTATGCAGGGCCAATCAAGACCCATCTAGGCCTTTACTGATGCTGACGTGTTTATTTTGCTGTATTCTTTTGAAAATGATAAAAGAGATTCAAATCATAAAATAAGTTTTATCATGACTGCATTCACTCTCCAGAAACTGACCCTGCCTAAAATAAAGATTAAGCAGGGTATGCCTAATAATGCAGGTATATGTGTCATCAGAACTGTGGCAAGTTGTTTCATATGTTAGGCAAGGTCCTGACGAGAGCCAGAGGGTTTAGCACTGGATATAGCCTAAAAGACCTCAAGGCTGAGATTTATATTAGGGCATACTCACTACAGTTGTTTGGTTTCAGCAGGCTCAGAAAAGGAATGCCTCACAAACGAGGTGCTAACCAAAGTTGCAATATCTATATTTATCATGTTCTTTATTTTGGTTATTTTCTCAATAAAAAATCTAGTGGGAATCACAAAGACATAGCAAGGGAGTAAAGTCACTATGTTTGTCCTTAGGTGTTGCAAGCTGTTTAACTACTGTATACAATTCTTGGGGCAAGTTTGAGCGATCAAATCAGAGTAATATCTCATTTTGACAGACTGGAGATTTTATTAGTGAGAAGATAAAACTAGGTTATACATTTTCCTTGCCTGGGGAGAGTAGTTACTTTGTCAATGGCGCTCAGCCTGTCTTGCAGTGAGTTTAACCACATACAAGTTAGAAGTAAACCAAGGATTAGCTCTGGGGATAATACTATGCCGTCTTTTCTTCTGGATGAGAAGGACTTTATATAGGCCCTCATTTCAACCTTGGCGGGCGGCAACTGCCGGCCGCCAGGTTGGAACCACCTGGCTGCCGCCAATGCGGCCGCACTCCCGCGGGGTCTATTTGGAGATCCCCGCTGAGTGGAAACCTGGTTTCCGCCCGCCAGCCCAGCGGGGATTTCGGCTGCAACACGGGGCCCGGCTCCAAATGGAGCCGGCGGTGATGCAGCTGTGCGACGGGTGCAGTTGCACCCGTCGTGCTTTTCACTGTATGCTATGCTTTGCTGACTCACTAATATTCTAATTACCCTGTGTGTTCATCAGTCCACATTTTTCCCCCTCATGTGGAATCACAACATGCATTAAATTCTGTAGGTTTTACTTGGGCCACAGTTGACTCTAAAACTCAGTCCTCCACTTCTGGACACTTTCAATCCTGCTCCATAGTTGTCAGCAAGGTACCGCCTCTGTGGCTCACCTCTGCAGCCACTACTACTCACCAGTGCTTAATTTGTAAATAAAAACGTGCCAGAGCCCAGAGCCCTCCTCTTAAACACGCGGCTGCTGCAATGAAATGTGCAAACACGGAAAACTGAGGCAGCGTAATCCTGAAGCCATCTCGGACCTCTTCAATCCATTTAAAGCCACTCCTTGCCTCTTCAGCTCAACCTTGCAGCTTTCTGCTTTCTCCCATTGTGACGCTTTTTGTTTTTCTCTTCCTCCGTCTTTCCCATATGTGTCTTTTGCTCACAGTAAATGCTTGAGGCAGAAAAATAAGTGCTGGCCCTCAAAAATAAGTGCTGGTGCTCCGCACCAGAAACAACAAGCACAAATTAAGCATTGCTATTCACCCTAATTAAGCCACACAGGATGGCCTATTTCCACCCATCCCCTTATCCAACTTTGCACACGCTATGTCAGAGGACTTCATTCTGTGGGGCGTGACCCCCAGGGGGCTGTGGAGTCATGGAAGGGGCTGGGCATTTCTCAGCCTCACGTTTGCATGAAATCCAAAACGTTTGCTCTTTGTTTTGAAAAAAAGACAACCATCCCGGGACAGTTAATTCCGATAGTTAAAATGCTTAAGCTGAAGTGTCATTCAGGCAGTCTCCTGTGCTTTGAAATAGAAGACTGACAGACAGCTAAACAAGCCTTACTGCCATGGTGCCTGCTTGCCTGAAAGAAATGTAAATGTGCGCTACAAGTTAATCTGCAAATGTAAAGGGTAATCTGAAAATGTAAAGGATGCTTCGGAGCGCCAGTACTGGCTTTAATTGATCGAATCACTGGAAGCTTTGAGATGACAAAGATTTATTCTCTTTGAGTGGTAGCGCAAAGAGTTAACAAATGAGCTGTGAAGTGTGTCTTTTTATTTGTAATTGTAGTTACCGCCCCTGAGGAAGTGTTGAAGGAACAGTTATGTAACAAAAAATTGTATTACGTACAGTGTGGGTTTTACTAAAATCTATATTTAGGAAACACCATTTTATCGTAAAACTTTTTGCACCTTTTGTAGAAGTCTACCTTATACTGTGTGTAATGCAAGTATAAAATATTGACTTACATATTCACAGTGCTTTCTGTCACAGTCTGTGACCTTGTAGTAGTAGAAATACACAAATCACTATTCTTCACTGCAAAAACCAAGATTTAAGTCTGTGGCTGGCTGGTTACACCCCCCCCCACCCGCTGGAGTGCATTAACTAATAGAGGATTTGTAATGTACTATATGGGAGTTTTGCACAGATGCATAGTAAAATACAACCATAATTAGGTGCAGAAAGATGCTCACACCGGTGTGACCAGGTGCCCCTACTCCCAGTGCATTATTAATAGCTACTTCCCTGGTTAATACCCCTTTGATCTTATTATTTGCTTAAAAAAACAGGAACAGTGGGGGGTGAATAATTATTAAATCCTGAAAGCGACATTCCTGGGCCCTTCCTAAAGCCACTTCATGCTCTGGTGGACAGACAGTGCTATAAGTCTGATGCCTGTGAAGCCCCAGCCTGCTGGTGCCTGATGTCTTTCATCTGTTCAGTGATTGAAGGGGCTTTAAATAAAGTCAATCCCCTCTTACAAGCAGAAGGCAAACAGGCTATTAACTGCATTACTTCAAAGGGCTGTTTCAATACAATCTACTTAGCTGAGTTTAAACTTACTTTGTGGGGTAGTGAAGCAGATAAAGGACACCGTGCACAGTACCATGCATATGTTACAGATGGGGATTACATCATGTTGTGTTTTTTTGGGGGGGAGACTTTTGAGAGAAATTGTATGACAACTTTTTTAGATGTTGCACATTTGAGGTGCACTGCAACATGCCTTAAAGTAAAAACAAAAACGCTATAACACGGCCAGCTCTGACCGCATCATAGCACTTTTTTTTTACTTTAATCCACGTTGCACAGCACCTCAAAATATACAACATGTAAAAGAAACATTGACAAAGCCAATAGATTTTGCATAGGCGAAACCTATTGGCTTTGCCAATGCTCGTTTCCTTCCTTCTTTCCTTTCTCTGTCATTCTATCTTTCTTAACTTTCTATATCCTTTTATCTTTCTTTATTCCTCCCTTCCTTTCTCTTTCCTTCCGTACATTCTTCATTGAGCATTTCCGTCCTTCTGTCTTTCTTTCACTTATTATTTACTACATTCCTCCCTTATTTCTCCTTTATGCCTTACATATTTCTTTTCTTTTCTTCCTTTCTTCTTTTCTTAGCCTATCCTTCATTTAAAAAAATTGTCAACTCCCTCGCACCTTCCCTATCATTTGGTTTATCTACCTCTGTCTGCCTCGCTCCATCACTCTGCCATATAATTATATTTATTAATTATTTACAAACTCTGCATAGACTGAGTTTCTAATTAAATACTTTTTTTACTGATATATAAATCAATTTTTTGTGGACAACATATAAAATTTGTAGCAATCTAGCACTTTATCTCCACGCTTTTTATGGTTTGTGTAGCTGAGCCTTATTTAAAAAAACATTACGTTCTTCCTTATTTAGTTTCTCTTTCCTTGCGTTTCTCTTTAATTTCATCCTACATTCCTTTCACTTTCATTCTTTCCATCCTTCCTTCCTGCCATCTTTCCTCGTAACTTTCCTTTCTTCCTCCTGTCCTTTTTATTTGTTTTCCTTTCCTTCTGTCTTTCTTTCTTTCTTTACATGTGCATATTTTTTAAAAAGCCAGATTCTTAAATTACTCTTGTATTCTGTTCCCTCTGGTTTGTTTGCAACTCTCTATGTCCCTCTCTCTCTAGCACTCTCCAATATTAGGATGTGCCTTTGAGAAATTCCTTATTCCACTTCATGCAGTCTTTTGCCCTTAATCATCCTCCTTTCCCACCACTTTAATGATTAAATTCCTATGTCCTGTTTCTACATACTTTCTGTCGTTATTAAAAGGGTAAACAGGAGAGCATTAATACTTCACTTCTTTTACAGTATAGGTGCCCAAAAATGAACTATGAGAGAAAACTATAAATTAAATTTTTAAAATTAACAACATAAAAATTAACAGAGCATCTTATACAATCTTTAATGTTCATCTAAGTAGACTTTTTGGTTACAACACATACATACTTATAAACTTCATGGTAACTATTTTATGGGCTTAATTTAAAACATTTATATAACATTTTTGAAACACTGCATTTTTACATGTAAATATTATTCCCATTTAAAGGCATGTTTTTTCATGGTTTTCTTCAATGAACCTTCTTTTTGAAAAACATTGCCTTCAACTACAGAGCAATAACCATGTATTTCTCAGCTCTTACTCACTTTTTTTTATTTTATTTTATTTGTCACTCACTGTCCAACACCATCCCATGGTCCATGTTGCTTCACAAACTTCCTTTTTTCACTTCAGGTGTTAAGGTGTGGTTGTTCATACTCCTTTACAAGCCTTTCATTGATGTAGTTTTTCTGCCCTGTTCATTCTCTACAAATAACATCAATACATTTTACATGATTCTTATTAGGGTACAGGAAACAACTTAATACAATCTATTCAATACAAGTAGTTCTTTTAGGTTATGTGTGTCCAAAAAGGCCCCGCAAGAATAAACATTAAAAATCATAATTCAATACTACACGATAAGTGCTCAAAATAATCCTAATACATTTATTTATTATCGTAGAAATCCTATTTTATATTACTTATATAAATCAAGCTTGCATTTAAAAAAAAAAAAAAAGTGACCACTCTGTGTTCTTCAATTACTTTTGTTGTTTTTAAAATTGTTTACTTAGGTCTTCATTCCCACATTCACTTATAACAACTTCAACATCACTGCTACAGCCCACATCACTTCACTGCATCAAAAAAAGCATAAAACAATATGGGCCTGGTTTAGATTTTGAGGTAATACCACCGTCCCACAGCGCTGGCAGCACCAAGTACTCTGTCAAGCTGATGGTGTTCTGACCGGTGTATTTAGATCCATGGCAGTCCCTGTCAACGAAATGTACTCCGTCGTGATAGCTGTATCCCGCAGCCGACACGGCGGACTCCACTGCTTGCAAGTATTACTCCATCGTCAGGACGGCGCCATTTGGGGAAACACCCTGAACAATGAAGTGGGAACAACGACTTGGCTGAACAACAACTCCTAAACAACTACTAAGTCTTTTCCACAGAACAACAACTGCCTTAACAACGATTTTGCCTCAACAACGATTGTCTGAATAACGAATTTTAAGGTAAGTTTTTTAAATTGTTTTTTAGTTGTTTAGATTTTATTTTTAGGTACGTTTTTATTTGAATTATTACGTGTTTAGATTTTTTTATATATATATATATATATATACACACATATATTTTAAATAGTTATAGTATTGTATATATAAATGTATACATCTATATATATATATATATATATATATATATATTTATTTTTTTACATATATGGGATGCAGGGGTTATGTGTGGGGATGTGCATTAATACTCAAGTATTTATTTTAAGCAGCATAGTTTTTGTGTAGTTTTTTACAAAGATGCAGCCCAATTATGTGCGATTTCTATGGGATGATGGGTTTATGGGTGGGGAAGTGTATTAATAGTCTGGTAGTAATTGTAATGGGTGAGTATTTTTTTTTTTAAGTTATAGATTTTATTTATGATGAAAATGTTTTTATTTTTTGGGGGGAGTGTTCACATTTTTTTATATTGGTTTTAAAATCTAGAAGATTTTACTAAAATGTACTGGAATATGGGGCGAGATATATGGGATGCTGGCGTTATTGGTGGGGAAATGTATTAATACTCAGGTATTATTTTAAATACGTGAGAAATTTTTGATAATTTTTTTTAAACATGCAGCGGAATAAGGGGCAGGATATATGGGATGCAGGGGTTATGGGTGTGGGAGTGTATTAATACTCAGGTATTAATTTATGCACTTGAGTAATTTCCCCCCCTTTTTTTAAAAACATGCTGTGGATTAAGGGGCGGGATATATGGGATGCAGGGGTTATGGGTGGGAAGTGTATTAATATGCAGGTATTAATTTATACACTTGGGTAATTTTTTATTCCTTTTTTTAAAACATGCAGCGGAATAAGGGGCAGGATATATGGGATGCAGGGGTTATGGGTGGGGGAGTGTATTAATACACAGGTATTAATGTATGCACTTGAGTAATTTCCCCCCCCCCCTTTTTTAAAAACATGCAGCGGAATAAGGGGCGGGATACATGGGATGCAGGGGTTATGGGTGGGGAAGTGTATTAATACTCAGGTATTAATTTATGAATTTGAGTAAATTTATTTTTGTTTTTTTTTGCATGCTGTGGATTAAGGGGCGGGATATATGGGATGCAGGGGTTATGGGTGGGAAGTGTATTAATATGTAGGTATTAATTTATACACTTGGGTAATTTTTTTAACTTTTTTTTAAAAACATGCTGTGGAATTAGGGGCAGGATATATGGGATGCAGGGGTTATGGGTGGGGAAGTGCATTAATACTCAGGTATTAATTTATACACTTGGGTAATATTTTATTCCTTTTTTAAAAAACATGCAGCGGAATAAGGGGCGGGACATGTGGGATGCAGGGGTTATGGGTGGGGAAGTGTATTGATACTTAGGTATTAATTTATACACTTGGGTAATTTTTGTTACTTTTTTTAAATCATGCAGCGGAATAGGGGGCGGGATATATGGGATGCAGGGGTTATGGTTGGGGAAGTGTATTAATACTCAGGTATTTATTTATACACTTAGGTAATTATTTTTTACTTTTTTTTAAAACATGCAGCGGAATAAGGGGCGGGATATATGGAATGCAGGGGTTATGGGTGGGGAAGTGTATTAATACTCAGGTACCAGTGAACTCATTTTTTTTCTTTTTATTTATTTTGCTTTTCAGCGATAATTTTTTTACTTTTTTTTAATCTAAAATAGTTATGTATTATTTTAATATTTAAATATTTATCCTGATTGAATTTTGGAGAGTAAGATATTGATCGTCAATATGTAAAATGTTTATTATTTAATTCTAAAAAAAAATCTTTATTTTTAAAAATTGTTAATATTGTTTTTTGTTGAATTTGATTACTTATTAATTTTGTTTTTATTATATGGGAAATGTTAGAATTTGTTTGGTAATATAAAATGAATATGGATATTTTATTTCTTTAAAATTATATTTTTAGAAGCATAATTACGGATATATATTTTATTGAAATATTTTTTTTTTCAATTTTATTATTTGATTTACAAATCTCAGAAATTATATATATATATTCTTTTAATTCATTTACAAGTCCGAATTTTTTTTCCACCAATAAAAACAAATTTTCCCATGCAAATATATTTAAAAAAAATTATAAACACATTTTTAGATATTTTTGGAAAATGTTTATTTTGTACATCATATAGTTTTAAAAATGCAAAAAACATTTTTTATTCACTACTTAATATTTACATATTTTTATAAATTTTTTACAAATATATTTAAAAAATGTTAACCCTTTTCAGTGGTATTTCTCTCTCTTTTCTATTATTTCCTGTGAGAGAAATAGTCTGTTTTCTATTCTTACTCTTCTTCTCTGTTTACGTTGTTTGACGTCTCTTTCTTCAGTCAGTGCAGCGTTGTGGTGAGGACTGGATAGAAGCAGAGACCTTGGTCAGGTAAGTTGAATTGCAATTCTTTTTAGAATATGTTTGAGGTTATTTTTATTGAAGATATAGATATCGGAGGTACTTGTAAGTTATGGAGTAGCTTTTGGATGTTTCAAATGTTTACTATGTTAAATTTTTCTTCCCGTACAGGTTTGCATTGGATACTGGTATTGGTTTAAAAAAAAAGAAAATGTCAAGCAGTGTTTCAATTTTTTAACAATTGTACTGCTTTTTTAATAAATATGTAAAATTGTTTTTTTGCCTGTAATTATTTTCTTTTAGTGGTCGAAGGAGTAGGCAATTGTTCGGTTTAAAAAAAATATATTTACTGTATCGTAACAGCCTTCGTATTTATTTATTTTTATAATAATATTCTCTTTTGTTTTGTTTTCATGTCTTTTTGCTGGTTATTAATTGTTTCTTTAATGTTGTAGCTTTGGCCAGTATGTGAGCAGTTCCATCACTCTATTGGAAATCTTGGTTTTCTTCTGAGACCTGATCTGCTTAGGTGTCCAGTCCATGTTTCTTCTAAGTAATTCAGTAATGGTGCCAATTTGTGTTCATTTACTGTATAATAGTTAGAATCTGTGATACTTGTGTAATATTCGTCTACTTTTTCAGGTGGTACAAAGCATAATGCAGTTAGTTTCCTTAATTCAAATTGCAGTATGCAGTCTGAGAAATATTCTCTACTCAAGGATGATTTTTTAATTCTACGCCAATATACCTGTGAAAAGTGGAAAAAGCATCCTTGTATTTGTGTTTCTGGATATATTTTTATTATTGTGTTTATCATTGACAATTCGAAATCAAGTATTACTTTTCTAGGTCTTTTATTCATTGTTTTGCTTCTGATTGCTGATAAACATTCAGTGTAAGTAGAAGAATGTTTGTCAGGTAATAATGCATACACTAGGGGGACTGTAGTGTTATTTTTTGTTGCATGTATAGTGTAAATTTGAGTGAATGGATGGGGTGTAGATTTAAATGTTTCATCCATCATCCAAATTTCGCTATTCTCTAGGATTAGTAAATTGTGGGTTGTGCTAAATATTAAAATTCTCTTTTGAGGGTTTTCATTGTCATGCATGAGAAAAGTTTCATTCGAGAAGGTAATTTTTAGTTCTGGGGGGATGTTAATATCTTCATAGGATTGCGGTGTTACATGTTGGGGGTTACTTGCCAGTTTTTCTCGTTGAAACATTTGCCTAAGATTAGGTATTGAAGGCATGCTACCTGCAATCTGTACAGGAATACTTTGCACTACTTCCCTTAGAACCTGCCCGCAGGAATCATTGGAGGAGTGTGCAAAATGTTTTATTTTTTGTACATTTTCTCTTACCTCTATTTCCATTGCAGAGTGGTTATGCTCTGTTGTCCTAACAACTGTATCTTCCAGAGTAACAGCTCTGCCTCTGCAATGTGAAGAGTAGAATTGTACACACCTCCAATGACTCCTGAGTTCAACAAGTTTATCTCTGCAATAAAGATACCCTTCAAATTTCAGAAGTTGGTGTCCTGTGCATGAGGTGACGTAATTTGCTTCATCATGTGACGCCATTCTTACAAAATCTGTAAATAATACAACAAGATAAATTAAAAAAAACATTTTGCTTTTTAAATGTAATTATGTGAAGGAATTTCTTACTAAATTTGCCACGTAGTCAATGTGCAGCACATGCCCTTTGTAAGTATCCAGTGGCGTTGGAATAGTAAATTTGGCTTTTATTGACTGTCTATCACCTGCCCTGAGGTAAGTACTTGGTGGAGTTGCATTAGTAAATGTGGCTCTATTCAGTGTCCAGCACCTGCTCTATTGTGAGTACTTGGTGGAGTTGTAATAGTAAATTTTCCTTGTACTAACTGTTCAGCACCTGCCCTCACGCAAGTATCCGGTGGAGTTGGAATAGTAAATTTGGCATTTATTGACTGTCTATCACATGCCCTGAGGTAAGTACTTGGTGGAGTTGCATTAGTAAATTTGGCCTTATTCAGTATCCAGCACCTGCCCTGAGGTAAGTGCTTGGTGGAGTTGTAATAGTAAATTTCCTCTATACTCACTGTCCAGCACTTGCCCTTACGTACGTATCCGGTGGAGTTGGAATAGTAAATTTGGCTTTTATTGACTGTCTATCACCTGCCCTGAGGTAAGTATATGGTGGAGTTGCATTAGTAAATTTGGCTCTATTCAGTGTCCAGCACCTGCTCTATTGTAAGTACTTGGTGGAGTTGTAATAGTAAATTTTCCCTATACTAACTGTTCAGCACCTGCCCTCACGCCATTATCCGGTGGAGTTGGAATAGTAAATTTGGCATTATTTGCCTGTCAATCTCCTGCCCAGAGGTAATTACTTAGTGAAGTTGCATTAGTAAATTTGGCCTGCTTCAGTATCCAGCACCTGCCCTGAGGTAAGTACTTGGTGGAGTTGTAATAGTAAATTTCCTCTATACTCACTTTCCAGCACCTGCCCTAATGTAAGTATCCGGTGGAGTTGGAATAGTAAATTTGGCTTTTATTGACTGTTATCACCTGCCCTGAGGTAAGTACTTGATGGAGTTGCATTAGTAAATTTGGCTCTATACTCACTGTCCTGCACCTGCTCTCACATAAGTATCCAGTGGAGCTGGAATAGTACATTTGGCATTTATTGACTTTGTATCAGCTGTCCAGAGGTAAGTTCTTTGTGGAGTTGGAATAGTACATTTCCTCTTTACTCACTGTCCAGCACCTGCCCTCACGTAAGTATTCACCTTGAATGAGGTAAGTTCTTACCTTACTTTAAAGATTTATGTTACCCTCAGTTGCTATTCTGCACATGCAGTAAGGTAAGTACTCAGTAGATTTTTATTACTAATTTCCCCCCACTTGTTGCTATCTATCATATCCTGTGAGGTAAGTACCTTTTGAAATGACACTAGTAATATTTCGCAAGTTCATTTTTTCTACTTGCTTCAGGTATGTACTCAGCTTAATTTAAAAACTATTTTTTTTTTTGCATGTTTTTTCTCTAGCCCTCAATTTTGCGGTAAGTAGTATGTAGTCTTTGAATTTCATTTAATAGGTGAAATCTATTTTTTTTATTTCTCTACAGATGAATTTTATTGCATTGTAATTCTTTTACTAATGTAATCATAATCATTTTTTAACACCTTTTTTAATGTTTTATTCAAACTTTTTCTAAAAACAGAAATTGTTTACCTTTTATTGTAAAGACGTTGTATTATTTTTTGTTCACTTCCTTCAAATATATGTCTGTAATTTAAAAGAGTTAAAATGTAATTTATTTCTTAATTTTTTAAATGCTCTATAGCATGGGTACTCACAAACATTTTCACGGGGGCCGCAGAGTTTGGTCTTTGATGTGACCGAGGGCCGCACTGATGGCAGCAGGGTGGCAGTCGGGGGTTGGTAGTAAAGTGGGTGTAAGGGACGCAAAGCTATACTTCTAGTGTCTGGATAGCACAACGTGAAACCATAAACTTGGGAATAATCACGGCTTCTCCTCTTAACCAAACTGTGTGATCCTAAGCAAATGTTTTATTTCACTTTCCCTCCTTTTTGTTCATTATCACATATGAGGACCTCGCATGACTTTAGGATGTGTGCTGCACAAAACCTTTTTTGTGTTTGATTTAATAAACTATAATGTTTTTGTATAATTGAAACCTAGGCCACCGAAAGAGTACACATAGCTGACTTGCCTCTTAGCTCACCAAAGGCATTGTTGTCGGAGTGGGGGATGGGGGAGTGAATGTTTCTAAATTCTGGTTAGAAAATTATCACTTTGAAAAAATATATTTCTTCAATACACTGATATAATCTGGTAAAGTAAGGTGAAGTTTCTGCGTGTTAATGAAATACACGTTGAATTTTGAGCAGACTTGATCGTGCTTTTACGTTTTTGCTTCAAATATGTCTTTAAAAATGAAGGTGTTTCTGATGTTACATTGTACAGAACCCCTCTCTTATCTCTTTTCTTAACCTTCAACTCACCTTAAATAAATGCTTGCCTGTTTATTTAAATTTTTTTAATGTTAGTGCCAAGTCTAGCTAAGAGCTGGGCCGCATGTAAAGGTCAGGAGGGCCGCATGCGCCCCCGGGCCGTACTATGAGTATCACTGCTATGTATGTATATTTATATTTATTTTATCTATATTTTACCTTTGAATGTCAATAGATGGTGCTGTTGTATAAAATATCGATTAGTCGATTAATCGATTAGTCTGTTTCCGTACGTCTTCTCTGTAAGGTGTTCCGTATAATACTGAACACAAATTGGAGGTCGGCTCTATATATATACATATATGTTTCAAGTGTAATGTTATAATTGAAAATAAAATGTGTTTTAGGCATGTATTTTTATTCTAAATATATTTCTGACTGAACTTATATTTATTTTAAAAGTATAATATCTGCGGACTTTAGTATGTTTTCCCTGCTAGTCCTCGTTTCATGAGGAGAAGAAATACTTCCTGGGTGATGTAGACAGTGTTGTAGGACTAAGTTTTTATGGAGTGTCGTTTTTGTTATTGTTCTACCTTTTTTCTTATTGTTTAAAAACACTTTATATTAAAATTGTCTTTACTGTACTTATTTTGGATTTGTGCTGATTTTTTTAATGTTTTTTTGGAGGCAAAATATCGTCGTTTAATTTTCGCTGTTTTTTTAAGTTACTACTGTAGTGGTTTCCATATACGTTGTATATGATGTCGCTGTTTAGGTACATTTCATTTTGATTTTTTTTTTCGTGGTTTAGACGTCGTTGTTTAAAAAGTCGTGGTTTAGGCTTTTTCGTTGTTCAGTAGTAGTGGTTTAGCCTGTTGTTGTTTAGGATGTAGTTGTTCAGTCGTATATTCCGCCATTGGATGACTATGTTTAGATAATACAGTTATGCTGGCAGTGTGCCAGCTGCAGTCCCTTTTCAGCGGGAATCAGTTGCAGGACCCTTTCAGCATTGCACTATGGTTGTGGCTATTGAATGGATGTTAGCAGCCCACACCCCATATATATTGGACAATTGTGAACACCTGCAAAACACATTACAAAACACACTCCATGTCAGACCATGATCCTTTGCCATTCCACTGCAGCAGAGCATTTTGATGCAGATTTTGCCACAAAGGGCACAGGTTTTGTTAATTTATTTTTCTCCGTCTGTATTTATTTTACTTTTTACACATTTGTTTTATTTAGCATCACCTTTTGGGGCACCAGTTAATTTTTTAGACATTAACCATGGCAGGGAGGAGGAATTCATGTTTTACAGAGGAAGAATTACCAGTCATGGTGGATTAAATTATTACAGTAGAGCTACAATTGTTTGGAGCACAAGTACAAAACACAGCCATATCTCTGAAAAGGGAAATGTGGACTAGAATAGTGAACAGATGGAATGCTATAGCTAACAATCTTCACATACAGGAGGAAATTAGGAAGAGGTGGAACGACCTGCGGGGGAGAGTGTGCTCATTAGCCTCTAAGGGTCACTTGGAGGCACATAGGACTGGTGGTGATTCTCCCAACCCCTTATAACTCTTTCCCTGCAAGGAGAAGGTCTTGCAGATCTTACATCCTGAAGATTGACTGAGTCCCTGGTGAGTGGACACTGGTAGATTGAGCTTTGCAATGTCTCACTAATTACAAATTTACTTTTTGCACTTACGTTAGCTGTTCAGAAGGTTCAAGACCCTTATTGAAACATATGTATCTAACTTGAATCTCCAAAATAGTTTGTTTCATCCAAATTACTAACACCATGGCTGTATCTCTCTTTTTAACAATGAGCAATATGTTTTGTCAGATTGTGTGTTGTTCTCCATGGATTATCCCTTTGCATTTGCCTAGGCCATTGTTTTATCTCAATGTAGGTTGTTGTACTCCAAAAACAGGTTCCAAAATCCATCTATTTGCACATGAAAGTATAATGCTTGTAAGTGGTATTTTTACATATTCGGATCATACACATATGCATGTACATATTGCAAATGTGTGTTCATTTAACTAGGTATTTAAATAGGTATGTGTAACCCACTTTTTAACAATAATTTGCAATGGTGTTAACAAATGACTACACCTACCATGATGCCCTGTTCTTGTCTCTGGAAATCAATAGTGCAATGTGATGTTGCTCAACTTCCCTTTTCCTTCATATATGCACAGATGTAACGGTTTTATGTATTTGACATTCACCATTTCATGGTATGTATGAAACTGTAATCTGCTGTATTGATCCATTATGTTGTCACCTTATTTTTACTCTTTTAAATTGATCTACTATCTTGCATAAACTATACTTTGTTGATTCAAAGGTTTACAAGCATGTTCTGTGGCCTGCTGAATATAAGTAGTATTCATAGACTATTTACTTTGTAGTGTTCATATGATGACCAATGCCATTAATGCTAAGAAGTTGTATCATTGTTTGTTATTGAGGCTGCTAGACCTTGAAATGGCTCAGCTCTCAAATCTCCTCTCTAACATGTTGAGTTGAATGTCTGGTACATGTAATGTACACTTTCTAAATAACATTTAACATTTCAGGATGTCTCTACATCATTGTTACGGAAGTTTTCATCTATGTAAATTAACCTGCACATGTAAAAGGTTAAAAATCACACAATGTCATAATCATCCCATTAATTATATTTTTATTTTTTGGGGCTGCTTCATTTGTAGCTAAAGGCACATTTAAGGTACAATACAGATGTTTAATTTTATTTTGTTTGTAATTCGTCTTAGGTCCAACAACCATGGCCACTGGACCCCCACCGTCTGCAAAAGAAGACACAGCCGCTCAAGACGAGGATCAACCATTTAGTAAGGACACCACTCATGGAAATCTGGAGGATGGGGACATGCCTGGTCCATCTAGTCTGTCTGGGCACATGGCTCCGGTGAGTCAAACTCGGCCCACACTTACACCTCCCACCCCATCTGCTATAACACCTCAGCCTCAGGATACCTCCACTTCATGTGATCAACGGAATATAACACCCATCTTGTACCCCCATAGTCCTGGCTACTGATGAGCAACCACCACCTCCAGTTGTGCCAGGACCCAGTGGGATGGGCACTGCCTCAAGGACACAGAGTAGTAGGGGTAGGGGTCGGAGGAGGGAATCCGTGGGCCAGCAAAGTGAGGCCACTGGTATCACTGTCACCTAGACCATCACTGACCTATTCTTGGGAGCACTACAACAGTCCGAAGATGTGATGGGCCAAGTCCTAGCAGAGATCCAGAACATTAAGCAGGTGCAGAGGGAGCACAATGTTGAGATGCGGAATCACAACTCAAATATGTGCTCCTTGACTGAGGTGATGTTTGACATCTATCATCATATGTGCAGGGTGTTTCCTATACCATCAACCCCGGTCAGTGGTCCTTCAACATCAGGACAAAATACACCTACCTCAGCCACAGACAGGGAGGCTCTGCCACATCAGAAGACTGCTCCACCCACCCCAATCCCTGAACCTGTGCCTCCCGCCACCCCCAGGAGGGGACGTTCAATCGGACCAGAAGAGGATGGCAAGACCTCCACCACATCCTCCAAGAGACACTGAATCTAATTTCCTCCAGTCTGTGTCTACCATTCACTCTGTGGCTATTTCATGGACACATTACATTTTTTTGAGGACAGTTGTATTTTGTACATTGGACTCCAAACTATTTTTGCTCAACAAATTTAGTTTCATCCACCATGATGACTTTAGTTTTTTTATTCCTGTTCTTTTTCATTCTGGTTTCAAAGATATTGCACTCATTTATTTTTCCAGATAGATACACATAACACAACGTCAAAGACTAGTGTAGTATTTGTTGTGGGAATTCCTTTTCTATGTCTTCCGTACACCACCATGTCATCATTCAACCAATATGATTAAAAAACAAACAATAGATACCAACTTGTTTCCCATTTTAAAAACAATATGGTAAAAAACAATGAAACCACAATGTATTGTTGTCATACATTTGTAGGCAGTGCTTAATTTCTAAATAAAAATGTGCCGGTGCCCAAAGCCTTCCTCTTAAACACGCAGCTGCTGCAATTAAATGCGGGAACACTGAATACTGAGGCTACTTAATCCTGAAGCCATCTCAGGCCTCTTCAATTCATATAAAGCCACTCCCTGCCCCTTCAGCTCACTCTTGCAGCTTTCTACTTTCTTACTTGACGCTTTTTAATTTTTCTCTTCCTCTGTCTTTCCCATATGTGTCTTTTGCTCGCAGCAAGTGCTTGGGGCAGAAGAATAAGCCCGGCCCTCAAAAATAAGTGCCGGTGCTCTGCACCAGAAACAACAAGCACAAATTAAGCACTGTTTGTAGGTAACAAGTCTTTGACAAAATCAAAGATGATTTTCACAAACCATGCATAACCCAAAAAGTCGTTGCCATTTAGAAGTTGGCACGTAAAAAACTTTACAACATGGAAGAAAGGGAATATTTCACAAAACCAAATTAAATAGGCAAACTTTCATCAATTCATGACTTCAGCTGGAGCCAGACATCATGCCCTCACATTAGGGATCCTACATCAATAACACCAATGGTCTACCTCATGGCAGTAACACAATTTGAGGCCACATGGCCATTCCAGTGCACTGTGGCAGTATCTGGTGGAAGGTCACAACTACCATTCAGTGGTGTGCTACAAAACATTCTTTCAACTAGGAGAAGACACATCAACAGCTTCATAGACTCAACACAAAATGAAGATTTAGCCAATGTGAAGGGAGATCAGTATGGTATGGCTTGATATATACATGTGGTTACAACAAGTTAAGCAGCACATATTGCCTTGGTGGCAACACCCAACAGAAAACAGGTCTGATACAATTTCAAGAACTTCCATTCAATCACAGTGCAAGTTGTCTTGGTAAAAGATATGTACATCCAAACTGAGTGTCTGTCCCAGGATCAACCCATGTTCCCTTTGTATTTACCAACAGCAACATATCACTTCAAATTTAGATGACATGGTGAAGGATCCTAAAACAGAATAACAAGGGGAAATTAATTATTTCATATGAGAAATTTGACTCAAATTATAAGTTGGGGGGACACATATACTTAGCACAAGCAAAGATAATATATGTCAATAAACACAGCAGTCAATGTAGGAAAACTTTGATCAACAAACATCTTTGCCTTGAACTTTTCTGAACTGACCATTCCTACTAAACTATCATCATATACTGATATGTCCAGCATATTACAAGTTGTTCTGACATTGTATGGTACAGTATGTAAGGTTACACTGAGGTGAAGAAGTAGTCTATACCATCTTGACATAGGTCAATTCCTTCCTCTTCACCACTGTCATATTCATTTGGCATTTCAACATCCTCACCCGTGGCTCTTCACTGTCTTTATCTTCTGCGATGATTGGGATGTTCTCTTGCAGGGCATTGTTGTGCAACATGCAGCAGCCAACTGTGACTCGGCACACCTCATCGGGTGAGTAGAGGAAGACTTCACTGCACTTGTCCAGAAACCGAAATCTGGCCTTCAGGAGTCCCAAAGCACACTCCACTGGCCTCTGTGTTCTTCCATGTGCCTCAATAAAGCAGACTTCCCCTGGCGTTGTTTGATTCCTCAGCGGTGCTAACAACCATGGTCAGTTAATATACGCTGAGTTTCCTACATGGAAGCAATAAACTGATAGATTAAAATCATATCAAGCCATTGTACATTCGTAAATTAGGATTGATCCTCAAGTCACATTGCACTTGCCAACAAAGCCCTCTTAGGTTCAACTTGGACATTTGTGGGGGTATTGTGCTGTTCCTTAGTACAAAGAAATCATGTGTTGACCCTGGAATGTGGGCACACACACGTGAGGTACAAATCCAGTAAGGAGACAACTTGCACATTAATAGAATGGAAGTTCTTCCAATTGAGGTAAACATGTTCCTTGGTGGCACCAATGCAATGTGTGCCACCAATTGCTCCAACCACGTGGTAGGCCACTCAAAGCATAAAAATCTTCATTCACATTGGCCAAATCCTGATGTCTTGGAAACTGGATAAAGTTGTTGATGTGTCTCATCATTGAAGCAAGGATTTCTTATAGCTCAACACTGATACTGCCACAGTGCATTGGAAAGATCCAGTGGCCACAAAATGAAGTGCTGCCATGAGTTTTACTATTTGTGTTATTGCTGTTGCATTCCTATTGTGAGGCAGGAGATCAGGCTCCAGCTGGTGACACAAAGCCAGGATAGTTTGTCAATTCAATCTGAATTTCTTTATGATGTCCCTTTCTTCCATGGTGGCAAGGTCTGGAAATGGTCTGAAGACTTGAGGCTGTCATCTTCTACCCGCCTCTGGGTACAAATGTCTACATATACGGAAAAGAAACTGTCACTTTAAATCAATACTATCATAGTGAACACACATTGTATGTCTTGGTAAGATTAGTAATCTCATTGTGTCATATATGTACACATAATTGTTTCAAAATGTTCCAACTTCAAATCTCTAATTTGTACTTCAAATTTTTAAATGAATGCGCAAAAAATACATTTGAAATGTATTATTTGCACATTTGTTTTAAAAATTTTGTTTTCAAAATACCTTCAATGGAGGTATAACATACACTGCAGCACTATCAATGCTAAGCACAGTAATGGTTCACTTTTTAATGTGTCATATTTTGCCAAAACAGTGTTGTTCATATCTGAAGTTGGCATACAAAAAGCCACCATTTTGAGTGCTGGTGACGCACAAACAATTTAAAAATACACAGCTTCACATCCTAAAATGGCGGGTTCCTGACCTTGACGTCAGGACATTAGGTCTCAGATGGCCATCGGCGGAAATTGACTGCATAGTGGGTGCAACACTACATGACGGACACAGCCATAACCTAACTTGTGTGACGGATATGCATGAAAACCAATGGCTGTGTCTGTCTCATCACGGTTCGCATACGCTGTGTACTTGTATGGGACTTATCGGAAAAAATCTCATTTGCCTCCTAACACTTTAGTTAGCAACACCTCCTTGACTTTTGCTGCTTTTAATGACCTCTGGGAGCGAGGATGCCAGAAAAAGCTGATGACCGGGCCCCTGCCTTCTCCCCTGAGGAATTGAAACTTGTTACCAGGGAGGGCCCATCCCTGTACAGCCAACTCTATAAGAACCCAGAGGAACAAGTACATGTTTGAGTGAGAAATGTAAAAGTAACTTGTTCCTCCTTTGTATACAGGCTAATATGTCCCTTTTCTGCATGAATGAAGTGTTGTGATTTGAGTGTAGTAAACTGAATGATTTAACTGGGTAAAGTATGTTGTTTGACAATGTTAGCAATGTCTATACATTGAAATGAAAAGTCACCCGAAATAATAAGCTGAATTTCCAGTTCATGTTACTGACGGTTCCAGATTTCATTAGATCAACTGTAGGCCCCTTACTTCCATTGGCCAGTAGACACTGTACCTCTAGTATAAGTGAAAATATACAGCCCATGTCGAAATGAGTGAAATGTAATGTGCAAAAGATTTATTAAAGTTAATGAGTCGTTTGATGCTGTCCTGTAAAGTGAAATTACAACCCATATTTTGAAATAAGAGTATTTGAATGTTTTAACCATATCATGGTGCCCCATATGGGGAAAGATATTTCCTGTGCTGCACATCTAAAAGACACAGGCTCAATCATCCATAGAAGTATGTCCCATTATTACACACACTTGTTCATACATCACCCAAAACCACCATTTCCATATTGCCCTTAGTCACTGTATGTGGTGCAAACCATAGTATCTGGCTCTTAGAAGATTAGGCATGAAACCAATGTAGCAATGCATGGGTATGTGCAAATAATGTCTAGGTTTTTTTAGCCTTTAATAGCTCACAATGATTTGGACTAATCAGGAGTGGGTTTCACTACACACACGTTTTCACAGCCCTGGCCTAAATCATGTTTGTGACCTGGTTTGGTACATTGACGAGATTGAAAGTGTTGAAGGTACTCAACAGATCACTGCAAATTAGTATTTCCTAGGAACTTTTAAATGTTTGAAAATAGAAAATACTGACTGTTTGGGGAATGCATATGAGAGATGCAATAAGGTTGAGTAACACCACTACAGACAAACAAACAAAATCATTCAAAACCTCGTATCGCCGCACCCGGACCCCCCTAATGGCCCGCATCCTAGCAGTGGCTTACCCAGAGCTTAAAGGGCTGTTGAGGACCCAACAACAGCATCAAGGGGTGAGTTGCTTGTAGTTTTTCTTGTTGTTTAATCTTTTTTATTTACAGCAATGGTCTATGGCATCAACTTGATAGTTGACCAACATCGAACACACTCAAGGATTTCTGGAGGTGTAAGTTCTTCAGATGGTGTCTGATGCTGTGTTTGGTGAATTGATTTGTGCTAAAGGTTGACACTAGGGGCCACATGCACAAAGCTTTTTTTGGCCACAAATGGCCCGATTCACAGAATTGGGCAAGTCACAACCAAAAAAAGTATTTTGCCATGTACAAAACCCTACTTTGCATTTCGGTAACCTATTGCCAAATCGCAAAATGGGTTTGCGACTCACTATTAGGAAGCGGGCGTCCCTTTCTAATCGTGACTCGCTGGGGGATGTATGATTTGTGGCCTGGAATGTGGTCACAAAACAACTGCAGTTACCACCAATTTCATATTGGTGGTAACCCATTTGCAAAGAGGAAAGGGTCCTGAAGGGACCCCCTTCTCCTTTGTGAATGGGGGCACCAACATTTCAAAATGAAAAAGGAATCTTTTGATTATTTTTTTTGTAATTCATCCTGTTTTCCTTTAAGGAAAACGTGCTGCATTTAAAAAAAGAACTGCTTTATTTAAAAAGCAATCACTGGCATGGTAGTCTGCTGAACCCAGCAAGCCACCATCCCTGTGAGTGCGGCCATTCCCAAATGGGTCGCAAATTGCTACCTGCCTCATGAATATTAATGAGGCAGGACCCTTGCCACCCATTTTTGAATTGCAAATAGTGTCAGAGACACTGCTGTATATCAGGTTTTGCGACTCACAAATTGCGAGTTGCTAAATCTCGCAGTTTGCAAATATCAGAACCTGACGTTTGTATTAGTTGCTCCTGCGTTCCTCATCACAAGCCAAGTGCTGCTTTGAGCAGACATATGGCTGCATGCGAAAAAAGAGGTATCTGCATTTTTTCTGTATTATGAGGGGCAGTTGCACATGCCCTGTTAGAAATGGGGTCTTTGGTTGGCAGTCAGATTAACCCCTGTCCAAGCAAGGACCCTCACTCTAGTCAGGGTAAGTCACACACAATTTAAATTATCCTGTGCCCACCCACTGGTAGCTTGGCACTGAGCAGTCAGGCTTAACTTAGAAGGCTATACATCATGCAATAACACAGTATAAACACCACAAAAATACACCATACAGGTTTAGAAAAATATAGAATATTTATCTGGATAAAATAAGGTCAACATTATCAAGTACACGTTGAAATATCACTTTAGGAATCTTGCATGCACAAAGTACCTGGTTTGCATCTAAATTATCTGCAAGGGACCGCAGAGGAGATGCGTAGAAAAAAGGAGGTGTGCGTCAGTTTCTCCGGGTGCACACAGATGATGCGTCAATATTTTCCACGCAGCAAGGGCCTTGAGTCAATTTCCGGGAAGTGGACTTGGATCCTCTTTGGGTTGCGGGGTAATTGGACGCCCCGGGGATGATGCGGAGGAATCCTGGGCATGCAGGAGACGAAGTCACAGGGGGCTGTATCCATCCAGTGGGCGATGCAGGGAAATTTCTGTTGCACGCCGGGCGCTGTGTCGATTCTTCTCGTAGGAAGTCGGGCTGTATCGTTCCAGCTTGGCTATGCTTGGAACCAGTGGGCCGCGTGTCAAAGTTCCAGTCGCAACGTTGGCACTGCGTTGATCTCCACTCGGGGAGCCAGGCTGCGTCGTTCCGGTTCGGCGGGTGATGATTTTCTCACCGCGATGCAGGCTGTGCATCGATTTTTCGCCATACAAGGAGCTCTTTGCAGAGATAAAGTCTTTCTGGCCCTGAGACTTCAGGAAACAGGAGGCAGGCTCAATCCAAGCCTTTGGAGAGCACTTCTCAGCAGACCCAGAGGGTAGCAAGGCAACTGGGCAACAGCAAGGCAGCAGTCTTTTTCAGCAAAGCAGTCAGGTGAGTCCTTTGGGCAGCCAGGCAGCTTCTCTTGGCAGGCTGCAGGTTCTGGTTCTGAGTTTCTTCCCCAGTGGTAATTTGAGTTGGTAGGTCAGAGGCCCTGTTTAAATACCCAAATGTGCCTTTGAAGTGGGGGAGAATTCAAAGAGTGGCTTAGAAGTGCACAAGGTCCCCGTTCAGTTCCATCCTGTCTGCCAGGGTCCCAGTAGGGGGTTTGGCAGTCCATTATGTGAGGGCAGGCCACTGCCCTTTGACACGTAACTGTCAGGCCCTCCACCGAACCCAGCCCAGGAAGCCCCATTCAGTATGCAGATGTATGCAGGTGTGACTGAGCATCCTGTGTTTGGGATAGTCTGAGTGAAATGCACAAGGGAGCTGTCAACTAACCCATCCAGACATGGATTGTAAGGCAAAGGAGGATTTAAGTGCAGAGAAATGCTCACTTTCTAAAAGTGGCATTTCTAAAATAGTAATATTAAATCCAACTTCACCAGTCAGCAGGATTTTGTACTACCATTCTGACCATACTAAATATGACCTTGTTACTTCTTTCAGATCAGAATCTACCACTCAAACAGTATATGAGGGTAGCCCTGTTAGCCTATGAAAGGAGCAGGCCTCACAGCAGTGTAAAACGAATTTAGAAGTTTTACACTACCAGGACACATAAACTACACAGGTACATGTCCTGCCTTTTCCCTACATAGCACCCTGCCCTAAGGGTTACCTAGGGCCTACCTTAGGGGTGACATATGTAGAAAAAGGGGAGCTTAAGGCTTGGCAAGTACTTTTGAATGCTAAGTTGAATTGGCAGTGAAATTGCACACACAGGCCTTGCAATGGCAGGCCTGAGACATGGTTAAGGGGGCTACTTATGTGAGTAGCACAATCAGTGCTGCAGGCCCATTAGTAGCATTTAATCTACAGGCCCTGGGCACATGTAGTGCACTTTTACTGGGGACTTATAAGTAAATTAAATAAGCCAATAGGGTATGAGACAATGTCTCCATGTTTTAAGGGAGACAGCATGTGCACTTTAGCACCTGTCAGCAGTGTTAAAGTGCGCAGAGTCCTAAGACCAGATAAAACAGGTTCAAAAAAATGGAGGGAGGCAGGCAAAAAGTTGAGGGTGACTACCTTAAGGCTGTTAGGTCTAACATGCCCCATTTGAGAATTGGGTCAGGTATGATGTTCCATCACAAATGTGAGAAGGTCATGTAGTCCCTATTACTGGTGACATGGCATACTAAGCACTTATGATAGAGTTGATGTTTCAGACTTTACATTGGTAAGTTGGTACAATGACAAAATGAGAATGAGCATCTGGTCCAAAATTACTGAAAACGTGTACAATGGTGTAGGAAGTAGGCTCTGTATGCACTATTTCAAAGTAAGGAATAGTATGCACAGAGTCCAAGGGTTCCCCTTAGAGGTAAGATAGTGGCAAAAAGAGATAATACTAATGCTCTATTTTGTGGTAGTGTGGTCGAGCAGTAGGCTTATCAAAGGAGTAGTGTTAAGCATTTGTTGTACACACACAGGCAATAAATGAGGAACACACACTCAGAGACAATTCCAGGCCAATAGGTTTTTGTATAGAAAAATATCTTTTCTTAGTTTATTTTAAGAACCACAGGTTCAAATTTTACATGTAATACTTTAAATGAAAGGTATTGCAGGTAGGTACTTTAGGAACTTTGAATAATCAAAATAGCATATACAGTCTTCACATAAATCACATATAGCTATTTTAAAACTAGACACTGCAATTTTCAACAGTTCCTGGGGGGAGTAAGAATCTGTTAGTTTTTGCAGGTAAGTAAACCACCTACGGGGTTCAAGTTTGGGTCCAAGGTAGCCCACCGTTGGGGGTTCAGAGCAACCCCAAAGTTACCACACCAGCAGCTCAGGGCCGGTCAGGTGCAGAGTTCAAAGTGGTGCCCAAAACGCATAGGCTTCAATGGAGAAGGGGGTGCCCCGGTTCCAGTCTGTCAGCAGGTAAGTACCCGCGTCTTCGGAGGGCAGACCAGGGGGGTTTTGTAGGGCACCGTGGGGGACACAAGTTAGCACAGAAAGTACACCCTCAGCAGCACGGGGGCGGCCGGGTGCAGTGTGCAAACACACTTCGGGTTTCCAATGGAAATCAATGGGAGACCAAGGGGTCTCTTCAGCGATTCAGGCAGGCAAAGGGGGGGGCTCCTCGGGGTAGCCACCACCTGGGCAAGCGAGAGGGCCTCCTGGGGGTCACTCCTGCACTGGAGTTCCGATCTTTCAGGTCCTGGGGGCTGCGGGTGCAGAGTCTTTTCCAGGTGTCGGGATCTGGGAGTCAGGCAGTCGCGGTCAGGGGGAGCCTCGGGATTCCCTCTGCAGGCGTCGCTGTGGGGGTTCAGGGGGGGCAACTCTGGCTACTCACAGTCTCGTAGTCGCCGGGGAGTCCTCCCTGAAGTGTTGTTTCTCCACAAGTCGAGCTGGGGGAGTCGGGTGCAGAGTAGCAAGTCTCACGCTTCCGGCGGGAAACGCAGTTGTTTTAAAGTTGCTCCTTTGGAAACAAAGTTGCAGTCTTGGGTGAACAGAGCCGCTGTCCTCGGGAGTTTCTTGGTCCTTCTAGAGCAGGGCAGTCCTCTGAGGATTCAGAGGTCGCTGGTTCTGGGGAAAGCGTCGCTGGAGCAGTGTCTTTTAGAAGTGGGGAGACAGGCCGGTAGAGCTGGGGCCAAAGCAGTTGGTGTCTCCGTCTTCTCTGCAGGGTTTTTCAGCTCAGCAGTCCTCTTCTTCTTAGGTTGCAGGAATCTGAGTTCCTAGGTTCAGGGGAGCCCCTAAATACAGAATTTAGGGGTGTGTTTAGGTCAGGGAGGGCAGTAGCCAATGGCTACTAGCCCTGAGGGTGGCTACACCCTCTTTGTGCCTCCTCCCAAGGGGAGGGGGTCACATTCCTATCCCTATTGGGGGGATCCTCCATCTGCAAGATGGAGGATTCCTAAAAGTCAGAGTCACTTCAGCTCAGGTTGCCTTAGGGGCTGTCCTGACTGGCCAGTGACTCCTCCTTGTTTTTCTCATTATCTCCTCCGGCCTTGCCACCAAAAGTGGGGCCGTGGCCGGAGGGGGCGGGCAACTCCACTAGCTGGAATGCCCTGTGGTGCTGTAACAAAGGGGGTGAGCCTTTGAGGCTCACCACCAGGTGTTACAGCTCCTGCAAGGGGGAGGTGATAAGCATCTCCACCCAGTGCAGGCATTGTTACTAGCCACAGAGTGACAAAGGCACTCTCCCCATGTGGCCAGCAACATGTCTCGAGTGTGGCAGGCTGCTAAAACCAGTCAGCCTACACGGGTAGTTGGTTAAGGTTTCAGGGGGCACCTCTAAGGTGCCCTCTGGGGTGTATGTTACAATAAAATGTACACTGGCATCAGTGTGCATTTATTGTGCTGAGAAGTTTAATACCAAACTTCCCAGTTTTCAGTGTAGCCATTATGGTGCTGTGGAGTTCGTGTTTGACAGACTCCCAGACCATATACTCTTATGGCTACCCTGCACTTACAATGTCTAAGGTTTTGCTTAGACACTGTAGGGGCATAGTGCTCATGCACTGGTGCCCTCACCTATGGTATAGTGCACCCTGCCTTAGGGCTGTAAGGCCTGCTAGAGGGGTGACTTATCTATACTACATAGGCAGTGTGAGGTTGGCATGGCACCCTGAGGGGAGTGCCATGTCGACTTACTCATTTTGTCCTCACCAGCACACACAAGCTGGCAAGCAGTGTGTCTGTGCTGAGTGTGGGATCCCCAGGGTGGCATAAGTTATGCTGCAGCCCTTAGAGACCTTCCCTGGCATCAGGGCCCTTGGTACCAGGGGTACCAGTTACAAGGGACTTACCTGGATGCCAGGGTGTGCCAATTGTGTAAACAAAAGTACAGGTTAGGGAAAGAACACTGGTGCTGGGGCCTGGTTAGCAGGCCTCAGCACACTTTCAAATCAAAACTTAGCATCAGCAAAGGCAAAAAGTCAGGGGGTAACCTGTCACGGTTTTGGACGGGTCTGATCAGGACTCTGGTTGGGACACCCCTTGAGGTCACCGAATATCCTAAAGAGGTAGTGAACTAGGGCAGAAGAGCAGCTAAAGGCATACACGGAAAGGACAGCTATAGACAGGCACAGGAAACAGGAAAGTAAAAGCAGAGCAACCCTTGTGTGAACAAATAGAAACGGATTACTAGTGGACAAACACGCTGGGGTTGTACACAGAGTAAGGCGCAGAACCTCCCACAGTGACAGGGAATCTCAATGCCTCTGTGCAGTTTGCTCTTACAGATATTCACCCTGCCAGCCCCATAGAAAGGAGGCAGCAGAAGTGATTCTGTCTCTGGACCCTAGAGCACAAACAAGGATAGTACTTACATACACAGGACACGCTCTTGTGGGTCCAGCTGGAAACACAGTGGCGATTCCTGAGAAAACAGCAATAGCACACTGTCACTGTTAGGCACGAAATACAACGTATAACACTGGACAAGGATGGGGGCTGGAATTGCCTCCTGGAAACCAGGAGCCAACCCCAGTACACAGGAGGACACGTATGCACTGGTGAAGACTGATAGAACACTTACCAGACACAAAGAACCAAGAAGAAACAGAAACAGAAGTGAACAAACAAAGAGGCAGAGGCAAGAACTAGGAACAGGCTCAGGCTGAAGCAAAGGCGGGACTAGGACTTGAAAACAGGGCGCAAACTTCTGGCTGGGACAAACAGAGACAGGACTGGGAAACCGAGAGCAGGCTCTGGCTGGAACAGGCAAGGACAGGACTGGAATACAGGGAGTAGGAAATGAGCAGTAAACAGGACTGGGAAACAGAGAGAAGGTTCAGGCTGAAACAAGGCAGGAGCAGGGCAGAGAAATAGGGAGCAGGCTTTGGAAGAAACAAACAGGTACAAGGCTAAGAAGTAGGGAGCAGACTCTGGCTGGAACAATCAGGAGCAGGGCAGAGAAACAGGAAACAGGATCAGGCTGGAACAGAACAGGAACAAAACTGGAACACCATCCGACAAGGGGTCTGTAACACAAAGGAATTGAAGTCCGATGCACGACGGGGAGCTTGAGGAAATGGCTGCTTATAAGCAGTTCCAAGCTGGGCTGCACAGGAGAGGTTTCAGGTGTGTGTGGTTTCAGATACTTGCAAGTCCTGGAGGAGAGGATCCAGTGAAAAGGAGCAACTGGACTTCTCCCATTGAAAACAATGGGAAACAGAATCCGGGTTTTTCTGACTACCAAACTGTGCATTATGGGATTTGCAGTCCCAAGAAGCAAATGTAGTACTATACAAGTGTACCATAGAGAAAAGAGAAACAAACAGGGGTCAGCAAGGGACTCTAAATAGGTGTTCAAGGTGATTCCCAGGCTTCTGACAGTCCCCTTACAGCGCCCCCAGGAAATGGGACGACAGAGTCGTAACATAACCATGCCAAGGAGGCATTTCCTTACACATGGTATCATTTTCTTATCTGAAACATGTTAGAAATATGTTTTCACAGCAAGATTCAAGTCAGTTCATGTAGACACTATCAGATTGGCATGAAGCCTTAGTCTTTCACAAATGTGCATGCATGCTAGTCTGTGTCAACCAACATGAATTATCAAGCCAAACTATACTGATTGAAACAAACAAGAAAGTGTCCACATTGGTGACAGAGTTCCATGTACCCCAAACAGCATTTTAGTGTCCTTAGTTATGTCCAAATGAGAATCGGGAAGTTTGTTGGTGGAAGTTTATATGACATAGATGTTGGAGTATCTCATCTTGAAAAGTCAATATCAGGCCCAAAATGTAGTCTGTTTTGGAAATGTGAATATGTTTTTGCTCTGTAATGAGGTGGGTTAGAAATGTATCAAGGGCCTATATATTTACTCAAGCTGTTAAAAGCATTTGTCAATCCACCACAAAACTAAATGTAGTAAATATCTTTAACAGCATAGGTATGTACATAGTGGTCAAAGGAAACCGGCTTTCAGTTTTTAGACAATTTTTGTACATTACACTGTTTGTTGATACACATACATATGTAACTTTTGGTAAATGTACATAATGCAGATTATTTAACCCCGCAAATACACTGCACAGATGTATTTCTGGATACTGTGAGCTTTGGGGACATAAGTTCAGTATTCTAAACAACAAAGCCCTAGAAATCAGAGGCGAGAAATCGTTCATGCAAAAAAATAAAAGTGGATAAGAGACAACGGCATACATAATGTAGGAACTAGTATGGGGATGTTCTAGACTGTGAGCAAATGGTTTGTGGAAATCTTCCCTACATGCACGAGATACTGATGATAAAAAAGCCATGTTTGACCGCCTTGAAGCTGGTTAAATATGTAACCTTGGAAAATGTTTTGTGAGCCAAGTTTGTGTTCAGTTCTGTTTACACAGATTCATTCAAACTGTTGTATCTGTGTTTTCAGCATCATCTGGGCAAGGTGAAGGTGACATTGGCCATGTTGGTGGAGAAGAAGTTCACCACTGTGGTTCCTGTGTAGACATCTCTGAGGGACCCAGTCACATGGAGGGTGAGGGAAGTGGCACGGAGGTCACCAGTGATATATCACCTTCTAAGGCCTCCACAGAAGTTCAGTCCCTAGTGGTGGCGGATCCTACTGTGATGTTACCACCTGCATTGTTGTCCACTACCCTCTTTCCCATCTCCACCCTCCTTCCCAGTTGGCCGTACCTGCCCCCCTAAAACGGGTGGTGTCACCTTCGAAGCAGGCACCTCCTCCCTACCCAGACACCACAACCTTCACCACCACCACAAGCATATCTACAGACACCACACCCACATGCATAGACACTACCACCACTTTTGCAGATACCACACCCACTACCATAGACATGCACAACCACCACTCCCGCAGACACCGCACCCACTACCACACAAAGATGCACAACCACCTCACCCGCAGACACCACACCCACCACCACACAAGCATGCACAGCCACCACTAGCGCACCCAAAGACACTACATCCACCACCACACAAGCATGAACAACTACCATCACACACACATGCACCAGAACCACACACACAGCACCTCCATATCATACCCATCCACACACACATTAGGCATTTACAAGCACTGTATACAAATGCCCACACTCACCCAGACACCCAGAAAGAAACACAAACCAAAACTTACACCACATACACCAGACCCACAAACAACTTTACCATCAACAGACACATGCACATCACCCACTGCCACTCCCTCTACCTACCAAACCCAACTCCCTGCCAACCAGCCTAACCATTTTCTTAAAGATGACCTTTCATTTGCATTGGCCCTGACCCCTTCCACATCCCACACCACCCCTCCCAAACATATTACCACCCCTCCCACATCCAAACCCACCCCTCCCACATCCAAACCCACCCATAACAAATCCAAACCCACTCTTCCCAAATCTAAACCTACCACTACCAAAACCAAGCCCACCACTCCCAAGAATCCCCCCACGCCCAAGAAAGATCAGTGAGGTACCTGCTCTCTGCCCAATGGAGGTCCCTTCCTGAGGAGGTTGTATTTATCAGTGCAGTAGGAGGCAAGCTCTGGGCATGCAACCCAGGATTGGGAGAATTAATATTTATCAGGCTTTTTGGCAAATGTATTTGCTTCAATATATATATTTTGAGAAAATTAGCTCAATTTTCTATAAATTTTTTTATTTTCTTTACAATACTTTTGTCCTGGCATTAATTTTGCAATTGTTATTAATTGTTTGCTGATAAGGTTATTTCATTTTTTATGACACTTACGTGTGTTGTACATTTGTGATGGACATGTTATTTCTGGTGCAAGCATTCATCATGTCGCTGGACACTTTAACAAAATTTTTAATGTTTCTCTTATTTTGCCTAGAGACTGCATGTGTGTTTATTTAAACATGATTTGTTACTAATATACACATATGCATTACACAGGAAAAATGACACTTAAAAGTTAAAACACATTTAATTTTTGACAGAAATTATACATACCTAGGGGACATGTGACCTTCATACATCTTAGACACGTTTGGAGTTTAAAGCTAACATTGGTTGTACATTCTGTGTACGCTCACTTGTTGCATCCTGTAGTGCAATTGCTACTGGGTTTATGTTCCAAATTACGTGTCCTGTTTATGTAAAGGTTATGGTAGTTTTGGGTAAATTATTGCACACACCTGTATGAAAACATTTCTATTTTTGATTTATGTGACTTTTTGTGTAGTTGTCCATCGCCAAGGAGTCAGTTAGTACCAGGTTGGTGAGTGCTACTAATCTATTGAGGTGCTTTTTTATTTGAATCAAACTACGGCATTACACACACATATGCCTTGCACATTATTGTACTATTGTTTGCAAATATTTTTTAAACATGCACAAGCCTAGTGCTAATGTACACCGACAATTCTGAGGATGACACTTTATGATTGGCTTGGCGGTAAAGGTGTCTGGAGTCCCGCCGCCAGCCACTTTTGACTATGAGGCCATCGACGTGGGTAAAGATTCATGGCGGTAACAACAGTTCGTTGGTGGTCTTTCGTCTATGGGACCGCCAATATCTAAATTGAATGGGTGGATCACCAAGGCAGCGGACAGGAAATCCGACTGAAAATCAAAGGCGGACAGTTACCGCCAAGTTCTAAATCAGTCCCTATATTTTAATCAGCCTTGCAAGGCATTCATTATTAGCTCATTTACAAAGGCTCTCAAATACCTACACTCTAAGGCATTGTATACTTCGCCATTATGCCTGTTACATTACTTTTTTAAATAAAATGTAATTCCTTTTTTTCTCTGTAATACATTCATTTGCTACACCAAGCGGCAGTTCTAGGTAAACATTCACTACTAATAACTGCTTACCTTTTATACCTACAAGCCAACTCAGCATTAGGTTGGTTTTGCACATTGCATCTTTACAGCCACTTGACAATTTATTTAATTTATTTTTGCACCACAAAAGTTAACACACTCATTTGCTTTAAATCAGAGGTATCCAAAATGTAACTACAAGGGCCAGGTAAATACTCAAATAATAAAATGTGCTTCCCAGACACCTTTAGCTTTCTACACCATGCCAAATATCAGAATAATGTTTTATGCATGGACACATTAAGTAATGTGCACAGAACACAAGATAATGTTAAAATACCAGGACTTCTTTCTTCTTTCCTTGCTACTTTATTTCGTATCGCTTCCTTCTTGCCTTTCTTCATCCTTCCTTTGTTGCTTTCTCTTTTCTTCTTTTGATCCTTTCTTTCCTTTATTGTTCCCTCCTCACTTTACTTTTTCATTCCCACTTTCTGTCCCACTCTTTCCTTCATTTTCTTCAATAATTATTTCCTTTCTCTTTCTTTCCTTTATCTTTTTTCTTCCTTCTGTCCTTTATTTTTCCTAATATCTTTAATTTGTTCATTCTCTTCTTGTTTCTTTCTTTCTTATTCCTTCCTTCCTCTTTCCTTACTCCCTTCACTCTATTCTTTATCTTTCTTTTGGCCCTTCCTTTTGCTCTTTTTTTTTATTTATTCCTTTTTTCATTTCTCTTTCATTCTTTCTTTCCTTCCTTCCTTTTATTTTTCATATCTTCCTTCATCTTTCATTCAGTCATTCTTACCTTTCTCATTCACCCCATCTTTTCTAGCCTTCTCTTTTCCTCCACCTGTCTATCGTTAATTTTCTTTCTTTTCTCTTGACCCTTGTTTTGCTTTTTTCTTTATCTTTCATTTATTCAATCCTTTGCTTCATCCCTTCCATCCTACTTTCTGCTGTTGTTCCTTATGTCTGTCCTACCTGCCTTCCAACCTTCCTTTCTTCTTTCCTTTTTTCTTTCCTTCTTCTGGTATTTCCTTTATTCTGTATTTCTTTTCTTTCATTAATACAATGTTTCATTTTTCTTGCTTTCCTTCTTTCCTTTCTCTGTTCTAACCATTCTTTTTTTGCTTTCTAATTCCTTTAGTCTTTATTTCCTTTTATCCTTCCATATTTATTTTTTGCCTCTTTCTGACCTCTATCTTTCCTTATATCTTTCTTTCAATTTTTCTCACTTTCCTTCCATCTTTCTTTCCTCTTTAATTACTTTTTTCTTGCCTTCCTTTTCTTTCCCGTCTCAGTCTTTCCTTATTTGCTTTCATTTCTTCCTTCCTTCCTCATTCCTTAATCTCTTGTTTCCTTTCTCTTTACTTCCATCTTTCCTTTCCTTCACTTTCTTTTATCCTTTCTTGAGTCTTTCTTTTCTTTGTTTTTCCTTCCTTAATTCCTTGCTTCTTTTTCCTTTCTCTTTCATTCTATCCTTCTTTCCAATTTCAGTTATTTTTTCTTTACTCCCATCTTTCTTTACTTTCTCATCCCTTCCTACTTTCATTCTCTTTCTTCCTTCTATCTTTACTTTCTTCTGTCCTTTCTTCTTTCCCTCATCTCTTCTGTGCTTTCTTCCTTTTTATTTCATTCTTTCCTTCCTCGTTCTTTCTCTTATTTCTTTCTTTCTTTCCTTCCTTATTTTCATTCTTGCTTCCTTCCTTTTATTACTTCAGTATTTCCTTTAATTTATGTTTCCTTTCACTTTCATCATTTCGTTATTTCCTTTCTTCCCTCTTATCTATTTTGTTCAATCCTTCTTTCCTTTCGTTTTTCTTGCTTATGTCCTATCTCTTTCCTTCCATCTTTATTTCCTTCTTTCTTTCCTTTCTTTCTTTCCATCTTTCTTTCCTTTCTTGTTGCTTTAGTCTGTCCTTTCAACATCCTTTTCTTTCTCTTTCATTTCTTCTTTCTTACCTTCCTTCAACCTTTTTACCTGTCACTTTGCTTTTATCTTTCTTAATTCCTTCATGCCAGTGTTCTGACTTTATTCAAATTGCACATTTAATTGGCTATATCCAATTGTCAAGGACTAACTTACTTATAAGTCCCTTGTAGATGGTACCCAGGGCATGTAAAACTGAGTGTCCACTCAGGGGTGCAGGACTGGTTGTGTTACCCAGTGTGTGACAATATACAAAATGCTCCCAGCCTGCCACTGCAGGGTGGAAGGAAAATTTTTCACTATCAAATCTATTTTGCTATTTAACCCAATGGCAAAGCCACTCTATCCCTCAACAATATAAATATCTCCCCTAAGGCCCTAAGGAAGACCTATGGAACCCTAAGGCAGGGAGCTGTATTTTTTTAAGTAGGACGTATATTTTTAATATTTCTTAACAGCAACACTTCCAAATTGTAATTTTGCTGTGGATAAAGTTAGTAGCCTATTGGCTAAAACAGGGTTACAGGTAGGCACCCTAACTCGGATAACTCCTGTATAGGACTACCTAACCGGGTCATGTAAGGTATCAAATTATTTGTGGCATTAAACCCAACCTGATGCCCCGATCGAATTTAGTACCACAATTAAAGTTTAGCAACTTTTAGAAAGTTGCCCCTCTGTACTCCAGCTAGCTCAGCAGCCTCCCAAAGGCCCTAGCACATAGACAGCTTTCTGACCACCAGAGGAGGTGAACCATTTCCAGGCCCAAGAACAAGGTAGTTGACGCACAGCAATGTGTTAGCTCCTGTCTGAGGAGGCCACTCAGGGTGTTAGCCCAAAGGGCAATCTTAAAAGGGGAAGCCGCCTTTGTGAAGAAAGTAGCGTCAATACCACTGAGCAGGATGAAGTTTGTTTCTGCAGAGAAATTGGAGATAGGACCTTGGAGGGAAAACTAGCCCCCAAACCAGTTTTACCATGGGCATGTAGTCCTCTGGTAGCCACACCTCTAGGGTGGGTTACCAAGCTCCTAATGACTGAGGAAGGGTTGTGCCATCTGGAAAGGGTCAGGAATGTGGCACTCTGGGGTAGCCAGATGCCACAAATCACAGGAACTTCATCACTAGGTAGGAGGGGACCCAGTAGCCTATTGGCTAGTAACTGCACAGACCCCTCAGGGCACTTTCTTGGGATAAATATGGTATGGCACACCTGCAGCCGTGACTCGTGAGGGGAAAATGGGCGGGGCGACCAAAAAAAAAATACTTTTTTTTTTTTAAACGTACCTTCCTAGCCCCACCGCTCCTCTGGCTCCAGTACTTGCAGGCACAAGTTCCCAGCCTGCCCTGCGGCAAATCTTAATGTTGCTTTCATGTAGCATGAAAGCAGCGTTAAGATTGGATGAAACACCCTGGCTGGGCACACCAAGGCAGAGTGGGAGCCTCTGCCTGCTCTCTCCAACCGGGCAACCAGGTGCCAGATTGGAGAGAGTCCAGTGCGCATGTGTGTTTGGCCGGTCTGAGACGGCTGGCCAAACATACATGCACACTGAGGGGGAGTGCATCCCTGTCATCACATGTGGTCCCACCTCTTTTTCACTAAAACTATAATAAACATAGTTTATTATGGTTTTATTGTAAAAGGTTTGCAGCTGCAGCTGGCGGGGGGATAACACTCCTGCGCCATAGTGGAGGAGTTGCCCCTGAACACCTGGCACTGTGGCTCTGAAATCATGTTGGAATTTGAGAAAGGATCAAAGAGGACGGCCCTGCTGCCCCTGGACTCGCACAGAGAGGCTGCATTTTTCGGAAGGATGCACCTGTTGCACTTTGGGCTTGCATAGCTTGCACCTTGACTGCGATTCCTGGTTCTGGAAAAAGTTGGTTCCCAGCCCCAACCTACAGCAGTGACTCCAAGCATCAGTTTGCTGATCTCCTGGAACCAGCTCCAGGGACAAAAGAGCTGAAGAAGCCCAAACCAACAACTTGTAGCCACGGCAGAGGTTTTGCTGCTGCCAGTCGCTGGACACCCAAAAGGGCAAATCCATAGTAAAAATCTGCACCCCCCCCTTGCATATTTTGCCCCAACCACGGTGCAGACTGACCAATAAACCAGCGTTGACTGCCCTGCTACTGCAAAGTAGAGGACTTCAAAGGACCCCTATCTCTGTGGCCAAGTTCACTCCACTTCATCCGTGAACCGAGGAGCACTCACAAAGACACCCTCCTCGACCGCACCACAACCGGAGCATCTTTCGCCTGCATCCCTCAGCATCAGAAAAAAACAAAAAGGGAGCACCCTGCCTCACACTCCAGCATGCAGTCAGCCCCAGTGCATCATGGTAAATGCAGTACAAGTTCGTTTTTTTAATCATAAAGTAAAGTAAAGTTTTTCACCTTAGTAGGTGCAGCAATGCTGTAAATCTCTGGACACGTGTTTCTGGGTAAGCCTTCATCAGCAGAGAGCAGCTTTGTCTGTGGGGTTGTGGGAAATGCTGCCAAAAGTCCCCTCAGGTTTGTGTACCACTCACTGGCAAACAGCCTCAGGACCACTCCAATAATGTTTATGGCGGTTGACTTGTAAAGTTTGGATCTTGCTTTAAAAATGCTCTACTGGCCAGGTAACTGTCCAAATTGTCCACCCTGGCTCCCTTGACCTCTGTCCTGCCAGAAACGGTCATCTTGCTTGGGCTGAAGTAGACAAACTAACTGTTTTAAGCTTTCAAAAGTTTCCAGCATTTTTGTTGATCATTGCTTGTTTGCAGTTGCATTTGAAAGTGATAATGCCTTCTAAAATCTGTATCGATAGAACCGTCTAGTGAATTTTGCTCATCAAGGACTCATAAAATTAATAAAAATGTAATCTATTTTTGTGAAATGGCGTCTTCTTTCATGTGTTGTGACTTTCTTATTTCGTTGTTTCATGCTGTTAAATTTTTTACAAATAGTTCCTTTACCAAGCTTTAATGCTCGCAGCCACAGCTACCCAGGGTTGTGCTTACGGTTAAGTAAACAAGACCGATTGGACCCAAGATGGTATCTGCGAGTGTACTGCATGATAAGGCGCCACCCCCTTATCATACAGTACACCTAAATCCTCACATAACTGATTTTTTTTCTTTGCAGAAAAAAAAATAATAATATGGTTAGATGAATACCTTACTACCTTTATACAGAACTAAAATAAATTATTAATACAATTATACAAGCTAAATATCAACAATGAAGTGAAAACTTTAACAACAGAGGAAAGGGGTAACAATGCTTACCAAATATGGCAAACAAAACAAAATGTTTAGACCATTGGTCTGAAGGAACCATTAACTTCCATTAGAATTAACACATTTTAAACTGGATGAATGCTAAAATTAGAGGTGGTCGAGTGTAGAAAAGTCACAACATGGGAATCAGTAAAGCAGGTTTATTCATTACCCTAAAATGCCTAGAGTGCTACAACTGACACCCCTCCCCTCAACTGCCTAAATCCCCTTAACATTTCACAGTAAGCACTGGGTTCCACGCGCTCACCGGCATAGTGAAAATAAATAAGAGACACCAACAGTTAACTAACATAAGTGCATCAAAGGCAATGTTTACATAAATATCAAGATATTACATCATCTCCCTTTCTTCAGAGAATTTACATCACAAACCCATGCATTTGGAAGGCATTCCTACGTTACATGTAGGTCTGCAAATTGATGCATCTTGAATAGCCATCCTTTGTTCATAACTATTTACACCAGAACTTTGGATAACGTGATGACACAGCTCCATTGGTGTGTTCTTGGGAACATGTACATGTGCCAGACAAATTTGACTGTACATCCTGATCACCTTTAGTACCTTCGCTATCCATAGTTTTCCTAGAATCTTCCATCACATTGGAAGCCATGCGAGTAGCGTGTGACATGTTCCACCAAACTCCATTTTCTAAGAGAATGGCAGACCCTGATGTTTTGATGACTCTATTTGGTTCTCCAAATTTAGTTACATTTGTACTAGATCTAGGACATTTGATTCTCACATAATCACCAATGTTTACCTTTGTTTGAGCCACAGCCTTTCTCGTGTCATAATACTTCTTAATTTTGACTTGCTTGTCAGACCCATAAACAATCCTGTAAAGCCTCCCTTACATGTATCTTATTTCTCAAGGCCAACTGAATAGTCTCCTTAATAATACGGTTAGCTCACTTCAACTGGCCACTTTCTTGGGGATGATATAAGGATACTTACAATGGTCAATTCCTGAAGCTTGCAAAAATGCTTTTATTTCCACTGACAAGAATTGAGACCAATTGTCACTCACAATACAGCGAGGTATACCTTCCCTGGCAAAAGCAGTTTTAAGAAGTGTAATCACCTTGCTCATGGTGAGATTCTCCATGAATTCGAAAACAATCTATTTACTTTAATAGTCTATACATGCAATAGCAAACTTCATTTCATTTGGCAATTTGTACACTGGGCCAATATAATCAATCCCAGTTTTGTGACATGGTCCCTCTGGAAAAGGTTTAGGGGTTAAAGGACAAGATCTTGTACATAAGATTTTATCAGCGTCCTGACAAACACAACAATTATGCACCATTCTCTCCACATCACAGTCCATACATGGCCACCAATACTCAGAGCTCAACCTTTTTTTTGTTCCAGTCATACCCATGTGGCCTTCATGAGCTAATGTGAGAAGTTTGGCCTTAAGAATAGAAGGTGGTACCAATCTATCATTTCTCATAATGACAAGTCCTATGAGTGTCAATTTATCATTCATTTTCCAATGAAGTCTCAAGGAATCTTCCAACATTTTTTCTTTGGGCCATTCTCTAACAATATACTCAGACACAAGATGATATTCAGCATCATCACTAATGGCTTCAAGCTACTGCTGTTTACTGATTGCACACATCTCTTCCACTTCATCTAACAAGTAAGCACCAGCCAGGTCACTATTCATTTCATCTTCCTCATTGTCATTACAAAGCAAGGGAGATAAGTAGTCAGCTATGACATTAGACTTTCCCGGCAGATACTCTACATCAAAAACATATTCATGTAATTTACATGCCAATTTGGTTATACGTGGAGACACCTTATCAATACTTCATTTACTTAATATTCTTACTAATGGCTTATGGTCAGTGTGAATTAGAAAATGTTGGCTCCACTAAAACGTTTACATTTTGCCACTGCCCACACACAAACCAATAACTTTGCATAGAGTTTGCACAATCCTAAGAATGACCTCAACTCATCCTTATTCGCAAACTTTTGAGTGTTGACAATTGATACAAAGAGACAGGGTTTTGGTTTGACAATTTCAGCACATATGGTGTGGCTTAGGTAAGTTTCTTCGGGCCAGATGTAGCAAGCAGTTTTACCCATTCTGTGTCTATGGGAAAATGTGTTCGTACATATGGCCCTTCATTCCTAAAAAACTTGCATTTGTCCTTACGAAGAGCTAGACCACTCTTCTGTATGTATCTAAACACCTCCCTCAGAAAAACAAAATGTCATCTTGTAATGCCCTTATTCCTGACATTCCATCAGATAACTTAGTCATTATTTTTTTTAACACAGCAGATGCTGAACATAATTCAAAAGGCATATGGTGGAACCTAAATGATCCCATTGGTGTGTTAAATGAAGTGAGATTATGTGAGTCTGGATGTAATAACACATGGTGGTATGCCGTGGTGAAGTTTAATGTACAGAATACTTTAGCATTGGCAAGAGTTGCCATTCATTTATTAGTATTCGGTAAAGTTTTGTTTTTATGTCCACTTGACAATTCAATTGTCTTAAAGTGATACACAGCCTAATTTCACCAGATTTTTTCTTGGCAACAACAGCTGGAGATAATCAAGACAATGAATCCACAGGTTCAAATATTCCCTTTTTCTGCAACTTATCTAGATTGTTCTTTACTTCTTCCCTGACGGACAATGGTAAGTTGCAAACTTTTTGATTTACAGTAATGGCGTTGTCCTTAAGTTTAATCATGAGCTGGAAGCCCTTCAAATATCCTAATTCTGCATTGAAGACAGCTTCAAACTCTTGTAATACTTCTTCAGGATGTGCTTGTATGTCTTTTTAATGCAAACACATATGGTGCCTTACAAGGATTTATCATCATACGTAGTTGTTTCTGTTCATACCAACCAAGAATGTTAATTTCTTGATACATCACATATATTTTTCTTCTCATTACTCTGTCTTAGAAGTTGATACTAGCTTCAAATGCTTGTTGAAGTTGAATTTTATGTCCTCCATATGCTCCTTGCACAATTCTACTCTGCTGTAAAGATGACTCGTTTGGTATTTGGTCATACTCCTTTCTCAATATGATTGTTTTACGACACCCAGTATCCACCAATATTTCCAACTTGTGACCATCTACTTGAAACATGCATAGAGGTTGATCTTGGAGATCTAGTTCATTGATTAGATTGACCATCTATTTTGAGGCCCTCATTAGGAGGCTGGCCGTCATCAGACGGCCAGCCTCGCCATGATGGTCTTACAGCCGTGGACCCGGCGGGAAAGACCGCCACATCACAAGTTCTGGGGTTTGGCAGCCACCAAACCTCCACAACGCCACCTGGCCCGCTGGTGAGCACCTGAACGCCACCTGGCCCGCTGGTGAGCACCTCCAACTTGGTGGCAGGCTTCAGCCTGCCAGCCGGATTGCAAGGCTGCAGACCGCCAGGCTTTCAATGGCAGTCACCCACCACGAAAACCCTGGCGGAAACGCACCCGGCAACTGGAATCCCTATTCCTGTCGCCAGTACACGCACCTCCACACATCCACACACATGCAGACACCCCTCCACCCGTCCACACACTTACAAACACCCCCGCCCCTTCATGCATTCACATAGACACCCCTCGGCATACGCATACATTCACACAGACATCCCCACTCACTTGCATACATGCAGACACACACACCCATTCACTTGCATACATGCAGACACACACCCCCATTACCTCGCACATAGACGCATGCAAACTTTCACATTCAGTCACTCACACACGCACACACAGACACCCCCAACCGTACGCACTCCTTCTGCGCCTTGCAGAATTCCTCCCTAGTTGGCCCACCCTCCCATTGCTGGCCAGCAAGCTCAGACAGGTTACCCAGGGCGGCAATATCTTCCCTAGTTGGCTCAGGGGCCTACTCTCCTGGGAGCCCATCAACCACCGCAGGAATATCTGGGCCCGGTTTCCCACACCCTTTGCCTCTCCTCTGTGCAGCTGTCTGGGCCACAGTTCCAGGCTCCAGATGCCCTTGACTCCCTTCCTGGGCAGCCATGGACTGTGTGGTCATGCAGACCCATTCAGGCAAACCTAACATCTCCAGGTGGGATCTGAGCTCTAACTCCTTCCAGGCAGAGTACTCAAGATTATTGCCTAGCAGACAATCTACAGGCATGGCAGGACTCACAGCTACTTTTAGAGTACCAGAGACCCCCCCGCCCACTCAAAGGGAACCAGAGCTACCGGTAGGTGGCTCTCGCGATTGTCAGCGACTATGACCTGGTTAAATGTAATAGGGATGACCTGCTCTGCTGACACCAGCTGACCCCTGACAGTAGTCATACTGGCTCCTGTGTCATGCAGAGCCTCCACCCTTTGCCCATTAATGGTGACCCACTGCCTATACTTGGAAGTATTGGCAGGCATGTGGGCTTTTGGCACCATTTCCTCATCTCCCAGGGATACTAGGGACACCTCTATCTGTTCACCAAAGCTAACTGGGACTATCCCCCCCCGAGAGCTACACTAGCCAACCCAGGTGGCTACCCTCCAGTGTGGGGTTGAGCCCTCTTGGGACACTGAGAGTCGCCCTTATAGTGTCCATGCTTGAAGCACTTTGTCTCCCCCCTCTTTCTTCTGGTGGGAACCCTGACTACCTTTGTGGGTGTCCCCCCGGTACCTTCTGGGACACTCTGGTGCTAACCCAGAGGTCCGCCTCTTCAGCAAGCTTTCTAGGTTCAGTCAGCTTACTGTCAACTAGGTGCTGGCGCAACTCTGTAAAGCAAATACTGGACATATGCTCTTTCAGGATCAAATTATTTAACCCCCAAATAGTCATCTACTTTACTGCCCTGCACCCATCCATTTAGTGCCTTACTGGAGAAATCAAAAAAGTCTACCCAGTTCTGTGTGGAGAGTTTGGTGCTGTCCCTGAACCTCTGATGGTATTTCTCAGGGGTCAGCCCAAACTTGGCAAGTAAAGCAGTTTTCATGGGTGCGTATGTGTTTTGATCCCTTGGATCCAATGCAAGGGGTGTGTCCCTCCTACCTACTGGTACATACCACCACAAGGCTGCCCCCCATTGCACTTCAGAAACCCCATTAGCCCTTAGTGCAACTTCATAAGCAGCCAACCACTTATCTATGTCATCTCTCACCACATAACTTGGCACCACATTCTTGGGTATACAAACCTTCCTTTCCCTAGCAGGTCCTGCATGTATGCTGCCACCATCACTGCTGGACCCAGACTGCCTTGCCTTGATATCCAGCTCTTTGAGACTCAGTTCATGAGCCAACAAAAGTTTCTTTCAGCCAAAGCTCTCTCAGCTTCAGCGTGTTTGGCTGCTCTTTCAGCCTCTCTTTCTGCTTTCCTCTCTTCTACCTCCATGTTTAACCTTGGCATTTGCAGTTGAAATTATCTCTCCTCCCTCCTTTCCTCTGTGGTCAGGCCATAGCTAGAGACACTGCTCCCCGGTTTAGCAGGGGGCACAATTCCAGGGGTAACATCCTCTACTGTTGACAAAAAATACTCTGAGGGGCCATCCTCTGGCTCCTCCTCCTCAACATCCTTTTCTGAATGGGCTTCTGCCCAGATCCTCAGCACCTTTTGGTATTCCTCCTTTCTGAAGGCACCCGGGTAGGTACTCCCACCCCCTTGCAGAACCTCTTCAACTGGTTAACAGTGTAAGCCTCCAGCTTGGCTAGGTCAAGTTCTCCAGCTCCTGCTTGAGACCCAGCCAGAGACATGTTGAATGAGGATTACGTTAAAAATGTCGGGGAGTAAACAAAATTGCAGAAAAAGATGAAAAAAATCAAGTTGACCTTCAACTGTGGGTAGGTAGTGTACACGTAGCTATTGTATATCCCTGCACAAATACAAGTCCTATCCTCACCGCTGATCACCAATGTTAGAAATGGGGTCTTTGGTTGGCAGTCAGGTTACCCCATGTCCAAGCAAGGACCCCCACTCTAGTCAGGGTACGTCATACACAATCCAAAGCATCCTGTGCCCATCCTCTGGTAGCCTGGCACTGAGCAGTCAGGCTTAACTTAGAAGGCAATGTGTAATGTACTTGTGCAATAAATCATGCAATAACACAGTATAAACACCACAAAAATACACCACACATGTTTAGAAAAATATAGAATATTTATCTGGATAATATAAGGTCAAAACAATCAAGATTTGATAAGTACACGTTGAAATATCACTTTAGGAAATGATAAAAAAAGAGTCTTAAGTTCTTAAAAGCAATAAGTGTCTCTTGCAAGCACAAAGTACCTGGTTTGCGCCTAAATTATCCGCAAGGAACCGCAGGGGAGGAGATGCACAGAAAACTGTGAGGTGTGAGTCGGTTTCTCCGGGTGCACACAGATGATGCGTCGATATTTTCCACACAGCAAGGGCCTTGCGGCGATTTCCGGCGCGCGTACTTGGATCCTCTTTGGGTTGCAGGGTATTTGGAAACCCCGGGGATGATGCGGAGGGCGTCCTAGGCATGCAGGAGATGGAGTCACAGGGAGCTGCATACTGGTGACATCGCATACTGGTGACATGGCATATTAAGCACTTATGATAGAGTTGATGTTTTAGACTTTACATTGGTAAGTTGGTACAATGACAAAATGGGAATGAGCATCTGGTCCAAAATGACTGAAAACGTTTACAATGGTATCATTTTCTTATCTGAAACATGTTAGAAATATGTTTTCACAGCAAGATTCAAGTCAATTTATGTAGACAGTATCAGATTGGCATGAAGCCTTAGTCTTTCACAAATGTGCATGTATGCCAGTCTGTGACAACCAACATGAATTATCAAGCCAAACTGTATTGATTGAAACAAACAGGAAAGTGCCCACATTGGTGGCAGAGTTCCATGTACCCCAGACAACATGTTTGTGTCCTTAGTTATGTACAAATGAGAAATGAATTATACTTAGAGGGAAATTTGTTGGTGGAAGCTTATATGACATAGATGTTGGAGCATCTCATCTTGAAAAGTCAATATAAGCCAAAAACATTGACTGCTTTGGAAATGTGAATATGTTTTGCTCTGTAAGGAAGTGGGTTAGAACTATATTAAGGCCTATATATTTACGTTGAAGCCATTTGTCAATCCACCACAAAACAAAATGTAGTAAATATCTTCAACAGCACAGGTATGTACATAGTGGTCAAAGGCCCCCGGCTTTCAGTTTTTAGACAATTTTTGTACATTACACTGTTTGTTGATACACATTGATACATATGTAACTTTTGCTAAATGTACATGATGCAGATTATTTATCCCTGTAAACACACTGTACAGATGTATTTCTGGATACTGTGAGCTTTGGGGACATAAGTTCAGTATTCTAAACAACAAAGCCCTAGAAATCAGAGGCATGAAATTGTTCATGCAAAAAGATAAAATTGGATAAGAGACAAGGGCATACATGATGTAGGAACTAGCATGGGGAAGTTCTAGACTTTGAGCAAATGGTTTGTGGAAATCTTCCCTACATGCATGAGATACTGATGATAAAGAAGCCAAGTTTGACAGCCTTGAAGCTGGTTAAATATGTAGACTTGGCAATTTGTTTGTGAGCCAAGTTCATGTTCATGTTCAGTTCTGTTTACCAAGATACATTCAAACTGTTGTATCTGTGTTTTCAGCATCATCTGGGCAAGGCAAAGGTGACATTGGCCATGTTGGTGAGGAAGACGTTGGCCACTGTGGTTCCTGTGCAGACATCACTGAGGGACCCAGTCACACGGAGGGTGCGGGAATTGGCACGGAGGTCACCAGTGATATATCATCTTCTGAGGCCTCAACAGAAGTCCAGTCCTTAGTGGTGGTGGATCCTACTGTGATGATACCACCTGCATTGTTGTCCACTACCCACGTTCACATCTCCACCCTCCGTTTTGCTCCCTCCCAGTTGGCCGTACCTGCCCCTCTAAAACGGATGGTGTCACACTCGAAGCAGGTACCTCCTCCCTGTCCAGACACACCCTTCAACACCACAAGCATAAATGTTTTTCTTATTTTGCCTAGAGAATGCATGTGTGTTTATTTTAACATGATTTGTTACTAATATACACATATGCATTACACAGGAAAAATTACACTTTAGAGTTAAAACACATCTAATGTTTGACAGAAATTATACATACTTAGGGGACATTTGACCTTCATACATCTCAGACACGTTTGGAGTTTAAAGCTAACATTGGTTGTACATTCTGTGTACACTCACTTGTAGCATCCTGTAGTGCAATTGCTACTTTATATTGGGTTTATGTTGTTCAAATTAGGTGTTTATGTAAAGGTTATGGTAGTTTTGGCTAAATTATTGCACACACCTGTATGGACACATTTCTATTTGGGATTTATGTGACTTTTTGTGTAGGTGTCCATTGCCAAGGAGGCAGTTAGTACCAGGTTGGTGAGTGTTACTAATCTATTGAGGTGTTTTTTTATTTGTATCAAACGATGGCATTACACAGACATATGCCTTGCACATCACTGTACTATTGCTTGCAAATATTTTTTTAAACATGCACAAGGCTAGTGCTAATGTACACTGACTATTCCGAGAATGACAGTTTGTGATTGGCTAGGCGGTAAAAGTGTCTGGAGTCCCGCCGCCAGACACTTTTGACTATGGGGCCATCAACGTGGGTAAAGATTCATGGCGGTGACAACTGTTCGTTGGCGGACGCTCGACTATGGATACGCCAGTATCTAAATTGAATGGGTGGACCACCAAGGCAGCAGAGAGGAAATCTGACTAAAAATCAACAGCGGACAGTTACCGCTAAGTTCTAAATCACCCCCTATGTTTTAATCAACCTTGCAAGGCATTTTTTATTAGCTCATTTACAGAGGCTCTTAAATACCTACACTCTAAGGCATTGTATTCTTCGCCTTTATGTCTGTTACATTACTTTTTTAATAAAATGTAATTCCTTTTTATCTCTGCATTACATTCATTTACTACACTAAGCTTCAGTTCTAGGTAATCATTCACTACTAATAACTGCTTACCTTTTATACCTACAGGCCAACTCAGCATTAGGTTGGTTTTGCACATTGCATCTTTACGGCCAGTTAACAATTTATTTAATTTACTTTCGCACCACACTAGTTAACACACTCATTTGCTTAAAATCAGAGGTATCCAAAATGTAACTACAATGGCCCGGTAAATACTTTAGTTCTCAAATAATAAAATGTGTTCCCCCGACACCTTTAGCTTTCTACATCATGCCAAATATTAGAAAATTGTTTTATGCACGGACACATTAAGTAATGTGCAAAAAACACAAGATATTGTTAAAATACCAGGACTTCTTTCTTCTTTCCTTGCTATTTTATTCCTTATCTCTTCCTTCTTGCCTTTCTTCGTCCTTCCTTTGTTGCTTTCTCTTTTCCTGCATGGAGCCTTTCTTTCCTTTATCTTTTCTTTCTTCCTTCTGTCCTTTATGTTTCCTAATACCTTTCATTCTTTCCTTCTCTTCTCGTTTCCTCCTTTCTTATTCCTTCCTTCTCCTTTCCTTACTCCCTTCACTTTATTCTTTATCTTTCTTTTGGTCTTCGTTTTACTCTCTTTTATTTTTTAATGTATTCCTTCTTTCATTCTCTTTTATTCTTTCTTTCCTTCCTTCCTTTTATTTTTCATATCTTTCTTCATCTTTCATTCAGTCATTCTTACCTTTCACATTCATTCCATCTTTTTTAACCTTCTCTCTTCCTCAATCTGTCTATCCTTCATTTTCTTTCCTTTCTCTTTACCCCTGTTTTGCTTTCTTTTCTTTCATTTCTTCTGTCCTTTGTTTCATACCTTCCATCCTGCTTTCTGCTGTTGTTACTTATGTCTGTCCTACCTTCCTTCCAACCTTCCTTTCTTCTTTCCTTTCTTCCTTTTTTCTTTACTTCCTCCAGTATTTCCTTTATTCTGTCTTTCTTTTCTTTCATTAATACATTTCAGTTTTCTTGCTTTCCTTCTTTCCTTTCTCTGTTCGAACTCTCTTTTTTGCTTTCTCATTCCTTCAGTCTTTATTTCCTTTTATCCTTTCATCTTTATTTTTTTGCCTCTTTCTTACCTTTATCTTTCCTTATATCTTTCTTTCCATTTTTCTCTCTTTCCTTCCATCTTTCTTTCCTCTTTAATTACTTTTCTTGCCTTCTTTTTCTTTCCCGTCTCAGTCTTTCCTTATTTGCTTTCATTTATTCCTTCCTTCCTCGTTCCTTAAGCCCATCCTTTCCTTTCTCTTTATTTCCATCTTTCCTTTGCTTTTTATCTTTTCTTGAGTCTTTCTTTTCTTTTTCCTTACTTAATTTCTTGCTTCTTTTTTCCTTTCTCTTCCATTCTATCCTTCTTTTCAATTTCAATTCTTTATTATTGCCTTCCATCTTTCTTTACTTTCTCATCCCTTCCTTCTTTCATTCTCTTTCTTCCTTCTATCTTTACTTTCTTCTGTCCTTTCTTCTTTCCCTCATCTCTTCTGTGCTTTATTCCTTTTAATTTAATTCCTTCCTTCCTCTTTCTTTTTCTTATTTCTTTCTTTCCTTCCTTATTTTCATTCTTGCTTCCTTCCTTTTTCCCTTCAGTGTTTCCTTTAATTTATTTTTCTTTTCTCTTTCATCATTTCTTTCTTTCTAATCTTCCCTCTTATCTATTTTGTTCAATCCTTCTTTCCTTTCTCTTTTCTTCCTTATGTCCTGTCTCTTTCTTTCCATCTTTCTTTTCTTCTTTCTTTCTTTCCATGTTTCTTTCCTTTCTGGTTGCTTCAGAAAGTCCTTTCAATATTCTTTCCTTTCTCTTTCATTTCTTCTTTCTTTCCTTCCTTTTACCTTTTTACCTTTCACTTCGCTTTTATCTTTCCTCCCTTAATTCCTTTGTGCTTCTCTTTATTTCCTCCAATCATCCTTCTTTACTTTCCATCTCTCTTTCTTTTCTCTTTTCTTTCTTTTCCCTTCCATTCTGACTTTCTTTGGTTATTTCCTATTTTCTCCCTTCTTTTCACTTCCCTTCTTTCTTTTTGCTTTCCTTCTGTCTTTCCTTACTTCATTCTTTACTTTGTATTTCATTCCTTCTTTTTTCTTTCTTTCCCTCTTTACTTTTTCCTTTTCACCATCCTTCTTTCATTCAATCTCCATTTCCTTTACCTTTCCATCTCTTTCCTTTTTTTCATTCCATACTCTTTCCTTTCTCTTTGTCTTCCTTAGTTCCTTAGTTTCCCTTTCTTTCAGTTTTATCTTCCTTCATTCTTTACTTTCCCTTACATTGCTTTCTTTCTTTCACTACTATCCTTTCTCATGCCTTCCTGGTTACCTTTTGCTGGTATTTCTTCCATCTTTCTTTCCAACGTTCTTTCTTTACTTTCTCATTTTTCTTCCTAATTTCATTTCTCTTTCCTTGTATTTCCATTTACTTTCTTAGTTCAGTTCTTTCCTTCTTTCCAGTCTTACTTCCTTCCATTTTACTTCCATCTGTCCTTCCGTCCTTCTGTCATTCTTTCATTTTTTTCTTTTCTTCCTACCTTTCTCTTTCCTTCCGTCTTCCTTTTTTCTCTTTCTTACATCTGTTTCCTTTGTCCTTCTTTCCTCTTTCTTTACTTCCTTCTTTCCTTTCTGTTCCAATCCTTTCCTTCCATCCTTTTTACTTTCTTATTCCTTTCTTATTTCCATTCTCTCTTATTCCATCCTTCCTTTCTTTTTTTACATTCCTTCCTCCTTTTCTTTCCTTCCTCTACTCCTTCCTTATTTCCATTCATTTTCCCTTCTCTTTTCCTCACATTCCTTCCTTCTGTCCATCCTTCTATCCTACATTTTTATTTTCTTCCTTGCTTTTTTGAACATTCATATTTTCTCCATTCTTTCTTTCCATACAACCCTTTTCTATTTGCTTACTTTCTTCTTTCCACTTTCCTTCCTTCCTTCATTCTTTCCTTTCTCTTTTCTTCCTTCTTTCCTCTCTCTTTCCTTCCTTCTTTATTTTGTCTTTCCTTCCTGCATTCCTTCTTTCTTTTCTTCCTTCCTTCTTTCATTTGTCTTACTGCCTTCTTTTCGTCATTCTCTCCTTTATATTTCCTTTCTTCTTTTTTCTTGCCTTTTGTTTCTTATCGCCTTCCGCCTTTCCTTTCTCTTTCCACCCTTTCTCAGTTCTTTTCTTTTTCCTTTCTTTGCCTTCTTTATTTGTCTCTTCTCTTTCTTCTTTCTTTACTACCTATGTTACTTTCTCTTTCCTTATCTCTTTTCTTCCTTCTATCTTTCCCTTTTTGTTTCTTCCCTTTGATTTCCCTTTCCTAACTTCCTTTAGCTTTCCTTCTTCATTTTCTTCCTCCATATTAGTGGGAGGTAAGCCAGTGGTGGCCCTAATGGACACAGGAGCCTCAATCAATATTATGGCTCTCCAAGTGATGAAGACACTTCACCTTAAACTGATACTTCACACCACCACTACCAAAGTGTTTGCTTTTGGGTCATCCATACCGCTTCCTCTGGCAGGAGTGTTCAGGACTGACATCACGCATGAGGCTCAGACCGTTAGCACCAACATCTACGTCACCAAGACTGGTTCAGGCATTCTGCTGAGTTGCCGGATGGCAGAGAAGCTGGGTCTAGTGTCATTTGCATTCAGTGTGCATCAAGAAAGTATTGAAGGGTTGATAGCTGAATACTCCCAGCTGTTCAATGGAATTGGTTGTTTGAAAGAAAGACTGATACATCTTCACATTGAAAAGTCCATACAGCCTGTGGCCCTGAAACATCGCAGGGTCGCCTTCCATTTACGCCCCAAAGTAGAGGAGGAGTTGCAAAAACTGGAAACAGCTGTTATCATTGAGAGAGTGAAGGGACCCACGTCTTGGGTCTCGCCAATTGTGGTCACCCGTAAGCCTAAACAGCCTGGGGAGGTGAGGATTTGTGTAGATATGAGGCTACCCAATGCGGCTATTCGTCATGAACACTACCTAACCCCAACCATTGACGACATTGTGGCCGAAGTGAGTGGATCAAGGTGGTTCTCAAAGATGGACCTGAGGGCAGGCTATCACCAACTCATACTTGACCCTGAATGCAGAGCAGTAACTACATTTTCCACCCACGTGGGGCTCCGCAGGTACACCCACCTCAGCTTTGGGATCGCCAGTGCCACCAAGGTTTTTCAGGACACTATCAAAGGGGTAGTAGCAGGACTAGACAGGGTCATTAATGTAACTGATGACATACTGGTACAAGCCCCTACTATGGAAGGAAGGACACCTTGACAGATTGTGAGCCACGTTCAAGCGACTACAAGAGCATGGCTTAACGCTGCACAGAGAAAAGTGTGAGTTATATCACTTCTCTGATAAAGGTGTAATGCCAGATCTGGAGAAGGTACATGACATTCAGATGGCGTCTGCCCCCACCTCGGGCACCGGTGTCCATAGCTTTCTTGGCATGGTCACGTACTGTGGCAGATTCATTCGGAATCTGGCATCTCTCACTGCTCCTCTCCAAGAACTGACAAAGACCAACACTCCCTGGGAGTGGGGACCCGCAGAGGAAAGTGCCTTCCGTGACACCAAGAAAGCACTGTCAGCTCATACTACGTTGAGGTACTTCAATCTGGCCAAAGAGTCTGAACTGGCGGTGGATGCAAGTCCGGTGGGACTAGGCGCCATTCTGTCTCAACATAGTGAACGAGGGGAGTGGGCACTGGTGGTCTATGCCAAGCCTTAACGGAGATGGAACGCTACTCACATATTGAGAAAGAGGTCATTGTGGTCCACTGGGGTTGTCGCCATTTTCACCTCTATCTATAGGGCCAGCCTCGCACAGTGGTGACAGACCACAAACCTCTTGTTCCTCTCTTCAACAGGTCCACAGCCACTTCTTCCCCTCAGATAGAAAAGTGGATTCTACAACTACAAGACTATCAGTTCAAGGTGCTTTATCGACCAGGATCCCAAAATCCCGCAGACTATCTTTGGAGGCATGCCAGACTGGCCTTAGCCCAGGAGGAGGGCGAGGCGGAAGCTGTGGAGGACTATGTCCGTCTGGTGGTCGAGCGATCGCGACCATTACCGGTGTTAATGCAGGAGTTCATGGAGGCCGCCCACGAGGATGAATGCCTCCAACTTGCCATAGGGGCTGTTCGTACAGGGAGGTGGCATGAAATGGTACACAATCTATCAAGAAGGACTGAGGAGGCTGGACAAACCTTAGCTGCTCTGCATCATGTCTGGCAGGAGCTGTTGGTATCGCCGGAGGGGTGTTTGCTCCGGGGCTACGACTGGTGGTTCCCTGGTCCTTGCAATCCCACATAGTGGATTTGGCTCATGCAGCTCACCAAGGAGTGATTAAGACGAAAGCCAGACTTCGCTGCAAAGTGTGGTTCCCAGGACTGGATCACCAAGTGGAAAGGGTGGTGTGACACTGTCACCTCCGTCAGGTCGTGGGACCATCTGAGCCTCCAGCACCTATAATCACTGAACCAATCCCATCCAGGCCTTGGAAGCAGGCCAGTGCCGACCTGGGTGCCTTGCCTGACGGCCGACACATGCTGGTGGTCATTGATGAATTTCCCAAATATCCTGGGGTGGAGATACTGGACAAGACCCTGGCCGGGCAGGTCATTCCTTGTTTGGAAAAAATCATGGCAACTCATGGTCTCATTCAGGAACTCCGAACGGACAATGGCCTGCCATTTTCCAGTCAAGAGTTTGCAGAGTATCTCACGAGGCATAGTGTTGTCCATTGGAAAATCACAACCTACTGGCCTCAAGCCAACGGTGAAGCTGAGCGCTTCATGCGAACCTTGAATAAACTCTTGAAGATGGCAAGAACACAATATTGACTGTGTATTGTATGCATTCCTAAGAGAGAATAGACTCACACCTCTCACTACCACATAAATATCACCAAGCGCTTTGTGTATGAATAGACAAGTAGAAGACACCATTCCGCAGTGTGACGTTCCTACTGCCCTGCAGGAGCAAGCGTGTGAGAGATTGCGTCAGCATGGATCTGCCAAAGATCCAGTGTCAAGAAGGAGACGGGCGAGAGTTTTGGCTCTTCAAGTAGGTGATCAAGTGTTGGTCAGGAATCGGCATCCAGGTGGGAAGTTTAGACTCCCGTTTGAGATGATGCCGTACACTGTTGTGAGGATCAGAGGTACCATGGTCACTGCAGAAAAGGGCCAAGAGTCTGTGACTCAGAACATATAGTTCTTCAAACAATACATGTCTGACACTGCTCTTGCAGACGCTGATGCCACACCACCACCCAAGAAATTGATTATTTGTCATTCTGAGAAGACTTTAACTCATTCTGTGCCACGTACGTAATGGGTGCGTCCCGCGGCACAGTGCTCCTGTGCCGAGGACGTAACCATTACGTCCTGGCACCAGAGCTCAGAGGGAGCAATACCCCCCCCAGGGCAGGGATGGAAGGGGAAGCCCTTCCCCTTTCACCCCTGACCCAACCACCTCCCTCTAATGACATCAGCGCGCGATCGCCCGCTGACATCATTAGAGGGTGCTGGTCATGCTGGAAGCCATTTGCTTCCAGCGCGGCGTTAGGAGAAGGGGTTGGTTTCTCCTCCGGTGGGGGCGGGAGGGGGGTTGCACACAAAGAGGCATCGGGGGAAAGGAAATGGTTTTCCTCTTCCTCGATGTCTCTTTGAGCATTCCTGCTGCCTGATCGCACCACGATCGGGCAGCAGGAATGCCCACTAGACACCAGGGATTTTATTTTCAATTTGTATTTTTGCTTTGTATGTGTCGGGGAGTGGCCCCTTAGGCAAGGGTCACTCCCCTTTGGGGGGGGGCATATATTTTATGGCCATTTCTGCCCCCCTTGGGTGCAGATCAGTCTATTATATTTAGGCTGATCTGCCCCCAAGGGGGTCAGAAACCACTGGAACGCCAGGGATTTTTTTTCTTTGTTTATTTTTGTGTGTGGGGGGCATAGAACTGTTGGCACCAGGGATAGCGTGTGTGTGTGTTTTTGATTACGGGGGTGACCCCTTGGGCAAGGGTCGCTCCCCATGGGCACACACTACTAAATGTCTTTTCTGCCCCCCTTTGGGCAGATGGGCCTATTTTTTTAGAAGGCCCATCTGCCCCGAAGTGGGGGCAGAATCCACTTAGGCACCCAATTTCTAAATGCTTGATGGTGGGGTGTTTGCCAACTGGTGAAATAATTGCATTTGTGATTATAACAGTTTCTTTCTCTTTTTTGTTCTAGTTCAAAGCTTTTTCTTCCTTTGCTGTGGCTCCTTGCGGTTTTGGCAGTGGTTGAGCTGTGGTTTGCGTAGTTGCATGTTATAGGTAAGTAAAAACAATTTACTCCAAAGGAGTATTGTTGCCATGCATGAATGACATGTTTGTAGGTGGTATACTAAATGCAGGATTGTGTGTGAAATTGTCCTTAGATTTGTGCACAATGATATTTGTGTTTTCTTATTTCTAATTTGCTTTTCTTTTTAGTGGGATATCATTGGTGATTGTTGTGTCTGTGCAGAGTAGTTGCTGGTGAGTAGGTTTTTCCGGCAAGTGAGGGGTAGAGTTTTTCAGTACATAGCTCTTTCTGATAAAGCCACACTTTGTTTATTACTTATCTTACTCAGTGCTGGTTGTTGGAGATACACTTGTCTAGTTACTTTTCGTAGGAAGGATCATGGCTAGCCGCAGGATGACCACTCAGTAGGTTGTTGGTATGCTTTTTGAGTCACTGTCTGATCATGATTATGAGACTGACTCTACATCTGAGGCAGAGGAGGAAGTGAGAGATTCTGGCAGTGAAGTTTCTGTCGGAGAGAAATCTTCTGATGAGGAAGTCACTCTCAGTGCAGATGAAGGGCCTGTTTTAGAGGAGGACACTGATGTGGCAATAGGCCTGAAAGGTTTCCCGTTGGAATCCCTAGGATGTTGGAAAACATTTGGCGTGGATAGCTTATGTGGACAAAAAGTTATGAGGGCCTAAACCAGTGAACTGCCCCACATAGCCAAAAAAAGGCTCGCCACAGGAGGGGAAAAGGCCTGGCAGCGAAGGGGTTAATGCATTTTACTTGATGTTTGCTGTATAATTTACATAGTAAATATTTCAATGGTTCGGCTCTGCATGGGCTCCAAGATGCGAGCAAGATCCTTGGTTCGTGTCTCCCTGTTAAAATTGCTGGCTTGCCCACCTCTAATATATCGTTCAAAAAGTCTAGTCTCTTCAACAAAAATACCCATTCCTGTAAAAACAGCTACATATGTTCCTGACTACAGCGACTGAGTTTTCAGCTCTGATTTTCGTTTGCCTCCCTCACATCCTTCGGATGACGTAGTTAGGGTGACCAGACGTCCCGGATTTCCACCGACAGTCCCGGTTTTTAGAGGACTGTCCCGGTGTCCGGACGCTTCTTTTAATTTTAATAAAATGCCCCGGTTTTGGGGGCAAAGTTCAGATTAGTAAATTACATGTCCCGGTTTTTGGGACAAAGGTCAGATCATGTAGGGAAGTATAAGTTAAAGGTATGCTTTCCTTTAACAGGCGCCTACAGAGTATGAAATAATTAAAATATCTGTTGGTCTAAGGCAACACAGTCTCCTGTCTCCTCCCAGCAGAGAGTCGGCCTGGGGAGCAGAAAGAGGTGGGTAGGGGCTGGTTGGGAGATCAAGCCATAGCTAATTTTATAAATGTAGCTGCGGGGGCGCCGCGTGCGTGTTACCTACACATGTATGGGCACACGTTCACAAAGCTACGCACAAAATACGGGACAGGCCAGATACGAGACTAAAGTATTTGGTCCTTCTTTGATGTCTGAACAGTCCCGGTTTGTGCTCTTCAAAATCTGGTCACCCTAACTTACTAGCATGTTCTTCGGCTCTGGTAACTCCTAGCCTCCGACTCTTTGGGAAACCCGGCTTTACCCGTTCCCTGTTTCAAAATGGCCGCCATAGGCCGTGGCAGTTGAGACACCCGCTGTCTGGATTGGTTGCTAGTTCGATTTGCTCTGTGATTGGCTACGACCTCCACTTCCGCTAGTTTGGCAGGCGTGGCGCGAGGTTTGAATTGGTGTTTGACGGAGCTGCGAGGTGGGCGTACGACGGGTGAGCTCGTTTGTTGTTATTTACTGGGGGAGGTGGGTGGTGTGACAGGGAGTCAGTGATAAGGGTGTCAGGTCGTGGCGATACATGTGATCGGCGGGGCACTGTGGGATTGGGATAAAGGAGCCCGGGGATACGAATGTCCATGGAGGGACGAGGACAGTGGAAAGACAAGGCTAGCATCTGTAGGAGGGCGAGGTGCGTGTGAGCTCGCCTTTTTGTTAATATTAGAGATAAATTGTTGATGTGGTTCTAGTTTTCGCCTCGCTTTGGTCTTGCTCTGAAGTTTATTTCCTTTGGACAGTAACGAAATTGTGATCTGCTCTTGTAGCCTGCCAGTCTTTCAGCAAGTCCTTACAGCTGAGAACGAGCTTTCTGCGACAGGGCCGTTTGAGAGCAGGGACGACTTATCTGAATAAGTAACCTAACCGTCCAAACATTGTTGTTACTCATTGGCTGTAATAACCGCAGATCAAATGGGACGGTGTCGTCAACGCTGAACACAAGAGAGATGGGTTACTAATAATCATTCGTACTTTATGTGACTTTCCTGAGATTTATGTTCGTGTTATCCCAGCTCAGAATTACCTCTCTTTTCACGTGTGCCCTTTCTCGTTCCACCCAAGCAAGATCAAATTCCTACCCATCGGTATACACTTGTTAGCCAAAACAAAACGAACATCGGTTAAACTAAGCCTTACGCCATTTAAAAAATGTCGAAACTTTTTGTAAATACTTGTAAACAAAAATGAACGGCATTTTGTCCAAAGTACTGCACTTTATTAACTGATTGTACAGTATCATCTTTTTCATACTTTTTCCATAAGTAGGAAACGGTTGGGAGCACCCTGCTTCACACTCTAGCATGTGGTCAACGCCATTGCATCATGGTAAATGTAGTACAGGTTTGCTCTTACTTCATTAGTCTGTAGTTTTTCACCCTAGTAGGTGCAGCTAGTGCTGTATATCTCTGGACACTTGTTTCTCAGTTTAGCCCTTCATCAGTAGAGAGCAACAGGTTTATCTAAGGGGTTGCTGGAAATGGTGCAAAAAGTCCTCTCGGGTTTCAGTACCACTCACTGACCCGCAGGTGCTACAACCAGAGCTCACTGGCTCGAGGGAGCCTTTTTTTATAAGGAAACAGTTGAGAGCACCCCACCTCACATTCCAACATGCAGTCAGCCCCATTGCATCATAGTAAATGTAGTACAAGTTAGTTCCCACTTCATTAAGTAGTCTGTAGTTTTTCACCTTGGTAGGTGCAGCTAGTGCTGTATATCTCTGGCCATGTATTTCTGCGTGTAGGTCTTCATCGGCAGAGAGCAGCAGGTTTATCTCCGGGGCTGCTGGAAATTATGTCTAAAGTCCTCAATCTTTCACTCAGTGATCTTGCACTGTGTAAATCTATACAGCAATTCCAAGAAGGTAGTACAGAAGGAACCAAATATAAAACACCAAATTATTGCACTTCATCATCAGGAAGACCCCAAAGTTGTACAGTAACACTCCTCAGTGATAAACTCCTTTAGGTATATCCCTGACATTCATACAATGACGAAATGTGTGAAGATTAGTACTATCACCAATTAAAGTGTGAATTTATTGGCCAGCTACATATAAAAAAAAAATCTTGCACTAAGGAATTTGTGGGTATATGTAACAAATCCTTACCAAAACCAATAATTACATCCTCTGTATAGTATTCGCCATCCAAATCAATCCTTAAGATACTCAATAAAGTGCGAACATAATTATTTTCCTTCTGGGAGTAATAAGTAGCCAAAAAGAGCCATACCCTTATAGAAACCAGAATATAGGAAGTGAGCAAACATTTTTAGCCCTGAGATTCACATATAACAGCTTGATCTTGTAACCTCACAAGTACTTAATCAGAACAGGCAGCCTAACAAGTCCACACACCTTATAATGATGGACCATCACCCAGAACTACCAAACCCAAGCACTCTTGTTAAAATACTCAGTCAGCTCCATGTGTAAATACAATATTTTTCATCAAAAAGTATGTGCCACAATATGCACGTTGGTCTCAATCACTCAACTGATTGATCAGAGCACATTAGTAAAATTACCACCCCCCAACCCCCAATTAGAAGTGCGATTAATTTTGCAAAGGTACATCCAATATCTTCAAAAGACAGCCATAGTGTGGACAATAATCTTGTATAGCATAACATCATGGTTAGTAATAAAAATAGGTCTGTTTCACACAAATCACAACACACATCTGTTACCTTAAGCTCCAATAATAACGGTCCATCTCGGACATCATGTATCGAAGCCTACTTTGGGTGCCATCTTAGAACCACCGTATCAATGTTAATGCTATCCCATAAATCCCTAACATCTTTGTCACTGCCTTTTTATAGTGATGCGCGATATCATTTGTCTTTTATTTGAAATCCCCACCAATGCATGGTTCTTATTTTTTAACCCCACTACAAACACTCATTAAAAATCGCTTTCCAATTAAAACTCAAAATTCTCTAACTGCAACCATTAGCATCCCTCCTGTTTCCCTATAGTTGACTCCTAAATGAGTAGTGTTAGGTTAGTGAGAGGACGGAAGGGAAGTTAAGAATAAAGATCCATGCACCCTACGTTCCATAGTAAGATTATCTCAAATTTCCTAAACAGCCACAAGCAAATTAATTTGTCAAATTTTATTTTATTATCATGTTCTGAAACTCCTAAGAGTTCCACATGAATACAAATAAAAAACCCTAAAAATTCCCCATAATAAGATACATATTTCATAAAGGAGCGATAAAAAATAAATACATAATACAATGGTTCATTAATTAAAACACCAAATTCAGAATATCTGCAAGAATGATTGAAAGAATTTAAAAATCTTATAACAAAATCTTTCATTGTGGGTGGAGTTACATAAATCCAATGCCTCTCTATGTGATCTAATATTAAGCTGGAAAAAAAGAGGTTTCATCCAAAATTTCCTTGGAACGGCAAGAGCTGGGCAAACAAATAAGACATGTGTAAGAGACTGTACCCCTCCTTGACATAAGTCACAAATACTACCTAGAGCCATCCCACCGTGAGGTGAGATCTTTCAATGGCAATCTATTTAGTCTAAGCAACATACACAATTGCCTCACCCCATAGTTTAAGTTCCAGATCAAGTAGGGTTGCACCATTTTCATAGTTAATTTCTCTAAACCTCTTCTTTTGCGACACGCCTCCATGTCCATCAAAAAGCCTTTAGACCATGATGCTTCCATCAGAATTTTTTTTATTATTACATAGGGAATTGAAGGACAGAGCTCCAAGTCTAACTCTAGGAGTTGAGTAGCTTTGATGTAATTTCTAAAAAAAAAAAAAAAAATAGAATTTTCCCTCAGACTGCTAAAGATGTCACTATATGCTGGGTATCTCAATGTACAATCTTCACTGTGCATGAGGTTGTACGCCCTTCTTATTACTGCCACAAGGCCTTGCACAAAGATGTTCCTAATGCCCACTTCAAGGCGTAATGCAGCCCCTGAGACTGCATAATTACAAGAGACCATGCTTCTCAGAATGTGGCCTTCCGTCTTGTCCAAAAAATCCTATTTAGTTGTATCAATACACTCTATCACATATAATAGTCGCTGGGATCTTAACCTGGTAGGCTGATAGTAAGTGGGCAAAATGGCGCTTACCATTTGCCTTATAAAAGGCTGAAAGAGCTTGGGCTAATGACAGGGTCTTGTTGGTGTTCTGATGTATGTGATCAGAATCTTTTATTGAAGGCGAAAAGATCTTACCTAAAAACTGGTATGCTGTTTGCTGTTCCAGTTTGTTGGTCGTTTACCCAGGGGAAAATATACTTTTCTTCTACGGATCTTCCTGGAGAAGCAGATCACCTGTGACTTAGCTGTATTAATTTTCAGGTAGTGCATCTCTGAGTAACTTTTCAAAGCAGCCAAACAATGGTTTAGGTCTTTTGGGGTAAGGTCATACACTAATATATCATCTGCATACATCAGACACACAATTGTCCGGCCCCCCACCGCAGGGGCATCGCCGGAGGAGTTCCTGAGGCTTAGAGGTAGGTCATGGATATAAAGGGAGAAAAGTCATGGGGCCAGTATGCAACCTTGTTTTAAGCCATTTTTTGTTAATACCTTTGAAGATAGTCCCTGTTCTCCGCCCATTAAAATTTTACACCAGGTTGATGAGTATAGGGCAATCACCAGTTGTGGGAGGCCAGATGGAACTCTTAGATCTTGGAATTTTTTCCACAGTATTCCCCTATCCACTCTGTCAAATTCTGTGGAGTAGTCGATAAATGCTGCATACAATATACCTCCCCTAGTCTGGACATACTTATCAATTATAGTTTGCATAATCAAGATATTGTCTAGGGTATTATGGGCTTTTCTGAAGCCTGTCTGTTCCACTGGTAAAATACTTTCCTCCACCCAATCCGTCAATTGTATGAGGATACTTTTCGCAAATATCTTTCCTGTAGCATCTAATAAGGCAATTTGTCTATATTTTGACGGGATTGATATATCTCCCTTTTTATGTAAAGGGATTTTTATACTACCTGTCCATGATTCCGAGATGGTGCCATAGGCATAGCTTAGTCCAAAAACTGGTTGAAGTAATTTTGCCCAGAGCAAAGGCTCCCTTTTAATTAGGGTCATTGGGATCTCATCTGCGCCCATGGTGCCTGAAGAACGCATTGATATTATGATCCCTTCTAGTTCTATCACTGTTGGTGCCCCTGTATAACCCCTTTCTTCACCTCTATTTAATACTATCTCCTTTCTCCCCATATCAGCAACCTGATTTTCAGTGTACAGTTCTACGATTTCCAAACTTCCTCTGCTATCGGGGCGGCCGCTAAGTTTTTACGAATTCCGCACCCCTCTGATATAATAGTCCAGAATAATCTGGTGTTTCTCTTTACGGCTGTTTCCCTCAATGCCACCCAATTCTGGTCCTCCTTTTTATTATTATTTTTTTTATTTTATTTTTTCGAATTGTCAGTTTCAGCCTCAATCTTCTCTTTAATTTTGTTATTTCCCTACTCATCTCCTTAGACTTTGTACTCCAGGTGTTCACATATTAACTTATTAATTACTCTATTCAAGTTCAAAATAGGGAACTGGTCGTTATCCACTCTTGCTAAACTACGCTCAGGCTTCTTATGCACAGTAATATTCCTTATCAACTTGGGAAATTGTATTAGTGCATCTTTCCCCCACACCTCCAGATTTCCTGTGATATTCTCCAGCAGTGGCTTAATCGATAGCATTTTTACTGTCGACCAAGACATTCTATTTTGTCCCATACTACTTATGTTTACACCTTTTAAAGACACGCGTCGGGTTTGTAATTGAAATCAATGGGAGACCAAGGGGGCCCTTCAGCGATGCAGGCAAGGGGGGGGGGGGCTCCTCGGGGTAGCCACCACCTGGGCAAGGGAGAGGGCCTCCTGGGGGTCACTCCTGCACTGGAGTTCGGATCCTTCAGGTCCTGGGGGGCTGCGGGTGCAGAGTCTTTACCAGGCGTCGGGATCTGAGAAGCAGGCAGTCGCGGTCAGGGGGAGCCTCGGGATTCCATCTGCAGGCGTCTCTGTGGGGGCTCAGGGTGGCAACTTTGGCTACTCACGGCCTCGCAGTCGCCGGGGAGTCCTCCCTGATGTGTTTGTTCTCCACAAGTCGAGCCGGGGGCGTCAGGTGCAGAGTGTCAAGTCTCACGCTTCCGGCGGGAAACGCAAGTTGTTTCAAAGTTGCTGTTTTGTTTCAAAGTTGCAGTCTTTGGTGAACAGGGCAGCTGTCCTCGGGAGTTCTTGGTCCTTCTAGAGCAGGGCAGTCCTCTGAGGATTCAGAGGTCGCTGGTCCCTGGGGAAAGCGTCGCTGGAGCAGTGTCTTTAGAAGTGGGGAGACAGGCCGGTAGAGCTGGGGCCAAAGCAGTTGGTGTCTCTGTCTTCTCTGCAGGGTTTTTCAGCTTAGCAGTCCTCTTCTTCTTAGGTTGCAGGAATCTAGTTTTCTAGGTTCTGGGGAGCCCCTAAATACTGAATTTAGGGGTGTGTTTAGGTCTGGGAGGGCAGTAGCCAATGGCTACTGTCCTTGAGGATGGCTACACCCTCCTTGTGCCTCCTCCCTGAGGGGAGGGGGGCACATCCCTAATCCTATTGGGGGAATCCTCCATCTGCAAGATGGAGGATTTCTAAAAGTCAGAGTCACCTCAGCTCAGGACACCTTAGGGGCTGTCCTGACTGGCCAGTGACTCCTCCTTGTTTTTCTCATTATCTCTCCTGGACTTGCCGCCAAAAGTGGGGGCTGTGTCCAGGGGGCAGGCATCTCCTCTAGCTGGAGTCCCCTGGGGCATTGTAACACGAAACTTGAGCCTTTGAAGCTCACTGCTAGGTGTTACAGTTCCTGCAGGGGGGAGGTGTGAAGCACCTCCACGCAGAGCAGGCTTTGTTTCTGTCCCCAGAGAGCACAAAGGCTCTCACCGCATGGGGTCAGAAACACGTCTCTCAGCAGCAGGCTGGCACAGACCAGTCAGTCCTGCACTGAACAATTGGGTAAAATACAGGGGGTATCTCTAAGATGCCCTCTGTGTGCATTTTGTTATAAATCCAACACTGGCATCAGTGTGGGTTTATTATTCTGATAAGTTTGATACCAAACTTCCCAGTATTTAGTGTAGCCATTATGGAGCTGTGGAGTTCGTTTTTGACAGACTCCCAGACCATATACTCTTATGGCTACCCTGCACTTACAATGTCTAAGGTTTTGCTTAGACACTGTAGGGGCATAGTGCTCATGCACATATGCCCTCACCTGTGGTATAGTGCACCCTGCCTTAGGGCTGTGAGGCTTGCGAGAGCGGTGACTTACCTATGCCACAGGCAGTGTGAGGTTGGCATGGCACCCTGAGGGGAGTGCCATGTCGACTTAGTCATTTTCTCCCCACCAGCACACACAAGCTGGTAAGCAGTGTGTCTGTGCTGAGTGAGGGGTCCCTAGGGTGGCATAAGACATGCTGCAGCCCTTAGAGACCTTCCCTGGCATCAGGGCCCTTGGTACCAGGGGTACCAGTTACAAGGGACTTACCTGGGTGCCAGGGTTGTGCCAATTGTGGAGACAATGGTACATTTTAGGTGAAAGAACACTGGTGCTGGGGCCTGGTTAGCAGGGTCCCAGCACACTTCTCAGTCAAGTCAGCATCAGTATCAGGCAAAAAGTGGGGGGGGGGTAACTGCAACAGGGAGCCATTTCTTTACACCTGTCAGACGAACAAAAATCATTTGTCCCCAATTCTTAAGAAAGTTGACTTAATCCAACAGATATTTTAGCATATTCAGCAACAGCTTAAGTCAGATTACGTGTTGAGATACAACACTAATCCCCCCCAAAATAATGCATTTCATGGCTGTGTTCACTTCCCTTTGAGTTTCAAGATCCATAGTGGCCAAGTTCTCTGTAAAGTCAATTCTCTATTCCCATGTCTCAGATCAACGGGTATGCTCTGTACTTCATGAAACTTGATCTTTCTCATAATTTTAACAGTACAGGAAAAGCAATGCATGGCTAGAGGGTAACCTTCATCTCCCATCCTGATCGTCCTAATATGCTCTAGTACTCTCACATGTTCACAATGACACAGAATAATGTACACTTCATACTTGCTAGCACATGTCAAATTTGAAATAATTGGATACATGGTTGCCATATTATATCAGAATGTCACCTTAGCTCCTACATATTCTACAGTTGCCACATACACAGACTGAATTAAAGCTCCAAATTTGGTTTCTCACTTTTTAATTCTGAAATTTCAATTTAGATTTATTCTACCATCCATGTTTGGACAGGCTGTATAATCCAGCACAACTACAAAAATAGGTCCTGGTTTAGTTCTTGTGTGTGTTTGTCCAGTGTACATTATTATACTATATGGAATAGTCTCCATTTCCATAAACTATATTCTTGAGAGAGAACACATTCCCTGACATAAGTTTCATACAAATGTTTTTTTTGTTAGGTTTAGTCCTACCAGACCGATTCTTCACTTACCAAGTACCTTTTAGGTATATTTGCTATCAGTCTAGGTAGAAGCCTTGAAGATATAAACTTGTTGACATAGGACTGGTGAAGAGTTGTCATAGTGTATCATCAGTAATATTGAATTGAGCTGACCAAATCTTATCCATAGCTACCAGAAATGGAAGTGATGTTACTGTGAGATTTCCCTTGCCCCACACTTTTACAGTATATGTATGTTTTTTTTCTCCCCTTTTTGGAATGCAGCTTCATTATCCTGCAACCAAGTCCACAAAAACACTAGGTTTCATAAGACAGGAGCAAGAGGATAAATAACACTACTGTTTCACAGCGTTTCACCAGGATCAGTTTGTCATAATGCCAGAGAAGCTTGTGAACGGCAAATTTGGTATAGAAGTCTTGCTATCATAATGAATGGTGGAAAGGCATAAGTGAGGTGAAGAGACCAATCTTGAGGAAAGGCATCATTGCCAGAGCTGAGGATCCAACCTCCAGCTGAAGAAAGTGAGTTGAGTATTCAAACGAGATGCAAATAAGTCTATCAACACAGGGCCAACTCTCAAAGAAAGGCTTCTTAGTACTGAAGGATGCGGACGCCAAAAGCTAGAATCTTTGAGGTGTCTAGAGCACCAATCCTCTATAGTAATCAGTTTCCCTGGAAGACACTCTGCTTGAAATTAGTTTCCACTGATGAGAGGTGATTTATATACCTGATGGCCGAAAGGATCAGGTGTTCAATTCTAAGGAATGGACACCCTGTCCTTTAGCAATGTCTGGACTGCAAATGAGCCTGCAAGCACCCTTAAACTATTTATGTGGAGTGAGCACGCCTTCTCTAACCATGTGCACATGCCCCCCAAGATCATTTTGATCCATATCGTCATCTGTATCTCGAAAATGGATTATAGTTAAATGAAGAAATACCTTGTCCACCATATTATTATCCTCACGGGGCAGACCGTAAACTTAGGTTGATATCTGTTTACTTGGAATAGATTGAACTGAAGAGATAATGGGTGATTCTTTCCCTTTTTTGATGCAATAACTTTTTGCGAAATTATTTTCTGAATTGAGTCCTCAACATTTTTTGGGACTCTTGAACCCGAATCTTTAGTGTAGGAATTCAGATTCTCAAAAGATTTAGACAATTCTCTTTTAAAAGAATGGACTACTGCTGAACAAAAATGTAACCCATATATACATATCTATCAGGATTGGAAGGTTAACAGTGTAACCACAGCCAATATTTTTAACCATTAATAATAAAATATTGCTGCCCTAGGAGGTCCCTAAAATATATAAAATATATTTTATACAAAAAAAAAAGTATGTCTGAAAAGGGACTAGAACTCCCTAAAAGCTTTGTTTCTGTGTCCAAAGTTAGCAAAAGGAAAAGCTGATTAAATGAAAATAAACACTCCCGTTCGTGCTTGAAGAGAAGCCAAGGGGCCGATACAGTGAAAGAAAACCCTGCCCAAGAAGTGAGCTAAACTATTGCTGATTGATAAAAGAGAATGAATGGCGTGAAGCAGATAGCGTGGGTTGTGCAGACTGCATGGCCAGTCAGAAACGTCTCTCCTCATAACTTGGAGAAACTTTTCAAATAAAGACAGAGTGCAAACTTGACCTTTGGAGCACCTTCTTCAAAACCAGCGTGCTACCTGAGCCAAACTTCCTGGAATAGAAAGAGGTAACTATTTTTTCAAAAGCCTGGAAAAAATAGTGACTGTGTAAGGAAATGCCTTCCCTGGCATGGTTACCCCCTAACCTTTTGCCTTTTGTTGATGCCAGTTATGATTGAAAGTGTGCTGGGACCCTGCTATCCAGGCCCCAGCACCAGTGTTCTTCCTCTAAACTGTACCTTTGTTCCCACAATTGGCACAGCCCTGGCACACAGATACGTCCCTTGTAAATGGTACCTCTGGTACCAAGGGCCCTGTGGCCAGGGAAGGTCTCTAAGGGCTGCAGCATATATTATGCCACCCTGGGGACCCCTCACTCAGCACATGCACACTGCCTCACAGCTTGTGTGTGCTGGTGGGGAGAAAATGACTAAGTCGACAAGGCACTCCCCTCAGAGTGCCATGCCTTTAACCCACTGCCTGTGGCATAGGTAAGTCACCTCTCTGGCAGGCCTTACAGCCCTAAGGCAGGGTGCACTATACCAAAGGTGAGAGCATAGTTGCATGAGCACTATGCCCCTACAGTGTCTAAGCAAAACCTTAGACATTGTAAGTGCAGGGTAGCCATAAAGAGTATATGGTCTGGGAGTCCGTCAATTACGAACTCCACAGTTCCATAATGACTACACTGAAATCTGGGAAGTTTGGTATCAAACATCTCAGCACAATAAATGCACACTGATGCCAGTGTGGAATTTATTGTAAAATACACCCAGATGGCATCTTAGAGATGCCCCCTGAATACCAGTCCGACTCCTAGTGCTAGGCTGACCAGTTTCTGCAAGCTTGCCACAACCAGACGAGTTTCTGGCCGCATGGAGTGAGTGCCTTTGTCACTCTGTGGCCAGGAACAAAGCCTTCACTGGGTGGAGGTGCTTCTCACCCCCCCCCCCCCGTTGCAGGAACTGCAGCACCTGGCAGTGAGTCTCAAAGGCTTCTACCTATTACGTCACCTCAGGACACCCCAGCTAGTGGAGATGCCCGCCCCTCCGAACACAGCCCGCACTTTTGGCGGCAAGTCCGGAGGAGATGATGAGAAAAACGAGGAGGAGTCACCTACCAGTCATGACATCCCCTAAGGTGCTCTGAGCTGAGGTGACCCCTGCCTTTAAAAATCCTCCATCTTGGTTTTGGAGGATTCCACCAATAGGGATGTGCCCCCATCCCCTCAGGGAGGAGGCACAAAGAGGGTGTAGCCTTCCTCAAGGACAGTAGCCATTGGCTACTGCCCCCAGACCTACACACACCCCTAAATTTAGTATTTAGGGGTGACACTGAACCCAGGAATTCAGATTCTTGCAACATGAAGAAAGAAGGACTGCTGACCTGAAAGCCCCGCAGAGACAATGGAGACACCAACTGACTTGGGCCCAGCCCTACCGGCCTGTATCCAGACTCAATGAACTTGCACAGCGACGCATCCGACGGGATCAGTGACCTCTGAAGATTCAGATGACTGCCCTGCACCTAAAGGACCAAGAAACTCCCGAGAACAGTGACACTGTTCAGAAATTGCAAAACTTTGCAACTTTTAAAGCGACTCCACTTCCTGCCAGAAGCGTGAGTCTTCACACTCTGCACCCAACGCCCCCGGCTCGAGTTTGGAGAAACCAATACCACAGAGAGGACTCCCAGGCGACTCCGACGTGGACACCCTGAGTCAACCTTCCAGCACCCCCACAGACACGCCTGCAGAGAGGATCCAGAGGCTCCCCCTGACCGTGACTGCCTGGTAACAAAAGAACCCGGCGCCTGGACCAAGCACTGCACCCGCAGCACCCAAGACCGAGAGGAACCACCTACCAGTGCAGGAGTGACCAGCAGATGGCCCTCATCCTAGCCCAGTTGGTGGCTGGCCAGAGAAGCCCCCCTGTGCCCTGCCTGCATCACCTAAGTGACCCCCGTGTTCCTCTATTGCTTTCTATAGCAAACCAGATGTCTACTTTGCCTACTGCACCCGGCCGCCCCTGTGCCGCTGAGGGTGTGCTTGGTGGGCTTGTGTGTCCCTCTCCCAGTGCTCTACAAAAACACCCTGGTCTTCTCCTCAAGGACGCAGGTACTTACCTGTAAGTAGACTAGGACCGGGACACCCCTGTTCTTCATAGGTGCCAATGTGTTTTGGGACCTCCTTTGACCTCTGCACCTGTCCGGCCCTATGTTGCTGGTGCTGTGGCTTTGGGGTTGCCTTGAACCCCCAACGGTGGGCTGCCTATTCCCAGGAGACTGTGTAAGTGCTTTACTTACCTGAGAAACCTAACCAAACTTACCTCCCCCAGGAACTGTTGATTTTTGCACTGTATCCACTCTTAAAATAGCGTATTGTCATTTTAACCACAACTGTGTGTACTACTGTTTTAAATCAAAGTTCTATACTTACCTGTGTGAAGTACCTTGCATTTTATGTACTTACCTGAAATCCTGAATCTTGTGCTTCTAAAATAAATTATGAAAAGCTATTTTTCTATATAAAAACTATTGGCCTGGAGTTAATTCTTTGAGTGTGTATTCCTTATGTATTGCCTGTGTGTGTACAACAAATGCTTAACACTGCCCTCTGATAAGCCTACTGCTCGACCACTCTACCACAAAATAGAGCATTATCTAATTTTGCCACTATCCACCTCTAAGGGGAACCCTTGGGCTCTGTGCACACTATCTCTCACTTTGAGATAGTATATACAGAGCCAACTTCCTACACTGACAGGAAAGTAGATTCAAGAAAATGTGCTTATCTTGACTGTGAGCTTGCATTTAGACTATTATTGTCATTTGTTGGTTCAACCAGTATGACTTCATTTACAGTTTTATGTACATGTGCTTATAGGGAACGTAGTCTTTTGTTATTAACTTGGCTGCCATTGGAATTAAAGCAAGAAATTATAGCATATTTGAAGCCACTCGTCTCGTAATACAGTTGGTTTTAAATTTCTCAGTTTAGTTTGGTTTCAGGACTTTGCAGAAAGGTAAAGGTACTTTAACATTTATGAATATCAAGGAAGAATCTATGATGCCTAGCATCACCATGTTGTCTAGATCTGCACATCTTTAATACCTGACAATCAAAATTATCCCTGGGCCTAAGAGAGACGCTGATAACGCAAATGTGGGGATATTTGTGATGATAGGTCACTATGCTTGGTTAGAAGGGCCCAATTCGGCAAGTTTTATGTAGGAGGCTGGCCTGGCTTCTACTGGGTACCTTGTGGTACTTACACCCTGTGCCAGGTCCAGTTATCCCTTATTAGTAGAAAAGAGGTGTTTCTAGCAGCTTAGGCTGATAGAAGGTAGCTGTGGCAAAGCAGCTTAGGCTGAACTAGGAGAAATGCAAAGCGCCTACTATACCACTTATATCATATAGCACAATATCATAAGAAAACACAATACTCAGTTACTAAAAATAAAGGTACTTTATTTTTATGACAATATGCCACAAGTATCTCAGTGAGTACCCTCAGTTAGAAGGTAAGTAATATACACAAATTATATGTACACAACCCCAAAACAGGTAAGTAATAGTAAGAAAAGTAATGCAAACAGTGTAGAATTACAATAGGATGCAATAGGTGAACATAGGTCTAGGGGCAACACAAACCATATACTCCAAAAGTGGAAAGCGAATCACAAATGGACCCCAGACCTATGGGAGCTTGTAGAGGGTCGCTGGGACTGTAAGAAAACAGTCAGGGTGTCCAAGATACCCCACCACAAGACCCTGAAAAGTAGGAGTAAAGTTCCCCTACTATCCCAAAAGGACACAATAGTCGTGATAGGGGGATTCTGCAAGAACTACAAACACCAGCAAAGCACAGAAGACTGATTCCTGGACCTGAGGACTGGCAAGGGGACCAAGTCCAAGAGTCGCGATAGTATCCAGGGGGGGCAGGAGCCCAGGAAACCCCGGATGAAGGTGCAAAGAGGCTGCCTCCGGGTGGAAGAAGCCAAGGATTCTGCAACAATGAAAAGGGCTAGGAACTTCTCCTTTGGATGGAAGATGTCCCACAGCGTGCTGGAGGTTGCAGAAGTGTTTCCACGCAGAAATACCGCAAGCAAGCCTTGCTAGCTGCAAGGGTCGCGGTAGAGGTTTTTGGGTGCTGCCGGGGACCAGGAAGGACCAGGATGTCGCCCCTTGGAGGGGCAGGAGGAGACAGAGGGGGCGCTCAGCAACTCAGAGAGCCCCCACAGAAGCAGGCAGCACCTGCAGAAGTACCGGAGCAGGCACTTAGAAGATTTGTGAACTGAGTCGACTCAGAGTCACAAAGGAGGGTTCCACGACGTTGGAGTCCAACTCAGAGGGTTGAGCACTGCAGGGCGGAGTGCTGGGGACCCAGGCTAGGCTGTGCACAAAGGAATCCTTGGAGAAGTGCACAGAAGCCGGAGCAGCTGCAAATCACACAGTACACAGGTTTGCAGTCTAGCGTGGGGAGGCAAGGACTTACCTCCACCAAACTTGGACTGAAGGATCACTGGACTGTGGGGGACACTTGGATCTAGCTCCTGTGTTCCAGGGACCACGCTCGTCGAGATGAGGGGACCCAGAGGACTGGTGATGCAGAAGTTTGGTGCCTGTGTTAGCAGGGGGAAGACTCCGTCAACCCACAGGAGATTTCTTTGGGATTTCCAGTGCAGGGTGAAGGCAGACTGCCCTCAGAGCATGCACCACCAGGAAGCAGTCGAGAAAGCCAGCAGGATTAGGCGCTACAATGTTGCTGGTAGTCGTCTTGCTACTTTGTTGCGGTTTTGCAGGTGTCCTGGAGCAGTCAGCGGTCGATCCTTGGCAGAAGTCGAAGAGGGGAGTGCAGAGGAACTCTGGTGAGCTCTTGCATTTGTTATCTAAAGAATACCCCAGAGGAGAGACCCTAAATAGCCAGAAAAGGAGGTTTGGCTACCAAGAAAGGAGGATTGGCTACCAAGAGAGGTAAGAGCCTATCAGAGGGGGTCTCTGACGTCACCTGCTGGCCCTGGCCACTCAGAGCAGTCCAGTGTGCCCCCAACACCTCTGAATCCAATATGGCAGAGGTCTGGGACACACTGGAGGAGCTCTGGGCACCTCCCTTGGGAGGTACTGGTCAGGGGAGTGGTCACTCCCCTTTCCTTTGTCCAGTTTCGCGCCAGAGTAGGGCTGGGGGATCCTGAACCAGTTTAGACTGGCTTATGCAGAGATGGGCACCATCTGTGCCCATCAAAGCATTTCCAGAGGCTGGGGGAGGCTACTCCTCCCCAGCCCTTCACACCTATTTCCAAAGGGAGAGGGTGTAACACCCTCTCTGAGGAAATCCTTTGTTCTGCCTTCCTGGGCCAGGGCTGCCCAGACCCCAGGAGGGCAGAATCCTGCCTGAGGGGTTGGCAGCTGCAGTGGAATCCCCAGAGAGGCGGTTTGGCAGTACCCGGGTTCTGTGCTAGAGACCCGGGGGATCATGGAACTGTCTTCCCAATACCAGAATGGTATTGGGGAGACAATTCCATGATCTTAGACATGTTACATGGCCATGTTTGGAGTTACCATTGTGACGCTATACACAGGTAGTGACCTATGTATAGTGCACAAGTGTAATGGTCTCCCTGCTCTCATAAAGTCCGGGGAAATTGCCCTGAACGATGTGGGGGCACCTTGGCTAGTGCCAGGGTGCCCACACACTAAGTAACTTAGCACCCAACCTTCACTAAGTGATGGTTCGACATATAGGTGACTTATAAGTTACTTATGTGCAGTGAAAAATGTCTGTGAAATAACGTGGACGTTATTTCATTCAGGCTGCAGTGGCAGGCCTGTGTAAGAATTGTCTGAGCTCCCTATGGGTGGCCAAAGAAATGCTGCAGCCCATAGGGATCTCCTGGAACCCCAATACCCTGGGTACCTAAGTACCATATACAAGGGAATTATATGGGTGTACCAGTGTGCCAATGAGAATTGGTAAATTTAGTCACTAGCCTGCAGTGACAAATTTAGAAAGCAGAGAGAGCATAAACATTGAGGTTCTGGTTAGCAGAGCATCAGTGATACAGTTCGGCACCACACAGGGAACACATACAGGGCACATACTATGAGCACTGGGGTCCTGCCTAGCAGGATCCCAGTGACACAAGGGCTAAAACACACATACATACAGTGAAAATGGGGGTAACATGCCAGGCAAGATGATACTTTCCTACAGTTTAGTAATCTGCTAGTTAGCTGACCTTCTGGTGAATATTGGGCTATTGAAGATTTGCATTTACACTTTTGCCACAGTGACATTGGTGAAGAGTGATACGGTTGGTTCTTGGCCACAAGAAATCTGGGCAAATAACGTCTTTGAACATAAGTGTCCCTAGTTCCGCTTAATACTTAATGTTATTTCTTTGTCATTTTCCAGTTTTCAGGATTCTAGTATATTTTTACCTGATCTTGGTGCACATGAGTTTGTAAATAGATGAGTTAGTCCTATAGGGCTAAATATCCACGAGCTGCAGGGAATGATATGTATTCCCAAGACTCAAAAGGTTATGAATACTCATATTTGGGTGTTCTCTACACTTGTTCATTTGGAAGAAACATGGAACTACAAGAACTAGAAGAGAATCTGCATTGATGCTGGTCTCTTACAATTTAATATGTTAAAAGGGGGCACTTGCCCAAGACCCCTTTGGCATATATGCACCCAGATTTAATTTCATGTTGCCTGCTAACCAGTATTATATGATCGTCAAAGTTTTAGTTCGAAACAGGGAAGTAAAGAAATGAGTCACTTTTGCTGTGGAAAAATATCACAATTTCTGTGATTTTGTGTGGCAATTGAATGCTCAAGAGCAAGCCTATGCAGTGTATACATATTTGTATTCTACCCCTTTAAGTCCAGTTATTGTGAAGCATTGTTTGAAAATTATTTGGCAATTGAACGAATTATGTAAGCGGCAGTAGTTGCCTAGAAACATTTGAAATTATATGGGTTATTTTAGACTGGATTGAATTAGAAAGGCAAGTAACTGCATGAAAAGTAAGGCTAAAAATAATCATATACACCATAACTCCCAGACTTGAATACTAATGTGCTATCAGTCTGTTAGCCAATTATGCAAATTATCTTAGTGTTATGGGAAAACTTGATGTATCCACTCCTTGCCAAATTGTACACTGATTCAATAACCTATTTATTGTGCTGAGCAAACATTAAATAAAACCGCTTAAAAGAATCTTGCAAACAGAGCAGTATTTGATATTAAGGTAACTGTGCGCTGGAATAAGAAACCACCTTGGAGCAATGAGAAGATATACATGTTCAATGATCACTTGTATGGGATGTGATTGTCTATTAAAACGGTTTCATGAATGGCCACCACGAAAATGTGATAAAGGCTGATTCCATTATTAAACTGGTTAGGTTATTTGCACACCTTTCTCAGTAGAAGGTTGTTTTGTGGCAGTACACAGTTGGTACCACCCCTATGATCTCATACTACGTAAACATTAATTCTTCCTAAGTTAGAAGATAAACATTGACCTTTGAGTACTTTGTTGTTCCATGTATCATTTTAAAGCTTCAGCACCTCATATTTGCTGCTTAACCGCGTTCTCTGTGATTATGGCCTTCTGACTTTGAAATGTTTCTGACCTACTAATCTCTTCGGTGGTTTAAATGCTGAGGTTAGGTGCAAGATGTTGATGGTATTTGTGAGGATGCAAGTGTTAACTGTCTTCTTTAAATGCTCTTGGTCCAGTTTAGTTTTTAAGATGGCCCATGACATCCTCTCCCCGAACAATGGCTTGTTCTCTGATGAAGAGGAGGCAGCCATATTTGAATCTACCAGCACTGGATACGGAGCTGGGATAAGGAAGGACCTGCTATCTGACTTCTCAGTTATTTCTCCTGGTATGGGAGCCCCTGCACAGGTAGGTAGACAGAGGGCAGCCCTTGATTGTTGTTGGTGTGTTGCACTGCCCCAATATAATTCTGTATTTCAAGGGGTCTTTAGGGGTGTATAAAAGACCCCCCCTCTTTTTTTTAATACCAGTTCACTAGGTGCATTGCTGCATTTCACCACTGAATTTTAGATGGGATGCCTGTTTGCATTTTAAGAGTCATCTACTGTGAGTGAGGTGTCATAGGTTTGTAAATAATTGGAAAAGGGTCCAATGTCTTTTGCTTTTTGCAGTGTCACTAATGTAAGTGGTGTCCTGTCTAACTCATCACCTTTGGCAAATAAGGTCTCAAATCTTGGGTATCCTCTATCTTAAATGCTTGTACAACCTTACTTCACTACTGTCAGGCCTAGTTAGGAAGGGTCACCTGCAAAGAAACCCCAGACAGAAGTGATTGCTTTAAAATGCAGTAAGATAAATTTGCTTGTTTTACCATAAACTACACGTTTACAGTGCATAGCTTGAGAATGTAATCAGTGTTACTTTCCATAAATAACAAGTAGAACATTTTATTGTGCCGAGATTTATTTTTTAGACAATCTTGATTGATTTGTCACATTTATCTTGGTCTATCATGTGTGGTTGGAGTTTATTGGAAGTATGTTATGGGGTATGGGAGTTATATAGATTTATCTGGCCACAATGCTTTCTATTCCAGGTTGCAGAAACTTCACAGGCTTTACCAGAGGACTGGAACAAGAAAGTGAAGGTTTACCTCCGGATACGACCATTCAAGGAGGTCGAACTGGAAAAGCGTGAAAATCAGGTGCGTGTGAGGGGACCCTATGTCCACCAATGAAGAATTGGAGCGATGTGGGAGAGAGAATGTACTGTCTCATCTGAGAGGCTGGGACTGACTTTTGGTGGTAAAATAAGGGTTGTTGGATGTATGGTGAGTTTTCTCTCTCTCTATTTGGATTTGGGATGGTGGTTTCCTTTTAATACGGGCACTTTTCTGCAGGACGCATAAAGTGCAAGCAATGTTAATGGTCTTGAGAGGCATATCCTTTAACTTGGATAAACTACATTGGTTGGCCTTTGCACTCTGAGGTGTGTGAGGCTTGTGAGCTTTTCCAGTCTGCTTATAATTAGGGCATTGTGATGGGGGAATACCTGGCTTTATTTGGTTCCATATTGAATATATGCTAGTATGGAGCGACCATAACATCAGGCCATGTAGACGGGGGAAGGGGCAGATCACATCTGGAACTATCCAACATATTGCTAACCAGATGAGGGCACGTGCACGCTGGAGCAACAAACGCAGTGGGATATGGGAAAATGTGACCTGGGCAAAGAACATTGGAATAGGGATACTTGGATGCTGGGATAGAGAATGCACAGGCCTGAAGATGAGTATGTGATGGATGGAAAGCTTCAACCTTAACCACTGTTAATATATGTAGGCACTTTCATTCTCTTTTTCGTTCATTGTGCCACGAGAAAGGGCAAAACCTCTCTCTAAGTAGTTTTTTTCTTACTTCAAAAGGGACAGTTCAGAACAAACTGCTACGCATGTTTTATTTGAATGTCAATGCAAGCAACCCTAGAGGAGTTTCAACCTTATTGGGCCTTGTTGGCAAGGTGAAGCTAGCATCCATATGAAATAGTGAGCTACGCTACCCACATTTGGACCTACTTGAGGGATTTAATAAAAAAAATGTTCTTCATGTTTTCATCGGAAAACTGAAGTCCGCTTTAATTAAAAAAATATATATACTAGCCTTTATCGCATAGGCTTGGTAATCTGTGCCCTGCAGCTAAGATTACATGGCTAAATTAATACTTTAGAGCTGCAGTAATTCCGTGTGATTTAAGCAAAAATCTTGCAACTGAGACGCATTGGAGTCCAGGATGAAGGATCCTTTATGGACTAACTATTTCTAGCAGATTTGAAGCATCAGTGAATGTGGTCGTACGTGCTCCTTTACTAATAGAGAGCTGCCCAGGCCCGCTTGAAACAAGCTCCTATCACAGAATGTAATTACTGCCCCTGTTTCTTGATTATGATTGAGCTCAATCCTCTTTGCTTGAGTTGAAAGGCCACGAGAGGGCAAAACATGCTGCAGTTCAGGCACTGTTGTAAATGGTAAGGCAGTTGGGCACATCTCAGTTGTTAGCATTTCAGAAAAGTGAATACTTTAAGGAAATTGGGATGGGTGAGTTCACACCTCTTCCCTCCTACTCAAAAGCTTCTTCCCATGTAGTTAATGATCTTTGCTGGCTTTTTGTGCTTTCAGGGCTGTGTGAATATTGAGGACTCGGAGTCTCTATTGCTACGAGCTCCTAAAGATTCTTTCACCATGAAGAACAGCGAGCGAGGTGTTGGACACGGAGTGCAACGTTTCACGTTTTCACAGGTATGTCTGTGTGTGCTTGTTTTTTCCAGTTATTATTGTTAAACATTTCTTCTCCTTTTCCATGCTACGACCTCCCATTCGGCAATGCCGTTTCTGTACATTATCTTCAGCCTATGTTTTTATCTTGAAGGTAAATTTTGTTTTCAAGTGTTTGAACATCATGAATCGTACACCCAGGTGAATGGTATCCCTTGATATAAAATAGTTTGATTCATCCTCATTTTAGTATTGGCATCTCCTGTGTGAGCAGATGTCTTCTGTGTTGGGACAGTAATCTCCCCTGCATAGTATACAGGTGTGTGACCTTGCCCTAGGTGGCTTGACTGCATTGGGCTTACTAAAGACTAGGCCTGTCCAAGATGAGGCTGAGGTCCAGAACCTGTTCTCTGAACTGAAGGGACGTACCAAGCATGCCCTCTGTTTTAACATGGGACATTTGTCCATGTTCTGGGTTGTTGACATAAAGTGGTGTTGGCACCATCCTGATATCTTTTGTATATTATAGTAATCCCTAGATATTTTTCCTGGTTCAGATGAGGTGCGTGACCTACTAGCTCCACTTGTGTAAAGTTCTACTCATACACCAAGACCCTTGCACTTAAATCCCGTTTGTGTCTGTAGAAAGTGTGGTTGAAAGCAGGACTTCTTTTTGTATGAGTATGGTTGCTGGGAGCATCGGGATCCTTTTGGATTGCACCTGCTTTGACATGGCACAAGATAGAGGATGGTATACAATTTTGCCAGACAGTGAACGTGTATTGTCTGCATTTTTGAAGCTGAATGGGGAACCACAAACACTGAAGTGTGGGAGGATGGAGACCACGCTACCCATAGAAGTTCTGAGGACCGCTTTTGTAGGCAGTTGCTGAATAATGCTTCCTGAGCACGAACATTTGGTTGCTGGTAGGAAAATGGGTGTCAATTAGCAGATTCTGTTATTGGCGCTTAGGGACGTCTATAGGAGGATCTGCCCATTTGTCTTTCCCCGAGTGCTACTTGAAGAAGGCTGATGATAGCAAGATGCAGAGTCTTCATTGTGCCATTGTTCTGAATACACCTTCTTGGCACCAGCATCATCGCCGCCTGGTGTGAGCCATCTCCTTGCGCAGACTCTATCTGCACCACAGCTAGAAATTGGAATTTGAAAATAAATCACATGAAACCAGTTGTTGATCTTTTGGCAGCATATCAAAATACCTGGTATGGAAAAGCATTATGAACTTTAGGCCCAAATCATGTCACTTTGTGATCCAAAATCGTTTTAACCAAGGATGGTTATGCTCCACAGAGGACTCTGGGTACTGTGAGACTAGGGCTGGTGACTGCTTGACAGCTAGTTTTCCAGAGGTGAGATGACATCACCTGAAGAGCGAACAACTTGCTGGAAAGCTGTGGGTCTGTCTAATGCCTTTAAATCCGATTTTCTTTTTTCAGAGATGTAAAAAGTGCTAGGCCTTGCAGGAGGGAAGTCTGCAAAGAGTCCAGCCAGGTTCGGAGAGTGTGGATCACTCAGAGCAAGCTTTTATACATGTTTGACAATACTGCCCCCACCAACCCCCACTCCAACTCTCCACCCCCTTTGAAACGATTGCATCCCGTATCATTGTGACATGACCAGACCAGAGGGAGGAGTTCTCCAACTTCCTTGACCTTGTAAGTCCAGACAAACACCGCAGTATCTGAGAAGACCACGCCTGTCTGGAGGCCGCATCTACTGAGACCTGCTGTGCTGTTTTGTCCCTAGTGGCGAGATCTGGGAGGATGGGCTTCTGCTTGATATTTCACCTCTGCTGCTTGAGAGGCTAATTGTACGACCGTAAAGGATGCTTCCCCCACCTTGGAAGGTCTACCACGGGCAGGTAACATGAGGCCTCTAACAAAAGACCGACAGTGGCTTAAGCTCAACAAATATATATCTGAAAGTTAGAAGGATTAGCAATTGCCAGTTTTGAACTCTTTTGCAAGATATAAACTGAAATGAATGATGAGTTACTAAACGTAGTAATTGCTCAAACAAGTCCTTAGTGAACTCCCAACTGTATGTGCTATGATCTTTACTTTGCTGCTAGAACACTGTAGCAATGTGGTATTGTAACCATGGAGTTAAAGCATTGTAGTTGGTATGGAAACTATAGAAAGTGGCTACAGAGCCTCTTGATTGGATTTAGTAAATAAGTCTACCTGAACTCCCAGTACTGTGTAGTAACTCCTGTTGCTGTGCCATTGAAATACTTCTCTTGTACAAAGACCAGCAGTGGGCAGTAGTTACTGCTATTTAACTGCTTGAGTTCTGTATCACTATACCCCAACACTACCTTCCTGAGAAGCATATGGCTACTTGCAATGTATTCCCTGAGTGAAGTGCTGAAGGGTCTGTACGTGTCCCAGTTTGCAGAGCCACTGTAGGACAATCCCCAAGACACCAGAGGCAAACAACCTCATCAAGCACAGTTGAGGCCCAGTAGCCCCAGCCTGCCCTGTGCCCCCTCCTCAGTAGGGTGTGTCATTCTTCCTGCGGTTCACTGTCTCTCTGGAGTGACACAAGAGTCTGTTTTATTTTCTATAAATGTGGGCATGCCTCACTTTGCACTTATGCCAATGACACAGATTTTCCCCTGATCTCAGCAACTGTATTTCATTGTCAGATGCTCCTTTGCTTTGTTTTTTTTCTGTGACCAACTTAAGTGAAATAGATATATTCTCTGGCTTTTGAAAATATTTAGTGTCATACTGGGATTCATTGGTGGGTTAATGAGTGGCATTAAAAACACAATCATTTCTCCATCAGTAATTGTTTGGGCTACCCTTTCTCAATCAGGGAGAAGATAGTCCCTATGCTCCTCAGGAGCCTGATTCTTTGAGCATGATGTGTGGTTGCTTTTGTGGAGATCAGCTCCATTCAGCCCTCAAGGTAGAGTAAGAGATTGGTCTTTCCAGACAAAACATTTACATATTTAAGTTTTGTCTGCTGGATCAGTTTGTTAAAACACTTTCCCTTCAGTGTCACGAAATCCCTTCCCTAATTAGAATCCGTGTTTTTGGGCCTATGCTCCTGTGAGAAGAGGTTGTATCTTGAGATGCAAATCATTTTCTACCATGGGTAATAAAAAGACACTTTGACTCTTTGAAAACTTTAATGAGTTAAAAATGTTTACCATGGAGATTCAGTCAACCGTTCAGTCCGCTGTTAGTTGAGAATATTTGTCAGATCTAAAAGCAATTCACCAGCAAGGCCAAGAAAGTTTGGGCGAGGTTTTATATTTTCTGATTGAAAGGAGTAATTCCTCTTCGGCCAAGAGGCTCGAGGTATATCTTTGAGTGGTCTTCTCCATCCACAACTTGCTTGTAATGCAAAGAAATTAAGCACCATTCTGAATGGATCAATGGTCCCTAATTTGCAGAAAAATTGAAAATCTTCTATTACCTTGAGTTTAGTGATCAAACAATCCTGCATTAAGTAATATTTGACTTACTTTGACTACTGTCCAGAATGTCTGACCCTGTGACATTCAGCGTCTGATACCTTGTCTTTGGCTGTATCTCTGCAAAGCAGAGGGTAGCAAAAGTCTTCAAAATCTCTTTGGAAACAGTGGAAAAGGCAGAAAAGGCATGCTTTCTGTACAATTCTATTAGAAGAGCCATAGAAGAAAAGTCCCCAGTTCAGGAGTGCTTACTGACCTCATCAAGGTTGTCATGTCATCTGTGTCCACTGTGTAAGAAAATGCCCTTTTTGACATGGTGTAGGAAGTTGGCTCTGTATGTGCTATTTCAAAGTAAGGAATAGCATGCACAGAGTCCAAGGGTTCCCCTTAGAGGTAAAATAGTGGTAAAAATAGATAATACTAATGCTCTATTTTGTGGTAGTGTGGTCGAGCAGTAGGCTTATCCAAGGAGTAGTGTTAAGCATTTGTTGTACATACACATAGACAATAAATGAGGTACACACACTCAGAGACAAATCCAGCCAATAGGTTTTTGTATAGAAAAATATATTTTCTTAGTTTATTTTAAGAACCACAGGTTCAAATTCTACATGTAATATCTCATTCGAAAGGTATTGCAGGTAAGTACTTTAGGAACTTCAAATCATCAAAATTGCATGTATACTTTTCAAGTTATTCACAAATAGCTGTTTTAAAAGTGGACACTTAGTGCAATTTTCACAGTTCCTAGGGGAGGTAAGTATTTGTTAGGTTAACCAGGTAAGTAAGACACTTACAGGGCTTAGTTCTTGGTCCAAGGTAGCCCACCGTTGGGGGTTCCGAGCAACCCCAAAGTCACCACACCAGCAGCTCAGGGCCGGTCAGGTGCAGAGTTCAAAGTGGTGCCCAAAACACATAGGCTAGAATGGAGAGAAGGGGGTGCCCCGGTTCCGGTCTGCTTGCAGGTAAGTACCCGTGTCTTCGGAGGGCAGACCAGAGGGGTTTTGTAGGGCACCTGGGGGGACACAAGCCCACACAGAAATTTCACCCTCAGCAGCGCGGGGGCGGCCGGGTGCAGTGTAGAAACCAGCGTCGGGTTTGTAATGGAAGTCAATGGGAGATCTAGGGATCTCTTCAGCGCTGCAGGCAGGCAAGGGGGGGGTTCCTCGGGGAAACCTCCACTTGGGCAAGGGAGAGGGACTCCTGGGGGTCACTTCTCCAGTGAAAGTCCGGTCCTTCAGGTCCTGGGGGCTGCGGGTGCAGGGTCTCTCCCAGGTGTCGGGATTTTGGATTCCAAGAGTCGCGGTCAGGGGAAGCCTCGGGATTCCCTCTGCAGGCGGCGCTGTGGGGGCTCAGGGGGGACAGGTTTTGGTACTCACAGTATCAGAGTAGTCCTGGGGTCCCTCCTGAGGTGTCGGATCTCCACCAGCCGAGTCGGGGTCGCCGGGTGCAGTGTTGCAAGTCTCACGCTTCTTGCGGGGAGCTTGCAGGGTTCTTTAAAGCTGCTGGAAACAAAGTTGCAGCTTTTCTTGGAGCAGGTCCGCTGTCCTCGGGAGTTTCTTGTCTTTTCGAAGCAGGGGCAGTCCTCAGAGGATGTCGAGGTCGCTGGTCCCTTTGGAAGGCGTCGCTGGAGCAGGATCTTTGGAAGGCAGAAGACAGGCCGGTGAGTTTCTGGAGCCAAGGCAGTTGTCGTCTTCTGGTCTTCCGCTGCAGGGGTTTTTCAGCTAGGCAGTCCTTCTTCTTGTAGTTGCAGGAATCTAATTTTCTAGGGTTCAGGGTAGCCCTTAAATACTAAATTTAAGGGCGTGTTTAGGTCTGGGGGGTTAGTAGCCAATGGCTACTAGCCCTGAGGGTGGGTACACCCTCTTTGTGCCTCCTCCCAAGGGGAGGGGGTCACAATCCTAACCCTATTGGGGGAATCCTCCATCTGCAAGATGGAGGATTTCTAAAAGTTAGAGTCACTTCAGCTCAGGACACCTTAGGGGCTGTCCTGACTGGCCCGTGACTCCTCCTTGTTTTTCTCATTATTTTCTCCGGCCTTGCCGCCAAAAGTGGGGCCTGGCCGGAGGGGGCGGGCAACTCCACTAGCTGGAGTGTCCTGCTGGGTTGGCACAAAGGAGGTGAGCCTTTGAGGCTCACCGCCAGGTGTGACAATTCCTGCCTGGGGGAGGTGTTAGCATCTCCACCCAGTGCAGGCTTTGTTACTGGCCTCAGAGTGACAAAGGCACTCTCCCCATGGGGCCAGCAACATGTCTCGGTTTGTGGCAGGCTGCTAGAACTAGTCAGCCTACACAGATAGTCGGTTAAGTTTCAGGGGGCACCTCTAAGGTGCCCTCTGGGGTGTATTTTACAATAAAATGTACACTGGCATCAGTGTGCATTTATTGTGCTGAGAAGTTTGATACCAAACTTCCCAGTTTTCAGTGTAGCCATTATGGTGCTGTGGAGTTCGTGTTTGACAGACTCCCAGACCATATACTCTTATGGCTACCCTGCACTTACAATGTCTAAGGTTTTGTTTAGACACTGTAGGGGTACCATGCTCATGCACTGGTACCCTCACCTATGGTATAGTGCACCCTGCCTTAGGGCTGTAAGGCCTGCTAGAGGGGTGTCTTACCTATACTGCATAGGCAGTGAGAGGCTGGCATGGCACCCTGAGGGGAGTGCCATGTCGACTTACTCGTTTTGTCCTCACTAGCACACACAAGCTGGCAAGCAGGGTGTCTGTGCTGAGTGAGAGGTCTCCAGGGTGGCATAAGACATGCTGCAGCCCTTAGAGACGTTCCTTGGCATCATGGCCCTTGGTACTAGAAGTACCAGTTACAAGGGACTTATCTGGATGCCAGGGTCTGCCAATTGTGGATACAAAAGTACAGGTTAGGGAAAGAACACTGGTGCTGGGGCCTGGGTAGCAGGCCTCAGCACACTTTCAATTGTAAACATAGCATCAGCAAAGGCAAAAAGTCAGGGGGCAACCATGCCAAGGAGGCATTTCCTTACAGTGGGCCTGACACAATTATATCCAGACCTGCCCATGACTCTGTGGTGCTCTTGCATCAAGTGCTGGTCTCACCTTGTAAGAACAGAGTAACAGTTCTTTATGACCCTTTGGTCCCTGAGCTTAACAGCACGGCTACTGAGCTCCTAGAGCAGGGGATGTTTAACTTAGGTGAAGTAGGGCCATATCCTTGGTATGTGTACTTGCACATTCAAACAGAGCACTACAATATTTCAGTTGAGTGCTTCCAACAAGAAGAATGTTTGGAAAACGGAAGAGGTTTTTTTTTGTTTTTTTTATATGGTACAACGGCAAGAAGTTCATTCCTATTGCAGTCTATGTAACATCAGCTTTTTCCTTACATCTTTGAGTTGGGAAAGTACAGACCTGTATTTATCAATACAAATTCACTTTTCAGCTGTTATCTTTAAAGGAAAAGGTACTTTGGAGCCTGCGTTTATTGGGCCAATTGTGAAACTGTCTGTGAAATGGTTGGTGAAGTTTTTTTTTTTCTTTTTTTTTCTCCCTCCTGGTGTGGTGGTCTGGACCACCTTGCAAGTGAATGTTGCGTTGACAAGAATAATATCTGCTCTTGTTCAGCTCATGTCAACAAATCAGTCTCTTTGAAGACTGCTTTCTTGTTGGCACATATCTTCCTGAAACATTCAAGAGATTTGTGTAGTAGAAACACTGGCAGCCCTGTAGAGAACTTTTTATGCATTTTCTAATGTTTGGTATACACCTGTTCAGTATTTTACGAGGGGGGTGGATGGATAGTATTTTGGTCTGGGTTTGAAGAGGTAAACTTTTAGGAATATGTGGCCCAATAACTGGTCGATCCCCTGTATATCTGAATCCAGTTTATAAAAATAAATAAAGCACACTGTTGTACTAAGGACCTTAATCTCATTTCATTCTTTCTTGATTCACAAACCAGCCACGCTTTGTAAGTCTGGTTGTCTCAGGAAAAGGTATGTGGCAGTTGCCATTACCCAACTCGGTCCACTGATCACCTTGTGGGGAAAAAGAAAACAAGGCTTGAGGTGGCAAGGTAAATCCTGCAGCCATTCCCTGGTGCACCTGGTCAAAGGTAGGCACTTGTGGGTGTTGCCTGCCTGTAGAGTGTTGGTGCATGACTTAAAGCGAGGGCAATGCCCTGTTGCAAACCATATTGCGAATGGGTGACGGTAATGCAACTCCAGGTTTATCGCCTTTTGAGGACTGTGCGCAGAGCCTGATGGCCAGGCCCTGTGGCCAATCCCACGGTGCCCAGTCAGAAGGTTGTGTGAAGTACCTGGCCAGATGCCCGGTCCTAATCTCTGTGTCATTACTCATGGCCAAGCGTTGTGCACAGCAGATTTTGGCAGCCTGCAGAGGGTGGAAAGCAGGGAACTCTTGGAAGTGGCGTATGATTTAAAAAAAAAAAAAAATCACTGACAAAAGTTAAAGTGAGGAAATGGTTGGTATTGGTTACATATGTCATTTTTTTGTCATGAAGAAGCCAAAGGTTAAAGTGATGTTATAGTTAAGTATTGAAAGGATTCCAGAACTTGCGTTTAAAAAATGGAAAACCACTTACATTCACCAGTTATAGTTCAGTGAGCCAAATGTAATTTGATGCACCCCTAACATACACTGCTTATGACCTCACATTTACATCATTCATAACATATTAAATGACATAAACTGTATCTCTGCCCTTTTTCCCCAGTAATTCTTCAAGATCTCTTGTTACTAGAAAATGCATACAACGATTTCTGCCCTGGATACAGATGCTCCCAACGTGGCTATCTTTGAATGCATTTTCTACTTCTTGGGGAAAAAGTAAACAATATAATAATTGGCTAAGCTAATAGGTTTTATGCCAGAGATCTTTTCTCGTTGCCAAGACTTGATGTTTTCTGTGTATTATTTTGGCGTGCTCTTAAATGGCTCCCATTTCTTCTCTCTTTGCATTCCTTATTGTTCTATGCATCCCAGGTTCATCTGATTTGTCACTCTGGCCTGTGTTCTCTGATTGTACCTCATTTATATCAAGTTACCTGAACAATGCAATATTTTACATACTGTGACTGTTCCAGTTCTCATCGAAATAATTCAGTTAACAGTTACAAAAACAATTCTCACTAATTCTAGTCAGTTTAGTAGTCACTGATGATTGTATCTTAAAGTTTCTTTATTTAACAAAAACTGTTTTTAAATGAAATGATATGATTTAGAATGTAGTTGAAGTGTGGCCAAAAGTTCATGCCATGTGGAGGCATGGTTCCACTAACATAGTTAGTGGGAAAATCGTCAGTCATTTGGATTAATGCTCTCTTGCATAATATTTGAGTGGATTATTTTATGTTGGGTGTTACAATGTAGTATTTACTCCAGAGCCCTGAACTGGGATTTTGGAGAACATGGTGCTTTTATTAATGAGCACAGTCTAAAAGGAAATTGAGGAATTGTCTTCCATAGAGTGGAGCTTTTTTAGTATTCCACAACGAGTAGCCGACAGACAAAAATAGATGTGTGCATAGGGACCCATAATAGCAATCTTTAAGGTAGCAGTACGAGGAAGTATTGATGGAGGAACAAAGTGATGCTGCCAAAAGGTTTTCGTGTTTGGGAGGTCATGGCTGATAAGACTTTTAGGAAAGTGGCAGGCCACATCGCTCAAACAGAACTGGGTTTCTGATGGATGAAATGAGCAGAAAGTTTATTGGGAGTCTACTGGTAAAGCAATTGTGCAGTAGTTCTCTGCGGCTTTTCTATGTAAACATAGAGCAACCCACAATAAGGTCTTGAGGAAACCTATGTAGAAGTTGTGGGGCAACAATCTGATTTAAAGGAGATCTAGAACATTGTTATAGAAATGATTAGTTGATGGTAATCTTAGAGGAATGACATGATGAAACCCTAACCAGGCAGCCTACCTTGGCCAAGTAGTAAGGGTATGTAGAAACATCTAGTTTAGAAGGTGTTAAAACCTGCAAGTTGATCCAGGAGCACTAACCCCAGTTGTTGGTGATCTTCCCCAAACCACAGGACTTATTTATGTGTTTTCCTCTTCATCCTTTCTGATTAGCATTGTGTTCGTGTGTTGATTATTTGGTTTCCTTTGCTTGGTTCCAGTTGTGTGATGTTATTGCTTTTGTTCTTTTTCCCCAACAGATCTTTGGACCGGATGTGGACCAGAAACAATTCTTTGAGGGGACAATGAAGCAGGTGGTGAAGGAGGCATTGAATGGACAGAACTGGCTTATATACACATATGGTGTCACAAATTCAGGCAAAACGTACACTATTCAAGGTGCGCACTCCCCCTTCAAAACACCTATTTCAGATACATTGAAGCGTATTGCTCTGCGTTCAATATTTGTGAGTTCCTTTGTGCTTTTCATCACCCTTGAAGCTAAAATTATGCCAGCCTGGAGACGGGTTGTCCAATGCCTGCTGGTGGCTGCAATGGGCTCCCTATTACACTTGACAGCTGGGTTTACTTTGGTGCTTGCTTTACTGCTTGTCTAGTTTCTAGACTTACAAATCCCATTCTCACTCTGTGCCCTCCCACACTCTTATCTGGATAGAACCTGCCGCAATTTGTGCCTTTAACCTCTACTCAAGGACAGTCACTCTTTTGCTATGGTCAGAAACATACAAGCAGAAAATAGTACATTCAGGAAAATCTAAGAAGCTTTTGTGCAAGGCCAGAGGAGAGATTTAGATAAGAACATAGGAGAAATAAAAATGTAGCACAAGTCTAGTATATTGTTTCAGAAAGGATTCATGTTTGACAGTAGGTTGGGTCTGGTGCAGGGGACAAATGGCTAACCTACAAGATGTGATAATTAAGCCCTTGTTTGAGAAGCTCTTGGTAGAATGATATGTTTAAAAACGTATGTGAAAACTAAAATAATTAGGCATAATCTTGCTAAGCACTGTCATATTTTCACTCCAGTTGCTGGCCCACTCAACTTGTACACCTCATTCAAAATCATTACCCCCTGACCACTGGTTATACTTTCTTCAAACCCTCATAACCTGGCATAATTTGAGTTGGAACCAACTGAGTGGAAAAGTCCATAATGATATGGTCATGCACACAAACTGCAATTGTTTGCAGAAGTCCAGTTTCAAAGATTTGGTCTAAACATTTGATAATTGATTGTGTCACTGCATCCCATAAAAGTTCAATGCTGTCCGGCTGTGCACTACCATGAAAGGTTAATTGATGCTTTCAGGGTTGCACCTTTTAAAAGCAGCCTTATAAATGGGCACTACAAGGCAAGTTCAAAAGTCAATGGGAATAGGGCTGACACCTGAAAGTATTCCCGTATTTAATGATTGCCTAAGAGCAGTGAACCAGGATCCCAAGCAAAAGTGTGAGAGTTGGAAAACCTGGTTTAGGGCCCTAAGTTATCAAAAAATATATATTTTGATGGACACATGTTTGCCCTACCCCACTCTTTCCTCCAGAACCTTGTTCTGATATAGAATTCTAGCTGCAGATTCCTAACCTTTTGAATATTCCCTTGGTGTCAGACTGGATCAGGAAATGTTTTCATAGTACCTCTGTGCACCATTAGATGGTGATATGCAGCTCCACACCAGCACCGTTCTGCCCTGGAAACAACTTACAGAGCCTATGTAGGTGCCAACCCTTTGTGCTGAGGTCAGCAAAAAAAATTCTGCACCTCCTTACATGGATCTAGAACTCCCTCTTGTCTCTGAGAGTTACCTTACCTGGTTATTTTTAAACATTTCCAACAGTGTGTGAAGGATGTCTCCTAAAATGGCAAGTTTTTAGCCCAGTAGGGACTGTCGTAAGCAAATGTTTGTGACAGAGCACCAACAGGTGTCTGGGTTTGAGACACTTTCCCAAGCCCTACAGTGACTCTGTGTGAATGAATTCAAAGGCCATCTGGGACTATGAGGCAAAATGTTAAACTGCCAAGCATAAGACTCCTTGCCAAGACCACTCTAAGTCTCAGTCCAAGATCTGACCATGTCATGTTCCAGGAGTCCCTGAAACCACTTGCAAGGCCTGTTTTCATTGCAATCCAAATAGTCGCTCCCGGAGTCTGACATCTTTGCAGCTGATCTTGCAATTGGTTCTCGGACAACCTGAGTTTTCAGGGTTGTCTGCCACCCTGCAATAAGTGCTCCAGGTTCTTGATGACCCAGTCTTACATGCCTTTGGGCCCCAAGGAGCTGATAGTACTGCTGGTCTGTTCACCCATGACACCAGCTGGACCTTCCAATTCTGTTACGACGCCTCTGGCACCAGTTTGGACCCCGCTGCTGTCTATCCTGGTCTGTGGAACACCGGACAAGGAGCTACCAATAATCAGGTTTAATTTGGAGACGATGCTTGTCTGACCTCGCCCGATGACAGTTAAGGCGCTGATTGCTCTGCCATCACTACAAGGAAGATGATAAACTTTACATTCACTTCTTGGTATGGATGTGGATAAGGATTATAATGCAGGTAATGAGTTTGCTTACCCCCATCATGGTGACAGTTGGTATGACTTGCAGGAGGCTAGTGGTCTTGAAACCTCCCCTGAAACAAGCTTTCTGTCATCCCCTGAACCAGCCAAGGAAAGGAGTCCACTTCCTATGCCATGGTAAAATGTAGAGCAGCTGAAGTCCTTGACCTCCAGTTCCCCACCTTGGAGGTGACGACTAACGTATTGACCGAAATTCTCCAGCCATGGCAAACATCTTCTGGGCCCCTTCAACCATTTAATGAGGCCTGTCAGCTTCCAAATTGCATGCCATATCCCTGCTTTTCTCTCTCTGCACTCCTCCCCTGAAAGTTTGGTGATGCAAGCAAGAGTGTTCGTAACTGCACCATCAGAGTAAAACATGTTAAAATCTTTGAAAAAACATGCATTTTCCTCCTCCAGCTCGGTGCTCAGATTAGTAAATCCAGGCTGCCTGCTGGAGCGTAGTTCTTTGCCCTTAGCGAGTGGGTGGCTCAAGTCCTCCCATGTGTTCCTGAAGATCTCAAACCCACCCTTGCCCAGGCAATTGAGGACGGCCGAGATACTGCCAAGTTAAAGATTCGCTGTGGCTGGGACTGATTCCATAGGGTTGGCCATCAACACCAGTGTTGCCATTCGCCACATCTGGCTGTGGTCCACCGTTAAAAAAAAAAAAGTAATGTCCAGTCTTCCTTCATGGGCATGCCACTGGATGTTACTTGATTAGTTGGGGGAAAGGGTAGGCTTTGCTTTTGATTGGGTCGAGAAAAGCACAGTTACTGCACGCTCCCTGGTAATCAGCCCCACCTCACTAATTGCATCCCTACTGCTCTTTTTGCAGTTTCAGCAGAGGTAACACATACTGCAAGCCAATTTATCCACAGCATGGCACCCAGAAGTGTTGCGCCTGTAGTGCCCACTGCCTTGGTCAAGGTCAACAGGCCCTCCAGTCCCCTACCCCCCTGCAGGCCCACCTGCAAAACCCCTTTACCATGCCCTTAGAGGAGCATACCATCAGATGGGTTGGCCTGCCAGTTGTTCGCAAGGGTTATGCCCTCTTCTCTCTTTCTGCTCCACTTCACCTTCCACCGCCTCCCCCAGTGACTGACTGACAGGACTATTTTCCATCTTGTCGCATGAAGTACAAGCCAGAGGGTGCGTGGGCCAGAAGTAGGATGTGGTTGTTACTCCCGCTAGCTACTTCTTGGTGCCTGAAAAGGACAGAAGTCTCCACCCTATTTTGAAGCTGTGCCCTCTCAATGCCTTCCTACGGAATTAAAAATTCAGAATACTCACAATGGCCCAGGTCTCGTCTGTGTGGACCCTGGAGACTGTACGGTAGCATTCGTCCTGCATGACACCTATTTCATATACCCATCTGTAGGAAGCTGCCTCTTTATATGGTACTCCAAAATGAGGAAAGCCATGCAAAGTCTAGGGGTTCCCTTATAAGTGGACAAACGCTTGCTCTAACAATCCCAAGTTGCTCTCGTAGGGAGTAGTGTGGCCCACCAGCCTTAAGCGTATCAGAGAGGAGTGAAAGCCATTTGCAGTAGGCACACAGTCAGTAAATGGCAGACACGACTCAGAGATCTGCACCAATTTATAAAAATAAAAGGTATCTTTATATGTGTTTAGGCACCAGAATCCATACAATCGGTATGTTTTGCAGTAGAAATTATTACAGTTTCGAAAATAACTATGGTGTACTATATAGACTCAACCCTGTGAGAGGCACAAACCCTGGAGGCTTAGCTAATGAGGGTGAATGAGTACAGTACATAGGTCATAATCCGCATCTGAGTAATAGTGGCACATCCCACTAAGCCAACTTGCAACACAGTGCAAATGTCTATGGCCATCAAGCAGAAGTGGTCATGATGTCCACAAGGTCTTACAAGGGGATAGTATGTGAATGTGTGTAAGGTGATTTATCAGACATTGATCTTTAATGGGTCTGTTACCTGCTTGAATGGGCGTTAAACGGGAGACTGGTAGAAATAGGACTTGTGGATAGTCTAGTACGAGCGGTGTCATTCGGGGTCCTCTGTGTTCTTGGCAAGTAGAGGCACTGTATATCTATTGATGAAGTTAGACTAGGGGTTGAGTTTCTGGCTTGGCAGTTCTGACTGGACTGTTCTGTTGGAGCAGGACCAAGACTGATTTGTATATGACTGTTTAATCTGAGGTGGCTTCGTGGGAAAAAAAAGAATGATGGGTTGGATTGCTACCCAGAGAGGTCGCCACTATTTAGACCTACTGCAAGCATTCTTCCCAACACTTTGTGTGTTTGATGTGATACCCTAAGTGGCACGGGTATGCCCAGACATGGGTCCTGTGCCACTAGAAACCAAGCAATACCCGAGTGAAAAGTCCCAATCAGGGCAAAACAGGTCTTGGGTTGTTTGTTTTCCAGTTCAAAGAGGACCTGGCTCTGCAGTTAGGCATGGGCTGTTCTGTTGCAGTAGTACCAAGACTGATTTGCATATTGCTAGGTGTAATCTGAGGTGGCATAGTGTGGGCAAAAAAAGGGTTGGAATGGTACCCTGTGCGACTGCCACTGTTTAGACTTATTGCAAGCATTCCTCCCATCACCTTTTGTGTTTTTCAAGGATGGAGTGCTGCCTGCCTAGGTGACAGCTAACAGTTTGTAGTTGGTAAAATAGGTTCAGGCTAACTCACCTCTCGGACAACTGCAAATAATATTTTTATTTTGCCTGTTTCTGTTGAACCCTAGTGTGCCTTCAGGTTTTTTGGTGCCTGAAATGCTTTGTTTGCTGCTCTTACTCCTGGGGCCTCTTTGGAGCATCACTGTTGGATAGCCTGTAAAGGCAGCTTAAGTTTGTATAGAGTTGGGGTGTTTCAAATTTGAGCATGCTGCTTTGACATTTTAACTCATGCTGCTCAGAGTGGGTAGATTTTTTTTTTTTACCATGGATAAAAGACTGGTCCTTTGAGTGTCGATGATAGAGTTCATTTTAACCTCCCCATTTCTTCTTTGTAGGCAATAGTAAGGACGGGGGGATCCTGCCGCGCTCCCTTTCTCTGATCTTCAGCAGCATTCAGGATCGCTTGCATAAAGGAACAGACTTGAAGCCCTCTCTCTCCAGTGAAGTGGTGTGGTTGGATAGCAGACAAGTCCGACAGGAAGAACTGAAAAAAGCAGCACTACTGTCTAGCCTTCGAGAGGTGAGTGGCTGTGGCTAGCATGTTTCCATATTGGTGAGGTGCTAGGATGTATAACATTATACCCTTCAAATTATGCTATCCTGTGTGTGAAACATCCAACCCATTTACTCCAATTTAATCCTGCATTCAGTGCTCTAAGTCCGGTTTCTAGCAATTTGCTATGATATTTCTAAATAAGTCTGTTAATAAGACAGTCTCTGAAATTCAGGCAGACCCCTAAGTGTATTACTGGAAAGCCTTTCCTCATTTAAAGCCAGAGCTACACCTTTCTTTCTGGCACTGATATGGTCATGGTGGTCAGCAGGATGTTGAGTTCTCTGATACTGTCAGCCAAGGTCCTGCCTGATAGATGTTTGACTCACCCGATCCTTTCCTAGCTAAGGTCAGGTCAGATTGAACTCACATTAATTTGTTTTGAGTATCTGGTAACATGATGTGGTGCAACCTCATTTTTCACTGCATACGCTTTCTATCACTAATCTCAACCTTATCCTTAACCAAAATGGATCACCTTAGCATTAACTGAAGCCATTGTCTGTTTTTAACCCCATGTTATGTGTGATCTGGTATGTGCAAATAAGTTATTCTTGGTAGAAAAAGGATGCTCATATATTACAAATACTGCCTATTCAAAAGTTTTTAACCCACTATTTTGTGCTCCAAAAGAGGGGGAGAATCCAGAATCAATATTTTCATTTTTAGAAGCGTGGCACTTGAACACATTTTTATGGTAGTAACCTTTCATATGATCACACTTAATATATAAAATACCCAATTTTACTATTTTAGGTGATTTTAATATACATGTAGATAACCTAGATAACTTGGTGGCTAAATTCTTCCTTGCTGACATGGAGGCATTGGAACTGGGTCAATTGGTCAGAAGCCCCACCCATGATAAAGGACACACCATTGACTTATTCTTTAGCAATCTAGCAGGCTTAGTTTCCATGCCTCCTCTCCTTTTGGCCTGGTCAGATCATTTTTTAATCTCTTCAAATTTAGCCACTCCCACCATATGCAGACCATCTCAGTCATAGTTCAACCTTTTAGGCGCTGGCATAAACTTAACGCCAGCAATTGGATCGGTATCTTGAAGAGCCGTAAACAGTTTCTTCTTGATATGAAAGACTTCGGGATAGATTCATTCAATGACTGGATCATGGACTGCTTAGATACTTTACTCCCCATATAGTGCGAAAATTTGGAGTTTCCGGAAAGCTAGTGCCCTGTGGTTTACTCCACATCTGCAAATCCTTAAAAGGAAATGTAGATGTTAAGAAAGAAGATGGAGAAAATCCTATCAGCAGGTTTTAAAGGTCGAATATAGGAAGGCGATTAGACTGAAATCAAATCAGCCCAAAGTACTTACTATGCTGCTAGAATTGAAGAGTCCTCTAACTCTTCCAAAGAGATTTTTCAGTAAATCAAAGAAATGTTACAATCACCCCCTGATGGTGAATCAGTCGAAGCCTCTCTAGAGCCCAGCAACAATCTAGCATTGTTTTTTCAACAATAAATTGTTGACATCTATTCAAGTTTATTGAATAGTAAGCCTCACCCGGAAGACACAGCAGATTTCCGCCACAATTGTGTTGCTTCTATTTCACAATTTTCCCCCTCTCTCGTAGGATCAGGTTGCCTCCCTCCTCTCGTCACTTAAATCAGGATCCCCTTTGGACCCTACTCCTCCCTCGATACTGGCTCTCGGGGCTCCAGTCATCGCTCCTGTTTTGACTCAACTGTTAAATTCTTCACTATCTAGGAGCACAGTTCCCTATCAGTGGAAACATGCTATAGTCAAACCCCTGCTGAAATAACCTAACCAGGATGCAACAGTGCACAAAAATTATAGACCTATATCGCTACTACCATCTCCTTCTAAAATAGTAGACAAACAGATTAATGCTCAACTCTCAACATTCTTGAGGATAACAACATCCTTCATCCGACCCAGATGGGTTTTAGACCTCTACACAGCACTGAATCTGCCTTGATCGCTGTCATGGAAGAGGTCAGGAAGAGTATGGCTCAGGGGTATGTGACGGCGATTGTACTCCTTGATCTTAGTGCTACCTTCGATACAGTAGATCACCATTTGCTGTATCAGGAGATTGGAATCGAGGGAGGCTCACTAAACTGACTCTGTTCGTTTCTGAAAGGAAGATGATTTCAGGTTCTTGACTGTTATCTTTCCAGCAGGCTTAAATGCAGCTGTGACGTGTCACAGGGCTCTTCTACGTTATTCAATATTTATATGGCCCCCCCCCACCGGCCAAGATCATAGAGCCATTCGGACTTTCTCTAGTTTCTTATGCAGATGACACCCAGCTAGTGGTTTCATTTTCCACTAACTCCGATTCTAATTGTCTCTTTGTTTACAGGCAGTGTCAAGATGGATGGATGAATGAAAGAATGCTCCAATTAAATGGAGATAAAAAAGACGTAATTATATTGGGACAATGTCCTCATCAGGGCACGAACCCCATGCTGCCCAGTGCCTTGGTGTAGTTGCCTTCTCCTAAGGATTATATTAAAAGTTTAGGAGTCTGGCTAGATTCCCAACTTACTATGGAACATCAAGCTAAAAAAATCTCTGCTACTTGTTTCGGTCTAATGAGGCTTTTGAGGGCGGTTTTTGCAATACTCATCATCCAGGCTCTCATTATTTCTTGATTGGAATATGGCAATGGATTATTTCTTGGTTCCCCCAAATATGTTAAAAGGAAATTACAAGTGGTTCAAAATGCCGCGGCCCGCCTTCTCTTAGAAATACCTAGGCATGCCGCTGTTAAAACCACTGCTTCCTCACTTCATTGGCTCCAAGTGGAACAGCGCATAGTGTTTAAAACCTGTGCTGTATCCATAGGTCACTACATAATAGAGGCCCTCCCCTTCTAAAGACCCTTGCATCTTTTTATACAGCCATTAGAGATCTTAGTTCTGCATCAGCAGCACTGGCCATTATACCCAGAGTAAATAAATCTAGATGGGGAGGTACCACAATGACTTATCTCGGAGCTAAATTGTGGAACTCCCTCCCCCGCAGCCTTCGGTTAACCAGTCATGAACTCAAAACCTGGCTGTCCTAAGATCTTCTGTTTTATAGTTATAGAGAATTGTCCTTTAGCGCTGGGAGGCCTTCGGGTAGCCATGCGCTATATAAGCAACTTAACATAACATAGCTCAAATGTTGGAGGACACGAGGATTGTTGAAATATGTATAACGTAAAGGTGTTTGCTTCCACATTTCCATCCAGGAACAGCATCTGTTGGTTTCTGAGAGTAGTGTGTAATCCGCTTTATTGATAGAGATGTCTACCCTTAAGCAGGTGTTTACAGAGTTTCACCTGTTAGTGGTGACCCAACAGCCTGTAGGAATTTCACTTGTTCCCATTACTTGGGTGTCTGGCTTTTCAAGGGATTCTTAGCTTGTTTGCAACACTGTTTAAACTAGGTTCTTCCTGCATCCAGAGATCAAACTATTTGTTTCCTTTCAGTTTTTGGGAGCAGTGATAAACCCCTTTAGGGATATACCCTCTCCACTTCTAAAATAATATTTAGAAGGAAACAGTGAAAACTTTTTCCAACTATCCTCTTCAGCATGGTGTTGTCAGAGGTTCTTGAGTCTAATGACCCGACATATCCATGTGCTACCTTTGTCTTCTTCATTTGCAAATTCTGCAGCACTGTCTGAGTAAAACTAGGCTCTGTCTGTTGATTTGCAGACTGTTATTGAGGCAACTAGCATGACTTTGTAAAACTTTACTGTAACTTATTGTTGGACCTGGCCCTTTTTACAGGGTCATCTCCCCAACTTTTTGACTTCTTCCTCCTATTTTTCCTGACCTGTGTTTGTTGGCTTTTGAACTCTGAGCACTTTACCACTGCTAACCAGTGCTAAAGTGCATATGCTCTCTGTGTAAATTGTACTGTTAATTGGTTTATCCATGATTTGTATATTTGATTTACTAGAAAGTCCCTAGTAAAGTGTACTAGAGGTGCCCAGGGCCTGTATATCAAATGCTACTAGTGGGCCTGCAGCACTGGTTGTGCCACCCACAGGAGTAGCCCTGCAACCATGGCTCAGACCTGCCTCTGCAGTGTCTGTGTATGCAATTTTAAACTATAAATTAGACTTGCCAAGTGTACCCCCTTCCCAGGCCTAACCCTTCCCTTTTCCTACATGTAAGACACCCCTAAGGTAGGCCATAGGTAGCCCCATGGGCAAGGTGCAGTGTATGGTTAAGGTAGGACATATACTAGTGTGTTTTATATGTCCTGACAGTGAAATACTACGGAATTCAGTTTTCACTGTTGCAAGGTCTACCTCTCTCATATGTTTACCTGGGGGCTGCCTTTAAACATGACTAAAGCGTAGGTTCCCTTTGGGAGCAGATAGACGTGGAGTTTGGGACCTCTGAACTCACAATTTAAAAATACATCTTCTAGTAAAGTTTATTTTGAGATTGTGTGTTTGAAAATGCCACTTTTAAAAAGTGGGCATTTTCTTGCTTGAACCATTTTTGTGACTCTGCCCGTTTGTGGATTCCCTGTCTGGGTTAGTTTGACAGTTGGGTTGTTTGCACCACTCTCCAGGCAGTGACACAAAGGGGGCTGGGGTGTAGGCTGCATATTCTGATGAGCCATCTGTGCTAGGAGGGAGGGGAAGAGTGGTCACTCGCACCTGATAGGGCTGTGCCTGCCCTCACACAATGCAGACTCCAACCCCCTGGGCAAAGCAGGATTTCACAAACAAGGGAGACTTTCCTTTAAAGTAGGCCTACTTCAAAGGCCAAAATTGGTATAAGAAGAGGACCTAAAACCACAGACTTTAGACACTTCTTGGGGTAGACACTCTACCTCACAGACATTTCTGGACGAGAAACCTGCTGGTGAAGAATCCCTGAACCAGACCTGCCAAGAGGAACTGCCTGGCTGCCCAAAAGGGCTCACCTGGACTGCTTTTTTTTTTATTTATTTTTTTTAGAAGGACTGCTGCCTTGCTGATCTCTGGCTGTGCTGGGAAGTGCTCTCCAAGGGCTTGGATAGAGCTTGCCTCCTGTTCCCTGAAGTCTCAGGACCAAAAAGACTTAATTCCTGCAACTGGACTCCTTGTGCAGTGAAAATTCGAAGCACAGCCTCCTAAAAATGACACACAGCCTGCCTTGCGGTGAGAAATTAACTGCACGCCAAACCGGAACGACGCAGCCCAGCTTTGCACAGAGAAGATAAATGCAGCGCCTGCGTTGCGACCAGAACTTTGACGCACGGGCCACCGGATCGACGCACAGCTGACCTGGGTCGACGCAGCTCCTGCCATGCAGGAGAAATTTCCACACAACGCCCACTGGATCGACGCAGCGCTTGTGACTTTGCTCCGCAAGCCCAGGATTCCACGCACCGTCCCCGGGGTGCCAGAAAACCCTACAACCCGAAGAGTAACCATGTTCGCGCACCGGAAATCGACGCAAAGCCTTCCTCTGCGTGGAAAATAACAATGCTAGTCGGTGTGCGAAGGGGCGAAACCGACGCACACCTCTCAGTCTTCCACGCATCGCCTCCTCAGCGGTCCATTGCAGAGATTTTGAACGCGAACCAGGTACTTTGTGCTCGCAAGAGACTTTTATTGTTTTTAAGAGACATTTATTTGTTTTGCAAAGAATTAAGACACTTTATATCACTTTTACAGTGATACCTCAACATCTACGTATTGCATTTTAATTGCTTTGACCTGCATCTTATCAGATAAATATTATATATATTTTTCTAAACACTGTGTGGTGTATTTTTTTGGTGCTATATGGTGTTATTGTATGATTTATGGCACAAGTACTTTACACATTGCCTTCTAAGTTAAGCCTGACTGATCAGTGCCAAGCTACCAGAGGGTGGGCACAGGATCATTTGGATTGTGTGTGACTTACCCTGACTAGAGTGAGGGTCCTTGCTTGGATAGGGGGTAACCTGACTGCCAACCAAAGACCCCATTTCTAACACTTATGTTTTGCCTTTTTATGCTTTCTGGACCCCTCCTTCTAGTGAGCTTTCTTCTAGTGAACTTGTCATGCAAGCCAATGGAGGTGCTCCATGTTGTTTGATTTGTCAACAAAGATTTCCTGTGATGTCAAGTGGAATACCCAAAGTCTGCCCCCACCTTTCTTTGGAATGGTGGCTACTACCATCTCAGCACAAGCTATGTGCTGTCTGGCAGTGATGCTGTTGGATTCCAGAGGCACATGCCTTTTTAGCTGTCTCTCTAGTAAAAGGACTCTGAAGCCCCCATAACTGAGAACCCTTGCCTTTGTCTGAGACATGAATGATCTACGATTTGCAAGTGGACTAGGTGGAAGTGAGACCCAGTTGTACCTCGTGTACGTGCTGCTCATGAGAAACTAGTACTATAACTGTGATCCATTCACAGCTCACATTGAAAGTGGTGGGTCTGCACAGTCCCCGACCGCTCTGGTGCCGTTTTGGAGCCTGTGCCGGCCAGGATGACTAATAGGCCGTCTACTTTTTTAAATTCTTGTCCGGAGACCTAACACCAACAACCCAGGTTACTGTTGGTCATGGTGGGATCAGTGCCTCTGAGCGTTCTGCCTCTGGAAAAATGTAACCTCAGTTGGTGCTTTTTCAGATTCTGTCAGCTGAAAGAAAAAAAAAAAAGGCACTGAAGAGTGATTGGCCATGGTAGCAGCTAACTCTTTGCTTTGATTCATTTTTATTCATACTCCAGCTATTCTGTATTATTCTTGATATGTTTTGTATAGTGGTGTTTTGGTAATCACTCCTGTTGTGAGTTGACACTTTCCAGGCTTTTTGTGCTGTGCTTTTCAGAGCATTTTTTTAGGGGGGCATAGAGCAGAGGAAATCTCCCTTTATGTAAGCTTTAATGATTTCTGTTAAATTTAGTGGCAAGCTCTTAGCGCACTTATTCCACTGTCTTGCTAAGTTAGAGTGTTAGACTTGGATTCTGGGTTCAGAAGATGCACATTCTAGTTTTGCCTGATGATATATTGTCCAGGTTTGTTCTGTAGGGTCTGACCATTGATGTTAATCAGTGGATGTTAGTGTATTGGTCCTACAACTGTTTTAGTTAGCCTTTCGGTGTAACTGGTCCCTTTTGTTGGTAGTAAGGTGGAATTTGACCATTTGAGTGATTTATTTTCACAGGAGGAGTTGTTCACGCCCCTGAAGAGGAGCCTCGGCACCGATCCACGGGCTGCAAACAGCACAAGCTTTGATAGTGGGGTGGCTGGTCTTTCTTCTACAAGTCAATTCAACACTCAGACTAACAGTCTGCTTGAAGGTATGTTTGGGGCATTCAGTACTACATTGTCAGGAAGGGGCATCACTCCTTGCCACTGTGAAAGCTGGAGGTTAACACTACCCTGCATGTATGATGAGTGACTTTATCCTGAAAGTTTGGTGGGGTGGCTCTCTGCTTTCCTGCCTTACTGTTGGGGCGGGTTTTGATTTAGTGTGGTTTTCTTTCTTCTGCAAGAAAGGAGGTACTGTGGGCTAGTGTAACAGAAGGCTACACCAAGAGAAGATTAAACTGTTTCTGCCCAGGGCTAGTCCGTGAGCAGCAGAACGAATTACTTTGATCTGGCTTGCACCTGTGTGGGTAGGATCCACATGGAAATTCACCTTTTGCAGATGAGAAGGCTATCTGCTCCTTTTGGGGAAGGAGGCGCATTTGGGGGAGCTTCTGAAATCCTTGTGAGGATGGATACAGCTCACATATTTATGTCTATGGGAGAGATACCAATGGTCTCCTGTCTCTGAACTTTCGAATGTTCCTACTTGTCAATCTGAACGTGTCCAGTTCCATTGTCTCTGATCCCTAGATTCATGCTCTCGCTGGGCGTACTCTGATGCTGTCTCACTCCAGGACCCAGATGAATCCCAGTTCTCCATATGGGTTTCTTTCTTTGAGATCTACAATGAGTTCATCTATGATCTGCTTGATTCTGGGCCAAATAATGGCAAGAGGCAGAGCCTGCGTCTGTGCGAAGATAAGAATGGGAGTCCATATGTCAAAGGTGAGGACTTGTGTATTGGGGAGGGGGCAAATTGGAGCTGTTTTGTAGGGGTTTACAGACTTTGTTTTATAGAAGCACTGCCTGGTGAAGGGGAATGAGAAATATTTGTCTGGAGGAGGGGTGCGGGGTGGGATTTGATGTATATTAAGGCCGTGTTTCACAAGAATGAGCCACCTGCTCAGGAAAGTCCTATATGGTGCATCTCTGAAATGGTAGTGTGTGAAACGTAATGTACTAATAGCTAACCTTGAAGTGCAGGTGAAGCACAACATTGTGAAGTCCTATGGGCCAGGCACAGACGTAATTGAGGCATCACTCTACATCTCTGACAAGGGTGGCTTATCAGTAGAACTCTAGAAGGCTTGAGTAATCTTCACAGTAGGGATCTGCAGGGATACTGGAATTGTAACCTGTGCTTCTTCCACCAGACCTGAACTGGATTAATGTCTGTGACGCTGATGAGGCCTGGAGGATCTTGAGGGTCGGTCGGAAGAACCAGAGTTTTGCTAGCACCCATTTGAACCAGAGCTCCAGCCGCAGGTGAAAGGGGCTGTTGAACCTGGTGGGCTGGAACTGAGGTGGACCTTTCAATCCTTTTACTGTTATAGTATAATGCTTTCAGTGACCTGCAGCAGGTTCTGAGTTCCTTGTGGGGCAAAGGGATAAGTTATTGAAGCACACTATGAAACGGGAGGATAACAAATGAGGCAAAATCAATTACTATAGCTGTATGCTTGATGGCAGAGGGAGGGTTTTGTGCTTAACTATCTAAGCAGGATTTTTAAAGTTGGTGTGATGAGAATGGAAGGATTTTCTCCAAACCATTTGTTTAATTCAGTGGAGCCAAGTTACAACTGGGGGATTGACGTTTTTGGGATTGAGTGATATTGAATTGTGTGGCTGGATTTGACCCGCTGCTTCACCAGAAACCTGTGTAGAGATTTCCTTGCTGGTGTGATAGATTTGATTGGTTCTTTAAAGGCAAAAAAGTATGGCAGTTTGATTGATTTTGTCTCAATTGGCACATCCAGCAGTATAATCTAGTTGTGTTAATGGATGATTGACACAAAGGTGGCGAAAACTATTCTTTTATACATTGACCTGTGAGAAAAAGAAATGTTCCATTGAAGATTGAACTAATTTGAATTGGGGGTGTGCTGCAGTATGAGGCCTGTCAAACTAATGCACTGAGAGGTAGAGCTCCAGTCAGATGATGCAAGCTGTGATTGAGAAATGGGAACAGTGTGTTCTTCACCTGAACTCAGTCTTCATCTGTGGGTTTTATGAGGCAGTAGGAAAGACAATGACGGTCCTTGTTAACCAGAGCTGCAGGAAGTAGGGAGCGAGTGCTCATGTAGGTGTTAATGTGGGATGTAGGCCTTCAGCTACAAGTGAAATCTGTAATGCTTACCTAAACGACCAGCTGCGGGTCTGGAAGGAGAAGGGGGTTTTGAAAACCATATGAGGACTGGCTCAGCCGAGCCAAACTGATATTTGTTGGTCAGGGGTTGAGGGGGCTTGGCATGAAAACCAGATGATAGGAAATGGTAGCGACTGTATGAGTATGTGGTAGCATAGTCCTACTGTGTTGATGAATTGAAGGGGGGCATGTTTGAGGTGAATATCATTTGATGAGGCTGGGCCACAGACTAAAATAGCAACTTGTTGCCTGAGTGTGGCAGGGTTCTTATCTAGAGGTGTGAAGCAAAGGAAACATGCTCATATGTGTAAGGGAGCATGGATGAAATTAGGGTTCATTTATAGCAAACGAAAACCTGCAACTGGATGGGAGCATAACTGAGGTGGCGTGTTGGTAGAATGGTTCTTAACGAAGGGGAGGTGTGGTATGCAAAGGGCTTGTGGTTTGTGATGATGCACAGCTTAAGCTCGTTAGTGGCAAGATTGTGTCCATGTTGGTTCCTTTTGCAGTGGGAAAGTGATCAATAGGTGCTTGAGATAATATTGTGCAGTAACTTGAAGTGATATTTTTACCTTACAGTCACAGTATTTTCTCCATCCGGATCCTACATCTTCAGGGAGGGACCGACTTGGTGCCCAAAATAAGCGAGTGAGTTAACACAGAACTTTGTGCAATTCCGTAGCCTTTAACTGTGTATTAATGTTTTGTTGCCTACTAATGGTAATTTGGTTTAATATAAGATCATCCGCTGAATGTTCACTTCTTCCCCAAGATCTGCTTCACACACCGCTGGTCTTGGGGAAGCTTTCTGCCCTTTGTGCTTTCTTGTGCCGTAGCCCCTTTTAAAACTGTTCATCCCTTCTGCCACCTCTTCACTCACTCTCTCTTTTTTAGGCTTTCCCTGTGTGATTTAGCTGGCTCAGAGCGCTGTAAAGATCAGAAGATTGGGGACAGGATGAAGGAAGCCACAAATATAAACTCGTCGCTTCATACGTTGGGTCGGTGCATTGCTGCCTTGCGCCAGAACCAGCAACAAAAGTGAGTGAAGTTGCACTTGGCAGACCCAACTACAGAAAGTGTAGAATGAGTATATCTAACTGTGTGTTTTTGGAGGGTGGTGGATGCTGGCATTTTTGGGGAGGTAGGGAAGGAAGACAAATTCATAAAGGCAGACAGGTGTCTAAAATCAGCCTTAGCCCTGTGATAGAAAACTCTGTCAACCGTTCCTTTTAGGTACAAGGGCCATAACTCATTCTGATGACTAAAGCATGACTAAAAAGTTGGGATGCATTGATTTCCTACAGGTTCTATCAGCTTATGGTCAGTGGTCCACAAAATCCTCTACACATGAACGTTGGTAAACCTCTTGAAAAGGTTCCGTCTGCAGTTATTTTTTTTTAATTTTTTTTTTTTTAATAAGGATCTGAATGAACAAAAGGATTTTCAAATTTTAAACCTTAAAACAGAGGTACGCCTGTTGTCCATTGAGTTAGCAATTCAAAACAAAGTCTGTTTGACAGAACTTTCCAGATAATCTTAGCGGAGACCAAAAATGCATGTTACAAATGGGATCGGGAGAGAAGCTATTCCAATAGGGACAGGATGCTCCTAGTGGATCTTTTCTCCATTAACAAGAACTCAGTAATTTGCCAGCAGAGACTGACAGCTGTGCTATTGAAAATATTTGAAGAAAGTGTGGAGGGAGAGTGTTTGAGATGCTAGCGCGGGATTTGGCGGGGCTGACCGCAGATGAGAGGATGAATGTGAGAATAGCAAAAGCAAGGTACTGCTGCGACAGAAGCAAGCCCTCTGTCATTAAGATGGCACTTCTCTGAAAATGCATATACGTTACACCAGAGGAACATCACAAAGCAGCAACAAGACTGACTTGCCATACTGTTTAAAACACAAATGCTTGGTTATCCTATTTGGTACGCACAGGCTGTGCTTAGGGTCTTGTTTGAGTAAGATTAGCATAAGTACCACACACCTTTTTTATGTTATGCTGCTGATTAGTCTTAATTCAAAGCATGTTCATCTATTAATGTGTCGTTAAACCTAAGTTACTTGCTCCCTAAACAGGAATCCTAAGCCTGAATTTGAAAAGCATTGCTGCTTTTTCCGGCCTTATGTTTTACCCCTGTGGATCTGACAGTCTATGACCACTGGAGGTACTATACGTATCAACAAATACTTTAGACAACCGAGCTTAAGCACTAATTTATTGTGGCTACAGCTGTCTAATACCAATATATACGGTGTCTGGTGGTTGTGGCAGATAGCAATAGTTCAAGAACCCAGGTCTTTTTACTAGACCCCACCTCTTTCTCTAGTTGTATTCCATGTGTTGCCAAAAATGTAGTAGCTGTAGATACTTACCAATAATGAACTTACGCTAACCTTGACTTCTCTTATACAGCAGGAAGCATGTATATATCCCCTGAGATTAAGGGACTATTTTCTTCTAAACTTCAGTTTTGAGCTTGAATGCCTAGCCTAGTCCTGTTTCCAGAACGGTTGTAACTACCTTGCTAGACATAACAGTATCAGATGTCTGATTGAATTTGCTGTTAAACCCAGACTGTAGATACCAGTTCCACCCCAGGCTAAAGTTCAGCGTACATATCAATGCTAAATCGAATTGGGGACTACTGAGTAAACAATATTTTGGTCATTACTGGAACACAGACAATGCTAATGACTTTTTTAAGCATCAAAGTTATACCTAGCCCTATTTTACCAGCCTGTAAGTAAAGTCACATTCTCCAACATTGGATCCTTTATATATTCACATGCTTGAATCTGGTAGTCCCATGTACATTAAAATAGCAGTATACAGTGAAATACATACAACATACAAAAAACTATGTAAAGTGGCGATAGGCCTCAAACAACATAGAGAACCCACGCTTCAGTCAATGAGGTAGAAACTTGAGCACTCCTACTCGCTGGATAGCCATCACATGTGTGACAGAGTATCCCATCTGCCAAGTTCATAATCGGGCCGCGTATCCTGTTTGGACATGACTTGACCTTTTTGTGGTTGAGCAAACTAAACGAATAGCCAATCTGATGTGTGCATGTCCTAAGGTATGTCTAACATTAGAGATATCTACACTAGTCCAGACAGGGTAAGGAAGATCTAAGAATGAATGGTTTATTCAAATGAAGGTCAGTAGGCACCTTGGGAGTGAACTCAGGGTTAGTTCTGAGTATCACTTTGTGGCGAATGCCTGAATCTCTGCCTCTCTTCTACCGGATGCTAGAGCCAAGAGTAGTGCTGTCTTCCATTAACCAGATTTGAAGTCCCGTCTCTGTATTAGCTTAAAAGGTGATAACATCAGCTGATTGAGGACTGTATTAAGCTCCCATGGAAATGGAGGATGCTGCAGAGGTGGAAAAGCTCTGAAAAGACCTTTCATAAATTGCTTAATGATTGTTTGGAAAAGCAGTAGACATTGAACTGCCAGTCCTAAATCTGGAGATTGCAACCAGGTGGACCCTGACTGAAGAATAATTGAGACCGATTGTGTGGTCATGGATACTGTCAAGTAGCTGTAGTTACAGGTAAAGCAGTTTTTCTTACTGCCACGAAGACAGAGGTGCATATATCCGAACAATGTTTCCACAAGAAGAAGTTCTTAGAGAAGATACATATTGGATAAATAAAAGGGTATGGTGTTTGTCAACTATGCAATCGCATGCTCTAGTCATACCACGTAATTTGGTCCTCAGCTGCTGTCTGTGGTAAGAGCCTTGGTGATTGTGCTTTTCATTACACTATTCTACCAATCCATACAATTACAGTATGCTCTTTACCTACCTTATTCTCAGAGTAGTACTAGACTGCTCAAGTAACTGTGGCAATTGTTGTGCTTCATGACTTAAGTTAGAATTGGTTTCTTTATGGTTTAATAACCTGTGGATGTTATCCTTTAACAGTCTCTGCCATATTGTATTCATAAATGCAACATGTAATGATATTTACCATATATATCAACTTTTTAAAAAATTTACATTTTGCTCATCCCATACTCTGTGTGAAGAATACATCTTCAGGAAAAGGCCCTGGTTTAATGTTAAAGAAGTTGAGTATCTCTGCACCTGCCCCAGTATCTCATTGAATCTCCTACAGTAACACCTTTCAGCATTTCCTTAAATTATTAAAGTCCCTTTCAGCTGTTTTGCACAATAATAGATTACTTCCATTTTCCTTGCAGGTTGAAGCAGAACATTGTCCCTTTCCGTGACAGTAAACTCACACGAGTGTTCCAGGGTTTCTTTACAGGTCGCGGTCAGTCATGCATGATTGTTAATATCAACCAGTGTGCTTCTACGTATGACGAGACTCTGCACGCCTTGAAGTTCTCTGCTATAGCCAGCCAGGTGGGTGAGGTAACTGCTCTCTACTGAGTAGCAGCAACTGCATTATTATAAGCTGATGGAAGAGGTTTTTTGCAAGAGGGTTTGTAAGCATGAAGACTGCTCTGTTGTGCACAGAGACTCCTCTAATATGAGACGATTCGCTGAGAAAATAGTATTTGTGCTTTGGGTGTGGAAGAGCAGTGCTAAGTGTGTGGATCATCTTCTCAATATGGCATACTTCACACTCCAGGTAGTGGAAGTGAACATGAGGGAACAAAAATCCATAGCTGGACATGATATTCACCTTCATCATTCTCCTTCAATGGGTTTATGACGCATGACTGGATAGGGACTGTTAGGACGTGCACTATTTGGGTCTTAAACGTTAAACTTGTACCTCATGGATATGCTACGTTCTCCAGTCTAGTCCAGTGATGTTTGGCTAGATAGGAGCATCCTTCTCAAACCCAAATTTGAGCAGTACATTTCAAAGGCATCTGAATTGTTGAATATGGATCTCTGTGACTTTCAGGGCACTCCCCCTTTTCTCTGTGCTGAATTGCTTTTCTCAGGAATAGCCAGGGGACATAATCACAGATGAATTAAAATACAAATAAAAAAAACTTCCATCCCTTAAATGTGTTTACTGTACCAAATCTTTGAAGCAGATCTTGGTGCTGCCAAGCTTTGCCGGTTTCCACCGGCTAGAGATGGTGGTGAATGTTTTTGGGTCTGATGTGTTTCAGCTGTACTGAAGTGATTTAGTTTGCATGCCAGTCTCCATGTCTCTGCGGGCTCCAGGGGCTTGAGATCAAAACCACTTCCTCATACAACATTGTTTAATTCTGTACAAGAGGACACGGGTATATTAAAATGAGCATACTATGCGGCTTGATATGGTGCTTCTTTTTTATAGCTTATGGGATGTGTTAATATTATTGGGAGTAAGATTTGATGTGTATCCCACAATGGAAGACCAGATATCAGTAATGTAAGCTTTTTTACTTAGAAACATGGTCCTGTAACGAACCATACATCTATTGACCGTACCTTAGATAGCTCAAATCATAAATGTGTTAATCTCTGCCAGAGTGCAATACTACAGTGCCCTTTATCTGGCCCTGCCTAGTAAGGCAATAAACAAGCAGCTCCTCAAGAAACTTCATTGGATATCACCAGCCCTTGCTAAGCTCCCCTGGCTTCCAGTAAGGAAGATCATTATTTTTAAGTCTCTCTGCGTGTTTTATGATCCTTGTACAAATCCTCTTTCCCTGAAAGTTTGTTCTACGAACCTAAAAACCTAACAAGCTGCAGATCCCAGAAATCGTGTGTGCTCCCTGTTCCTAAATTAGTCCATGCCATGTTAGGTGGAATGCTTTTCAGTTGCTATGGCAAAACTCTGGCGCAGACTGTCCATTAAATTACAAGCTGAACCACTTCTGCTATACTTTAAAAATACTTCTGAAATCCTGCCCTTTTCTAGTATAACGGGGTTCATATGCTCGTAGGTTTTTTGGGTTTTACAGCCATAGCTTCTTAGAACCAAGGTCTCTTCTGGTGAATTTCATGTTTCATAAATATTTAAATTAATTTATTTACAATGTTTGGAATTACCAGGCAACCTGATAACTGAGAGCTGCTAACTTTATTTATCTTCTATCAGCTAGTCCAAGCTCCTGCAGTGAAGCTAAAGATCCCATCTATCAAGTCGCTCATCAGGGAGCACTCAAGAGCCAACCGTAGCCTTGAACTGGGTGAGGATGTAGAGGTGATGGAGGAGGAGGAAGAGGAAGAGCTGGACTCTGATGAAAGCTGCAATGAGGGCGATGTCACCATGTTCAACAGAGAGGTGTGTTCTGTGCTAATTTATGAATGTGGTAGGAATGTTATATGGTGGTGTGGCTTCTTTAACAGTTCAATAGCTTACTGCTAGGAAGTGGTTGGAGGTGGTGAAGGGAGAGAGTGCAGATGTTTTTGGGAGGAAGGCAGCCATCTTTGTTGTGATGCACCAGTGGGGACTAAAGTGGTGCAGCCTGTCCTTCGGTCAGCTGGAAGTGCACTTGGAGGGCAAGATGTTGTGTTCGATAAGAGATTGGGTGTACTCTGAGGGTGATGGGCTTGGTTTCTTTTTATTTATTGGGTTACCTTCTCCCACCAGGATCTCATGCAGGCTGTGGAAGCCATGAAGGAGCTGCTCCTAAAGGAACGTCAGGAGAAGCTGGAGCTTGAGATGCGCCTTCGCAAGGAGATCTGTGAAGAGATGATGGAGGAAATGCAGGCCAGGGAGGCTTCAAGCAGGTATTAACTGCAGCGATAAGATCTTGTGATTGTTTTTTGCAGTTACTGTCAACTAGTTGCAACACTTGAGTGGGGGAGCGAGCATTAGGGGCTGCACTAGCAGCCTATTGTTGGGATGACCTCTGCACGGTTAGACTGTGGCATTTGGAATATTGTGTTCTTTTGCATCCAGTGATCTATAGCTAGCATGCATAATCTGACTAAGATGATCTTTAAAGTTTTAGTATACTTGCATGTTATCTCTGATACTTGTAGCTGTTGAGATTAAAGGAGGCGATCCAGTAATAGTTTAAAATGTATGTTAAAGAGGGCTAGGTAGGACAGGCAATACTTGGGCGTCTCCTGCAGTCAGGGAAAAAGGTTGAAGCAAAAAGGAGGCAAAAATAAGATATATGATATATGGGTCAGAAAGGAAGCAACCAAGTGAAGGACAGTGGCTTATGCCAGGTAGACCGTGGTAAAGGTCCAATAGCAGACGTTCTACAACATCATGATAATCCACTGTAGTCTTTAAGCCTATGTTGCACTTATGTTGTTTTCAAAGCAAATAATTAAATGTAGGGTGATCTTTCAGTGTGTCAAACAAAAGATCATTTCAGATTGGTGATAGAAGCATCAAATTCTGGCCAGGATGGTAGTATAGCTGTGCATGAGAATATCTATCCTATCTATCTATATAATAATAATAATATATGATCTATCGAACAGGTGTTCACCAGAGATCCTGATGCACCACAGGCTTTAATGACAATAATGAAGTAATCTGTAGATGGAGGATTTAAGGAGAGTATGTTGTGTCAAGGCTTGGGTTAGAGGACTCAGACAATGTGAGGGAGGAGCAGGAAGCTGTCTTTGGGTTGAGCCTCATAATATATCTTCCCAGGTATCTGGTCTGTAGATGAGTCCTGTAGTGCTTTTGAGTGGGTGGTGTTGCAGGGTGAGACTTTAGACTCTTGATACCTTCTGAGTTCAGACATTTGTCTATTCTCCTGTGAAGTTTTTTGGTTGAATATGTTGCTTCATAAACAGGACTGGAGTAATGAAAGCTTTTCACCTACCTGATTGCAGATCTGAAAGGCCAGTCTGTATTTTTGGTTTGTCTGTCTTTTTCCAGATATCTTAATTGAATTCAAGAGATTTCAACTTGATCTCCTCCAACAAGATTTCCCACAGGGACGCTCTGCTAGTGTTCACTGGGACGAATGATGTCGGCCCATGATTGCATGGGCCGGCGCTTACAATGCTTCAGGGCTCTCAATAAAAACGTTACTAGACCTGCAGGTTGAGTAACTTAAATAATCTACTTGACCTAACTGTAATGTACTTGACCCGTAAACGGGTCTCAAATTGTGTGATCCTAGGCAAATAGTTTACAGGGTCACCTTGTTCTTAATTCTCACATATGATTTATATGATTGCACCTTCAAATATGTGAGCTCAGCATTTCTGCAGTACAAAAAACCCTCTTTTGTTTGATTAAGAAGACTAAAGTTTGCTGCATGCATCACAAATCTAGCCCACATACCCATGAGGTCTAGCCCACACAACCTAGGACTTCTTTTAGTTGCCATCAGGGCAGGAGTGTTTCTCAGTTTATTAACATTGAGTATTTAAACAAATATGTTAACAAACCATGATGTGGTAACATATTATCATCTACACACAGTCATTTTCCAAGAAATGTCCAAAAACCTCTCCACTATGTTGCAGCTTTACTGATAAAACTATATAGTGTATTAACAATCTGAGACCATTGGGTTCCAGAAAACATTTCCTTTGCACATCAACATGTAAAGTATTCTGATTGATTATCCTATTAAAATATTTTATCATCATACAAATATAAAAAAGGGCTTTCACAACTACTAAAATATATTTTAAAATGTTTGCACAGTTGACAGTCATTTAAATGTTGTGTGTTAGGAAAAACCTGACACCCTATATCATTTTATTTTACATTCTAAGCAGCAGGTCACACAGTTCACCATACAAAGTCCTGGAACTCTGCAGTCCGAAAGAAAATTATTTATAAGAAAAACTGACTTCTGACCTCTGTCTGTGAACACAGAGCAAATGTGTCATAAGAACAAGATTTAAAGGCATCTTTTATTGCCCCTACTTTTCAACAGAACACCTGTTCAGTGTCAACTCGCTAGGTGATGAGGCTGAGGTAGTATGCCTATCAGTGAGGGTATGGATGGAGTCTCTGAACTAGGTTCTGTGATTACTTTTTGGATAGCTATTATCTGAATGTGGGCTATTCAGGTTGGCCAACCGGATGTTTAAGCCGCCCAGTATAAAAAGATTGGAATGTTTTTGCATGATATTGGAAACTGTCTAAAAGGTCAGTTACGTAGAAATGCTAAAGTAGAGTGTAGGAGAACATTGGATAAGCAGCGTCTCTCACTTTCTGAAGTGGTGCAATTTAAATGGATTTTGTTGGGAGTTGGCTTTTGTGCACGACTGCTACTCTTCCTGTTGGTGCCAATTATCAATGAGCATTTTGTTGCATGTCAGTATGGCTTCATATAAGATTTAGCCCAGTGTCCTAGCTTGGACAGGCTTTAATGATTAAAAGTATGTTGATTTCCTGATTGCTGTACTTGGGCCAGATAATATGTACAATCACATGTGCCACCTCACCCCATTTGGAGTCAGTAGGAGACCTACAGTGACCATCCCATTCCTCACTTGACCTTATTATGATTTATTCACTGAGTGTTACTGAAAAATGGCTACCAAAAGAAGCAGCATGCCTGTTCTTTTCGGTCCATTCCTTCATTGAAAGTGTGACCTACCCGCCTTGGTGTGCTCGCCTTCACTCCCAATCTCCTTTTTTCTAATGGCAAAGACACCTGGTCCGATGCAAACATTGTGATTGATATTTCTCTTGAAATGGCCTTGCATCATTTCTAGGTGGTCAGACTTTGATTTTAAAAAAAAAAATGGACTAACTACAGCATCTTCATGCTTTACACTGCAAGATTCTTCTGCCTGCTGGTTTAAGGATGACTTTCTTTGAAGCTTCCCATGTCTGAGCCCCACTTTTTTTGTCAAGACTCACAGCAGGTTTATCTCCACACATTATTTTTGCTGCACTCCTCTATTGATGACATTTCCATTAAGAATCCCAGGAACCCTTGGCTAATGCTGCCTGACACACAATATCTGAAACCTTCCTTGCGTCTTAACGTGCGGGTCTTCAGTGAGGTTTTTGCCAACATTATTTCACAGCTCTGTTCCTACCTTCACTGGAGCCACTACCTATCTTGATACCAATTTTGATACCGCCACCAGCTGCGTGTGCCGCCTTCCACTGAGTGTGATGATGGGTTACTACTTCCGGATGCCAGGTGGTTGAAGGATGATAATTCATCCATTTACCACATTTTAGAATCTGTTTTTCAGCTGTTCAGATTGAGGTTGTTAGCTTATGTGGTGGTTACACATGCGTAAGGATTGTTGAGTGGTACTAGAGTCTTAACTCTATTTCCAGCTTTAGGATGATTTGTATGTCATAATTATAGTATTTGAGAAAAAATGAGATGAGGTTGGGAAGTTAGCTGAGATGCATTGAAAAGGAGGAGAGTGATTTATGTGTCTTTTAGTATACAAGTTATGAAATTAAATGTTTCATTGGCCAGGAGAGTAAGATGTTGAGCAAGGTAGAAGGGAATCCATTTCAGAAGACTGTGCTGAATAACTGTTCTTTAGTCTCTGTCAGAGTGTATGGTGTGAACTCTATCAAAGGCTGATAAGAGATTAGGTCGGGAGGAGTGTTGGTACTACATTGTGTCCACTGTTTCTTCAGTGCTGATTAATTTGTATGTGCTGCACAAGCATAACTTTTCATAGTCGAAGAACAGGTTGTTGTCTTCAATAAATACCGCTTGAATTTCTCTAAAAATTGACTAATTATCAGTCTGTAGCTATTAAGGTCAGCAAGTCCGCGTTTTTTAGAATAAGTTTTATGTGGACTATCTGATAGGGACTTCTAGTTGCAGATTCCTTACCTTAGAATTTCCCCCAGGCGTCGGGTAAATAACTTGTTAATCATAATTTGCTTGGAAAGGTTGCAGCTCATAAGGAGTGATTGTCGCTCAGACCAGGACAGCAGCAGACCTTTTAAGGAGAATGTCACTGAACCTTCTATAGTTTAACATAGTACAATCTGGTGTTTAGCCTGTCTAACAAAACCGTAAGTAACTCTACCCTCGTGTGACAAATAATGCACAGTGATTCACTTTTTCATCATTTATTAAACAAAATCGGAAAACATTTTCAAGTTTTGTGTTAGAAAGTACATCCATAGTGTACCTGTGTCATAAAAAGTTAATTATGATCAGGGGATGCTAAACAAGGTCACAGAAGCACTTAATCATCAGAAAGTGCTATCACCAGTATGTATAATCAGATACCTTATCAGTTTGGTCTGGACCATTCTGATTTGTTGTTTCACATGCCTAAGTCACAATGTCCACGACGGACTCGGAGAAAGCATTCTTACTGCTCATCAGTCTGGGAAGGTTTATTCAGCCACTTCCAAATAGTATCAGGATCATCCGTCTATGTTGAGAAAGATGTTCAAATAAAGTTCAGGGAGGTTGCAAACCTACCCCTCAATATGTGTCCAAGCAAATTCACCGTTCTCGTTAGACCATATGATGCTTCTAGAGATTGCAAAAAGCCACAAAGCTAGCTGCATCTGTGGATCTACAGAGCTGTGTCTAGACAGTAAGGTCATGAAATTAGCATCATGAAAAGACTAAGCAAGTATGGTGTTTGTAAGAAATGGGAGCCAGGAGAAAAACAGTTCTCTCTAAAAAAAAGAACATAGCTACTCAGCTATGCAGGACATGAAGGAACTGTAAGAAACTGGAACAGTGTTTATGTAGAGATAAGCTTGAAGTGTAGCTGTTTGGCTGTAATGCACAGCGACCTCTCTTGCAAAACCCAAATATTGCACATCCCCATATGAACCTCATACCAACCGCCAACCATGTTGGTGTGGGGTGATTTGGTCTTGCTTTGTAGCTGCGGGATTATCTGTACACCTCGCAATCATTCATTACAACAGGAAATTGCCTCTATACCTACTTGATGGTGCTTAGCTGAAAGTGGATCATGCAACTAGGCCCGTAATCCAAAACACATCAGTAAATGTACAACTGATTGACTGAAAAACAAATGAATCAGGATGTTAGAATGAGCAAGTCAGAATCCAGACCTTTATGTTGTGTGTGCTAGACCCTAAAGAGAACCACGCATAAAAATGCCTACAAACGTCACAACACATTAAGCTGTTTTGTAACAAGGAGTGGGCCAGAATTCCTCACTGGTGATGTGACAAACCATTACTTAGTGATTGCTGTTAAAAGCAGTTCCTCACGTTACTGAATCGTGAGGTGCACTTTTTCCAAACAAGACTAATAAATGTTGGGTGATATTTTTTTCGAGTACCTGATGACATTGATATTTGTGTGACTTGTCACGTGGTTAGATTTATCTATTAGAACTTGATAAGGACTAGATAAAACACTAGATATGGATTAATATGTAAAACCATACAATCTTAAAAGGGTGTACTTATTTCACGTCGCTGGAGCTGCTACAGGCAACTTCTGCTGTATACAGTTCCTCATGCAATTGAAGCAAACAGATCACGTGTTCAAGTGCACTTTAATTAGTGAAATTGGAAACATGATGTATAATTGCTTAAAAAGCTATAAAACAATGTTTAAAAATGAGCCGCATAGCTATAATGAAGCCATGAAAATTCAGATCACACAAGTACCTCAGGTCCTCTCGAAATAAAAATGTAGCACATGACCATTAATATGTTTAAACTGTGAGGAAACTCTGAATTGATCGAAGGAATAGGCCCCTTCCAAAAACATATTCAAGCCCTGGAAAGCTCCCCACACACTGTGATTTTGATGTCCTACGAATACATACCCCAAGATTTTGTTAAATGTTTGTAGACGGTTCTAAGGACATTCAAGATGTATGTCAGATTTCCTCAAAATAACCTAAAATTGCCTAAAGATTAAAACTATTTTGCATGCAATGTTGAGGCAAAACAGTTGCACACAGGAGGACCTGATAATTACTTGGGGAATAGACTTGGAGTAATTAGTGTCTTGAGTTAAACATAATTGAACCATGGACTATAAATGTGAGTAACTTGTGCTTTCTCCTCGCAGTGAATATGTGGAGCGGGAGAAGGAGCTGCTGGAGGAAATGTATGAGACTCGTATGGAGAACCTTAAAGAATCATTCACCAAGTATTACCAACAGGAGCTTCAGGTGAGGGGCCGAAGGAGGGTGACGGGAAGTGTGGCCCAGCTCTGCTACATGTGTTGCCATGCTGCTGGGTGAGTGCTCCTGGGAGAAACCGCCCACGGTTTGTTGTTGTTGTGGTGGGACTGGCCCCACCTTCCAGTGACAGCTTGTTGAGGGCATATGGAAGATCATGTAGACATGAAATGGCAGGACACAGCTGATGATGTACATGAGATATGACATACATATCAGATACAATGGTAGGTGGCTTGCAGAAGGTTCCCGTGGATGGTACCCTGAGTGAGAATCTTACCTTCTTTCTCTGCTGTAGGAGCGAGACGAGAAGATTGAGGAGCTTGAGGCTGCTCTGCAAGCCAGGTCTGTGATGAAGGCCCCGCCGGCAAGCAGTAAACCGGAGGTGATGGGTCTCCTCGGTGGAGAAGAGGAGTATCTCCGGAGGTCTGAGCGTGTTGCGTCCTCCAAGACCCTGCAACAGGAGCTGGTACAGGTCAAACAAGAGCTGCTGGAAACCAAGGGAGAACTGGTGAAATGTCAGGAGCAACTGCAGGCGAAGTGCAGGGGTAAGTGTTGCGTGGCAGTGCGTAACCAGGACAAGGAGGGATATTCCAGAAATTTATATAATGTCCAGTTCATGGAGGTGGAGCTCTGTGGACGAATTCAGTTGATTAGTTTTCGACAACTGTTTGTTTAGTCTTCTGATATGATGTCTGCCTACTCTATCTGCCCTAGAGCATTTGGTGGTTCGTGGACAGTATCCTACGTATGTAATGATGGTTACAGCTGGTAATTTGAGGGCCACAAAACTAATGCATTCTGATTGGGTAACCAAGTAACAGGTGCACTCTGGCCCTTTAGTTCCTTGAGAGCTTCTGTTCTTCAAGGGTGCAAGGCACAAAACGTATTATTATTATTTTTTTTAAATAAAAATATTTTGTACAAAAACAGTGGAGCTGGAAGCAACGTGGGGTGGAGGCGATAAGGAGAGATCGTGTTGGGGAGTAGTAGTAATTAGATATAGAGAACAACATGGAGCTGCCAGGAAGAAGCACACTGGCAAGGAGGCAGTGGGGAAGTATGAAGGTAGGGAGGACAAGCAACTGGCAAGAGAGATGAGAAACCTGGAGTGGATGAAGGAGAAGCACATGGACAACAGAGAGCAACAAGGAGTTCAGGGAGAGGGAAGTACACGAGGGAGATGGCAGGAGAAAAAAAAATGCTGTCTCATGGAGTGCTTTACCAAAAACAATGAAGTTGGTCTTTAAAAGCAAGCAGTGGAAGTACATAAGCCAGTCAATCAAAATGTATGGTAACAAGACAATGTTCAATGGGAGGGACAAATACAAGACTGACAAGCTTGGGACACAAATAAGAAGCAGGCAAATTAGAGTGACAGGAAAGCCAACGAGTGGTAGTGAGCATGTGGGCTCCAAACTCCTGTATGTTGTTGGTAAGCCCACAATCTCTCTTAACAGGCCATGCATGCTATGTCTAATAGGTGAGACCTCAAAAGCACAACTAAGGTCCAGCTGTCTAACTTTAAATGGACTGCGGAACACAAACGGGATATATGGAAGCCCATGTGACTGATTCATACCTGTCAATCTTTTGCCTCAAGATTGGGGATGAAGTCTGCTGTTTAAGAGGAAATTGTTACCTTTTGTGGAGTGCGAAATAGGGTTGGTTTAAAAAGCGGTTGATTCCATTAAAGTTTATGGAGGCATTTGTTTGTGAGACAGGTTAAAAGAAGTAGACAATGGGTGATGGGTAAAGCCTTTTTAGCCCAATAGACATTGCGCTCTTGCAAGAAACTGAGTGGCTGTGCTCTCATTCACACATAGGAACTTCAGAGACCTCATCAGGCCTCGCAATGCAGGTGCAACTCTGCTTTCTTACCCAACAGCAGCCCAAGTCTGAGTGGAGGAAGCAAAAGTGACAATGTGTACTCTAAAATCGGCAGATTTTTAAAAAAGAAACATTTCTCAGAGAAGTGTGTGAGGGGGGTTTAAGGAACTGGGTTCTCTGTTGCAGTGTCTCCCCCTGCGACCCCCCCCCCCCCCACCTCCTTCCTTGATGGCTTCACTGAAGGTGGGGATGTTTGGTATCAAACATCTCGTATTGATACGCTCACACTGATTCTAGTGATGGGTTTAGCAATACATGCACCCAGAGCGCTCCTTAGAGGTGCTCTGTGAAGCCCTACCAGCTTGTGATGTGCTTGCTGACTGGTTTCTGCCACCCTGACACAGTTCTGGCCCCCTTGGGTGAGAGCCTTCTGCTGTCAGGAGGCCCAAAACAAAAGCTTGTCTGGGAAAAGCGTGTAACAGAATGACCTGCTGATTAGCCTCCCTAAGGCAGCAAGCTTCAAAGGGCTGCCACCTTTGAAATGTGGATATGGCTCCCCTCACAGGACAGGAAGCCAAACCCCCACCACCTGTCCAGAGCCCACTTGGCAACTGGACAGGTGGAAATATTAGCTAGTCTGGTTGGCATACCACCTCCAGGCTAGTGCCACACTCCTAAGGTGGGCTTACTGCAAGGTAGACATGAAAATTCAGAGGTAGCCATCCTTCTGATGGCATACCTAGGATTTCTGGGACAAGGTTATGCTCACTTCCAACAGGAAGTGGTCAAATAGGGAGCGTAGTGACCCCAAGGGTCAGTAGCCCATTGGCAGACCCCCTAAATTCAGTATTTAGGAAAGCCCCTGCTACCAGAGAAGGAGATCCTGATGACCTAAGAAGACCAAGGACACCGAAGAGCCACGAAAGGAGAAAAGAAGCGTCTGACCTGGTACCAACCCTGCCAGTCTCTCTCTCATCGAAATCTTAACCAAAGTCGACTCCTCCTACAGCTGTGACTCCAGAAACCCGGGAGGGCTGCCTGCCTTTGAAAAAGACTCAAGACTTCTGTGAACAGTGGACCTGTTCTCCAGCAAACTCTAAAGAAGGGACTTTGAAACCTCTGGAACCGCCAAAACCTGAAGTCATTACTGCACTTTCGTGTCCGACCCGAGTTGAAGTGGACCACCGGTGCCAATAAGGTTCCCCAGCGCTCCAGAGTCCATCAGGGATTCATCCCTCCTGGACTGCCTGACAACGCCTCCAGCCTCTGCACGCAGTCTACTGTGACCATTCCGGTAGGGAAAACCCAACACCTGAAGACACCTCTGCACCTGTAGCCCCACCGCTGTGGAGCAGAGGATCAAAGGTTCATACCTGTGCCTGACCCTCTCTGTTGGTTGAGCCCAAAAGGCTTCCTGGCCAGAGCCTGCAGCCTCTATTAGTAATGACCGATCTCCATTGAAATGTAGTGAGCACCTGACGCTGCTCCAGCGTGTGTGTTTTTTTTCCTCCATTTTTTTTTCTTCTTTTCACACCAGGTGTATTGTGCAGTAACCAAACCGTGCTGTGCGTGCTGGTGGATAAGGTGACTGCCTTCTTCAGTGTCTTCTGTTCTAGGAGTGGGTGATGCAGCAGATTAGGCCGCCTGTAGCGCCAGAGCTCGGGTCACATCTTGCGCCTCCAGGGGCCCCGTACATTTTGTGTGCACCAACAGTAAGAAGATTTTATCACGTAACCTGAGACAGGGGGAAGGTGAGGAAACATTGCAAGATCGCTACACATTTCTGCCTTTTTTGTGCGTAACCTGCACTCACCTCCCTGGCACTCATGCCCTGCAGAGCTCACAGATTGCCTGGCTTCTGATTGTCAGAGCATGCTCCCTGTTGTGGATTGACTGAGGGGGTGAATTCATACGACCTTGTTCCCAAAATGAAAGCCTGGGCCGCTGTTAACTGAGCACCAGCGTTAAAGAATGTTAAATAAACAGGCAGTCCTTTATTTAAACGTTAATTGAAGTTAAAGAAAGGAAGTAACTAGTTGTCCTGCACTGCTTTACTGTAGGGACACCTTCATTCTTAAAGATATCTTGCAGCAAAACTGTAAAAATACAAAAAGGTCTCTTAAAACTTCAAAGAGTGTATTTCATTAACAAGCAGAATCATTTCATCCCAGTACATCAGATTATATCAGGGTGTTGAGAAGTACTTTTTTTAAGTGATAGTTTTCAAACATAAATTCCAAAACATGTATTCTTCCTCTCCACCCTGATAACGGAGGCAAGTCGGTTATGTGCATTTTTTGGGTGACCTGGTTTCCTATTATACATGAACAACATTGTAGTTAAACCAGACACAGGAGAGGAGTTTGTGCAGCGCACTTACTGATGTCATGCGTGGTGAGGTCCTCTTAAATATGATAATGAGGAAAATGATAATGAGGAACACCAATAACAACCGTAACCCCACAGTGTTCCTCCACTCTGCCCCTCAAATCGATCTGTAACTGACACATTTGTTGTCTCTCATTTCACCTTGAGATATTCACTCTTGTGGTTGCATCTCATCAGTCTTGTATCAGGTCTCCTAAAAGTGCTAATTATCTGGTGGTAAAAAGAATTGTATGATGTGGAGGAATCCGTTAGTTGCGCAGGTAAGCTCTCTAAATTATGCCATCAAAAATTCAATGAAGTGTCCCCAGATTCTTTCAAATGTATCATTTTAGTCCAAAGCAGCCAAAAGCTTCTCCATCCTCAACAGTCCCCAGAGCTTGCTGAGTCAGGCCCCATATTCTGATGACTGCTCTTTCATCCACAATGCTGCGATGGCCTGTCTCACCGTGCATAGCCCCTTGGTGATTGTCTTGTTCCTTGCAGAGATCCAGGAACTGCTGGAAACTGTGCAATATCTGCATCTAATATAGCAATGATGAAGTGGAGTACCTCCTGCCCGTAGCTGTGAGATTTGGGGCATTTCATTAGTAGGTGCTTAGTGTACCTACTTCTCCACAACGCCTCCAGCATTCAGCCAACCTTGCCGTATACTGCTTGTGCATACGCTCTGGCATATACTACCAGTATTGTACTGGTACAAAACCTAAAATACTGGTATAGTACATAAGTCACTAATCAAGCCTGCCTTATAATTCATGTCAATACAGTTATGCACTAATGCAACCCATGATATTCCATCCACTTCCCCCAAACGTTCTTATGTTTATGGGGACACCCACTGGAGACATAAATAGGCTCTTCCTGTTCGGTGCACCAGTCCAGCGCAGTTTTAAAGCTGACAAGGGGAGGCTGGGATGGAGAAATCCAGAATCTGGAAGTGTTCTTCTTGGCCTGTATTGTGCCATTGTGCCAATCCCAACAAGGGCACGGGCACAGTCCCCTCTAGTTCCCCCACGTCCTCCACAATTCCCAACAATGCCCACTATGGGGGAGTATCCAAGAGTATCCCCAACACATGAGACCAAGCCCTCCCGAAGTGCACAATGATGGAACATTCCCACATCACATGAAAAAAAAATGGGCACGTAATTCCGTACCTCAGCAACATGCATGAGTTATTAGGCTCCTGGCGTACCGTAGTCGGAACGGTGTGAGGTAGGACATGTGTAGTTATTTTAGCTGAGTAAGACTAAGTCTTGGGTGAATGACCAATACTCAGGGTTGGGGGTGCGCATACATGCATCCCTCCAATCGGAATCTTTCAGCAGACCCAGCCAACCATCCCATTGGGGCCGTAAATCCGAAAGGAAGTCTGGGGGAATTGTTCACCAGGATCTTATATAGCTGTGATATCCCACCTGCCCGATGGGGTCCCATAAGGTTCCTGGGCTTCAAGGAGTTAATTTCTGCTCTTGCCAAGGACATCTCAGTGTTTGTCTAGGCCGTGGCATAGCGGAAGATAACAGAAGAACTGGGAATGCTGCATAAAGTATCCTGTTTGAAGAGTTTCAAAGGATTTCAAATGAGACCCCTGACATACATCATCAACTGTAGAAATGTCAATGGTGTCCCATCCATCAAACCTCTTGAGAGATGCCAAGTGGTGCCACCATCACCCCATCCGCAAGAGCATTTCCAAGGTAATCATTTTGTCCCACCAAATGCACCTAATTGCAGACCACCACGCTAACAAGGCCCCTCTAATGGGCATCTGTGAGTCTGTGGGATATGGGGATCCCATAGAGCATACCCAGGATGTTGTTGCAGTCCATGGATGCAATCTCGAGGCAAAAAGCAGGACCCAGCCAGCCCCCACACATTCAGTAGTTAATTACCAGTATATGGGCTGCACACTAATATCAGCCATGACAGCCTTCACCCCCCACTTCCCACCAAACCAACCCAATCTATTATTCCCAGGCTAAGCTAAGACACTGCTTAGATAGCAAGGATAAAACTGGAGACCAAATAGGAAATGCACTCGCTCTGTTTTATGGTACCAATATTGTCTGTAATGAAGCCTCAACGTTGATTGTGGTGGGATATGGGGTGGTGGGGGGGTTAAATGTGCTCGTATCTCTGGTTTCAGAGGTCTATGCATGAGTAGATCACCTAGTCTGTTTTCTCTTTCCATTCTGTGAGCAGAGGAAGGACAATGGGCAAGGAAGCCGCATGTGTGTCCTATTCCTGGGGAGGGATAACAAACACACAAAGGGTAAGTGAAGCAGGCCCGTGCTAAACAAAGAAAAGCAAGGAAATTAGTGACACTGAAGCCAAGCAATGCGTGGGCTCTGATACCCTTGTAAGAAAGCAAAATGTCTTGCACCAGACAGAGCATTACTGTCAGGCAAGAACTAAAAATAAGATGTCACCCCAAAAATTAAAGTGTGTAAAAAATCCACCAGTAAATCAAGAACCCTGTTCCAGTAAGGTCATTCTTGACATTCTATGACAGACCCCCACCAGCTATGCGTCTGGGTCCTCTGTTTGTTGCACAACTTAAGGTCTTGCAGCTGTCAAGATAAATCCAAAGGCGAGCCGGTACTGCAGAGCCCAGCTCTACATTGACAAGCACTGCCTGAAGATGTGTATTAGTCGGTCTTTGTCTCCTACCACCTAAGCGGTCCCACATCCCGATCTGTCCTGAATTCCCGGGCCCATTGGCGCGACGCCTGAACAAGTTGAGGCATATAAGGAGGCTATGTTGTGGCTCTGACACCCATTTGCCACCCTCCGGAGTGTTTATGGATCCAAAGAATCTGTAGAGTCCTCCATTCTGATTATCGATGGAGAATCTGTCCTCGATGCAGTGTGCCTCCTGATCCGTCTGCGGGGTCCACCCCAACTTCCATCCCAGCTTCAAACCCAGTGTAGAGATTGCATATGCTGGAGGAAGAACCTATTGTCATATCTGATTCAGAAATCTGACACGATCTTGACTAGAGTCACATCCCCCACAACCTCTGGCACAATCAGTTGAACATCATTATGAGCCATCTGGTACCCCAACTTCATCTCAAACACTCCTGGTTCCATGTGGTTCTGATTCAGAAAGTTGATGGAGGTGAAGAGGAACATGCACCCCAGTACTATAGCAACAAAAAGTTTTGTTGGACCTTCAGGACGCCAATGGATTTAACCCTTCTCCAGATACTAGGTTAAAGTCCCCACCCTCCTTAACCTCTGGGCCTCTTCCACAGAGGAATCGGCCTTGTCTACATTGGTAATTAGATGGGCAGCTGAAGAATTGGACCCCCAACTTTCATCAGCTGAAGTCGAGACAAATGTGCTCACAGAAGTGCTGCAACCTGGGCAGACTTCAGAACTTCTTACCCTGCAATGAAGCCCTTATGGAGACTTATCTGTATTTGGGCCAAGCCTAGCTCTTGTCCACCAGCCAATGGACCGGTTGGCAGGCGTCTGACATGCACCTGGCAATCCTTGTTGCTACAGCATCTTATCCCTAAAAGCTTGGTGGTCCAAGTGTCAACCAGTAGGCTCAACGCTAATTTGTTCCATGCAACTTCTTTTAATGGGAAATCCAAATGTATGAAGGTATTTGAAAAATTAATGTTCTCCCCTGCCAGCTTCACCCTGCGTTCAGTGAAAGCAAGTTGCTTCCTAGGATATTTGTATGCTTTGTGGGATACAGTGGGTGACGTCTTACTGACCATCCCAGAAGAATTCCATCCCAGCCATGCGCAAATCATACAAGATGGACAAGGCGTAGTGAAATACTCCATTGCTCTGCTCTGGGCAGTCTGCACCTGTGTGGTACTTCAGTGCTATGCATGGATGAGATCCACAGGCTTTTCAGGTGTCCCAAATGGTCATGCCTTTTGACAGCACCCTTCTCTTCAGAGACAAGTCAGACTTGACCATGGAGTGCTCCAAAGAGAGCAGAGCTACAGCACACCCCCCAAGCCTCTTTGTGCCTGTGCAGATGTATCCCAAACTGTTTTGTTGCCCCTTTTGAGCTTGGCTTGGTGCAATCTACAGTGCCTTGAGTCATTTGAAGCTCTGGATCGGAGTCTGTCTGACATTGTTCAGGCAATCGTAGGCAACTTAATGCTTAGTCCCTTCCCCTCCTGCCACCACCTCCACGCCATTTCAGCTGGCCATCAGTGGCACATTTTGTTTGAGGCAGCATGTCATTACTTCCACAGATGGCAAAGAATAACATCCAACAGGTGGGTGCTTCATATCGACCAGCAAGGGTATGCATTGGCATTCCTTTCAAATCCACTGCATACCCCATCTACACTGGAGCAGCTACAGGAGGACCAGTATGTCCATCTTAATGAACAAAGTCCAGGCTGTTATGTACCAAGCCTTCAAGAATGTCCTATCATTGAAAATAGAGACTGGATGTTATTCCTGTTATTTCCTGGTTGCAAAGAACAGAAGCATTTGTCCTATTTGAGACCATCACCTTCTCAGCTTTCTCAAAAAGGACAAGTCCAAGATGCTCACACTGCTCCAAGCGCACTCTGCCCTAGATCCGGCCAACTGATAGATGACATTGGGTTTACAGAATGCCTGTTTTCACACCCTTGTCCTGCAGTTTTACAGACATAACCTGCGCTTCAAGGTGGACCACAAGCATTTTCTATTTCCTGCTTTGGCCTCACTAGCGCTCCTCGAATGTTCATGAAAGTAACCAAATAGTCGCATCACATCTTTGGAGGTTGGAAATACAATGTTTCCCTTACCTCGATGACTGTCTGCTGAAGGCTGGTTCACTACAGCCAGTCGTAGGCACCTCTAGACAACAGCGAACCTCCTAGCATCTTTTGGGTTCTTGATAAACATGCAGAAGTCACTCCTGACTCCTTAACAGAGGTCCCCGTTCATCAAGGCTGTTCTGGATATAGTGCTCTTTTGAGCATTTCTGCAGTCTGAACTATTCCAGGACATTCATATTATATTCTCAATGTTTAAACTTCTATTCTGGGCCTTAGTGAGACCGGCTCTGAGGCTTCTTGGCCTTCTTGTCTTCTGTGTTCTGCTTGCTGAACACACCATATAGCACACACAGGCTCTGAAGTCTCGGTGGGCTCAGCACTAAGGGTACCTCTCTGATTCCATCCAAATTTCAGAGGAGACTGCAAGAGATTTGCAGTGGTGGGTGTTCAACTGCAATCTGATTGGTGGCATACTTCTCTTTCTAACCCACCTAGAGTTAACTATTATGAGGTATGCATCGTTGCTGGGTTGGGAAGGTCAACTGAGAGAGGTGGCCAGGGTGCTGGTTAAAGTTATCACTGAATACAGCACTGCCATGTGGTAGTGCATTTAACAGGATAAAGTGTGATCTGGGGTCCTCGGCTAGGAGGCGCTTCACCCCAGAACTAGCTGAACTTCCTTGGCATCTCTCCAGTAGCCAACCACCTGGTTAAATCTTTGAACACCAGGGCGGACAGTCTCAGCTGGTGTTGCCTATAGGATCAGGAACAGCAGTTACACTCACAGCTGGCGCAGGGCATCTTCCAGCAATGTGTAGAACCCTTGCTCGATCTTTATGCCACTGCTGAAAACACTGTGTCCCAATGTTTTGTTTATTGGAGCTCCCACTGTGACGCTCTCTTGGAGGCTCTTTCTTCCTAGAGTGCTGCTCAGGCTCCTGTATACTTTCCTGCTTCTACCTCACCTTCCTAAGATCTGGGGGGAATTAACCACGACTAAGCCTGCCCAAGTCATCTTAATGGCTGTAGACTGAGCCAGGTGTGTGTGGTACCTGGAACATCTGTGCAAGAGCATATATCCCCCATTCAGGCTGCTTCAGGAGGATTTTCTCTTGTAGCAGTTAGGCAGAGTCTTACTCTTGGGCTTGCACAACCTACACCTTCAGCTGTGGTGGTTGAGAAGGGATAGATTGCTTTCGCCCTTCCCCCAGAGGTAGTGGATGTCCTCTTAGCACCCAAAATTCCATCGGCAAAAAACATTTACACTGGGAGATGTTTGTAGCTTGGTGCACTTCTCGGTAGATAGTTTTACTGCAAGCCAAATTAGTGAATCTGTTGCTATTTGTATTAACTATAGCCCAACAGCAACGTGCTGTGGCCGCTGTTAAAGAGCATTTATTGGTCTTGTCGACCTTCTTACGTTTACCGAATCAATCATCATTGTTTAAATCACCTGTCCTGTTTGTTTGAAAGAATTGCTCTAGACTTTTCAACCCAAAACTGTTCATGATGCCATAGTGTGACCTTAACCTGGTTATCATTTACTTGATGTGTACCCCCATTTGAACCAATGCACAGCTGTCCTGCGTCTTTTGACTTTGAGAAACAACCTTCTGGTAGTAGTAAAATAGGCTTATCCCATGAGGGAGCTGCAAGTGCTGTGTCTATGGCTACCATATACTATCTTTGTACCAGACAAAACTAGTGCTGCAGATTAGGGCGGCGTTTCTGCAGAAGGTTGTCTCTCCTTTCCATGTCAGACTTTCCATCACGCTTATGGCTTTCTTTGCTCCACCTCATCCCTCTAAAGAGGAAGAAAGTCTCTCTTGTTTGGAACTCAGAATAGCTTTGACATCTATGAAACCAAAGCGCATCAGGAGGACGATCAGCTATTTGTTAAGTTCGCAGGAGCTAAGAAGAGTAAAGCAGTGCAGGAAAAAAACATATGAAGGTGAATAGTCATCGGCATCAAACTCATTCATTCCAGTACCTTGTACTTGTTGAAAGCAGATTGCGGTCCTGTACCTGCACAACATCTGTTTGGAGGATGGGGGTTCAGTGCCAGGTTCTGCAGAAAATGCCCCCAGATGCACCCACATTGATGAGGGAGTGAAAGCCCAAGCATTATGTGCTTGGCCTTTCAAGCATACACGCATGACAAAGAGCATAAAAAAACAAGGCCAGTCCCGTATCAGATAAGTTTAAGGATAAGGCTTTCAAAAAGAAGCAAAATAATTCCTTGCTGGGTGAGGCTGGCAGAGGATAACATTCACTTTTCAAATGCCTCAATACATTTGGATTCCCTTTCAAGTGGGGTAGTAGGGACTGAATCAGAGTTTAGCCTACTAGTTGCCACCTGGACCACCAAACTTTCAGCCATGAGATACTATAGCAGCAAGGAGGATTGCCATATCGTTCACAGGGGAGATCCTATTCTGTATTCATAGGGCCTGACCCTGGCTTTTTCTTCCTCTGAGCCTAATTCAATCTCAGACTGATGCACTCAGTTTCTGGGCCATCCTTCGCTCCACAGTAGGTGATGACCTTAGAAGAGGCCATTGTAAAGAAATGGCTCCCTGTTGCAGTTACCCCCCACTTTTTGCCTGATACTGATGCTGACTTGACTGAGAAGTGTGCTGGGACCCTGCTAACCAGGCCCCAGCACCAGTGTTCTTTCACCTAAAATGTACCATTGTCTCCACAATTGGCACAACCCTGGCACCCAGGTAAGTCCCTTGTAACTGGCACCCCTGGTACCAAGGGCCCTGATGCCAGGGAAGGTCTCTAAGGGCTGCAGCATGTCTTATGCCACCCTAGGGATCCCTCACTCAGCACAGACACACTGCTTGCCAGCTTGTGTGTGCTGGTGGGGAGAAAATGACTAAGTCGACATGGCACTCCCCTCAGGGTGCCATGCCAACCTCACACTGCCTGGCACATAGGTAAGTCACCCCTCTAGCAGGCCTTACAGCCCTAAGGCAGGGTGCACTATACCACAGGTGAGGGCATAGGTGCATGAGCACTATGCCCCTACAGTGTCTAAACAAAACTTTAGACATTGTAAGTGCAGGGTAGCCATAAGAGTATATGGTCTGGGAGTCTGTCAAAAACGAACTCCACAGCTCCATAATGGCTACACTGAATACTGAGAAGTTTGGTATCAAACTTCTCAGAATAATAAACCCCCACTGATGCCAGTGTTGGATTTATTAAAAAATGCACACAGAGGGCATCTTAGAGATACCCCCTGTATTTTACCCAATTGTTCAGTGCAGGACTGACTGGTCTGTGCCAGCCTGTTGCTGAGAGACGAGTTTCTGACCCCATGTGGTGAGAGCCTTTGTGCTCTGAGGACAGAAACAAAGCCTGCTGTGGGTGGAGGTGCTTCACACCTCCCCCCTGCAGGAACTGTAACACCTAGCAGTGAGCCTCAAAGGCTCAGGCTTTGTGTTACAATGCCCCAGGGCACTCCAGCTGGTGGAGATGCCTGCCCCCTGGACACAGCCCCCACTTTTGGCGTTAAGTCCAGGAGAGATAATGAGAAAAACAAGGAGTCGTCACTGGCCAGTCAGGACAGCCCCTAAGGTGTCCTGAGCTGAGGGGACTCTGACTTTTAGAAATCCTCCATCTTGCAGATGGAGGATTCCCCCAATAGGATTAGGGATGTGCCCCCCTCCCCTCAGGGAGGAGGCACAAAGAGGGTGTAGCCACCCTCAGGGCTAGTAGCCATTGGCTACTTACCCCCCCAGACCTAAACACACCCCTAAATCGAGTATTTAGGGGCTCCCCAGAACCTAGGAAACTAGATTCCTGCAACCTAAGAAGAAGAAGAGGACTGCTAAGCTGAAAACCCCTGCAGAGAAGACGGAGACACCAACTGCTTTGGCCCCAGCTCTACCGGCCTGTCTCCCCACTTCTAAAGACATTGCTCCAGCAACGCTTTCCACAGGGACCAGCGACCTCTGAAGCCTCAGAGGACTGCCCTGCATCTAGAAGGACCAAGAACTCCCGAGGACAGTGGCTCTGTTCACCCAAGACTGCGACTTTGCAACAAAGAAGCAACTTTGAAACAACTTGCGTTTCCCGCCGGAAGCGTGAGACTTGACACTCTGCACCGACACCCCCGGCTCGACTTGTGGAGAACAATCACCTCAGGGAGGACTCCCCGGCGACTACGAGACCGTGAGTAGCCAGAGTTGACCCCCCTGAGCCCCCACAGCAACGCCTGCAGAGGGAATCCCGAGGCTCACCCTGACCGCGACTGCCTGCTTCAAAGATCCGAAGCCTGGTAAAGAGACTGCACCCGCAGCCCCCAGGGCCTGAAGGATCCGACCTCCAGTGCAGGAGCGACCCCCAGGTGGCCCTCTCCCTTGCCCAGGTGGTGCCCCCCCCCCCCCCTTTTGCCTGCCTGCCTGTATCGCTGGAGAGACCCCTTGGTCTCCCATTGATTCCTATTGAGAACCCGGGACAAGAAGGCCACAGCACACAGAATGTAATGTCCAACAGTAAAACAAGAATAGATATTCCTGATGTCGTTCTGTAGGTTTGAAGAAGAATTATGAAGTTGAAACAAGTCACGGATCCTGTTTGCAGATAGTGTCTTTATTTATAGTTGCTCAAAGCCATTGAGTCATCATGGAGATACAGCCAACACGTGTTTCGTCACACAGGTGACTTCATCAAGGCTGTGGTAGCTAGCCGATGTGGGTAAGTGGTGATGCTAAGTAGCAAAGTAGCTCAGTGATCAGTTGAGTGGGCTTAGTATAATGGTAAACCTGTAAGTAGTAATGCTGCGCCAAGCAGCTGCAGGTGCGTAAGGTAGAGAGCTTGTGTGATAATGCAGATATAAGAGGCCCTGATACGCCTGTGATCATAACCAGCAAAAAGATTAGCGGTGAGCTTCCCGTAGTCGCGAGATCGTGTAATGAGAACCCGATGCTTGTTTACACATTGCACCCGGCCGCCCCCGTGCTGCTGAGGGTGTACTTTCTGTGTGGACTTGTGCCCCCCCCCCCACCCCCCCCCCCCCCACCCCCACCTGGTGCCCTACAAAACCCCCCTGGTCTGCCCACCGAAGACGCAGGTACTTACCTGCTGGCAGACTGGAACCGGGGCACCCCCTTCTCCATTGAAGCCTATGCGTTTTGGGCACCACTTTGACCTCTGCACCTGACTGGCCCTGAGCTGCTGGTGTGGTAACTTTGGGGATGCTCTGAACCCCCAATGGTGGGCTACCTTGGACTCAAACTTGAACCCCGTAGGTGGTTTACTTACCTGCAAAAACTAACTCTTACTCCCCCCAGGAACTGTTGAAAATTGCACTGTCTAGTTTTAAAATAGCTATATGTCATTTATGTGAAAACTGTATATGCTATTTTGCTAATTCAAAGTTCCTAAAGTTCCTACATGAAATACCTTTCATTTGAAGTATTACTTGTAAATCTTGAACCTGTGGTTCTTAAAATAAACTAAGAAAATATATTTTTCTATACAAAAACCTATTGGCCTGGAATTGTCTCTGTGTGTGTTCCTCATTTATTGCCTGTGTGTGTACAACAAATGCTTAACACTACCCTCTGATAAGCCTACTGCTCGACCACACTACCACAAAATAGAGCATTAGAATTCTCTTTTTGCCACTATCTTACCTCTAAGGGGAACCCTTGGACTCTGTGCATACTATTCCTTACTTTGAAATAGTGCATACAGAGCCAACTTCCTACAGCCTTCCATTAAATGTTTCCTTTGGCTCAAGCGCAATTTGGCACATCTTCTGGCCCCACATAACCTTCAGGACCAGCAGTTGCATTTCAGCTGGTGGGCCTTAGTCAGGCACTGACTGATCTCACTCGCAATCAACCTTATCCACCATTGGCTTTTTGCTGTGCTGCCAGACCTCTGCTGATGGCCTTGAAAGCTGTTGCTCCATCTGTGACGCCATTGGCTTCCGTAAAGTCCAAAAAGACTTCACCCGCCCCAGATTCAGATCCTTTGGCAAAAGCCCACCCCATGGCACACTGTAGCATTACTTAACCGCAAACCTGTGTTGAAGATGACTCACCAGTGGATAAACTTTCTCTAGGTCTTGCTTTGGATGAAAGGCATTTTCTGCTCTGATTCCGATATATTTCAAATGCCTAAGACTATTCCACATGATGATGAGGAGGAGGAGGAGGAGGAGGAGGAGGAGGAGGAGGAGGAGGCAGGCTACTTACTTCCTCTGCATTGTGCTGATGGTCTTCAATTAGACTCGCAGAATGACAGTGGTCTTGATGTCTTCCCTTGCATCGTGCTGGTGCTCTACTCTTGTTGGCCGATGTGTGCCCTCCTATGGACCTTGTGCCTGCAATAGGCCTAGCCTTGGGGTGGTGCATGTCAGACAAGATTTGTGTCTTTTAGAAGACCTCTCTGGATTTGCAGTGGTGGATGTTGATTATCAATCTGATGTACAGCAGGCCATTTCACCCTCCCCTCCCCTGCCACTGACCACAGTGATATGTGTAGTTCTTCTGGGGAGGATACCTGGACAAAGTGGAAATATAAGATATGTTGTCTTTTGGAGCAACATAAACCTGCAGGTGCTATGTACTGTTTGCTTGGCCTTCAAGGTATTGCTTCAGTCAATCAAGTGTAAATCTATCCTCGTGGTCACTAACACCGCAACCACCGTTTTGTCTTTTCCGTGCATGGTGAACCAATAAGCAGGGTCCCTCAGTATCAAAGCAGATGAGTTAGGCAGGGTGTCATCTTGCCGATTTACAAGTGGTTTTATATACCCAGAGATGGTACAAGAAATCTTTGCCTAATGGAGTACGTTCTTGATGGACTGTTTTGCCTAATACGAAAACACTGTGTCCTATGTCTTGCACACTTCAATTCCTGCCTAAAGGATCACTTGGGGGCTTGCTATGCCTTTGGTTGGGCTTCAGTCTTCTTTGTTTATTTCCTCCCTTGCTTCTGGGTTTTAGGGAAAAAAAGGCCAGACCCAGTTCAAGTTGGGAAAGGAGACCCGACCAAGTTAAAGTAATTCTGGCGGCCCTAGATTGGACAAAGGTTTTCTGGCGCTCTGAACTTCTAACTCTTGGCCCCACTTCCACCTCACCCATCTGTCCCAGCAGCAAATCAAGGTGATTCATCCAAAATTACTTAATCTGCACCTCTGTGTGGCGATTAAGCAGAGCCGAGTTAGACACTTCGACCTTCCAGTGCAAGTGTTGGATGTTGTTTTGGACACTCACCAATCTTCTAGTAAGTCCATAGTGGTCACTGGGTTCAAATAATGTAATGGTGTGATAAACATTTTGACCATTAGCAGTCATATTTGTGTACTTTTGTTTGTCTTGTCTTTGACTTGCAAGGTTTTGCTATGGCACAATTAAAGGTTACTTATTGGCCACCGGCCTCGCTCTCTTCTGGATTAGCCCTTGCGATCAGATCACCTGGTTTGATGTGTGTAGGAAGTTGGCTATCTATTCAGTGTACCATTGTTGGGGTATAGTGTGCGAATAGTACAGGTGACCCTTATTGGCAGACAGAGGTTAAAGTAATAACCCTAAATGCTCTGTTTTATGGTAGTGTGGGTGAGCAGTTTAGGCTTAGCAGAGGGTAGTGCTAACCATTTGTTGAACAGTCAATAAATGAGACACACACTCAAGAAGAAACTTGAGCCCAATTTAGAAAAAACAACTTTTTATATTATAATAGAAACTGTTCACAAGGGTCCTAGGAGCAAAGGGACACAGTTGGTGGTCATGGACCCGGACCTGGGAGCTCGAGTGGAGAGGGTTTGTCGGTTGTTCCTGTGCGTCAAAGGTGCTCATAGTTCTTGGTTAGACCTGCAGAGGGTGTAGAAAAACAAAACAACAGGGCCACTCTTGTCAGCTTCGTTGGTTCCCCTCACCCCTTAGTGGGGTGATTGGGTTTAACAGCAGTTGTGGTGTGGTAGACACAAACACGCCTTGGTGCTTGCAACTGCTGTGGTATCCCCAATATTGGTGCAGGGCGACTCCTGGTGGGCTTGGTGTCTCCAGACTTGGTGGGGAGACAGATCTGTACTTCTAGATTTCGGTGACCACCTCCTGGGTGACTGCTGCGTTGGTGGACCCACTGGTCAGCAGATCGAGAAACCATCCTTATGCCGGTAGATTGTTCTCTGCATCAAATGGTTATGCCATGGCTAAAAAGGAGCTTTCTGAGGAAGCTCACACTACTAGAGAACAGGCTGCAACTATGATTCTAGCTGTAGGTGTTTCCATCTTAGCCTGCTAGAGCTGCTACCTAGGTGTCTGTCTATACTTTCACCTGGCACTACTGTATTGATTCTCTGGTTTTGCATGTTTGTTCCTGCAAGACTTCCTGGTAGAACTCTGCACCTCAACACACCTGAGCTCTGCTTCATTACATATTCTAAAGGTGAGGAGCTTGGGGTCTAGGTACAATCAGAAGAATATTAATTACCTTACTTAAAACTCTTTCTGGTGGAAACTGTGGTTATGCTCCTGTCATTGTCCTCTCGCCTTCTAGTTCTGTGCAGTGACTTCCTGTATTAATAAAATCCCCATTGGATTTGCTCATTGCTAGTTATCACAGCAGTCTTGCCAGTTACATTTCCATATCTGAATTCGTGAAAAGGAGGAAAATGAACTTTGACGTGTGGGTGATAAAGTGCCCCCATATACACACACTCACACTCTCCAAGGATGTGCATTCGAGGCTAATGGTGCCATCCACAGGGAAGCTAAAGTATTTTTTCCCCTGATAGTTTGGTGCCTGGGAGGATTCTAGAGGTTAGGAGTCTGTGATAGGTGGGGGTAACACCTCAGAGTTACAGAAGAAAAGTAATTTAGTCTCTTCTATGTATCTTTTATCCTGCATTTTATTGGCATATGATTTTTTTGATTTTTGGCAAATATCATCATGATTAAAAGGGCTGGAGAACAAGTAAATACCGTGGTACACGCTTTCCATGTTTCTTCCCCACAACTTGGGTAGCTAATATAGAAACACGCATTGCTTAAGGTCTTATGCAGTTGTCATATGTCTGAAAATGTGCACACTCACTGAAGAGTAGGGTGAATTGCTCTATAATTGGGGCACAAAGAAATGGGAGCGGTCCCACGATTGAAAGGCACCAATATGTGCCCATAAGAACAAACCGCTCCTTTCTTTTGATTCTTCTTCCTGGAGTTTCTCTAGTAGCACCATGGTCTGTAACACGTATTGACCATTTTGTGCTGTTGAGCTCTTTTTCCAGTAACTAAATGATACAGCGATGGACCAGCTGCCCCCAACTCTAGTGTGGTGGAAAACAGATGATTAACATGTGGCCTCCTGCTGACCGCCTCAGTCCTCTTTACTCTTGTATGCTTCGTCTCTGACCAGTCCTTGTCCTTGTGGCGCAGACTAGAATGAACTGATCATTTGAGACAGGTGAGGTGCTGAGATTGGTCATTATTGGGCTGCTGGGTAATTTTGCTGCTCATACCATAGTTAAGGGTTCCTTAACTTGGCATTGATTGCCCAGTCGCGCCAGCACGAAGAGCTGGAAATCATCTGTGACTGCAAATGTCAGGGTGAAGTTACAGGTGAGTATTTCATTGGTCCCCTTGCTTTCTGTTGCTTTGGTTACACAGTTTCCTCTTCCCCTTATACTCATAATTACTTTGGTGCATACCCAGATTGTTCTGCCTTCCTTGTTGCTTCATTTCCATATTTTAGTCTACCCTTTCTAAATATCTGCAACTTATTTCATACCTTCTTTGCCTCATCCATTTTATATGTTGTTCTCCTGTCTGCTGCTGTCCCCATCCTGTCCTGTCCCCATCCTTGCCCTGTCCCCATCCTAGCTGACCCCATCCCCCACAAGTAATACTCCCTGTTTTTTTCCTCTTCCTTTCCATTGCTCTACCTGTGGTATCAATGAGTTTCTAATGTGTCTTGTCTTGTGAAATATTCCAGATGTTGAGCGGTATGAGAGACTGAGAGCGCCTCCTCCTTCAACCTCCCGGTGTTTCACAGTAGACGTGGACAAGAAACTTGAGGAAGGACAGAAGGTAAAAGCTCATCTTAATGTCTCCTGGTTGGTCAGCAAACAAGTAACTCGGTCATACAACCCTATATTCCTTTCTAGTGAATATCCCTTTCTAGTGAATATCCATTCTAAGAGTTAGATTTTTATGATCGAAAACTATTATTTACAGGTAAAATGTTCTGTTATCCGATTTATATGTCCGCTTTCAATTGGTGAACTTTTCCTTCATGAAATTATGGGGGTCCATTTAGAAATCCAACAGTTGCCAACTTTCGAGGTGTTTTTCTTTTGGTTTACTACATCCTCCTGGTATCCCCTTTCTCAGGATTTGATGGAACAGTAGGTGTGCACAACATTTGAGATGCAGATGGAAGGAGTTGTGTGGACATCACCAGCCTCGTGTAGAGTGTCTGAGAAGCACCTGGATACAACACAAAGCCCATCCCCCAGTTGCAATTATTTTAAACTCTTCAGACGTATTCCAAAATAGTGATTAGCCAACTAAGTAAAACTGTTTCTGAAACTCACAAATGAAATCGCAGGGAACAGGAAAATAATAGTGGTATAAACATATTAGTGATGTAAAATTGTATGAGATCATGCTTTAATCAAGGGTTGGGTTTATTCCACAATGAACAGAATGGTTGCAGTTCAGTTACTGAACCTTATTATCCTAATGGCTCAAGGACAAGAAAATTTTACCAAAACGATGGCGCGCCATTGACTAATTTCTGTATACAACTACAACATTTTTTTTTTTTTTTATTTATTTTTTTTTTTATCCCAGTGAACATTTATTTCACTGTCTATTTGTTAGTTGGTGCATAAATTACTCAACACTTGTTTAGAGCATGATTTTCACATCACTTTACATTACTAAAGTTCTGTTAAATCCCTTTTGTGATTTCATTTGTGTGTTTTAAAGAGTTACCTAATTTGCAAACCACTATTTTGAATAGGTTAAATGGGCTTCAAGTAGTTGTGTATAGGTATCCTACTGTGCTGTTGTATACCCATACCTACATTGCTGAGGGGATACTGGGTGCCCTAAAATTGTTAATGAGATCTGCCTGCAGCACAGGAATGTATTCATATTCCCCTCTCCCCTTTCTTCCCCTCTAGCATGGGAACAAAATGTCTGTTTAGAAACTATTATTGTACTTAAGTGGAAGGATTAAGGCAACACTGTGGAAGGTGTGCTGTGGCTGGCAGTGGTTTCTGCTAGGGCAGTAATGGGATCAGACAATTATTCAGGGAAGCCTTTGTGGAGTTCGGAATTTATGCCCTATTGTGGTAGGTAATTGTGTTGCCCACATTCTGTAACTGGCTTGTTTGATTTTTCCAGCATCTCAATCTGAGCCTCAGCTCTGTTCGCTGCGGCTTGGCCTTTCAGGATACAAGACATCTTGTTTTGGTAAACTACCCATGTTTCCTGCTTTATCCCTTGTGATTATGGGATACCTTCTGTACATTGTAATTCTTCTGCAGCCTTTCCTTGATTCTGGGGTGTTGCCATTAGTTCTGAGATACAGCATGCACACTGGCTGTTGACAGGTTTATAATGGAGCTTTTTTTGCCAATATCGCTGCTTGGGGCAGCCTTCCCTGGGTGTGGTGTGGGATCTCCCGGGTGTGCAGCATGTGTCATTCTCTGGTTAATTTATTGTCCCTTATTTGCCAGACTTGGAAACAAATACCAGATATTTTCAAGCAAGCATACAGAACAATTTCTGAATTTTGCACAAGTATTTGGTTGGTGAACAGTCACCCCTCCCCACCCCCCCCCATAAGGAATTTATAATAAAATGTGGACACAGCACATAAGCATTATTATTCAGCAGCAGTAAATAATTGCCCATGTTTTTGCAAACTACCGGGAAATCTCCCACTGTCCCGAGCATTATCCAGCTCTGCCTTCAATAATAACCGGCACTGCTGTCTGTTTGAATACTGTCTTGTTTGTTTAACTTGTAACCCAATTGCATGGGTGTGTTTGGACCTGCAAGTTCCTAGTTCTTGTATAGAACCCTCAGACAATTCTAAGCAGTCTACAGTGAGGTTGACTTTAGGATATTTCCTTACACTTCAGTTTAAACTTCCAAACCCTGTCATCTCTCCTCCTTCTACCGCCACCATTCATCTCCCTCCAACAACACACACTTGCAAATGGTCTTAGTGCTTTAGCTCCTTGGCCATATATCCTAAACGATTTTTGTAAACAGGTTGAAGTGTGGCAGATTTTTTGAAGCCTTGGACAACTAAGCCATTCCTATGAATACACAATGCTGTTAACCCCCCTCCGGCCCTCCCCCCTTACATAAATCTCCCATGCTTGGCCTTCCAAGCAGTCCTTTGACTGGTGTTAGATGTGTCATTTGTGTGTGTGTTTTTTTCTTTCTTTCAAAAATATATAAACCGATTCTTCATTAACATCCATAAACAGCACCATGTCACGTATGGTTGTAAACAGCATCTTTTTCTCAGTCTTTTTTTTATCGAGCCATGGACTTAATCATAGACTTGCTGGAGATTGATACTTCAGTCCTCCTTATGTTGTAATATTCTTCCCCTTTTCTCAGAATGTCAGACTCCTGAGGTCTGAGCTTCAGAAACTGGGAGATTCTCTTCAGTCAGCCGAGCGGTCGTGCTGCCATAACACCAGCGCCAGGAAGTTGCGCTTTACCTTGAACACCTGTGAAGATATCCTAGCCAAACAGGTATGAATGTTTTTAAAAATTTTTAATATATGGTGCGAATACCAAATAGCCTTCTGAAGCTCATTTTTGTATGATGGACTGAATTGTTTATTTACTCAAAAGTGGCGTTAGCCTTTAGCCTGCCCTACTTGACAAGGGAGCGACAAAGAAAGATCCCACACCCTTTCATTAGTAGACTTTCCAGGTATTACTTTTGGGGCAGCCTTCTCTGGGTGTTGTGTGGGATCTCCCGGGTGTGCAGCATGTGTCAGTAACCTTGTTAACTGGAATACAATACAGAAAGGTTGTGATCCCAATGTAACAAGATAGGTTCATTTTATAGTCTTGGACGAGCTGCTATTTAACGTATGAGCCCAGATGGTAAAGGGTTGTGTTGTTGTTTCATAGATTTTAGCTTTGCATTCAATACCAGTAGTAGAAATTTTGCAGACATGGAGCTGGGAAGAGAGGACACTTGACAATATCACATGGATAAACTGTGTAAGGTACCTTGATGTCTGCTTAAGTGATTACATTCCAACTAAAATAAAAGTGAATAATTGTCTTATAGTTTATATTTAGACAATAGACTGTGTGCACTTGTGGATTTAATACCGTTCCCCTGCTTTTATTACACCCACTTGTCCCCAAGAGTATCAAGGAGCCCGTGCCAATGAATTGAATTGTAGTCAGATTGAGACTGCATACCAATGATAGTCTCATCTGACTGCCTTCCGATGGGGCTTTAATATGCAATTTTGCTGTGTTAATCTTGGTTCACAAAATTTTGCATTATTCCACCATGTACTGAATGGGTTCAGAATGGTCTGTTCTTTTTTTAAAAAAAATTATATTCCCTCTAACATTAGCTAGCGGTAGCAGTGCCAGCCCCCATGACGCTGCCCGTAAGCCCACAACGAGCCATTATGGAGTTGCCGTCTTTAGATTCTTGTTCCACTATTAGCTTCAGAAGCAGTGTTGAGAGCTCCAGATAGTCGTTGAGGAGTACAGATGCGTTGCTGAAATGCTGAGTACAGCACCAAGATGAAACATGGATGACAAAACAATGAGGTATTGAAAAAGTGTTGGAAAACAAAAGCAGACTTTTGTTTTTTCTTTTGCACTTTTTCCACATTGGGTCAAAGACTGCAAAGCCTCGTTATGGCTATTACCAGGTCTCATGTAAGAGAAGTGATGGAAAATACTTTTTATTTTTTTGCCCAATTGCCAACATAAATTGATACAGAAGGACATCTATAGTTTTTGGTATCTGTGCTTACTGAAGGACCTTAAGTCCAAATATTGTTAGATATGTGAGACTCTCACCAAGAACCTAGAAAGTCAGGGAGAAATAATGCTGGGCACACTATTCCATGTTGCAGGCAAAGCGAGTGTCCCTGAAAGACCTTGGGTTGTCAGATGGTGACGACTTAGAATATAAATAGGAGGCGCAGGGAGAGCATTGCAACGAACGAATGAATGAATGAATGAATGAAGGATGGGCACTGAGATAAGACACAGTAACTGAAGAAGATGAGTGGGACAACTACCTCATTCCCACCCCCTCTCCACCTCTGGCCACGTCAGTGGATTCCCCTTCAGAAGATAGTGAGAGATTCCAGAACCTAATGGATAGAGCAGCGAAAAGGTTTGGACTGCCACTATTAACAAGGGAGACACTGTTTCCTTTATGACTTCATTGAACCCGCAAAGAATTCAATAGGAGCGATTCCAATAGCAGATTTCATCTGGCAGGAAGGACTCAGGGCAGTGAAAAATCCAGCCACTGTATCTCTGGTAATCCCACAGCTTGATTAAAAAAAATACAAAGCACCGGACAATCCTCCAGCTTGCCTTATTTGGACAAACAAAACCTGATTTGGTAGTGTCGCAAGCAGCGCAGCGGTGCTCAAAGAACCCCTCTGCACAAATATCTCCTCTGGATAAAGAGGGCCGTAGGTTAGACAGCAATGGAAAAAGATTCACAACAATGGCAGCTGCTACTGTAAGAGCAGCGAACTCGCTGGCTATTTTAGCTCGTTATGACTGCCAAATGTGGTCGGACATGGCACCATACATGGACATATTACCTGATGAGGAAAAATTAGAAGCACGCAAGATCCTACAGGAGGGGGAACGCTTCTGGCCAGATCTGATTGACTCTGCAATCGATGCGTCTATCAAAGGATTCAGTATAGCGGGGCTGCAGTTCTGCGCAGGCAGGGATGGCTGAGATCCACCTCCTTCCATTCAGAAATACAACCAAAAATGCTACACATGCCGTTTGACGGTGAATCATTGTTTGGCAAGCATGTGGATGATGCCTTGCAATCTATAAAGGCTGACAGAGATACAGCGAAGTCCCTTGGCATGCTCCAGTACCAAAGACAACCCTTTCGAGGAGCATAGGGAAGTGGAAATTATTCCTTTCGACTAGGCTATCAGCCATATTGGCAGTATCCGCATGGACAGACACAGTACCAACCTCAGTACACACAACCAACCTCAGTACACACAACAACAGCAGTACAGACAGCCTCCAGCAGCTGCATTTAGACACAGTTCCAGATGGAAGTTACCTGCAAGAAGCAGAGATACTCTAAAACAGTGACCAAACAAGAGTACCATCTACCTCACCAACATCTTGAATCGAAGGGAGAATATTTTCCAAAAATTCTAAAGGCAGTAGGATTCTACTCTTACTTTTTTCTCATAAAAAAACCCGCAGGAGATTGGCACCCGATCTCCGAAGAATCAACAAATTCCTAAAAAAGCAGACTTTTCACATGTTGACTCTTCAGGATATACTACAACTCTTGAACAACTGAGATCATGTGACGTCTCTTGATCTACAGGATGCGTGTTTTCATGTCCCAATACGTCCAGGTCATCACAAATTCCTATAATTCCAAGTATCCAGTATCCACTTTCAATTCAAAGTGCTTTCATTTGAACTAAAGTCTGCTCCCAGAATCTTTACAAAGATGTTGGTTGCAGTAGCAGCACCTCTCAGACAACAGGGAATCCAGGTATTCCCATACTTAGACAAGTTTTTCATAAAAGATCCTACATCACAACAAACGGCAGCAGCCACAACCGCCTGCCTTTCACTATTCAGCAAATTGGGGCTTACAACAAATTACCACAAATCACAACTAAAACCAACAACAAAGATAATGTTCTGTTTATCATTCTAGACATGCTAAGGAACAAAGGCTATCCCTCAAAGGACAGGCAGGAAAAAAATAATCAGCTGGCAAACAAACTATCCAGAAGAAAATCTGTTTCTGTTCGGATGTACAAATCTATTTGAACAAGCAGGGAGAAACCTGCTCCCAGGAACTCTCTGCTCAGGCTCAAGAGATGTGGAACTGGGCACTTCAGCACCACATAACCATCAGGGAAGAACATCTACCAGTAATATCCAATCTCCTGGCAGAATCCTTCAGCAGGACCATAATTCCTTATCACGAATGAGAGCTAAACCAACAGATTCTGGACTCTATTTTGTCGGTGGGGCAAACCAAACTTGGATCTGTTTGCAGCGAAGGGGAACAAGAATTACCTGTTCTTTGCAAGTTGGCATCCCCAAAAAGAATTGTGGGGTAATACATTTTTGATATTGGTCAGGGATATATGCCTCTGCTTTTCCACCGATTCCGTTGATCCCAAAAGTTATCAACAAGATAGAGGGAACCTTGTAGACTTCTCTTCATAGCTCCTAGATGACCTAGGCAATTCTGGTTTACTGAAATCCTGCTCCTCTCGGAACTACCTCGTCTACAGCTCACAGTAACACCATCATTGTTGACAATGAACCAGGGCCAGATACAACATCCAGCCTCGACATCACTACATTTGTCAGCATGGATCCTGAATACAATGAGTTCTTCTAGATAATCATCTCATCGGAATGCAGAGAAATTCTTTCCAAGGCAAGGGTGGACACCACAAATAGAACTTATAAGTTCACATGGAGATGATTCTGTCTTTGGTATGTGTCTTCCAACATCCACCCACTACCAGCACAACCACAGCAAATTCTCCCACATTTGCTACATCAAAATCAGGATTCTCATTCCTCAATAAAAGTGCACTTAGCGGCAATTTCTAGATTTTGGCGCACCAGTAATGCGCCGTCTCTGTGGTCCACTCGCATTATTAAGCAATTCCTCAAAGGTCTCGTCATGACTTTTCCACCAGTTTGAAACTCTCCACCTCTGTGGTATCTTAACATAGTCCTGGGACAACTTATGAAGCTGCCATTTGAGCTGATTCACAAATCTGATATCAAGTATCTCACATGTAAAAGAGCTAAATTACTAGCTCTCACATCTGCGAAGAGAGTAAGCGACATACAAGCGTTTACCATCAATCAGCCATTCCTGCAATTCACTACAGACAGTGTTATTTTGAGTACAAACACAAGAATTATTCCAAAAGTTGTCGGAATTTCACTTAAATGAATCTGTGGTTCTCGTAACTTTTTTCTCAAATCCTCAGACGCCAGTTGAAAAGTCTTTACACTCCTTAGATTTTAAACAATGTCTAAAGTTCTACTTACAGAGAACGCATCACACAAGAAAATCGGACCAATTGTTTCTGGCATATGGAGGCATGAGAAAAGGACACTCGCTTACCAAACAAACCATTGCCAGATTGATAGTGGCTACTATAAATTTTTGCTACACAAAGCTCGGAAAACCTTTGCAGGGAAGAGTAAGAGCCCACTCGCCTAGAGCTGTAGGCACATCAACGGCTCTTTTTGCTGGGGTGTTGATTCACCATATCTGCAGAGCAGCAACATGGTCAAACAGGCATGCATTCACAAAACATTATTACCTGGACGAGAGCCATAAAACAGATGCAGCAGTGGGACAGGGGAGAGCTATGCCATCTCTTTGCATAAGGTGAGTCTTTGTCTTTTCCCACCATCCACTATTTGTGATTATTATAATGAATATGTTTTACTTAGTACATTGCTTATTAATCTGATTAAAGAATGTGAATTTATGAAAGGTCCAATACTGGAGAAGGAAATTAGTTACTTACCTGTAATTGTGGTTCTCCAGTATTGGTATCTTTCATAGATTCAAATGCGACCCACCTTCCTCCCCTCAGAGGCTCCACTTACTCATAAAAATTATATTAAGATCAGACTAGTGCTAAAAAAAAATCTTAGGGCTTCAGTCTCTGTTGGGGGTTTTCTAGAGGGTGCTTCTGTCTGATTGGTTATAAGTGAAGTTTGGTTCTTTAAAAAATAAAATGTAGATAGGCTATTAAGATAACTTATTGTAGGAAGTTGGCTCTGTATGTGCTATTTCAAAGTAAGGAATAGCATGCACAGAGTCCAAGGGTTCCCCTTAGAGGTAAAATAGTGGTAAAAAAGAGATAATACTAATGCTCTATTTTGTGGTAGTGTGGTCGAGCAGTAGGCTTATCCAAGGAGTAGTGTTAAGCATTTGTTGTACATACACAAGACAATAAATGAGGTACACACACTCAGAGACAAATCCAGCCAATAGGTTTTTATATAGAAAAATATCTTTTCTTAGTTTATTTTAAGAACCACAGGTTCAAATTCTACATGTAATATCTCATTCGAAAGGTATTGCAGGTAAGTACTTTAGGAACTTCAAATCATCAAAATTGCATGTATACTTTTCAAGTTATTGACAAATAGCTGTTTTAAAAGTGGACACTTAGTGCAATTTTCACAGTTCCTGGGGGAGGTAAGTTTTTGTTAGTTTTACCAGGTAAGTAGGACACTTACAGGGTTCAGTTCTTGGTCCAAGGTAGCCCACCGTTGGGGGTTCAGAGCAACCCCAAAGTCACCACACCAGCAGCTCAGGGCCGGTCAGGTGCAGAGTTCAAAGTGGTGCCCAAAACACATAGGCTAGAATGGAGAGAAGGGGGTGCCCCGGTTCCGGTCTGCTTGCAGGTAAGTACCCGTGTCTTCGGAGGGCAGACCAGGGGGGTTTTGTAGGGCACCGGGGGGGACACAAGTCCACACAGAAATTTCACCCTCAGCAGCGCGGGGGCGGCCGGGTGCAGTGTAGAAACAAGCGTCGGGTTTTCAATGTTAGTCTATGAGAGATCTCGGGATCTCTTCAGCGCTGCAGGCAGGCAAGGGGGGGATTCCTCGGGGAAACCTCCACTTGGGCAAGGGAGAGGGACTCCTGGGGGTCACTTCTCCAGTGAAAGTCCGGTCCTTCAGGTCCTGGGGGCTGCGGGTGCAGGGTCTCTCCCAGGCGTCGGGACTTTTAGGTTCAAAGAGTCGCGGTCAGGGGAAGCCTCGGGATTCCCTCTGCAGGCGGCGCTGTGGGGGCTCAGGGGGGACAGGTTTTGGTACTCACAGTATCAGAGTAGTCCTGGGGTCCCTCCTGAGGTGTTGGATCGCCACCAGCCGAGTCGGGGTCGCCGGGTGCAGTGTTGCGAGTTTCACGCTTCTATTTCCTTACACTTATTATTCCTATTTTAGCCTATGTTACTGGTATATACTGCTTTATTAAGGTAACGTGGGACTCCCACTTCAGGGAATATTCAAGCATGTGAATCTATCAAAGATACCAATACTGGAGAATCTCAGTTACAGGAAAGTAACTAATTTTCTTTTCAGGGGACAACTCTAAGGTGCTCTCTGAGTGCATGTATCAATAAATCCATCACTGGCATCAATGAGGATTTATTAATACAAGATGTTTGATACCAAACATCCCTTTTTTTCAGTGAAACCATTATAGCTGGGGAACACATATTGACCAGTGTCCAGTACATGTACTTAAAATTGTTTGCCTGTTCACTCACTGTCTAAGAATCGACAAACAGATAGCAGGGGAATATCTGCTCTTGCATATATGTCCTCATATGTAATATAATGAACCCTGCCTTAGGACTTTAAGGCCTGCTGTAGGGATGACTTGCATATATTGCATGCAGTGTTAGGGGACATGGCACACAGGCTGTGTGCCATGTCATGTTTTCACTTTTAGCTGCACCCAGACACACATCCTGCAGTGGCAGTCTGCATGTGCCAGGTGAGGGGTCCCTGAGAGTGCGCAATACATTCTGCAGCGCTTCAGGACCGTCTTTGGTACCCATGCCCTAGGTACCAGGGATACCATTTACTAGGGACTTACAGGGGATCCAAAGGTATTGCCAATTGGGAAACAATTGCACAGTTTTAGGGAAAGAGATCTGGTACATGGGACCTGTTTAGCAGGAACCAAGTGCACTTCCATTCAAAATTACATTGAATACCAGACAAAAAGTGGGGGTGACCATGTCAAAAAGTTGCACTTTGCTACACATTTGGACCAGATTTTTTTAAACAAGTAAAAAGGCACATACATAAAACATTTGATCAACTTTAACTCACACATTAAATTGAAGTTACCAAGCTTCTATCAATGACTCATTATAATTGCTTTGCTACATGTGTCCTGTGTGTTTCCGGGAGGTGTGGTCTTAAATGAATGGTTGGTTGGTCATCCCTTAATCTGAAATAAATATTTTGGAGAAAAAACACATTTAGACATGCTGGCCTAATATTAGATAGTAAAATTGTGCTCAGCATGCCCATCTACAACAGAACCAATTGCAAACCAGTGAATACAGGTAAGTAACATAATACACATTCCCAGCCATGAGAAGAGACATAAAACACTCCTCGTGGTCTCAATTATATTATCAGCAGTTTTTTTTCAAAGATGTACTTCTGAGACAAAATGTAATTGAGCCGTTACATTGATGACCTACCTCCAGTTTTTACCCGTTACGTGCTATTGTAAATTATAGATTTTTTGTGACCCTTCAGGATTGTTGTGTACTGTCATTGAGAAGCAGCGTGTGCTTGTCCTTGATACCTGGTAACATTGGAATACCCAAACTCACTTATGGGTGACCTCTGTAGAAAAATCTTGCCACCTTACTAGTGTGTGGTGAGTGTTAGATTTGTAGATCCAAGTTTTCCCGGTACTGACTACTGTCCTGTTGGATGTCCTTTTCTTGTCTGGAATATGATTTTGTCCTGGAAGAGACTGGTGGTTTAGGCTCTTGCATGCCTATGGACATGCCATCTGGAAATAGAGAATGTTGAGCAAGGTTGGTGAAAGTGCCCTCTTGATATTTGGGCTCCCATGAGATGTAGGTTCTCTCAATGTTCTGTCTTGCACCATTAGGTAATTTGAAGTTAATGTCCTCTTACTATAAAGACTCATATTTGAGGGGTGTGGTCACCTTGTGCCATTAACATCTTGACGTGAGGCTTCAGTTCACTTTGTTTTTGTGGCATCTTTCATTTCAAGGCCATGATTTCTACTTTACACTTAAGCCAAAGACAGCCAATAAAGTTCGTGCCCTCTTCCCCTCACTGCTCATTCTCCACCATGAAGATGGTCACTGTATTAGCTAAACCCCTTTTATAGTGCCATGTGTCACTGAAAAATATACTGAGCTCTGATCTTGTTATTCATCAGACAATCCTGTCAGAAAATGCCTTTAGTGGCTGTTTGAAAATCGCTTGGGAAACAACTGACAATATGATATGATTCTGCCCTTAAGGAACTGTTTTCTCTATAGATACTCCAGGCATTCAAAGACACCATCATTCCTTACATTGTTTGGCTTCTGTCTCACCAGTTCTTGTAACCTATAACTTCACCTATGTGCATTCAAGGATCCATGATCTCCCAGTTCTCGTTTGCCTGAAATTTTAAACTACAAGTGGATGGTCGTGTGGTCGAGCCCTGAAACATGTCTAGTTTCCAAGGTTAGCTTCTCAGAGGTAAAATTGACTGAGGCAGCCTGCACACACTTACATATATTGTGTGCTTTCAGCTTTTAGGCACTATCAGATCAGTAATGCAGCTTTAACAGAGTACAGCACAGCAGACTCATGAGTTTAACAACAATGTGTGTTACAGCTAAAGGTCATACAGTAATCACAGTGAGACCGGTTAAAAACGTAATGACATGAAAACAGAGTCAATTAGTCTATCAAACATGTACTATAAGCATTGCCAAACAGTGTTGCCAGTCTGCTCTCACATCATAAGCCGTGAAGCAGATGTAATGTTAGCTGTGACGGGCAAGTAGACTTTCTCAATGTCCGTCCTACGTCCAAAATGCCTGCCAAAGTCGCAATTGCATTTATCTGTAATTTCCTAACTTGAGGGCCCATTTCTTTGCGACCGCTAATCCTAGTAGCACTTGGAGTCTGAATTTTAGCTACAGGTTTCTTTGTATCTCTGGGTGTATGATATCCAAATAGACTTCATCGGTCTTACTGTGTGTTACCTCTGGGTGGGTGGCATACTTCCTTCTTTTGCAGATTCCATAATTAACTGTGTCTCAGTTTCCAGTGACTTAATTTATCTATCTCTGCTGGTTTCATTGACTGCGTTGGGTTTTTCCAGAAATGTAAATATCCGATTCCGTTTAGGGTTGTTATGTGATTTAACCATTGGGTTTTCGCAGAGCCGTCTAGTGTCTACAACTCGGGTATAGATTTTTTTCCTTCTATTAATTGCAGCAGGATTCAGCCAGTCTGGTCCAGAACAGGACGTGTTTTGGCTGGATGTTTTCTGCTATGATATCTAAACCAAGTTAGTCGAGGAACTTCTATGGGGTGCCTTAGTTGCGGTGTAGCATGGCTCTTAAAACGTTATTTTCAGTCCTTTTGGCTTTTTTTTTTAGCTTTCCTGAAACTCTGTCATACACAACCAACGCCAAAGCTTTCATCCTGTACACACCTAGAACTGGTTTTATTGAAGTCCTGCCAATTTTATTTTTGCGTTGTAGCATGGCTTCTAAAATTTTTTTGTTCATAGCGGGTACTATCTTTTTCTTGTGTTTGATCCAGTTTAGTTTATATTTGAACAATATGCCCAAGAAGTTGAAGACACTGATTTGCTCTAGAACAATTCCATTTATATAAAAAGCGCTCATTATTTTGATTTTCTAGTTCATAATAATGAACTTTACCTTGCTTGCCTTTATGGTGAGCATTTTCATTTATCAGTAGGTTTTGAAACCCTTAGGCAAGTGATGCAAACCTAACTTAGTCTGTTGGGAGTGCTGCTTTATTAGAAAAAAGGAGAATTGGTATTCTTTCGTTTCCCGGTTCTTGGGTGCCTAGGTTTAGATCAAGAACAAAAAATGCTGTAATTTATGTAAATATTAAATACAAGTGTAGCTAGTATGCAGCGTTGTCGGCCTCCCACTTCAATCGCCAAATCAGTCATATATTCGCCCAAGTTGTTCATTCCTGACTTTGGCCATGGTATAATGGAGGTGCTTTAAGGCTGTTTGCAAGTCACCAGTACTCTTTCTGGGTCACTGTGATCCAAAGAAGAGTTCTCTCGATTGAGTCAAAGGTTGTATTAAGATCGACAAAGGTCAAATATAAGGGTGTTTTCTACAAATCAGAATATTTAATGTGAATCAAATAGAGCCTAATGGCCCGCTATCTTTTTTATGAACCCAGCCCGATACCTGGAAAAGATCTTTTTCACTTCAGCCCAGTCTTGCAGGTGTTCAGATAGTAGTTTAGCGTATATTTTCCCTGCTATGTCCAGCGGCAATATCTGACAGCTACTATTACAATTACACCAAACAGTTCCCAGAGAGACTTTGTTTTGACCAACTGCATGTACTAAGACCTTGTCAATTAAGTGATTTATGGTGGGATGTTGAATAATGATACCAATTGGCAAATAGATAATTGCTATAATTTCACCCTGCTGTGAATTAGCATCAAAATACGTTTTAAAAACCTGTGAAAATGCAAATATGCCTCTTAAGAGCAGCAGCTCCCTCTTCCATCCCTCTGCAGCACTAACATGCGGGATTGTGGATTCACAAAAGATGGAAAGATGATTTGTAAGAAGAACCTTTCGGAAACTGTCAATGCATGAGCACTTACCAAAGGAATCTAGATAGAAAGAGCTTTTAGGCAAAGAGAATCTGGGGCTTCTGATCAATACACTCCAACTCAATGTTTTTTTTATTTTTTATTTTTTTAAGAGCACTAGAGTTTGCTTCGAGTTAGCCCAATTTGTCACTCGTGGAGTTGTTTCATGAGGCAGAACTGTTAAACGGACAGCAAGAGAGAAAGAAACTAACCATCTGAGTGAACTGATCGCTTGTTTCTGCTTCATGCTAGTGACTGGGTGATTTGGGGGCTGGGGAAAGTGGGGATAAGGCTTCTTTAGCATCTGAGATTACACAACAACTTGATTTGTTTACTTCAACAGGCACAATCCTTGGCAGAGCTGCAGAATAATATGACGCTGGTGAAGATGGATCTAAAGAGGAAAGTCGCCTGCATTGCAGAGCAGTACAACATAGTGCACAAACTGCAGGACATGCCATTCAAGAAACGCCAGTGCAATGATGCTGAGAACATGACTCCCAACCAAAGTTCTGGCAAAAAGATGCTGCCCAGCAAGTTCCTGCCCAAGACCCCAGCCTGGCAAAGTGTGTCTGAAAGCCCCTATGGCCGGATCCTGCGTTCACGCCAAACTCCAGGGTTCAAGACTTTAGCATTTGGCACCAAATTTTAAGCATGCGGGCTGATTAATAGCCCCAGGAGTCATCCTCCAGTGTTAATTATCCACATAAAAAATCCTGTTTTATCGTCTGTATAATTGTATATATATTTTTATTACCAATTTGTATTTTAAAGAGGTACGATCCTCTTCAACTTTATACTGCCCTACAGTGCCTTGAGTTTTCCTCAATTTCTGGACACTTTAAGGAATATTGACTTGGTTTGTTCGACTATGGCTGTTTTTTCTGTCCTGTCTTAGCTGGAATGAACATGTGGACCCTTTGGCAGTGCATGTTGAGGTGACCTCGGACTATCTTCTCAGCTCCCATCCACTACTTGTATGAAGCTGTGGCTCTCGAACCACCCCCTACTGGACAGACATGGCGTTGTGTAGAAAGCACACATCTCGTGCATCAGCTTGGATTGCACACTGCTCACGGCTGCTCTAAACTCGAAACGTTTTCTGTAGGGGTGCAATCAAGGAATATTTAAAGGGAAAAAGCAGTGCTGCAACTGTTCCTGGGCATGTGGCTCCATTTCCAGCTTTGCATCAGTAGTCTGTTATGTCGTCTTCACTAGCGTGTGTGTTTATGAGGTGCAATATATAGCATGTCTAGGGTAATCAAATAAAACAGTTTATGGACCTAATGGATGACTGGTGCTTCAGTCTGATTCTGATTGGATCTTGGCAACAAACTCTACATATGAGTGTTTCATGAATGAAAAGTGGTAGTAAACTTCTTTTGGTGTTTGGGTACGCCAGACTCTAACAATCAGTGCTCCATGCTTGAGACACTGACAGCACATTGGAGATTCTTATGTTATACAGTGAATTCACCTGTGTTCCAATTCCTTGTCATTTAGTAGTTAAACCTGAAGTTGACATAAACTGTGTTTAAACAAAACTGGTGTCTGCAATTCCACCCGCTGCATGGTGTTCATGGCACACAAACGAAATAATGCAGTTAGCCTACACTATTTTAAGATACCTTTTTCCAAAGTCATTCTGAAACGTGAGGCTGTAAAAGCATCTAAATTTGTGCCTACACTAGATCCCAACACAACTTTCCCATGGCCTGGACTTGCAATGGTCAGAATTTGAAATCAATGCGAAGAATCTTTTGGTCTAGGGTTTTCACCGATTTTTTAATGTCCTAGAAGGCGATGACAATACTGAACTATATTACGTTACCTCTTAGTATTTTTTTTGTGTGTATCTGTTATGGTTTTTTGTTGTTGTTTTTTTTCTGTAATTTCTTCAAAATGCAGCCAATGGCTACCAATCAGAATTATAATGTTTTGGTTTCCTTTACAAACGATATATAGTGGTAAGGGCACACTCACATTTATGCACTTCCGTTGCTACAGTGCATAATTATGGATTTATCACATTTGCCACCTAATTTGCAGATTTCAGACCTGTTTCTAGCTAAAATGGATTAAAATAATACTACCAGTGTTCTGCTTAATTTGAATGTATTCTGCAGTGATTTGTGAAATGAGGTTTATACCTCTGTGCATATATATATATATATATATATATATATATATATATATATCATTCCCCCTCGGCTCCCACGACAGAGTCAAAGTGCATGAAGTGTATGTTTTCTTCAAATCAGCCTTGCCCTCAGGTCTTCATATGCTGTGTGTGCCAGAGAGGGGGATATCTTGCCAGCTGTCCTGGATGAAATATATCCAACCCTAAAACACTTCAGTTTGGATGACCAGGACTCAGGGAGTTACTGTATTCGCTCGGGTCTGGATATTAGCGATTGTCTGGGAGGGCAGTTGGAATCAGGGTGGTGCTTTGGCAGCATATCTGGATTTGCTCCACGGCTTCTCTTCAGATGTCCACTAAACCCTCACGGACATGTGATTTAGCAGCTTTAGGGTGTTCAGAGCAAAGGTAGACTGCCTTGAAAAGATTTAAAGAGTGCAAAGCCACTGCTCATTTTCTAGGCCAAGCTCAGCAGATTTCCCTGACAAACTCACCTCTTTCAAGGCTTCAGTAGGAGCTACCAGCAGAAGCAACGTCTGTATAGAATGGTACTGGAGCAGCCCATGATTTGAGAGGTAACAATATGGATGCGACATAAAGAAAAGAGACAACCAGTGTGAAAGGGTAAAGTCTACTTAGATGGTGTTCTTAGAAAGCGAAGATGTCAGTTTCACCTATGTCCCTGTCTTGAATGCACAACTGCCTCGGAATCTGGTACTAAAAATGAGGCAACATAAAAACTGGATGCTTTAATTATGCATCAGATTAATACATTTAAAAGATCCATTACAGAAAAACTGTAATCCCTGAAGGTGTCTGTCTCAAAACACTGGCTGGCTGTATTTTTATGATTAAAAGTAAATAAAGGGGTACTTGAAGAAACAAATATTTCTGTTTAGCACGTTGGGACATAAATGAAGAAAAAGACATATTTGACCTGAACCTCTTTGTGATGAAGTCAGTATCTATCTAAGCTTCAACCAGCCACCTATTCCTTTCAAGGTAGATGATTTTCGATCAGGCCAGCAGCGTCCAGGTCACATGGGCAATGTTCTACCCAAACCCCAGCTCACTGTCCAACGGCTTCTGCAAAACAGCTTTCACTTACCCTTGACAGCATACTAATTGTGGTAGGCCAAATCCCCTTCTACCTCCCTAGGTGGCGGAGCATCGCATCCAACCAGTGGTTGCTCCAGAATATTCCAAGCTGCCTTTGACCATGGTGCCAAAGAAAGAATGCTGGCATCCGAGAGCAGGTATGGGGGTGTTATTTCTTGGTGCTGAAAAGAATGGAGGAGTCTGTCCTTTCCTCAAACTGCACTCTTTGAACTTCTTTCTCCAGAAAGACAACACAATGTTCACATTTGCCCAAGTTCCAATTACCCTGGCTCCAGGCGATTAGATGGTGGTATTGGATTTGCAGTCCCACAATTGCTACCTGCAGTTCCAGCTAGTCCTGGAGCACTTTCAGTGTTCTTGGCATCCTTTTTGTCTAGCCAGTGCACCTTGGAAGTTCACAAAGGTGATGGTGGTTGCAGCCTATATGCGGAGGTTAGAAATGCCTGTCTTCCCATAAATCAAAAACTGGCTGCTGAAGGCCGGGTTGCTTAGAAGTCATAAGCCACCTTCAGACGACTGCCAATCCGTTAACATCACTGGGTTTTTCATCAACCTGCCCAAGTCACACCTGACTCCTTCCATTGGAGCCATTCCGGATTCAGTGCTTTTACAAGCTTTCTTTCTGCCTCAGTGAGTTCAGGATATTTGGGTTATGATCCTGATATTTCAATAGTTTAATTTGAGTCGCATTGAGAGCGTCAGAGGCTTCTTGGCCTCTTTTATCCTGTTTGTGGACCACAGACGATGGCAGATGGCGGGCTCCGAAGTGGGATCTGAAATCTCAGTGGGCTCATCACCAACAGGACCTATCCGGAGTCCATCTAGGGGTTGGGGGAGACTGGGAAAGACCTGCAGTGGTGGATGCTCAAATGAAATTGGACAAGGCGGCAGACCCCTCATTTTGCCTCATCCATGGCTAACTGTTGTGACAGATGCATTATTGCTGGGTTAGAGAGGCCACCTAGGAGGGGTGGAGTTCAGAAGTCTCTGGTGAAGACTCGCCTTCATATCAGCTTGTTAGAGTTGTGAGCTATTTGTTTGGCACAGAAAGTGTACCTCCTGACCATCAAGGGGTACCACATGCAGGTTCTCACAAACAACTGCCATATTGTGTTGCAACAAAGAGCAGGCCCTTGCTGTGGCAACAATTATGGGTTATCGTTCAGCATTTTAAGTTTACTGCATCAGCCATAACTTTTCATATTGCATTTTGTGATGCATTTCTTGAAAGGGCTGGCCCACATATTTCTGCCAACACCTACTGTTATGCTGTAGTGGGACTCCAATTTGGGTCTTACTTATCTGATGTGTACGTACTTTGAACCAATGCACAGCTGTCCTTTACGCCTGTTGGCCATCAAAACTGTTCCTTGGCATTACATCTGAGAACTAAGGCTCTATCCATCCAACAACCAAATACATAGTTCTGGGCACATTGGGCCTTGGGGATGAGTAGCATTCCTGCCAAAGGTAGTTATGCTCTTCTACCTTGGGCAATCCATGACTTGCCAGCTTTCTACACTTTACCTCTCCCCTCTGCGGAGCAACAGCTCCGCCTTATTAACTCTAATAGGGCCTATAGTTTTTACATTGATCGGACCAGAGATCAACTGTTATGAGCTGCTGCGGTGCGAGAAAGCGGTGTGAAAGTGAACCATCTCCTATTGGGTTGTCTTATGCATCAAGATCTGCTAACTAAAAAGCAGCTTTCAGAAATCCCTTGTAAAGAAATGGCTCCCTGTTGCAGTTACCCCCCACTTTTTGCCTGATACTGATGCTGACTTGACTGAGAAGTGTGCTGGGACCCTGCTAACCAGGCCCCAGCACCAGTGTTCCTTCACCTAAAATGTACCATTGTATCCACAATCGGCACACCCTGGCATTCAGATAAGTCCCTTGTAACTGGTACTTCTAGTACCAAGGGCCCTGATGCCAAGGAAGGTCTCTAAGGGCTGCAGCATGTCTTATGCCACCCTAGAGACCCCTCACTCAGCACAGACACACTGCTTACAAGCCTGTGTGTGCTAGTGAGAACAAAATGAGTAAGTCGACATGGCCCTCCCCTCAGGGTGCCATGCCAGCCTCTCACTGCCTATGCAGTATAGGTAAGACACCCCTCTAGCAGGCCTTACAGCCCTAAGGCAGGGTGCACTATACCATAGGTGAGGGTACCAGTGCATGAGCACTGTGCCCCTACAGTGTCTAAACAAAACCTTAGACATTGTAAGTGCAGGGTAGCCATAAGAGTATATGGTCTGGGAGTCTGTTTTACACGAACTCCACAGCACCATAATGGCTACACTGAAAACTGGGAAGTTTGGTATCAAACTTCTCAGCACAATAAATGCACACTGATGCCAGTGTACATTTTATTGTAAAATACACCACAGAGGGCACCTTAGAGGTGCCCCCTGAAACTTAACCGACTGTCTGTGTAGGCTGACTAGTTCCAGCAGCCTGCCACACCAGAGACATGTTGCTGGCCCCATGGGGAGAGTGCCTTTGTCACTCTGAGGCCAGTAACAAAGCCTGCACTGGGTGGAGATGCTAACACCTCCCCCAGGCAGGAGCTGTGACACCTGGCGGTGAGCCTCAAAGGCTCACCCCTTTGTCACAGCCCAGCAGGGCACTCCAGCTTAGTGGAGTTGCCCGCCCCCTCCGGCCACGGCCCCCACTTTTGGCGGCAAGGCTGGAGGGAACAAAGAAAATAATGAGAAAAACAAGGAGGAGTCACTGGCCAGTCAGGACAGCCCCTAAGGTGTCCTGAGCTGAGGTGACTAACTTTTAGAAATCCTCCATCTTGCAGATGGAGGATTCCCCCAATAGGGTTAGGATTGTGACCCCCTCCCCTTGGGAGGAGGCACAAAGAGGGTGTACCCACCCTCAGGGCTAGTAGCCATTGGCTACTAACCCCCCAGACCTAAACACGCCCTTAAATTTAGTATTTAAGGGCTACCCTGAACCCTAGAAAATTAGATTCCTGCAACTACAAGGACTGCCTAGCTGAAAACCCCTGCAGAGGAAGACCAGAAGACGACAACTGCCTTGGCTCCAGAAACTCACCGGCCTGTCTCCTGCCTTCCAAAGATCCTGCTCCAGCGACGCCTTCCAAAGGGACCAGCGACCTCGACATCCTCTGAGGACTGCCCCTGCTTCGAAAAGACAAGAAACTCCCGAGGACAGCGGACCTGCTCCAAGAAAAGCTGCAACTTTGTTTCCAGCAGCTTTAAAGAACCCTGCAAGCTCCCCGCAAGAAGCGTGAGACTTGCAACACTGCACCCGGCGACCCCGACTCGGCTGGTGGCGATCCAACACCTCAGGAGGGACCCCAGGACTACTCTAAGACTGTGAGTACAAAAACCTGTCCCCCCTGAGCCCCCACAGCGCCGCCTGCAGAGGGAATCCCGAGGCTTCCCCTGACCGCGACTCTTTGAATCCTAAGTCCCGACACCTGGGAGAGACCCTGCACCCGCAGCCCCCAGGACCTGAAGGACCGGACTTTCACTGGAGGAGTGACCCCCAGGAGTCCCTCTCCCTTGACCAAGTGGAGGTTTCCCCGAAGAACCCCCCCCCTTGCCTGCCTGCAGCGCTGAAGAGATCCCTAGATCTCCCATTGACTTCCATTACAAACCCGACGCTTGTTTCTACACTGCACCCGGCCGCCCCCGCGCTGCCGAGGGTGAAATTTCTGTGTGGACTTGTGTCCCCCCCGGTGCCCTACAAAACCCCCCTGGTCTGCCCTCCGAAGACGCGGGTACTTACCTGCAAGCAGACCGGAACCGGGGCACCCCCTTCTCTCCATTCTAGCCTATGTGTTTTGGGCACCACTTTGAACTCTGCACCTGACCGGCCCTGAGCTGCTGGTGTGGTGACTTTGGGGTTGCTCTGAACCCCCAACGGTGGGCTACCTTGGACCAAGAACTAAGCCCTGTAAGTGTCTTACTTACCTGGTTAACCTAACAAATACTTACCTCCCCTAGGAACTGTGAAAATTGCACTAAGTGTCCACTTTTAAAACAGCTATTTGTGAATAACTTGAAAAGTATACATGCAATTTGGATGATTTGAAGTTCCTAAAGTACTTACTTGCAATACCTTTCGAATGAGATATTACATGTAGAATTTGAACCTGTGGTTCTTAAAATAAACTAAGAAAAGATATTTTTCTATATAAAAACCTATTGGCTGGATTTGTCTCTGAGTGTGTGTACCTCATTTATTGTCTATGTGTATGTACAACAAATGCTTAACACTACTCCTTGGATAAGCCTACTGCTCGACCACACTACCACAAAATAGAGCATTAGTATTATCTCTTTTTACCACTATTTTACCTCTAAGGGGAACCCTTGGACTCTGTGCATGCTATTCCTTACTTTGAAATAGCACATACAGAGCCAACTTCCTACAGCCCTCATACTCATTCCACCAGGGTGAAGGCTGCTGTCTTTGCACTGTCTCGCAGTGTGCCAGTCTTGGACATATGCCAGGATGCTACGTGAGCTTCCCTCCACATGTTCTGCGTGGATGGCCAGGTGCCGTGGGCATTTTGCCCTATCCGTCAGAATGGTTTTTCTGGCCTGCGCAATTCCACAGGCCCACCACCACAATGCAAGAAGGCTACGATTAGAAGTCTATCAGGAGAACAAGTTATTTAAATTTGGTCAATCATTTTCTGGTAGAGGCATCATCTACCTGCAGGTTCTTCACTGACCCACCTGCCTCCCCATTCTGTGCAATGAACTCGTACAGGCCAATAATAAGGTCCTAATTTAGAGGTATGCACACTGGAATATTCTGATTTCTATGGACTCTGAATCTGACTACGCAGACAAAGATCAGAAAGAAACTGATGTGAGCATATGGAGGTGTTGCAGATAATTTTACAGTGACTCCACTTTGGGCAGGCCATATCTACCATGGAGCTGCATGACATTAACTACTGAAGGGTGAGAGAATTGCTATTAAAACTCTCTGGATCCAGTCTGGTGCCTGGAAAATTCACAATGTGAGAAATCTTTGGTTAGATAGTCTCTACCAGAAACGGCATTACCAAAGGTGAGTAACTTGTTCTTTACACTGTTGGTGCCACTGCTAGTTAAAAAAAAAAAAAGTCTCCCTACGTAAAGCTGGACTTAAAATGATGCAGTTTGAATTGGCACAAATTTGCAAAAAAAGTTCTTATTTCAGCTCCTTCATGGAAGGTTTTGTGCTGATCTGTTAAGTGGTCCCAAGACAAAAAAGGGAGGAGAGGTGTCCCCAGAAAATCGATTTCCCATAGGAAACTTTGCTCTCCGATACAGGAAAAAAGCTACTGAATGGAATTGCACCAAATATGGCAGAAAGTTAGAACTTTACTCTGAAAGAGTGCTTTTTGTAACTTGGTGTAAAGACACTGCTTATGACCTCACATGTTGCATCACTTATGACATTAAAATTAAACAAAAAAGAAGAAACATGAATAGGGGTTGGACGCTTGAGCAGAGATGGTCGCAAGGCCCTGCTGAAGGACAATGCATAGAGGTGGGAAGATCGAGTTTTTTTTGACTAACCTAGAACTGGTATATTTGTGGTTTTGGGGGTTTTAAATTCTATTTTTTTTTTTTTTTTTTTTTTTTTTTTTTACTAAACTAGAACTGGTATTGTTTTTAAACATTTACTTCTCATTCCATTATCTAACTATAATATCACTCTAACCTATGTTATTTCAGTGAAAATATATTTAGGTAGATCTGTCCTTTGAGAAAGTTTGTTTTACCAGACTATTGTTTTTAGAAAATAAATATTTATATACATAGTGGCTTTTTACTTGTGGTCTTCATCCATTGTTATTAATATAAATTACTTGGAGTGCAACTGTAACCTAAAACTGCATCTAAGGGGTAATTGGTGTAGCACTAATGTGGGTATAGCCACAAGTGCAGAGCTTTTCTAAATGCCAGTAGATCACTGGTGGAGCAAAGAGGAGGGGAAAGATTGTTCCACAGTTGGGCGGCTTGAGCAGAGGACGGTTCTCCAGTGTGGGTCTTTATGAACTTCGGTACCACTAGTTTGCGTTCACCAAATGCATATGTGGGTAATGCAGAGAGACTTAAACACCACTTTATTGAGCAAAGGTAAACAGTAACAGTAGAGTGAATCCAAAGCGGATGAAGCAGAGGCGTAGCAAGACATTGAAAGGGCTAACTTAGCAGGGGCCACTTGGATGCAAGGCAGGTGTTTTCATAGATAATCAGGAGCTCCTCAAAACAATTAGTTACAGCAGTAGAGTCTACTGAGGATGGCAGCCTGCACAACAAAGTAGTGGTATTGGAGATGCAGAGAAGGCAAAATCTTTCAGATAATCCGAAAAAAAGTGAAATAAGAAGATGAAATCTTATTGATGCGAGCAGTAACAGAAAGGTCACTGTCCACCTGGACGCCAGAGGATTGTAAACCAAATTTGTAGTGGAAGGATCAGCATTAGCCTCAAAAGGCCAGAAGTTTGCTTGCACTACCAAAGAAAGTCTGCCAATAGACCAACTCAAAAACTTAAGTTTCACCCAAGTTAAATTGTAGCGAGTTGGTATCAAGCCAAGTAGAAATGTGAAAGCTTTCGAGTGAGGATGACAGCGTGACTGAATGTCAGAATAGTTCATAATGTCAGTGCCATAAGATCTGCTCAGATGAGCCAGTAGTCTAGATTAGACAATGTCTGGCTCAGAGAAGGGCCTTGTGGTACCCCCTGATCAATGTCCCTAATAAACTTATAGCAAAAAAGGGGAAGATTGATTGCTTGGTCTATCTGGTAGATGGATTTACATCAGAAGAGAGTTAGACCTTTGACACCCACCTGAGATAATCTTGTTACCAAGATGTTGTGGTTCAGTGTCAAAGGCCGCAGATAAATTAAGGACAACCTGGCCCTTGTCTACTGCTATTATGGGGGGGGGTCACATAGCATGGTTATGAGACCAGAGTCAGTCCTATGTGCTCAGCAAAACCCCGACTGGCCTGGATTCAGCAAGAAATGAAGCTTCAGAAATTCAGATTTTGTTTATTCACTTTTCCAAAATATTTTCTGGAAAAGGGAGGAGGGATTTTGGATCAAAGTTGCCCGGAACTGCTGGATCAGTGGTAGATTCTGTCAAAATTGTGAACACCGTGGCCTGCGTCACTTTTAGGGTTATTCTGTCTGTATCCAAAGACTGATTACAAATTGACTGTAAGTGAGGGGTAAGATATTCCCTCCAGATCCTAGCAGGTACAGGGTCCAACGAAGAGCCAAAGGTAAAAGATTTAGGGATAAGCCAAAACACTGCGTCTGACACATGACCAACGTTTTTGAGTCTCTGCTGAAAGGCCCGTTTGGGCACGGGCGGGGGTGAGAAGTAATTTGGCTTGGGTAGACATTGCTGATCTGGGCTGCATTTTTCTGGACAACAGTTTATAAAATGGCAGATGTGTTGCAGTGATGTAATATTTCAGGCACCCCCAACTGGCGGTAAGTAAATACACTATTACATACACATTAGCAATCTGTGAATAGCATAGAAACCAAGAGACAATAGTAAATAGCGAGAGTCCTAAGGGAGGGTCAAGAATGTGAAAGGCAGTCCCCCACCCAAGGAAGTAGAATCAGTAGAAGGGGGCTGGAGGAACTAGGAACCCCAAGAGGGGAGTACCAGGGTGTAAGGAAATGCCTCCTTGGCATGGTTACCCCCTGACTTTTTGCCTTTGCTGATGCTATGTTTTGAATTGAAAGTGTGCTGAGGCCTGCTAACCAGGCCCCAGCACCAGTGTTCTTTCCCTAACCTGTACTTTTGTTCACACAATTGGCACACCCTGGCATCCAGGTAAGTCCCTTGTAACTGGTACCCCTGGTACCAAGGGCCCTGATGCCAGGGAAGGTCTCTAAGGGCTGCAGCATGTATTATGCCACCCTGGGGATCCCTCGCTCAGCACAGACACACTGCTTGCCAGCTTGTGTGTGCTGGTGAGGACAAAACGAGTAAGTCGACATGGCACTCCCCTCAGGGTGCCATGCCAACCTCACACTGCCTATGCAGTATAGATAAGTCACCCCTCTAGCAGGCCTTACAGCCCTAAGGCAGGGTGCACTATACCCTGGGTGAGGGCACCAGTGCATGAGCACTGTGCCCCTACAGTGTCTAAGCCAAACCTTAGACATTGTAAGTGCAGGGTAGCCATAAGAGTATATGGTCTGGGAGTCTGTCAAACACGAACTCCACAGCACCATAATGGCTACACTGAAAACTGGGAAGTTTGGTATCAAACTTCTCAGCACAATAAATGCACACTGATGCCAGTGTACATTTTATTGTAAAATACACCCCAGAGGGCACCTTAGAGGTACACCCTGAAACCTTAACCAACTACCTGTGTAGGCTGACTGGTTTTAGCAGCCTGCCACACTCGAGACATGTTGCTGGCCACATGGGGAGAGTGCCTTTGTGGCCAGTAACAAAGCCTGCACTGGGTGGAGATGCTATCACCTCCCCCAGGCAGGAGCTGTAACACCTGGCGGTGAGCCTCAAAGCTCACCCCCTTTGTTCCAGCACCACAGGGCACTCCAGCTAGTGGAGTTGCCCGCCCCCTCCGGCCACAGCCCCACTTTTGGCGGCAAGGCCGGAGGAAATAATGAGAATAACAAGGAGTCGTCACTGGCCAGTCAGGACAGCCCCTAAGGTGTCCTGAGCTGAAGTGACTCTAACTTTTAGAAATCCTCCATCTTGCAGATGGAGGATTCCCCCAATAGGGATAGGAATGTGACCCCCTCCCCTTGGGAGGAGGCACAAAGAGGGTGTACCCACCCTCAGGGCTAGTAGCCATTGGCTACTAACCCCCCAGACCTAAAAACGCCCTTAAATTTAGTATTTAAGGGCTCCCCTGAACCTAAGAATTTAGATTCCTGCAACTTACGAAGAAGAGGACTGCTGAGCTGAAAAACCCCTGCAGAGAAGACGGAGACACCAACTGCTTTGGCCCCAGCCCTACCGGCCTGTCTCCCTCCTTCAGAAGAAAACTGCTCCAGCGACGCTTTCCCCAGGACCAGCGACTTCTGAATCCTCAGAGGACTGCCCTGCTTCCAAAAGACCAAGAAACTCCCGAGAACAGCGGCCCTGTTCAACAAAGACTGCAACTTTGTTTCCAGAGGAGCAGATTTAAAGACCCCTGCAATCCCTGCAAGAAGCGTGAGACTTGCAACCCTGCACCCGGCGACCCCGACTCGACTGGTGAAGAAACAACGCTACAGGGAGGACCCCGCGGCGACTCCGAGACTGTGAGTAACCAAAGTTGTCCCCCCTGAGCCACCACAGCGACGCCTGCAGAGGGAATCCCGAGGCTCCCCCTGACCGCGACTGCCTGACTCTGAAATCCCGACGCCTGAAAAAGACCCTGCACCCGCAGCCCCCAGGACCTGAAGGATCGGAACTCCAGTGCAGGAGTGACCCCCAGGAGGCCCTCTCCCTTGCCCAGGTGGTGGCTACCCCGAGGAGCCCCCCCCTTGCCTGCCTGCACCGCTGAAGAGACCCCTTGGTCTCCCATTGATTCCTATTACAAACCCGATGCTGGTTTACACACTGCACCCGGCCGCCCCCGCGCTGCCCTACAAAACCCCCCTGGTCTGCCCTCCAAAGACGCGGGTACTTACCTGCTGGCAGACTGGAACCGGGGCACCCCCTTCTCCATTGAAGCCTATGTTTTTTGGGCACCACTTTGAACTCTGCACCTGACCGGCCCTGAGCTGCTGGTGTGGTGACTTTGGGGTTGCTCTGAACCCCCAACGGCGGGCTACCTTGTAGGAGGCTGGACTGGCTTGTAGTGAGTACCAAGGGGTACTTGCACCTTGCACCAGGCCCAGTTATCCCTTATTAGTGTATAGGGTGTCTAGCAGCTTAGGCTGATAGATAATGGTAGCTTAGCAAAGCAGCTCAGGCTGAACTAGGAGACGTGTGAAGCTACTACAGTACCACTTAGTGTCATATGCACAATATCATAAGAAAACACAATACACAGTTATACTAAAAATAAAGGTACTTTATTTTTATGACAATATGCCAAAGTATCTTAGAGTGTACCCTCAGTAAGAGGATAGGAAATATACACAAGATATATATACACAATAGCAAAAATATGCAGTATAGTCTTAGAAAACAGTGCAAACAATGTATAATTACAATAGGATGCAATGGGGAAACATAGGGATAGGGGCAACACAAACCATATACTCCAAAAGTGGAATGTGAACCACGAATGGACCCCAAACCTATGTGACCTTGTAGAGGGTCGCTGGGACTATTAGGAAATAGTGAGAGTTAGAAAAATAACCCTCCCCAAGACCCTGAAAAGTGAGTGCAAAGTGCACCAAAGTTCCCCTAAGGACAAAATAGTCGTGTTAGAGGGAGAATGCAAGGAAAACACAAATCAGCAATGCAACAACGATGGATTCCTGTCTGAAGGTACCTGTGGAACAAGGGGACCAAGTCCAAAAGTCACAAGCAGCTCGGAGATGGGCAGATGCCCAAGAAATGCCAGCGGTTGGTGCAAAGAAGCTCTTACTAGGCTGAAGAACTGTGAATACTGCAGGAACGACAAGGGCTAGAGACTTCCCCTTTGGAGGATGGATCCCCCACGCCTTGGAGAGTCGTGCAGAAGTGTTTTCCCGCCGGATGGACGCCAACAAGCCTTGCTACACGCAAATCGTGCGTTTGGCGTTTTTGGACGCTGCTGGGGCCCAGGAGGGACCAGAAGGTCGCAAATTGGACCTGCAGAGAGAGGGGACGTCGAGCAAGACAAAGAGCCCTCACTGAAGCAGGTAGCACCCGGAGAAGTGCCAGAAACAGGCACTACGAGGATGCGTGAAACGGTGCTCGCCGAAGTTGCACAAAGGAGTCCCACGTCGCCGGAGACCAACTTAGAAAGTCGTGCAATGCAGGTTAGAGTGCCGTGGACCCAGGCTTGGCTGTGCACACAGGATTTCCGCCGGAAGTGCACAGGGGCCGGAGAAGCTTGCAAAGTCGCGGTTCCCAGCAATGCAGCCCAGCGAGGTGAGGCAAGGACTTACCTCCACCAAACTTGGGCTGAAGAGTCACTGGACTGTGGGGGTCACTTGGACGGTGTCGCTGGATTCGAGGGACCTCGCTCGTCGTGCTGAGAGGAGACCCAAGGGACCGGAGATGCAGCTTTTTGGTGCCTGCGGTTGCAGGGGGAAGATTCCGTCGACCCACGGGAGATTTCTTCGGAGCTTCTGGTGCAGAGAGGAGGCAGACTACCCCCACAGCATGCACAAGCAGGAAAACAGTCGAGAAGGCGGCAGGATCAGCGTTACAGAGTTGCAGTAGTCGTCTTTGCTACTATGTTGCAGGTTTGCAGGCTTCCAGCGCGGTCAGCGGTCGATTCCTTATCAGAAGGTGAAGAGGGAGATGCAGAGGAACTCGGCTGAGCTCATGCATTCGTTATCTAAAGTTTCCCCAGAGACAGAGACCCTAAATAGCCAGAAAAGAGGGTTTGGCTACCTAGGAGAGAGGAAAGGCTACTAACACCTGAAGGAGCCTATCAGCAGGAGTCTCTGACGTCACCTGGTGGCACTGGCCACTCAGAGCAGTCCAGTGTGCCAGCAGCACCTCTGTTTCCAAGATGGCAGAGGTCTGGAGCACACTGGAGGAGCTCTGGACACCTCCCAGGGGAGGTGCAGGTCAGGGGAGTGGTCACTCCCCTTTCCTTTGTCCAGTTTCGCGCCAGAGCAGGGGCTAAGGGGTCCCTGAACCGGTGTAGACTGGCTTATGCAGAATTGGGCACATCTGTGCCCAACAAAGCATTTCCAGAGGCTGGGGGAGGCTACTCCTCCCCTGCCTTCACACCATTTTCCAAAGGGAGAGGGTGTCACACCCTCTCTCAGAGGAAGTTCTTTGTTCTGCCATCCTGGGCCAGGCCTGGCTGGACCCCAGGAGGGCAGCTGCCTGTCTGAGGGGTTGGCAGCAGCAGCAGCTGCAGAGAAACCCCAGGAAGGGCAGTCTGGCAGTACCAGGGTCTGTGCTACAGACCACTGGGATCATGGAATTGTACCAACAATGCCAGGATGGCATAGAGGGGGCAATTCCATGATCATAGACATGTTACATGGCCATATTCGGAGTTACCATGGTGAAGCTACATATAGGTAGTGACCTATATGTAGTGCACGCGTGTAATGGTGTCCCCGCACTCACAAAGTTCAGTGAATTGGCTCTGAACAATGTGGGGGCACCTTGGCTAGTGCCAGGGTGCCCTCACACTAAGTAACTTTGCACCTAACCTTTACCAGGTAAAGGTTAGACATATAGGTGACTTATAAGTTACTTAAGTGCAGTGTAAAATGGCTGTGAAATAACGTGGACGTTATTTCACTCAGGCTGCAGTGGCAGGCCTGTGTAAGAATTGTCAGAGCTCCCTATGGGTGGCAAAAGAAATGCTGCAGCCCATAGGGATCTCCTGGAACCCCAATACCCTGGGTACCTCAGTACCATATACTATGGAATTATAAGGGTGTTCCAGTAAGCCAATGTAAATTGGTAAAAATGGTCACTAGCCTGTCAGTGACAATTTGGAAAGAAATGAGAGAGCATAACCACTGAGGTTCTGATTAGCAGAGCCTCAGTGAGACAGTTAGGCACCACACAGGGAACATATACATGCACACCTATGAGCACTGGGGCCCTGTGTGACAGGGTCCCAGTGACACATACATATAGGCCACAAACCTATGAGCACTGGGGTCCTGACCAGCAGGATCCCAGTGACACATAACAAACATACTGAAAACATAGTGTTTTCACTATGAGCACTGGGGCCTGGCTATCAGGATCCCAGTGAGACAGTGAAAACAGTGACAAACACCCTGACATACACTCACAAACAGGCCAAAAGTGGGGGTAACAAGGCTAGAAAGAGGCTACCTTCTCACATACCTTGGACCCCAATTTGAACCCCGTAGGTGGTTTACTTACCTGCAAGAACTAACAATAACTTACCTCCCCCAGGAACTGTTGAAAGTTGCAGTGTCCACTTTTGAAATAGCTATATGTGTTTTATGTAAAAAGTATATATGCTATTGTGATTATTCAAAGTTCCTAAAGTACTTACCTGCAATACCTTTCAAATGAGATATTACATGTAGAATTTGAACCTGTGGTTCTTAAAATAAACTAAGAAAATATATTTTTCTATACAAAAACCCATTGGCCTGGAATTGTCTCTGAGTGTGTGTTCCTCATTTATTGCCTGTGTGTATGTACAACAAATGCTTAACACTACTCCTTTGATAAGCCTACTGCTCGACCACACTACCACAAAATAGAGCATTAGTATTATCTCTTTTTGCCACTATCTTGCCTCTAAGGGGAACCCTTGGACTCTGTGCATGCTATTCCTTACTTTGAAATAGCACATACAGAGCCAACTTCCTACACAGGGTGACCCCCAGCTACCAGGAGAGAAGAGGTGAGTACCTGGTTTTCCCCAAAAACAGGAGGACCTTGGAAGAAGATTGTGCAAGACAATACTGGAAGAATTCAAAGGTGGATCCTGACAGAAGAGGGCCTGCACAGGAAGAGGACCAAGTCCAGTTTGAGTTGGAGTGTCCGGTTGTGGCAGGAGCCACTACTCACCCTTCTGTGGATGCAGCACCAGGACGATTGTGGACGGAGAAAGTCAGCAGTGCAGCACAGGAGCAGAAGAGTTCCAGAAGTGATACCAGTGATCTCACATCAGCAGTCGAGATGCAGTCGGTCAGTGGCTCTGGAAAACCACCAACAAGCCTTGGCAAATACAAGAGTCTGAGAAGAATGTTTTGCAAGGCTGAAGAGAACCAGCAAGGCCCAGGGGACTCGACCCAAGAAGGGGAGTACGGGACCACCCTCTGCAGCACAGCAGGGAGAGTCTGAAGAAGAGCAGTCAGCCGCCACAGACAACCCACGGGCAGCAGGCTCAGGAGTCACAGTGGGTGCCCACTGGGGAATCCTGGAGGAATACCAAGTCGCCGGAGCAGCAGACAGGAGACTGTCCTTTGCAGGAAGGAGTGCTGGGGGCCAGGGCTACACGGAGCCGGAAGATCCCTTGGAGGAGGAAAAAAACAAGCCTCTGTAGCTGCAAGTGTCGCAGTGCACAGGGGTACTGTCCTGCAAGGAGAGGCCAGGGCTTACCATCTCCCAAGTTGGACAGCTGGTAGAGAGGACCACCACCTTTGAGGCAGGATCCACGGAGCTCCAGAGGAGAGAAGATTCATGCAGCTGGTCGTCATTGCAGTTGGTGTCTGCAGATGCAGGGGGGTGACTACTTCACTGCAAGGGAGATTCCTTCTTTCTTCTTGTGCAGGCTGGAGACTCATCCCCCTCAGAGGATGCACAGCCGGGGAAATTATGCAGTTGTTGGAAGGAACTGGAGAAACAATGTTAGGAGTGGAGTCGTCGCTGAAGTTGCAGGTTGTTGGTTCCTGAAGGGTCCAGTTGCAGTCCCAGTGGCCAGAAGATGAAGTGAACAATGCAGAGAAGTCCTGCTGGAATCTTGCATGTCGGGTCTGAGGACCTACCCAAGAGGGAGACCTTAAATAGCCCATAAAGAGGGATTGGTCACCTAGCAGGGTGACCACCTATCAGGAGGGGGCTGTGATGTCATCTACATGACCTGGCCACTCAGATGCTCCCAGGGGCCTCTGCCCACCTTGGATTCAAGATGGTAGGACAAAGTGGTCACCTGGAGGAGCACTGGGCTCCACTGAATGTACAGGAGAATCGTCACTCCCCTTTCTATTGTCCAGTTTCGTGCCAGAGCAGGGACCAGAGGTCCCTGGACTGGTGCAAACCAGTTTATTGCAGGAGGGCATCAAATGTGCCCCTCATAGCATACCCGTGGGCAAGTTATGAGGCACCTATTCCAAAGGGAGAGGGTGTTGCCTCCCTCTCCTACAGGAAATCCTTTGTTCTACCTTCCTCTGCCTGAGCTAGTCAAGCATCAGGAGGGCAGAAACCTGTCTGAAGGGTGGCAGCCCGGAAAACCCTAGAAGACTAGAAGGAGCAATGCTGGGGGTCTTCTAAGCAGCCCCCCAGAGTGCATGAAATCATACAACCAATACTGGCAACATAATTTGGGTATGATTCTGAAATGTTTGATACCAGACATGGCCAGGTTCAGAGTTACCGTTATGTAGCTGGACAACAGTGACCAGTACACGCGTAAAATGGCTTCCCAACAATTTCAAAGTCCAGTGTAATTTAGCTGGAGTTCGTAGGGGCACCTCTGATCATGCAGGGGTGCCCTCACACATAGGTACCTGCACCCTGCCCTCTGGGCTAGGAGGGTCTACCATAGGGGTGACTTACAGGGACCTGGTGCAGTGACTGTAGTGAAAGGGTGCATGCACCTTTTCACGCAGGCTGCAATGGTAGGCCTGCAGACACATTTTTCATGGGCTCCCATGGGTGGCACAATACATTCTGCAGCCCATGGGTAACCCCTGGTGCCCCAATGTCCTGGGTACCTAAGTACCATATACTAGGGAGTTTTAAGGGGGCACCAGTATGCCAATTGTGGGGTGTACTAGGTCCTAAGCAACTACATTTAGAGGGAGAGAGCACAGTCCCAGGGGTCCTGGTTAGCAGGATCCCAGTGAACACAGCCAAAACACACTAACCGCAGCCAAAAAGTGGGGGTTACCATGGCTAAAAGAGTGTACTTTCCTACACTGCCCCCTTCAGGGATCTCACCTCACCAACACCTGGGGCACCGGAGCATTTGCTGCAACCAAAGCCTGTTTGTGCCTGGACCTGACACCCCCACCTCACAAAGACGACCTGAAACTGAAGAGCAGTGCTTAGAATGTCTGTTTTCTAACTCCTCTGCAGGTCTAACCAAGCACAGTGAGCGCCTTTGATGCACAGGACCAGCCAACCAAAACCCTCTGACCTTGAGCTTCCTGCCCCGGGTCACGAACATCGACTGTGCCCCCTTGCTCCCAAGATCCTCACAAACTGAGCCCCTCATTGGGAGCTCCCAGACTTGTCCCTATCTGCCCCTCTGCAGCCTGCTTCTAGGTTGCCCCCCTCTTCACCAAATGTGCAGAGCACAAGGCACCTGACCCAAACAGCACCTCTGCATCCGGAAACAAAACTGCTGGTGTTTCACGTGTCCTTGGCCCACTAGCACCCTACGACCTAAAGGGGACCCCGAGATATTTCTGCAAATACCAGTATGCAGTACATGTACTTTACCCATTGAAAGTCATTACCGTGTAAAGCACATTGGTGTGAATACTTACTGCACTGTGAAATATACTTCTGCAAACCATAGTTACCATATTTTGAAGATTTCTGGTGTTGAAACATAATCTACATTTTTTTTTTTTTAATACTTGGCCTCAAGTACCTTCCGGATTATTATTTTTTTTAAATTTTTTTTAAATAATTGGCCTCAAGTTCCTTCTTGAGTGTGTCTTATTTATTTACCTTGTTCAACAAATGCTTAGCACTAACCTCTGCTAAGCCTCTACTATCACTAAAGAGAGCATTTAGGGTTATTACTTTAACCTCTGTCAGCCAATAAAGGTTGCCTATACTCTCTGCATAATGTACCCCTACATTGGTACAGTGCATAGATAGCCAGTAGTTCTTGAAACCATTTGAGCCTAATTTGTTGAATTTGCCAAGGCTTGCTCGTAGTTGAGTGAAAATGCTTTATTTATTTTAATAACTTTTAAAATCCATGTCTCCGTATTCCTTCAGTGGATCTTTTTCGTTCTAGTGTCTTGGTGTCTGATTTCTTGAGCGACATGCCTATTTCTTTTCATTTGTTTTGGTTTTGTTTAAATGTTAGATTTGTTCCTCTGTGTAAGCCTTGCTGCTCAGTGCCACAGCTACCCAGGCTTGAGCTGAAGGTTTGACAGACGAAACCTAAGGGTCCTTAAGGGGTTGGTAAGTGTATTACACAGTGAGATTGCACAACCATACCATATAATACATCCCATTTCCTCACATGGAAGACCCAGAAAGTAGAAGAAAAAGAAGTAGTCGAAGCACTGTGTTTGACCTCACTCCAATCTTCCCAAGTCCCAGCATGCAGTACTGGGCATTGTCATGCCTCTAGTCCCAGCTCCCTCACGCCTCCTGTGGAGCTGGTGCCAAAACCAACTCCCCATCTCCCTGAATTTCTTAGAGGCAGAGAAACTCCTGCCAAAATTAAGGAGTTTTATGAGGCTGTCGCTCATCTTTCGGCTATCAGCTCCCTCTGGTGCGACTCCTGGCCCCAAGAAGCAGAGAGGTGTCTCAACTGTTACTGCTGGCGGGACCTCTCCCGATGCCAGTTGGGCTCTCTGGATCCAGACCAATTCTGTTCCCAAGCCCCTTTCTATTTCTGAGACCCTCATAGGACTTCAATTCAGTTCACTGATACCACTCCCGATGTCACATGACAATGTCAACCCCATTATTCTGGCTGACTCAGAGACAGCTCTGCAACTACCATGCTTGAAGTCTAGACTGATGCCAACCAGGCCACGACAACTTTCTAGCTCTGACACTGTGCTTCTGTCCTTTGGCAGGCAAGAATTTGAAATGGACTTTGGGGGAGACAGTGTTGATTATGAGACTTTTGATGCAGCTGATATTGTCTAGTCTTTCCATGGAGCAACTGGTATGAGGCGTTTGGATACGCCAGCAAGCTGGACACCTTCTCAACTCTGGTTTAGTCTCTGCACTTGGCCCGGCCTCTGATGAAAGTGCATCTTTTGTGATGGCAACGAGGAGGGCTGTTGAGAAACTGAGAAGCTTCAGCCAGGCCATTCCAGCACAGAACTCCTCCTCCCATTTAACAAAGCCCTAACGGATGTTCCACTGGCAGCTTGATCCAAACCCTGTTCAGGGGTCCCAGTCAACCGACAGATTACTTGTCGCCATTGCCCTGCTCCTGCGTTCCTCACCCAGGATCCTACCCCGGAGAATCTGGTGGTTCAGGCATTGGCGGCCAGGATTAATCCACTTGCATGCCTACCACTCTACCTAGACAGGGAATCCAAAAGGTTGGAGACTTTTGGGAAGAGGATGCTCTTTTCCACCAGTCTGGCCTGGTGGTCGGTGAACACAGCATTTCTATTGGGCTGATACACCCATGCTTCATTGAATTTGTTGGTGCAGATGCTACCTTTGGTCAAGTAGGAGCTCGGGCAATTATTATAAAAGCTATGTTTAATGACCAGTATGCAGCAAAGTTCATCATCAAATGTGGGTTGGACACCACTGACTCAATAGGCAGCTCCAGGGGCTCTATTGGGGGCTCTTTGTCGCCATACTTGGTTGCAGTCAGTGGGCTTTTCAGGGGATGTCCAAGCAAGCCGCATGGACATCACCTTTGGCTCTTGCCTGTTCGGTGACAAGCCTGATTCAGTGGTGGATAGCTTTAAAGATAGCAGAATCACTGCTCAATCTTTGGGCCTGTCCACTGCCCCTCTCTAACTGCACTCTTTGCTCCTTCTATCGCTATGATAGAGGATTTCAGTCTTGTTCTTAACACAAGACCTACCCAAGGGAGCAGCAGGCTTCCCAGCCTTTTTGTTGCAGTAGTTGAGGTTTTCACAAATCTTGTGGACACCAGGGACAATGTGCAGATCAGTCCTTCACCCCACCAGCAGCAGTGCCCTCCAAACCTCTTTAGTGTGCATTCAGCAACACACAGCCATCCCATAGGAGGCAGAATGCAACACTTTTTACAGGGGTGGCAAGCTGTCATTTCAGACGAGTTGGTACTACAGATTCTATGGGGTTATGCTACTCCCCTTCCTAGAAATCCTACCACCTATGCAACATTCGTACAACGGCTAGCCCTGGACCCCCATTCCTTGTTACATCAAGAGGTGGCAGCTCTTTTGGCCAAAGGAGCCATCAAGAGGGAGGGTGCTGATGCCAGAAGTAGATCAATGCTGTTCCTTCCTCTTCTTTCTAGTGCCGAAAAAGAACAAAGGGCTGCACCCTATTCTATACATTCATCCTTCCAATGCTTTACTGAGGAAGGACAGATTCAAGATGTTTGCCCTTGTCCAGCTTCTGTCTGCCCTAGAACCTGAAGAGTGGATAGTAGTGTTGGACCTGCAGGACGCTTACTTTAATATATCTGTCTTGCAGGCCTGCAGATCTTACCTACATTTCACAGTGTGCCATTTCCTGTTCGCTGTGCTTCCCTTTGGCTTCACCAGTGTCCAATGGGTGTTTACAAAAGTGATGGCGGTAGTTGCAGCTCATCTTTGGAGGTTGGACTCCCAGTCTTCCCCTACCTCAGTGACTCGCTGCTAAAGGCAGGCTCACCACAGTCATTCGTCGCCCAATCCAGACTACACCGAACCTTCTACATTTGTTGGTGTTCACTATCAACGTGCTGAAGTCACACCTGACTTCTCCTGCAATGCTCACTTTAATCTGAGTCATTCTGGATACAATGTGGTTTTTGGAGTACTCTCCAAAGTGGAGAGTTCAGAACATTAAGGCCCAGATTTATGCAAAGTGGTGCTCCACCTAGTGCAGTGCCACTATTTTTGCACCCCTTAGCGCCCACCTTATGCACCCATCTGACAAAGATCAGTCAACCAGGCTTTGGTGATGACCACGGAGATGAGGAAGATTCCGCCCCCCTCACCTATTCATATATGGTTTGTAGGAGGCCAGTGGGTTGGACAGTTCCCGGACACTGGATTGTGCTTGTCCCCGGGACCACAAACAGAACAATATGCCATGGTAATGAGAAAGGCAGCCTAGGCATTGGAATTACAACTGCCAGCTATGGAAGACAAAACTAACATTCTCACAGAAATTTCACAACCTTGACAAACTTAATCAAACTCTTACTTCCATTTAATGAAACCTTGACTGACACTCTCGTGGACACCTGGTCTACGCCTTGTTGCTGTTGTTGAAAAGATGAAACATAGATCAAAGAAGTATGAAATCTGGTCCTTTATTGGAGCATCCCATCCACAGCCAACTACACTCTTCTCCTCTCAGCTCTGCTCTGTTCAAACCTTTCTAACATTCCATATTCTACATGATGTCAGACTATGACATCAGCCTGAGAGCAGAGCAAAGAGAACAATCTACATTGATTTTACAATTGATTATATACCACACACCTCCCTCCTAAAATAAAAATGCTCCAGACAACTATATACAAAGTTTGAAAGAATTCACAATAGAATAGATAACAAAATACAATGCATAAAAAACACTAATCTTAACAATTTCCAATAAATTTTACAATTCTGTTAAGATTCCATATTCTACCATCTTTTATCTTTACGGCATTTCTGAACAGTTTAACAACTTCAAAAGGTCCTTGGAATTTACTCTTGCCTTTACTCAAAGTTGGTTTCTTGATCAATATCTGATCTCCAATCTTTATGTCAAGCTCACACACACCCTTCTTGTGATCATAATACAATTTCCTTTTTCGTACATTTGCACTCTCATGCACATTCTTCTCATCCATTATGTCCTGATCCATTACTTCCTTCCTCCAATACACCCATGAAGGTGCAAGTGATGTGTTAGCCTTCCGACCTCTGAAAAGATCGAAAGGGACCTTTCCTGTTGTAGAATGAGGAGTCACCCTATAAGCATAAAGAAACCCTTTTAAACCTTCCTTCCAGTCTCTATTTGAAGCATTCTCTAGTTGTATACATTCTTTCACACACCTGTTGAATCTTTCAATTATTCCATTCCCTTCGGGATGGTAAAGAGAACACCTTTTGTGCCTTATACCTGACTTCCCAAGGAACTCACTCATTTCTCTTGAGACAAACTGCGGTCCGTTATCCGTGACCATGGTATCAGGGAAACCCTCACGCCCAAAAATGTAATTGAGAAACTCAATTATTTTCTTAGTTTCTGTACTGTGACATATACCAATCTCAGCCCATCTAGAAAAATGATCAATAAGCACTATCAAGTAAGTGACACCACCCCTACCATGTAACGGACCCACAATGTCCACCGCAATTTCTTGCCATGGTTTTAGTGGCATGTCTCTTACACACATTGGAGATACTCTTGTTTTATAAACTTTGTCACTATTGCTATATTCAATACATTCTCTCACTACTCTCTCCACTCTCAAATCCATTCCCGGCCACCAATAGTCCTGACGAATTCTAGCCTTTGTTCTGCTCATACCTTGATGACCAACATGCGCAAGACTAACAATTCTATCTCTCAAAACCATAGGAACCACTAATCTCAGACCTCGCAACAACAAACCATCCTGAATAGATAATTCATCCTTTATCTTCCAATAGCCACACAATTCTACATTCTTTTTGGCATCATGAGTCCAACCACCTCTGATCTTTTCACACACTCGTTGCAAAACCTCATCCTCTGCAACCGCTTTCTCCCATTCCTTCTGTTCTACAACACCACCTGTCACACTGCACACAGAAACATCCCTTAAACCATACTCACTCGAACTCTCCTCCACATTTGAACTCAATCTAGAGAGACAATCCGCAACTCTATTATACGAACCAGGAACATAATGCACAGTGTAATCATACTCTTGTAAACTAATCACCCATTTACTCACCCTTCCTGAAATAGAATCTAACCCTTTCCTCATGAATACCTCAACTGAAGGTTTGTGGTCAGTAAAAACTTCAAATTTTCTTCCCCACACAAAATTCCTAAGTTTGTTAACTGCCCAATGTACACACAAAGCCTCTTTTTCAATTGTTGAGTAGTTGAACTCCGGTCCACGTAACGTCCTAGAGCAAAACACTATGGGTTTGCGAATCAAATCCTCATTCTCTTGTAACAACACAGCTCCTAAACCTTTTCCACTCGCATCAGTCATGATTACACTTTTCTTCTTGGGGTCAAATGATTCCAAACACCCTAAAGAAGACAAAATACCCTTGATGTTCTTAAACTCCTCTGAACACGCATCATCCCAAACAAATTCAACATTTTTTTTCAAGAGCTGACGCATGCACACAGTTTTTGAAGCAAGATCCGGTAGAAACTTTGCGTGAAACTCAACCATTCCCAAAAAGGACATCAACTCATCTTTTTTCCCAGGTGCACGGAGATGCAAGATATTATCTACTAACTCCTTCTTTGGATGCAGACCTGTTGCAGAAATCTTGTGTCCTAAATAATCCACCTCAGTTTCCTTGAAATGACATTTTCTCAATTTGAGTGTGAGACCATGATCTCTAAGAATGGTAAGAACTTTCCTAACCCTTTCGTCATGCTCAACCATTGTACTTCCGTATACCAAAATGTCATCCTGGAAACACTTGACACCTGCCATGGAACCAAACAGATTATACATTAACCTTTGGAAAACCGCAGCTGCAGAGACTAATCCAAAAGGCATTCTTAGGAATCTGTAAGTACCAAACGGAGTGATAAACGTAGTAAGATCACGTGAATCAGGATGTAACACGACTTGGTGATATGCTGAGGTCAAATCAAATTTCGTATAAAATCTAGACCCAGATAGTAAAGTGACTATTTCTGTGATGTTGGGTAACGGAAATTGATCACTGATGACACATTTATTAAGATTCCTCAAATCCACACATAGCCTCAGCTCACCAGATTGTTTCCTTGCTACCACAATGGGCGAAATCCACTCCGATGACTCCACAGGTTCGATGATACCTTCATCACACAGTCTCTTAATTTCCTTTTCCACATCATCCTTCAACGAGATAGGAATAGGTCGCACTTTAGCTATAACAGGAACTGATCCTTTCCTTAATTTTATTTGATGAACATAACTCTTCAAACAACCCAACTTTGAACTGAACACATCTTTAAATTTATCAACAAATTCTCGGAAAGACTCCTCTATTCCTGTACTTATTTCACATACCTGACCAAGAGCTTTTACATATTCATCCTTAACCATCACTGGAGAAGGATAATTAGGATCCAAAATGACTTCCAAACCAGCCTGATGAGGCCAACTCAATACACTTCCTCCCTTGACTGGAACATAAATTTTCCCAAAAATCGTGTTGGACTTGTAGATAATCTCCGCTTCAAAATATCCCCTCAAATCAATGACCTGACCACCATACCCCCCGGGAACCAGATCAGGACTCTTCAAAATAACCTTGTGACTAAAATTTTGATAAAAAAACTCATTAGAAATCAAAGTTAACCATGCCCCTGAGTCAAATAACATCTCAGTAGATTTTCCTAAAATATATACAAAATCCTTAGGATGTTTTCTTTTCTCAGTACCCAGTGAAACAGACAAAATGCAGTCCTCAACAGTTTTCACAGATACTTGTTTTTTTTCAGATTTACAACACTTAGCAAAATGTCCCTTCTTATTGCAGGATCTACAGGTGGAGTTCACAGCAGGACATTTTTTGTAAGTAGCATAGTGTCCCAAATTCCCACAACGAAAACATCTGGCATTCTTATACCTGTTTTCTACAATTTGATCAAAATTCCCATTTTCACGTTGAGATATATCACACTTAGAAGATTCTCCTTTCATCACAATTTTGTTCACTTCCACTTTCCTTTGTTTTTCCAACTCCTCAACACAAGCCAGTGTATGTTCAACCCCTTTGGCCAAAATGATTACTTCATGCAATGTGGGGTCATCCTTACTCCATAATTCCTGCCTAATTTTATCACTCATACACCTCAACATAAACTGATCTCTTATTCTTTCTTCAACCGTACTGCCAAATTTACAAGTTGACGCAAGTTTTCTAAGTGCTGTGATATATTCTTCAATACTCTCTCCTTGCCTCTGTTTCCTCATCCCAAAATGATAGCGTTCCAATATAGTGCTCACTTTGGGTAGATAATGTAAATCAAGTTTTTTAAGACAGAGTTCAAATTCATTGAGATCTGTAGCTTCCTCACCCGGATCCGGAAGACTCTCAAATATTTCTTGACCCTCACACCCAAGACAGTGCATGAGTAGTGCAGTTTTACGCTCATTTGTTAAGTTAGAACCACAAACCCTGGCATAGTGCAAAAAAGTCTTCTTCCATTTCGACCATTTTATCAAAGGTTCACCAGGCGTTGTCAAAAAGAATGGTGGCGGTGTCACACTTTGCATACTGCCAACACTAAAACCCCAAACGGACTATAAAAGTACAATAAAACTATAATAGGAAAGATATAATAACAGTACAATATGTAAAACTTGTAGGAAAGACGATTTCGTTTTATAACTAGTAACAATTAGTACATTTTCTAAGGAAAATAGCCCTTGTTACTTAATGAAATAAGTTCTCATCTGGTAGCATCTGAAAAAAATGTCAGGTGAGTTTTCTTTTTTTTTTTTTTTTTTTTACTAACAATTATCCAGCAAAATTAAATATTCTATTTCTAAATGACGTGCTGTAAAAAATACAATTTGTCAGACTATAATAGACAATATCAGCTGAAACGCCGTTCTCCTCGCGCTGTATGCAGCTCAACACAAGCAGCTCTCAATGGAATCCTGCTCGCGCTAGATAGAGCGCAATCAAATCAAAATAAAACCGTTCAGTCCAATATGCCTACACATGCTTAACATTTAAAAAGGAACAAAAAAAACAAAGTCAATTACTCTTTCACGGGCATGAATGGAAAGTAAAGCAAAAGCCGTTAAAACCAGAAGTCTCTCTCGCGTTCTCCTGAACGCAAAAGACTGTAAATAAACAAATGTTTCCTCTGCCCACTGCTTGTATTACTTTTCCTTTCTACATGAATGTTCAACACATTAGGCTCTACTGATCTTAAAAAAAAAAAACTTAAATCAATAACTCTTTCACGCTCTCCCGCTCTCCGGATCCCATCCTCGTCGCCAGTGTTGAAAAGATGAAACATAGATCAAAGAAGTATGAAATCTGGTCCTTTATTGGAGCATCCCATCCACAGCCAACTACACTCTTCTCCTCTCAGCTCTGCTCTGTTCAAACCTTTCTAACATTCCATATTCTACATGATGTCAGACTATGACATCAGCCTGAGAGCAGAGCAAAGAGAACAATCTACATTGATTTTACAATTGATTATATACCACAGCTGTTCTTCAGTGAACAGGCAGGATTCCAGGAGTGTCAGGCCAGTGTCTGACATTTTAATGCAGCCTCCTACACCAGAGAATTTGGTGGTTTAGGTTTCCACCAGTACTGTGTACCCTAACTCTTTCCCCTCTTGACTGCCACAGATAATCAAAATGCATAGACACATTTCAAAATTGGATATTTTCTTCTAGCATTCTAGCCCTCTGATCAGTCAATATCAGCTGTTTGCTGGGGATATATTTCCATGCCTCATGGAACATAGTGGGTGAGATCTTGCTTGCATTCCCCAAAGGATTTTGGTCCAACCTAGTTCAAACTATCCAGGTGGCCTCCAAATATATCATCCAATCTGGTCTGAACAGTATGACTGCTGGGCAGAGACAGGCTTGGATGAGATCCTTGGGCTTCATGGGTAACATGTATGCTTCATTAATGGACATACTGTTTGGTGGATTTCACCTGTTTGGCGAGAAGGCTGATTCAGCACTGGAATGTTTTAAAGAAAGATGGGTCATGGCACATTCCTTAGGCTTTTCACCACTGCGAGGCAGTATCCTCAAAAGTTTCACCCCTTTCAAGGCTATGTAAGAGGGTAAGCACCCCAGGAATGGCAAGGCATACCGCCCAAGCAACAGGCACCCCAGTACTGTCAGGGTTCAAGTAGACAACGCCTCTGCAATCAGGGGTAATGCACTGCACAGTCCTCCACCCCATTGGCATCAGCCTCCAGGCTGCTTTAGTTTGCCCTGAGTGACATACAACCATCCTGTGGGAGGTAGGATGTGACATTCCTTCCAAGGGAGGCAACAGATAACATCCCACTCGTGGGTCCCTCAGATTGTTCAGGCGGTATGTCCTGCCATTCCTTTTAGAACCGCCACAACTTCCAGACACTTCAAGGCATCTTTTAGGGGAGCATCTGTCCATTGTCCTTCAGGACGTGCAGGCTCTTCTGTTTAAAGGAGCCATAGAGAGGGTGCCAGCCTTAGAAATAGGCACTGGCTGTTAGTCCTGCTATTTTCCTTCTGCCAAAGGAGGATCAAAGCCTTTGTCCCATTTCTCTGCCATCTGAACGCCGTCTTGCAGAAGGACAACTTCAAGATGCTAACACGAACCAAGGATCTGTCTGCCCTGGATCCAGGTGACAGGATAGTGGCTTTGTATATAGAGGGTGCACATTTTCAATCTGCTGTGCTCCCAGTCAGGCTCACCAGTGCCCTTTAGATGTTCATGAAAATGAAGGTGGTGGTGGTAGCAGTACAGTTTTGGGAGGTTGGGGATTCCAGTTTTCCCATACCTTGACCTCTGGCTGTTTAAGGTAGGCTTGGCACAGTCAGATGTTGACCGCTTCCAGATGATGGCGAACCTTTTGACATAATTGGGGTTCACTGTCATTGTGCCAGATTTAGGCCTTCCCTTAACCGCAAAGAGTCCAGGGCAATCGGACTATGGTCCCAATGTTTCAGCCTCAGTCCTAGGGAGAAGAGGCTGTGAGGCTTTGGAGTCTCTTGGTCTCCTATATTTTGCTTTCCTACTATGCCAGGTGGCATATGAGGGCTCCGGAGTGGAACCTGAAGTCTCAGTGGCCCAAAAGAAGGAGAACCTGTAAGTTCCATCCAGGTTTCAGAGAAGACCGCTAAAGATCTGGAGTGGTGACTGCTGGATGGCAATTGGACCAATGGCAAACCCTTTTCCCTGCCCTTACCAGAGCGGACAGTGGTGAATGATGCATCGATGCTGGGATGGGGAGGTCACCTGGGAGAGGTGGAGATCAGAGTACTCTAGTCTCTGACAGAGACCCGTTGTAAGAAATTGGATTATTGTTTGAGGGCCAGGGGACGGGAGTGGCTACCCACCTCAAGGAATAATCACATCCCCTGTCTGGGTGAACCCTCAGAGTCACTAACTTAACCTGAGCTCAGCCTCCTGGTAGCCATGGCACAGAGCAGGCAGGCTTAATTTAGGGCAATGTGTAAAGTATTTATGCAGTAACAAAACAGTAATAAAGTCCAAATGCAAAACAATAACAATCTCAAACTGAATTAGAAAAATAGAGTAAAATCTAATAAACAAAGTGACAGTGAAATGACAAAAGTCCAAAAGGGGGAACCAAAGATATGATTTTTTTGTTTTTCAGTAGGAATAGCTCCAAGAAGCATAAACTGCCAATGCAAGTCAATGGTTGCGGTAGATCAGCTCTAGGTTTGTCCCGGTCAAAGATTTTACCTTTCAACTTTAGTTTCTTTAGTCTCAATCCACTGCAGGAGTACATATCGAAAGCCCCACAAGAGAGGCACTTAGAAACTCACAGAGTATTAGACGGAGGTGAAGAGGAGGGGGCAGTCCCGGTCTAGTTGCCACTGATTAGTTGGGCAGTTGTAGGAAAGGCCTGTTGTAGCCCCTCTCCCTGCAGCTTGAACAGGCGGTCAACTTTATGAGCCTTGGAGTCCACTTGTTTGTCCTGGGAACTAGAGAGAGCAGGTCCAATCCCTCTGGGCTCTCTTCAGGTCACAGGCAGCAGGTTCACGCCTCTTCTGATATTCATCAGGTGCTTGAAGGTACCACATTTATTCCTGGAACAAGCTAGTGGGTAAGAATGACTTAGGCACTCCGTAACCAATTGGGTAAAAGTTCATGGGGACAACCCTAACTACTTTGGGCATTTTCAAGATGGCAAAAGTCTTCTGTGACACTAAGCTTTGGCTCTCAGGGCTAGGGGGGTATGTGTGGTGAGTGTAAAAGTGTCATTCAGGTGTCCTCGCACATCTAACACAAAAAAATAGTTTGGCAAACATCTGGTAGAACAAAAGAAGGGTTTTCCAGCAACAGTGTATACACAAGAATTGTTTTCGTATCCTGTTTCGCTTGCTTTCGAGTGTGCCCCCAGTGTTCTATGTAAAACCCAGAGACAGAAGTTTGGTAGAACAAAAGTAGGGGTTTCCAGCAACCAGACAACAGATACACCAGAATTGTTTTGGCATGTGTTTTGCCTTCCTTTCAAGTGTGTCCCAGGTGTTATATGTAAAACCTAGAGATAGAAGTCCGGTGGGACAAAGCAGGTCCTTCAGACAAGTAGACAGTGGAAACACAATGAGCTCACATCTTGTTCTTTGCCTTTCATGCATGTCCGAAATTATTATAGGTAAACACCACAGACCTGTGAAGGAGGTTTTGCTACTGTAATGTCAAAACGGATACTCACAGCCTCCGCCCTGCCTAGTGATATTTGCCTGTTCTGGTCAGCCTATTTTTTCTCCTGGGAATCAAAATGCTAATTACTGCCTGGCAGAAGTGGGAAATGAAATGCAAATTTAGCCTCCAGGAATTGCAGGCAGGCAACATTTATTACAAATCTGACTTCACGGTTTAATTGAATTTGTAATAACTATTAAAAATAGTGATTTCATTATGTTGTAGCTGGTACTATTCCTGAGTTACAGTATTTGGATGTTTAATCTGCACTCTGGTTTTCTACACAGGACATGTAGCTTTGTCACTGTAAAAAATAGCCTTTGGGTGCTAGTCAATGTAAAGACATGTTAACGTTAAATTGTTACATGTCCTACTTTTAAATACCAATCACTGCCTTGCTGATGTCAAGGCCTACCTATAGATTACATTACTTATTTAAGAGAGAAGTTTTGACTTGTTGAAAGGGTTTATTTTGGCCAGTCAAATTGTAGTATTTACACTGCCACACTCCGGTTACAATGGTAAGCTTGAAGATATGTTTTACAATAGTTGCTTCAGCCCACTAGTGACATTTAACCTACAGCCCTTGGGTACATTTTGTACCGTTTACTAGGGACTTATAAGTCAGTTAAATATAACAATTAGTCGGTTGGTTGAATTGTGCATTTATAGATTTGTACAGCATTTGTATTTGCATTTTAAATGTAATGAAATGTTGTTTATACTTTGATGGTTGCTGATGACCGAATAAAGTATTTATACTACCAGAAGGTTCTCCAGGCGCTTGGTAGCGGTAGTAAAAGTTGTATCTTTCCATAATGACACTCATTGTTGTATCAACATAGTTTTTCATTCTAGTTTTTGCTTCAATGAACACATCCCATTCTTGGTCTTCTTTTCCTTCTTCTCAGCTAGGTTTATGTGGTCAAATAATCTTCTTCCTTCAACTCCCAGACAATCATACATCATGGGTTGCTTTCTGGCTGGCTCATATTTAGTTCCATCTATAGCCTCAAAGTGTTTTTCAAAACATTTGATCCACTGTGGCCAACTTTCTGTAGGTGGTCCAGGCACTTCTAAAAATGAACTAGGTATCACCATAGCATTCATTATGCCAGCCGTTTTAGTTCTAATTTACTGGGATGACTCTTACAATATATTATTTTCAATAGTCATTTAAACGTACTTCTTATTCTTGTAGTTTTCAGTAGTTAGAGCTTGTAAATGTATCTTTAAGGTTCTGTCTCTCTCCAGTGTTTTTTTTAGTGTATAACATAATAATAAGTTCAATGTATGTAATTGGTTAATTCCTTTAGCTCTGTGGATGTACTCCTCCCAGGGGCTGCTCGAGGTGGGGCCAGGATCTTTCTTGCCAGCAGGAACCCTTTGAGGATTAAGTGGGCATGTTTATAGGTGTTATTTTTAAGATAAGATGCTCATCTCACCTGTCAAGCCAGTAACTGAATTACGATGTATTTGGGAAGCTGTGAATACAGCGCTGCTTCCAGCTATTGAAGTTTGAAGTGAAGCGATGATTACTTCATTGGTTTCGCCGCGCTCGCTGCCAATTCAAGGTGTGTAATGACGAGGCACACACAGCTAAGTATAAAGCTTCTTTATTAACGTCTTTCTCCTCACAGTATGCCCCTCAACCATCCACATGCTGCGCGCCCTCCCCAACCTTCCAAAAGCAATGCGGCACATGCCACGCGCACAGGCACACGGGGTGACAGATAAGGGAGGGGCAGCCGCAACACAGAGGGATGATGAACAACACAATGCAGTCCACTGTCATGGTAGGACATTACAAGAACGGACAGATAACGGGCCAGGATCTTAGTGTACTCCCTTCAGTGAATCCGATACTTCCTCTTAGATATGAACAAACAGATTTTATTTGGCATCAATAATGTGTTAACTAAATACGTCAGCACTACTGTACCGCAGAGAAATTCATATTAACCACTTTTCAGCATCAATGAATTGTGTTTGTTGAAGATAACTATCATACACCAGCTGCGTTCTAAAGGTATGCAGACAGTTAAGGTTTAGTGCCATAGCAAGGGTGGTGTAGGTCCTAATGCAAGCAAGATAAATTCCCCATGCCCTCAGTCAGTGACCACAGCTTCTTCACCAACCTCCTGAATGAGTTCTTTGTTTCACGACTGGTGAAGTTTCTGTGCCATGTTTTAAGTTATTTTATTAAGCAATTTGTTGGACGGGACAGCAGACAGAAAAAATGTAAGGAAGACTATGTTGAAGGCTCCCTTGGCAGGCACACTTGTCGTCGAGAGTACTATTATAAAAGGCGACAGTTGTAAAACAGTCAGTCATGCAGTTTATTGCAAGCACTAGAGTGGCGGTAAAAGGATAGACCCAAACAACCACTAGTATTAGATGACCAGCATTTGCCTATAAGACCTATTGCCAATGCTTTTTAGCCACGCTGTATAACATTACAGCTGCTGCACAGCATGGCTGTTAAAAAAAAATATGGGGTCATATGGCAGTCACATCATTTTGTAGACGTGCATGCCATGCATGGGTATACAAAAAGACACAGGATTTGTTTATTTACCAATCCCAGATGGATCAGTAATGTCAAAAAGTAATACTAAAAAATTGTAAATAGATGAGCATTTTGGGGATGATAGTAAAGTAACACATGCAGGTGGGGTAAGAAGCAACTAGGCAGACTGGGTAAGAAGCAATAATAAGGAGAGAACAAGGGTTAAAGTGAGCAATGTCAAAGGGGGACAAACAGACAGGTACGAGAGAGTAACACAAGTGCAGGTGGCACGAGAGAAACACATGGGAGACAGCAGATTGGAGGGAAGAAAAGCATACAAGTGACAGCTGGAAAACACATGCAGTCTCATGAAGTGCTATAACAAAAAGAAAAATGAGTTCCCTAAAAGTGAGCAGAGGGTGCTTAGAAGCCAGCCAATCAAATACATAGTAAAGAGGCTATGCACCAAGGGAGGGATGAACAGAAGATTGAAAGGTTGACACAAGGAAAGCCATCCAAAAGAAAGCAAGCAATTAAGAGTGATAATAAATCCAACCAATGGTAAGCAATGGGCTTACCCCTGTATATTCTTGGTAAGCTCACAGGGGGAACTTGGGGACAGCAGATCACCAGGAGGTCTGCCCCTGGGTTTGTTTGGGGAATGGAGCAGCCGAGCGCTGCCTCATTGGCTCTTGGGCTGCACTGGGCTATATTTCAGCTGGCAGGTATATAGTTGGCTATTTTGTTGGGTCAGCCACCATTTTAGAATAAGTGTTCCGGTGGCAGGCTGTAGTGTAAGAACTGTTTTTTTCTAAAAATATTTAAGGTGTAGAGTGAAGTTTAATACTGCCTTAATAGGCTTATTTAGCTCTGTGGTGACAGGGAATAACGAAAACGAGGCGCTGTACTTACCACGATGGCCTCAATAGTCAATATCAGGTAGCACAGGCTGTGGAGTTGCTGAGGGAGGCCAGGTGCCTTGATCTGCTGGTCAGGAGTGCCGGGGAGGTAGGACGTCCGACTAGAGTGTGTCCGCAGGGATGGCTGTGCAAGCATGTGCACCGCTGCGCCGCCCATTTGCCATACGGAGGGAGGTAAGTAATCGAGGCCGCTCGCGTGCACGTAGAGTGGTCTCGACAATGCAGACGACAAGGCGGGTAGGAGAGCGAGGGGCCACCAGGAGTGTTGGTCGATGCATGTGAGGCCTCCATAGGCCTGAGGGAGGCTCAGGAGAGCAACGAGAGGCCTTGGGGGTGGGGCTTGATGAAGCAGGTATGTCCGGGATGGCTCCTGGCCCCCAAAATTTACCAAAAAGCATTAGTCAATGCAGGACTTGGGAGGGTAACGGGGCCACCGGTAGTGTGAAGAATAGGACCTCCAGGGGCAGAGTAATGGCGAGGGCACCCGAGGGTGGTCAGGGGAGGGCAGCAAAAATGTATAGTTAGGGGGGAGGGAGAGGAGGGTACCCTGCAGGCTGACATGGTTGGAGAGCAGGCAGGCGGGGGTAATAAGTTAAGGGGCAGGGAGGTTGAAAGTGCAGGTGAGAAGGACTTGCAAGGGGATAGGTAGGAGGTAACAGAGCAGTGAGGGGAAAGCATGTTGCAGAGAGAGGAATGCTTACAGAGGGTGCCTGGGGAGGCAAAGGAGCAGTTGGCTACCAATATTCTACAAATGCCCTGGGTTACACATTCGAGAGGGTTGGTGAGGGGACAATTATAGGATTTGGAGCGAGTGGAGGAAGAAGAGGACAGGCAGAAACAGTGTAGGGGAGGTGAATTAGGTGAGGGCAGAGTGGAGGACAGGGGACTGGGCAATAAACCATTTAGAATGTACGGTAGGAAAAAGGCGGAGCAGGGCAATAGTTGGGAGAGGGGGTTGATGCAGCGGGTAGGGTAATACACTGGGAGAGAATAAGGGAAGAGGCATGCCTGGTACGGCGCAACTGGACAGCCAATAAACCGGATCTGACCCTTGTTTTTCAGACTCCGGACCGCTATGGCAATAGTGACTTGGGGGCGCCCGGTAAGGTCCCAAGACCCCAAGAGGAAAAGAAGGGATGGTCCCGCACGGCCAGCCAGGCACTGATGAGGGACGTCAATATCGCTGCCACACAAAGGCCAGAAATGACCTCAGCAGTGCACAAAGCCAGGGAGCACGGTACAGCTCCTGGCAAGGAACACCACGACAGACCCTGGCAGGGGTATGAGGACAGGGAGGGAGGGCAAGGTACTGCCCACCCCCGTAAGGAGGTTGACTCAGGCTTGTGGCACCACACAATGGGGCTGGCTAAGTTTGGGAAGACCATTTTCACGGCCAGCGGGTTGCCCATTGTATACAGGAACTTTCAGGGACACCCCACTCAGGGAGGGGGGGACCACTACAAAAGAGCAGGGAGGGCAAGGGGGGGCTTGTTGGGATTTTAATAAAGGTCTATGCATGAGGGAATACTGCAAGTTGAGGCACAAATGCTCTAAGGGCGTGGTTAGGCATGCCTTGGTGCACTGCTATGGCACTGGGGTCAATCCTCCCCAGCAGCAGGAAACTGGGCACCGACACGCGTCACAGGGTTCTGCCATTCAGCAGCAGCCTCAGCAACATTTGGGCTTTAGGGGAGGCCACGGCGAAAGGGGACCGCAGGAAAAGCGGGTACTCCCATTAAAGTGGACAGATTGAAAGCCTGTCTAGCTCATTATGACAGGACTGAGGACAATAGAATTCTGGAGGAGGGGTTCACTTTGGGGTTTTTGCTTGGAGTATGAGGGGCCCAGAACAAGGAGGTGGGCTAATAATTTTAAGTCAGTGACCCCCTTGAAGGCGGTTGTGTGGGACAAGCTATTGAAGGAGGTCTGGGAAGGGAGGATGGCAGGCCCATTTGACCCATGTCAGACTTGATTGTTTCTCCTATCGGGGTGGTATCTAAAAAAGAGAAAAAAACTTCCTCCTGATTCAGCATCTTTCTTGGCCAGAAGGGCAATCTGGCAATGATTATATTTCGGAGGAGCTATCTTCGGTCAACTATTCTTCGGTTGATGTGGCATTGACCATGGTGGAGAAAGTGGGATTGGGAGCATTGATGGCTAAAAGTGACATTGAATCTGCCTTTCAACTCTTGCCAGTACATCCTGATGATGTACTTGGTATACAATTTGACGGTCAGTGGTAATTGGATAAGGCTCTTACAATGGGATGCTCAATATCTTGTGCTTTGAGCGTTTTAGCACATTCCTGCAGTGGGTATTTACATGGGCGACAGGAAAGGCACGGGTGACACACTATTTGGATTACTTTTTCTTTGTGGGGAAGTTGGGAACGACAGAGTGCAAGGCCAAGGTTGGTTAACTTCCAAGATATCATGGGGAATCTGGGATGAAGATAGTAAGACCCAGTACGGTGCTGTGCTTCCTAGGCATTGAGATTGATTCAGGGGCCATGGAAGCTCGTTTACCGAAGGAGAAAATGCAGTTGTTACTGGACTCCATATTGAGCAAAGACAAGGGTGACAATTAAAGAGGTTCAAATATTACTGGGGTATCTCAACTTTGTATGCCGGGTGTTTTGAGCTGGGAGGACTTTCTGTAGGAGACTGGGCTTGGCACTGTCAGGCAAGACCTTGCTGCATCACCATTTTCGACTGTCAGCAGGAACTCTGGAAGATTTACGAATGTTGGGGGATATTTTTGGAATCTTTCAATAGAATACCACTATTGTCTTTAACGGAGCTTACCTGGGATGCACAAGTGTACTCTGATGCTGATGGGGAAGTGGTTTTGGTCTCTATCGGCAGGATGAATGGTCTGCAGAAGACTGGCCTGCAGCATGGAAGCAAGGGGGAATGAGCATTGCCTTTTTGTAATTCTTTCCTCTGGTCGTAGCGGTGACATTATGGGGACATCGGCTGGCACATAAGAGGGTATTGTTTCCTATTGACAACATGGCAGTTGTACAAGTGGTCAATAGATGATCTCCCAGGGATCCACAGGTGTTGAAGTTAATGAGGACTTTTACATTAATTGAAAAGGAGCAGTCTCAGGTGACCATTGCTGGGAAATTGGCTAGTATTACATCTATGGGCGAGCTAATTTGGGGATATGCTCCATCAGCAGGTGAGCTTAGAGCATGCATATTGGAAGGGTAGGCTCGATGGCGGGGGGGTCAAGGTCCTAGATGAAAACCATTGATGTGGAGGTTAATTTGTTTAGTGCTGAGATGTTTACCTGTGACGTGTCAAGGGGAAGATGAGCTCCACATTGATGGTGTGGATGTTTTTTGGTGCTCTCCGGGTGTCAGAATTGTTGGGCAATAAGACGAACAAAGGAATAAGGTGGGATGAGGTATCTTGGAGCACAGAAGAGGTGGGGGTATAGTTGTGTAGGTCCTAGAGTGATCAGAGGGGACGGGGCAAAGAAGCAGTATTGCATTCGTACCCGCCAGAAGCAGTGTGCCTGTTAAGGTGGGCCCACTGGCTCAGAGCAAGGAGGACAGAATGGAGGGTGAGGTTTTCTTGCATCTGTCTGGTAACACAGTCTCAGCATATCAACTGTTAGTCATTTTAAGGAAAGGGCTGACGAACATCGGGGATAAGGCTACATGTTATGGCACGCATTTTTTAGGATCGGGGTAGCAACAGAAGCAGCTCGGAGGGGGTGGAGGAGTGGGAGCATTCTGAAGTTAGGGAAGTGGATACCCAACTGCTTTCAGCGTTATGTTCGGGGAGATGAGGAATGTCAATAAGGAGGGTTGGCTTACATTTGTGATTGTGTTTTTCAGGTGCTGTGCCAGGCCTGGATGTGCCAGCTCTCTCAGTCTGAATCGTGGGCCATTTATTTGTAAAATGGGCAGAAAGGCAGGCGAAGGGGTGTACCCACGGTGTCAACCAAGGATTTGACTCAGCATTGTTGAAATTTCGATGGCATGGAAAAGGAGGCATGAGGTGGAAGGAACGTTTGCACTGTTTAAACTGACTTTTAATTTGGGGGCTATTTCCTGATTTTTTGTTAATTCACCTTGGGGAGAACGATCTAGTGGTTGAGAAGGGAGTAGCACTGATAAGGAAAATGAAGGACGACCTTTTGGAAATCCAAAAACAGAGGTCAGGAACACATGTCATTTGGGCAGAGTGTATTGCGCGCAATGAATGGAGAGGTTCTGCAAAACCGGCAGCAATAGGATAAACTAGGCGGAAGATAAGTAAAGAGATGAGGCCTTTCTGCAGGAGGAATAAGGTAGGCAGAATTGAACACAGGGATTTGTCTTATGAGGCAGTGGAGTTTTTTCGAGGGGATGGGGTACACCTTTCATTCATGGGAGTGGACTTGTACCTCCTGCACATTCAGGATGTGGTGAAACAGACGTTAAACATACCCTTGGAGGCGCCACGTAGATGAGGATAGCTACAGGCTCTTTATCTCCTTCAGGACAGTTGGGGGGGTGGGGATGGGGCAGAAAAAGGGGTCGCAAAGCTTTACTTTTTCTGGGCGGCGGTTTCGCTGAGAATTTTGCATGGGTTAGCCAAGTTTATTTTGGCATCGGCGATACAGACGGAAAGGGAACGGGTAGGCAGGAGCACGTCTGTGCGAGGCAGACAGTTTAAGGTTCAGTAACAAGTTTAATTAGGTACAGGTCTAATTGATACAGTTAAACGGGATGGGAGGATGAAAGCCTCAAAGGAGGGACATTAACTCAAAGCAGGGGGTACAGTTTTGCAGTTTACATTGCAGGGAGAGGGACATTTGTAGGGGAGGGGGGAGCGGGGGAATTAGATAATCAAGTGTATAGTGAAGTTTACTTTTGTAAGACTTGAGGTCAGGTAAATATTGTGATGTGCACCTATTTCAATAAAGGGGCCTTTTTCACACAACACGGGGTCAGTGGTCTGTGCCGACACCCTTATTCCCCAATACGGCCTTTGCAGCTAGACAGCCTGTGCTAGCAAGCAAAAGTAAATATTGTCAAGCTGCTAACAAACAAGAACAATGCATCTCCCTGAAATCTATGTCATTTTTTGAGTTTGTTTCTATGTTTCTAGAAAGATTAAGCCCAGATTTCCACCAGTCTATCAAAATTAATCTTCTGTTAGGCATACTAACTGTCCCTTGCAAAGCATCTTAATTCTGCTACTACTGCCATAGAAAATTACTCAAACACAGTTTAGGTAATCTGTGGATCTAAAAGTTGAAACCTGGGATATGTATCAAAGTCACGCACATTTTCTGACAGGCATTTAACAAGATGGTGAAAAAGGTAATATTAAATACTGAGCTAACAGCAATCATGTTAGAGACCATACAGACTGTGATAGGAAATGCGTAGACTGTGTGACTTTGTCTGTCTTTATCAGACTTAAAATCCTATATTTCTATAGTACACATTTAAAATGAGCAACAATTTAACCTGCTTTTCAATAAGGACGTAACAAAGAGCAAACAGTGTATTGGGCATCTTGAGAAACTTCCCAGAACATTTTACATTTTTCATAAACTACTAAAAGGAACTTTAAGTTTGGAAATGCACTGATTATGAAGGTGAAGTTTAAAAATGGTAGGACTTAGTGTGAAAGCATACAAACGTTCACAGGCTTGCATGACAAAGGGTAGGCAACACCCATGATCAATGGGACATTTACACAGATCTATGGCACCTCAATCCCAGTGAAAGAAAATTATTTTTTTGTACATTTTGTAGAAATTAAGTTTACTGTAAAAAAAAAATCCTGTATGATGAGTGTGAGCGCATCTGGCCTTCTTTGTTCTTTTATAATTTATTTATAAGGGGACACATTAGAGGTTCGATAGACCTTTTGACTATGCTTAGAGGAATCTCACCATCAAGTATTCACGATTAAGCATTTGAAAGTTACACTACAAATCAATAGTAACAATAACTGGGCAATAGAAATGACATATGTAAGGAAATGCCTCCTTGGCATGGTTACCCCCTGACGTTTTGCCTTTGCTGATGCTATGTTTTGATTTGAAAGTGTGCTGAGGCCTGCTAACCAGGCCCCAGCACCAGTGTTCTTTCCCTAACCTGTACTTTTGTTTACACAATTGGCACACCCTGGCATCCAGGTAAGTCCCTTGTAACTGGTACCCCTGGTACCAAGGGCCCTGATGCCAGGGAAGGTCTCTAAGGGCTGCAGCATGTCTTATGCCACCCTGGGGATCCCTCGCTCAGCACAGACACACTGCTTGCCAGCTTGTGTGTGCTGGTGAGGACGAAACAAGTAAGTCAACATGGCACTCCCCTCAGGGTGCCATGCCAACCTCACACTGCCTATGCAGTATAGATAAGTCACCCCTCTAGCAGGCCTTACAGCCCTAAGGCAGGGTGCACTATACCATAGGTGAGGGCACCAGTGCATGAGCACTGTGCCCTTACAGTGTCTAAGCAAAACCTTAGACATTGTAAGTGCAGGGTAGCCATAAGAGTATATGGTCTGGGAGTCTGTCATACACGAACTCCACAGCACCATAATGGCTACACTGAAAACTGGGAAGTTTGGTATCAAACTTCTCAGCACAATAAATGCACACTGATGCCAGTGTACATTTTATTGTAACATACACCCCAGAGGGCACCTTAGAGGTGCCCCCTGAAACCTTAACCAACTACCCGTGTAGGCTGACTGGTTTTAGCAGCCTGCCACACTCGAGACATGTTGCTGGCCACATGGGGAGAGTGCCTTTGTCACTCTGTGACTAGTAACAAAGCCTGCACTGGGTGGAGATGCTCATCACCTCCCCCTTGCAGGAGCTGTAACACCTGGCGGTGAGCCTCAAAGGCTCACCCCCTTTGTTACAGCACCACAGGGCATTCCAGCTAGTGAAGTTGCCCGCCCCCTCCGGCCACGGCCCCACTTTTGGCGGCAAGGCCGGAGGAGATAATGAGAAAAACAAGGAGGAGTCACTGACCAGTCAGGACAGCCCCTAAGGCAACCTGAGCTGAAGTGACTCTGACTTTTAGGAATCCTCCATCTTGCAGATAGAGGATCCCCCCAATAGGGATAGGAATGTGACCCCCTCCCCTTGGGAGGAGGCACAAAGAGGGTGTAGCCACCCTCAGGGCTAGTAGCCATTGGCTACTGCCCTCCCTGACCTAAACACACCCTAAATTCTGTATTTAGGGGCTCCCCTGAACCTAGGAACTCAGATTCCTGCAACCTAAGAAGAAGAGGACTGCTAAGCTGAAAAACCCTGCAGAGAAGACGGAGACACCAACTGCTTTGGCCCCAGCTCTACCGGCCTGTCTCCCCCCTTCTGAAGAAACTGCTCCAGCGACGCTCTCCCCAGGGACCAGCGACCTCTGAATCCTCAGAGGACTGCCCTTCTCTAGAAGGACCAAGAAACTCCCGAGAACAGCGGCCCTGTTCATCCAAGACTGCAACTTTGTTTCCAAAGAAGCAACTTCAAGACAACTGCGTTTCCCGCCGGAAGAGTGAGACTTGCTACTCTGCACCCGACGCCCCCGGCTCGACTTGTGGAGAAACAACACTTCAGGGAGGACTACCCGGCGACTGCGAGACCGTGAGTAGCCAGAGTTGTCCCCCCTAAGCCCCCACAGCGACGCCTGCAGAGGGAATCCCGAGGCTTCCCCTGACCGCGACTGCCTGACTCCCAGATCCCGACGCCTGGAAAAGACCCTGCACCCGCAGCCCCCAGGACCTGAAAGATCGGAACTCCAGTGCAGGAGTGACCCCCAAGAGGCCCTCTCCCTTGCCCAGGTGGTGGCTCCCCCGAGGAGCCCCCCCCTTTGCCTGCCTGCATCGCTGAAGAGACCCCTTGGTCTCCTATTGATTTACATTGGAAACCCGACGTGTGTTTGCACACTGCACCCGGCCGCCCTGTGCTGCTGAGGGTGTACTTTCTGTGCTGACTTGTGTCCCCCCCCCCGGTGCCCTACAAAACCCCCCTGGTCTGCCCTCCGAAGACGCGGGTACTTACCTGCTGGCAGACTGGAACCGGGGCACCCCCTTCTCCATTGAAGCCTATACGTTTTGGGCACCACTTTGAGCTCTGCACCTGACCGGCCCTGAGCTGCTGGTGTGGTAACTTTGGGGTTGCTCTGAACCCCCAACGGTGGGCTACTTTGGACCCAAACTTGAACCCCGTAGGTGGTTTACTTACCTGCAAGAACTAACAAATACTTACCTCCCCTAGGAACTGTGAAAATTGCACTGTCTAGTTTTAAAATAGCTATATGTGATTTATTTGAAAAGTATATATGCAATTGTGATTATTCAAAGTTCCTAAAGTACTTACCTGCAATACCTTTCATTTGAAGTATTACATGTAAAATTTGAACCTGTGGTTCTTAAAATAAACTAAGAAAATATATTTTTCTATACAAAAACCTATTGGCCTGGAATTGTCTTTGAGTGTGTGTTCCTCATTTATTGCCTGTGTGTGTACAACAAATGCTTAACACTACTCCTTTGAGAAGCCTACTGCTCGACCACACTACCACAAAATAGAGCATTAGTATTATCTCTTTTTGCAACTATCTTACCTCTAAGGGGAACCCTTGGACTCTGTGCATACTATTCCTTACTTTGAAATAGTGTATACAGAGCCAACTTCCTACAACATACATCTGATTTCAGCAGGTGAACAAGATCAATTCTTAGTTAATAACCTTCATCAGCAGTAGGATTTCTCACTAACCTTTTGATTAGAATGGCATGTTTGGACTTCGTGCAAAAACAATTTAGTCAAAAGTTAATTTAGAAAAGCATCTAGCTATGGCTCTATCAAATTAGCGGTTGTATCTAGAAATCTAAAAAACAAATCTACAACAAACAATAACATTTGTTATACCTCTCCTCAATGGGATAAGGAAGCTGCGTGTCTCTTCGTCAGTTTGACATCCGTTGGGTCAGCTTCAGTAAAGGGCAGTGAAAAAGGAATGGCTCAGACACAGTGAACTCTAAACTATCTGAGCCACATAAATCTTGCAAGCTAAAGCATCAGCATTTGCACTAATCTACTCCATGAGGATGGTTGTAAAGGGAAGCCTATCAGGAACTGTTCAGCTCCCTCGAACGGAATAAGACAGTGCGCTAACAAGAAGAGTAGGAAAGATAATGCCTAGCACTCTCTCTACAGTCAGGCTAAGTTAGAATTTTCTAGAGCATCTTCCCACATCGTCTTTGGTCAGAAAATCATATGTTTACTGTTGATCCAATGGAAACTAAAACCCAAATCTAAGATATAACTAAACTGTCGTTCACACGTCAATTATTGGCTCTTCTCCTCCTGTTCCCATAGTTAGGCTTGTCAGGTATCTCCTTTGTTGCAATCTGTACTCTAGTCAGTGTATCCATTGTTAATTCCTGGGAACATCGCTGTCTCACGCATCAAGTTAACATTTGTATCTTTTGTAGTACAACATGATTCTAGAAGCGGTTCTCATGAGAAAGTTAAAGACATCTGTGATATGTTTGGCCAGCACACCGTGAACAATGAGGCATTCATTTTCTAGTTGTACAATACATTTTCCCATCTTTTATTAAACATTTGAGCTTGACTTGAGGTTCTACAAACTAGGCCCAAACCTCGCCAACTTATGGCCTAAACTTAATAAATCAAATACATAACATGAAACCATTAATGACATGCTAATACATTTTTTCTCTACCCGTGCACAATAACTAATAATAATATGCATTCATGAAAACATTTTGGTAGTTTATGACGGCCACTCAAGTGGGCACATTTTCCAAGTCACACATTATTTTCTATGTTAGCCTAATTTCATGCAAATTCTTATTTATTAATTAATGAAATCATAAGCAATCAATTCAGCTTTCACATGAGTGGCACTTAAATTTGTGTCTTCACATGGTGCAGAAAACAGGATTGTAAAGCAGGCACCATAAAGGGCAACATCTGCCTTGTGGGCTTGATAAGATGAGATCTTATATTCTAGGCATTGATGTGAAGGAAACTAATAGGGGATGGGGAATTATGGATCCTGCACAGTATGCAAGCCATGACTCCAACCTAGGAAAGGATTCAGACAAAGCATCAGTTGACCCAAACGTATGTGAACTAGTTGGGACTATAGTGTTCCCTCAGATGCTTCCTTTTTTTTTACTAATACACATTGAACCTAATCTGCATCAAATGCTGCCATTATCATTACTAATTACAGTCCTGTTTTGTGGGCTTGTGTCATTGCTATAGAAATAATTAGTAAGATGGATCATGGGGGGCACATAAATACACAATGCTGGGCAGCAAACAGAGCGGGATAGCAGAGAGGTGGGAGAAGCATACAAGGGATACATCTGTAAAACACATGCACTCTTATGGACTATTTCATAAAAAAGAAAAAAGACGTTCTGGAAAAGCAGACACTGGTGGAAGTGTAAAAGGAGCTAATCAGAGACGTGCTCAAGAAGCTTTGCTCCACGGGATGGACAAAGACAGGGACTGGCTAAAACAAATTAAAACAGCAAATATAAAGCAAGCAAATGTGAGTAACAAAACATAAAGCCAATGGTAAGCAATAGGTGGAATGCATTCCTAGGTAAGCCATACTAGCCAACATTTCGGGAGAATATGTTTCACCCATTGCCTGCTATTGAAGTAGAGGCAATTTCAGGCAGAAGGCAGACAAAATTAAGCCATTTTTGGCTTAACAAATCGCGAGTCTCCAGCCTGAATCGAGTCTATTGGTATGTGTTGTAGGTTTTACTATGTCCCAGGTATGTAATTGCTTTACTAGTCTTTGACCTAAAAAAGGAATACAAGCCTAGTCGAGCCAAGAGATGAGTGAGGAAGTCCCAAGCCAATGGATGAAAAATGCTGGTCACAGAAACTCAAAGGTTGAAAGGGGAAGATCCAAAATCCATTCAATGTATACCGTAAGCAATAGATTTGTGTAAATGCTAGTTTTCTAAACCCAATTCTAAAAACAAAATAATAAAGCAACTACGTTTTAGGAATATGCGAAATAAGCATTATTTTATGATACTGCTTTAGAAGTTGAGTATGGACAAACCTAGCTTTGCTCTGCACGTAATTCGTCTGGTGTTAACAAGTCTTAGGAGACCTTACTCTGAACTTTCTCTGACAGATCGCTTAGACCCGCCCACCACTCATAATAGGCTATTCGAATTTCCCGCCTCGTTTTTATTCCTGGCCAATCAGAGTCACCGCATCGAAGGTGCCCCTCGCAAGGTACTGAGCTGTGATTGGCGAATGGTTCTCGTAGTCTGATTCTGTCCAATGAGGGGGCACAAAGTTGGAGAGTGGGCGATGTGAGTATCGGGAATGCTGATTTGCGGAGCCGGCATTCTGCAATCATGGCGGTTGCGAGTGAGTTGTTCAGTGATCTACGAGCGATCAAGAGGGAGCTACTAACCGCTAGCGCCGCCTGCCGGGAGCGAGGGCTGCTGCACGGGGGCAAGTGGTGAGCGGTGTGCACCGGAGGGGGTATAGGGATCGCAGGAACCAAGGAATGCAGAAAGAAAGACGCATTTGGGAGGGGAGAGGTGCGGATAGGGGAAGCAATCTTTGCAGTGAATGGCGGGTTTTATTCACGCCTGTTGATCTGAGACTTGCCCATCAAAAATTGTAGTTTGTTTTCTACGGCATTTCACATTTGTAGTGTGTATTTTAATGTCTGAACAAACAGCTTTGGAGACAGCAACGTGTAGTTGCATAAATCCCGTTCGCAATCCCAGAGACGACTTGTCTCACTCGTTGAGAATCTGGTTGAGCTCAACTCATAGAAGCCTTAATGTCACACCCTTGGGGGAGGGGAGAGTGCAATGCACCTCTTTTGACAGCTCTGCTTTGTGTAGAGAGGGTTTGGGGGAGTTGGGGGAAGCTCTAGGCAGCAATAATACGTTCTGGAGAGCCCTCCTACAGATTTTCCTAAGCTGATGAGAAGACTTTTTGTCTTTTGGCACATTAGAGTGTTGCTTCAAAACTTTTGTCATGCATTCCTGATATTATATAAATTTAAGCGTATTCTGATTCTTGTGCCATTTAAACGATTCCAGTTACTGCGTTGTCATTGATGTCATTTTCCCTGACACCTCCTCCGATGATGTTGTCAAGCATGGTAATAAAGTAAAAAATTGTCTAGCTTGCGCGACAATAATTTTCAATTCTATTAAGGACTCGGAGGTGAAGATTATGCCATCTCTTTCTTTACTGTCAACACACAGCAGCCAATAAAAAAACAAACTACATTTCCCATCAGCTCACACCCTTGCCATAAGAGCCTTTCAGTATTAACTGATAGGTAGTGTAGCTATCTTAAGTGCCTAAGAGCCCTTCTTGTGGCTAGCAGATTTACAAAAGTGAAAACAGATAGACCACAGATAAACTAGAATTACAATTCAGCAGCAACAATGAGTTCAAGACCACAATTAAAAACATATCACTGTTGTATTATAGTTAATTTATATTTAGGTTCAAATGCCTTATTAGGTGCTAAAGTCCACTCAGTGGAGAGAAGCACGCTATACTATATATGGTGCTTGGCTGGAAAGCTATTGGTTTTAGGGAATATGTGGGAAGTGTTTTGAGGTAGTTTGTAATGACCAGAGCAGTGCCCTTACCTTTGGATATGTTGTCATGCTTCCACATATAGGGAGGCGAAGTGAAATAAGGGATAGAATGCTTGAACTTTAGGTCACTGTTTGGCTCAAAGGGCATTGTGTGAGAGTAGCCTGTGGAGGAGTGTTTTGGTGCTATGCATGATGAGTAGTGGATAGTGATTCTCATGTCCTGCAATCATATCACTGCATACTTTCCTCTTTTTACATGTTCCTATTGCTTACCACCAATTTAATTTGAGGTTTGTTAGCGATGTCACCTTCTCCAGCCTCTCCATTTTTCTCCATCTGTTAGTTTCTATGGGTGTTGTTTGATGAGACTACATTCAGGCCAATTGAGTATTTTACCCTGTAGAAAGCCGTCTCTGACCCATATTGTGTAAGATTCAGGTACTCCACCCCTTTTTTAGCTACAGAAGGACCACCAGACAGTCTTCCTTCAGCTCTTGTATCCCACCCCCACCCTTTCTCTGAATGGGATCCTGTTCTACTGGCTAGATATCACCCCTATTATGGATCAATTTCAAATATCTTGCTAGCTCTTGGTGTTCTGGAGAAATTGAAGTCTTTGGACGTAGCCGTAGGACACCAGATCCTGGTTGGTCCATTCACCCTTTTTTCTGTCATAGAAAACGTGACCTTAATAGTTTGAGATTCAAGCTTTTGCAAGAAAAAGGCATCATAAATCAATTTATGGCTTGTCCAACAAGTTTTTGCAAAGCCAACCAGGCCTTGAAATGGTTGTTGGTATTGAGTCTTTGTGAGCAGTGCCCCTAACTGAACCTCAGTGACTTAATACTAGGTCAACGAAATATCGGGTAGGAGCAGGGAGCTCCTAGAACATTCTGGGTGAGTTGTCCAAGGTTTCCTGGTTTGGGTAGTGTGTGTTTTTTTGCAGGTAACATGTTTTATTCTCTTCTTAGAAATCAGCATGGTGCCCAAGAATGTTCCAGGATCAGTTAGATGCAAAGTTTTGGTTTGTCTTAGCATCCTTTCAGATCCTTCTTTCAAGATTTGAACTAGTGCTAAAACCCCAGGACTTCAGCACTCCCTATGATCAAAGAGTTGACCGAAGCCAAAAATAACAATGGCAATTGTTTAACCCCTTCGCTGCCAGCCCTTTTCCCCTCGGGGCCAAGCCATTTTTTGGCAATTTGGGGCAGTTCGTACTTAGGCCCACATAACGTTTTCTCCACATAAGCTACCCACACCAAATTTGTGTCCTTTTTTCCCAACATCCTATGATTCTAGAGGTACCCAGAGTTTGTGGGTTTCCCTGGAGGAGACCAAGAAATTAGGCAAAATATAGCTGAAAGTTTTTTTTTTTTTTTTTAATGGTGAAAAGGGGGTCTGCAGAAGAAAGCTTGTGGGGTTTTCCCCTGAAAATGGCACCAACAAAGTTTGCGGTGCTAAAATCACCATATTCACAGCTTTCAGGAAGAGGTAGACTTGAATCAGAACCACATTTTTCAACACAATTTTGGCATTTTACTGGGACATACCCCATTTTTACTAATTTTTGTGCTTTCAGCCTCCTTCCAGTTAGTGAAGAAATGGGTGTGAAAACAATGCTGGATCCCAGACAGCTTGATATTTCTAAAAAGTAGACAACATTCTGAATTCAGCAAGGGGTCATTTGTGTAGATCCTTCAACGTTTTCCTACAGAAAGTAACTGCTAAAATGAAAAAAATATTGAAATTGAGGTGAAAAAAAGAGCCATTTCTGTCCACGTTTCTTCTATAACTTTTTCAAGTTTGGCAATTTTTTGAAAGCAATATACCAGCAATATGCTGGACTCTTCTAGTTGGGGGATATATAGGGCTTGTAGGTTCATCAAGAACCCTAGGTATCCAGAGCCAATAAAGGAGCTGCACCTAGCAATGGGTTTTCATTGTATACCGGGTTTACAGCAAATTATTTGGTGAAATATAAAGAGTGAAAAATAGGGATCAAGGAATCCTTTGTATTTTCAAAATGGGCACAACATAAGGTGTTGAGAAGCAGTGGTTATTTGCACATCTCTGAATTCCGGGGTCCCCATACTAGCATGTGAATTACAGGGCATTTCTCAAATAGACGTCTTTTTTACACACTGTCTTACATTTGGAAGGAAAAAATGTAGAGAAAGACAAGGGGCAATAACACTTTCTTTTTCTATTCTTTGTTCCCCCAAGTCTTCCGATAAAAAATGGTACCCCACTTGTATGGTTAGGCCTAATGCTAGTGACATGAAATGCCCCAAAACGCAACATGGACATATCAAATTTTTACATTGACAACTGACGTGTTTTTTGGAAAGAGCCTAGCTGTAGATTTTGGTCTCTAGCTCAGCCGGCACCTAGGAAAACCTACCAAACCTGTGCATTTTTCAAAACTAGACACCTAGGGGAACCCCAGATATGGGTAACTTGTGGCGCTCTCACCAGGTTCTGTTACCCAGAATCCTTAGCAAACCTCAAAATTTGGCAAAAAAACACTTTTCCCTCTCATTTCGGTGCTGCAAAGTTATGGAATCTGAGGGGAGCCACAAACTTCCTTCTACCCCGCATTCCCCCACATCTCCTGATTAAAAATGGTACCTCATTCTTGTGGGTAGGCCTAGTCCCCGCGACAGGAAATACCCCAAAACGCTCACTGGACACATCAAAATTATCAAATACAAAACTACCTGTTTTTGTGTTGGGGGCGGGGGGGCACCTGCAATTTTGGCCCTGGGCTGAGCAGCCATCTAGGGAAACCTACCAAACCCAGACATTTCTGAAAACTAGACACCTGAGGGAGTCCAGGGAGGTGTGACTTGCGTGGATCCCCCAGTGTTTTCTTAACCAGAATCCTCAGCAAGCCTCAAATTTAGCCCAAAAAATCACATTTTCCCCACATTTCTGTGTGGGATCACCGCACCGGCACAAATTTCCTACCACCCAATGTGACCCTCAGTCTCCTGATAAAAATGATACCTCACTTGTGTAGGTGGGCCAAGTGCCGGTAACAGGGAAGAGCCAAAAACATGTTGAAATTGAGGGGGAATCAAAGCGGGTCCAAAAGGGCAGTTTAAAAAAAAAAAACATTTTTAGGCTGACAAGTGGGGCAGAATTTTTATCGGTATAGCTGTGACACTGCTGGGTGGTCGGAATTTTGTGGATTCCTGCAGAGTCCGGAAGGTTCCATTACAAAAATGTGTGATTTCAATCAAAGTTGGAGGTTTGCAGAGCATTGTTGGTAAGAAAATGGTGTAGGGTGCATGTGAAGCACACCACCCTGAACTCACCCAGATGTTTAGTTTTCAGATTTGTCTAGGTCTCATAGATTTTTTTACATGGCAGCGTCCCAAAGTGCAGCCCTCACCATTCCAAGTGGGATGATTTTGAGTTAGACAAGCTCTCATGGCCCAAATGTAAAACCAAAACCCAAAATAATCAAATGTCTTCCTGCTTGCCGTTCGGGATAAGATCTTTTAGTGTGCGTGGGGAGAACTGAAATAATGTTACCCCCTTCAGTTGGGGTGGGGGCATAACCATGCCCATACTGGTTGGTAGCCACCACCCCACAATTGTTTTTTATTCCTTGGCATCTAATAGGCTTTCTGACCCCCTTTCAATTGCGCTTGAAGCTGAGCTTCCAGCGTTATGGTAGCGACCTCTGATGAGGTGCACTGATGTCATGAGACATCACTGGGGGAGGGGGGTGTAAGAGGAAAGGGGAAGCGATTCCCCTTCCATCCCTGCCCAGGGGAGGGGGCGGGAAGCCCACGGAGGAGCACTCGCGCTTCCCCTCAGGTCCGGGTGCTATACATAACGGTTACGCCCTGGGCACCCAAGGGGTCAAGAAGATTGGCACCAAAACATGACAGTTAGGCTCATATATTGGGGACCAGATGGTAACAACATCTTCTTTTTGTGTATATCTTATCTTTAACTGAACAGTTGAGTTACCTGTTCATAAAGCCCTTTTGCAAAGTAAAGCACTGACTGGACATTGATGTTAGTAATGCAAGGTTGATAAAAAAATTAAGTGTGGGTTACCAACCTCCTGCACCTCTTTTTTGGGGGGGGGGGGTAGGCCTCACTGCTCGCTCTCTCTACACATGGAGAGTCAATTGCCAAATGGACTGCACTAGTATTCTGACTCGAGAATACCTTTTGTAAACAATAACATCCACATAGGATAGTGACCAGTTAACACTGTCTGTGCCAACATTTATTTTATAGTTTTTGATGCACTATACATTTCTTTAGGAGTCCACTTTTTCAAAAGCTTGTATACACTTTGGCCCTGCGACCGTGGAGATGAGTATTCTTAATTATTTCGGTAATGTTAATTTCCCTCAAAGCTACGGTAATTTATCTTTATCAGGTCTCCACACTTAGTTTAACACTCAAAGCTGCTCCTTTGCTGTCTTGAGACTGAGTGAGTAAAAATAACGCCTGTTGGAAACCATGAGGGCTGAGTACGTACAGAGTTCAGTGTACTAGGGCTAAGTGGAATGTTTGGTGTATACAGTGTAGTGCTGGAACCCATAGTTGCTGCACAAGAATAAGGTGATGGCTGTAGTAGTAGATCAAACAACGGTTGTGTAGGATTATCTACGATTTCATAATTCCTCTTTTAGTTTGTGTGCATTGTTTAACGTGAATGAGAGCTGGCTCACGATCACTTTGGCCTAAATTAATGTTCTTGTGTTTTCAGGGCTGCTGAATTGGCATTTGCTCTGGAACCACTTCCTGTAGCTGAGTTGCCCCCTCCTCCTGAGTTCACAGAGGTAAGGAAGAAATGAAATGGGTCCGACTTTATGGAAAGCCACAACTCCGTAAGAGTTTCAGAGGTGGAGGGAGGAATACATGGTACTGTGGGCCAAAAATAAATAAATACGGGAGAGATCTTTCATCTCCTTTTGATTTTCAGAAGCATGACACCATACCTTCATTTTTCGCATACCTTCACTTCCTGCCACCTTCTTAACTCGGGCCATTCTACTTCATTTGGTCGCTCACGCTGTCTTTTAAAGAGCACCCTTAATCAGGCCTTTCGTGATTTTTTTTTTTTTCCTGATAGTTTTCCTTTATGGATTGGAGTTTCACTTTTCCCATTCCAAGTATTGGTCTACATTACCTATGGGCACAGATTGAGCAGTGGATCCAGTTACCACTTTCTATGACTGGCTGGACCGCCATTGTTAAGATGGTAGTTCTACCCCACTTTTTATATTTCTTTATAAACATACCAGTCCCCCCTCACTAACGCATTTTCTTGCACAATCCATGCTTCTGGGCTTGATCTGGCCACAAATCCAGAGTCACCAAGGGCATATGTGTACTTCCGTATGAATGAGGTGGTTTTGGTGAACTGCATTTTCAACTATATTTTTTGGCAGCGCAGTGTCAATTTGCTTACCACTGGTATCGCAAAGAGATGCAGCTACCATATGACAAACCTGAGTGGACCAGGTGGGGAAGCTGATTCTGCAGGATCTGCCCTTAGACCCGACTGATATCCAGACCCTCTCCATGGCTAGCTGGGCCTGGTGCAAACTCCATTGACTTATTCTCAGAGAAGTGCTATAGTCCCCCTCCCTACGCATCGTGGATAACCTATGGTTGCCACCTGCTAGCGAAATGCTGGTCCAGCGAACGCTGCCCCATCACATGCTGCACACATTCAAATACCTTTTCCCCAATGGACACGTGCTGGTGCATGCAAATGACACTCCGTTCGCAGATGCCACCAATGTGGACCACTTCATGCTGCGACGTCTGCACAGCGGTTTGCATGCTCACATACCCCCCGAGGAGTTTATGCTGCTAATGGCACTGATAACAGATAAAGATGGTAGGTGCATGGTAATAAAGCTATATCATTTCTGTTTGACATTACTACTGACATGAGATGGGAAGCTCAGGGAGACATGGCAACGAGAACCACAACTCCTGCTTACTGACAAGAATTGGTATTACTGCTGTAAGCAAACAAAGTTCAACTTCCTGAATCAACGACACAAACGTATACACTTCAAATTTTTACACTGTACAAACACAACACATAGTGCATTGGCTAGAATTGACCCCCCCAGGTCCTTGCGATGCCCAAAATGCTGCATTGAGGACGATGATTTTGCTCATCTGGCCTGGACTTGCACCCAAGTGGGGGGTTTCTGGAATGATTTTTTTTCTTTGCTCTCTTGCATGATAGCCACTGAACTGGAGTCTGACCCTCTCGCCGCTCTTTTGGGGTCACAGGGGGTCTGTAGATTTACTGCAGTGGCGCTATTGCCTGCAAAGCAAGAAATAGTTTTACACTAGGGCAGCCGCTGTGCTCCCACTAACCCCAGACTGGCTCAAAAGCATTTCCTACTGCAACACCAAGAGCGAAATATTTGTCAAAATGCGACCTCCTGCGTCCCTACTCAACCTGATGTGGCTGGGATCCAGAGAAGTTGACTAAACCACAGTGGCTTCGCCACACACCCAGCCCGCCGCCGCCTCCTCCTCCCCCGCTAGATGGGGAAATGCATGGTGGTGTACATTTTAAGGTGCTATTACTGAAATACCATAAGCACTATTGTGAAGGTGGAGTGAATCCATTATGTAAATGACGTGACAGGGTCTTTCTTCCGAGCCTATGTGCTTTGAAGTAGTTCTTTACTTTGTTGACTATCCATTCCTCTTGTGTGAGCCAATGTACTGTGGTTATGTACGTTGTAAAACTGATGAAGTTAAAAAACAAATATTGGTCTACATGTCTCAGCATTTTCATTGCAACTGATAATAGTACTCCTGATGATATAGGGCCATTCCCGAACTCTGACTTGTTTTGTGCACTTTTGGCCTTCTTGAGAGGATGTCTACAGTGGAGACAACTTTGGCCCTGTGAAAGGTACTTATTTTTTCAAAATGGATTTTTTTGGTACTTTATTTTTAATGTTTTTGTTTTAGTTTCTATATAAAAACTAACATTCATAGCAGTGAAACAAAGAATAAGAAAACAGGTATTTGTTACTTCATAAAGTCTAGTACATCAGAGTTATGTCCAATATACGTTGAGGAGGAAATAAATTACATTAATCCTCCCAGTTGTTCCCTGGGAGATTTGTGGCTCACTCCCCCCCTCCCTTCGCCCACCGCCAGTCTATTGTTTTGTTGGTGACTGCGACCCTGTGTATCCTCATTCCAAAGCTCCAAAAAGCACTTCTTTCCGCACCTCCCCATCATCTGCCTCTGTGTACAGACTTTCAGCTATAACGGAGCTCTTATTGGAGCCTAGTGCGTGCAGGGTTTGCATTCTAGATATCATTCTTGTAACCAGACTCTCTGAATCTTTTTCCACGTTTCACTTTTCATCTTTCAGCCCAGTTCATTGAGGGAATGGGGTGCGGGGCGGCAATGATTAAGCCTTTGCCAATTCTAATTTGAATGCAAAAAAACCAACAATATATAATAACAAAAGCTTCAACAAGGAACCTTGCAGAACAATGCGCTACCAATACAGGGGCCCATGTGAGGTATGAGATATTTCAGTTAAAGTCGACAGAGGTCTAAAAAAACACACACCTCCCTTTTTTGTTTGAATCTGTTTTATTGCATTTTGAGTTATATTGCTTCCCACTGCTTACATTCCAACAAAATGAAGAAGTACATATAATAGTGTTTAGATAATATTGACATTACCACAATTCATAGCGTGGACGACAAAAACATAACATCCTCAGCATGGTGTTACGAGTTGTTAGGAACAGAGTACATTAAGGTTTAAAAACAATAACACCAGATTGTGAAATGTGGAAAAGATCTGTCCCAGGGTAAGTAGGTTCGCATTTGTGATGTCTCCACAAGGAATTCAGGCAATCCATGTTAACAGAGACAAATTGTACAGTAGAAAGAAAAAACAACAATGTCGACAAAACTGTGAAAATAGAAAAAAAAGAAACCCCATGGCTGAAGAAGTAGGCAGATGGACCATGAGACTAGGGCTCCGTTTCCTGCAGCTAAACATAGTAACAACTATTCTGTGACAGTCGCATGGGGGGTGTGGTGAGTACGGGCAGTATTTAGGTGGATCCTGGTTTGGAGTGTGCGGAGGGAAGGTGCAGTGGGTTGTGTGTCGCTCCCGGTGGCATGGGTGGCAGTGGCGGTTCTACAGCCCGCGCCGTGTTTCCCGGCGACAATGTGTCGAGATGCTCAGAAGTGTCCGGTATGGCTGTGTGTAGGCCCCCATGATTGTGTCCGGCCAGACCGTCATGGACTGCAGCCAGCCTTGATAACCTTGTGGATCCGATGCCTTCCACTTGCAGGTAATGAGCCCATAGCCAAAAGAAGTCCCAGGTCAAGATATCGGGACGTAAGGTTGGAAACCGCTGATGTGGAGGAACAATCACAGCAGACTTGAAAGGATGGTCAGGTCTCCAAATTCTAAACAAATTGTTAAAGTTTTAGGGCTAAAAACAAGCACTCCCTCCCTCTACCTCAACGAGAAGGGCAGAGACTTTGGAAAACAAATGCAGACATTCAACTATCATTACTCTGGTGACTAAAGGAGGTGCAAATGTCCAATTATGTGTGTGTTTTAAATAATTTGTTAATCGACAAATGTTTTAACGTTAAATTGTAAGATTACATTTTAAGTTGAATGCTTACAGAAACTAAAAGTGCCTGATACTGTTTTCTCATGCGTTGTATTTCTTTTCTCCCAGGACGACGCTCATGATCTTGATGCCTTCACGTTAGCAAAGTCCTACTTTGACCTGAAGGAATATGACCGGGCTGCATATTTCTTGTACAACTGCCACAGCCAGAAAGCGTACTTCCTGTACATGTACTCTAGGTACTTGGTAAGTTTATTCTTATTATCGTTTGTGAATAATACATGCTTTGTCAGATCACTTCCTTTATTAAAGATGCCTGTTGGTGTATTTTCCGGAACATTAGGTTTGATGGCATCTGTCGCTGTAGATACACATGGTCTGCATTAGCTCGCCATCTGGTGTTAGGTCGGAGTGTTACAAGTTGTTTTTCTTCGAAGAAGTGTTTTCGAGTCACTGGACCGAGTGGCTCCTCCTTCTGTGCTCATTGCGCATGGGCGTCGACTCCATCTTCGATTGTTTTCTTTCCGCCATCGGGTTCGGACGTGTTCCTGTCGCTCCAAGTTTCGGAACGGAAAGATAGCTGAAAACGGAAGATTTTCGACGGTATCGTTGCGATCCGGTTCGAGATAAACACATACGACAACGCATTGAACATCGAAGCGCTTCGGTGCCCTTCGGGGTAGATTTCGGCACACCGTCGGGGCCTAGTCGGCCCGACCGCGTGGAGAACAACGCCGATGGAACGGACCCAGTTTCGATTCTGCCCTGAATGCCACAACAAATATCCTTATACGGACCAACACTCGGTCTGTAACCTGTGCCTGTCACCCGAGCACAGCGAAGAATCCTGTGAGGCCTGTCGGGCGTTCCGGTCCCGAAAAACTCTGCGCGACCGTCGAGCGAGAAGACTGCAGATGGCGTCCACGCCAAAAGAGCATCGACAGTTCGAGACAGAAGAGGAACAGGAGGAATCCTTTTCCATCCAGGATTCAGACTCCGACGACCATACAAAAACAGTGAGTAAGACGTCGAGATCAGAAATTAAAAAAGGCAAAAAGGCCCAGGGGACGCCACTGCCAACCGGCCATGGCTCAACCCAAATTCACGGTGACCAACAATCGGCACCGAAAAAGGCCCATTCAGTGTCGAGATCGTCCGACTCCGGTCGAGACACCGGCACTCAGCCTCCTCAGGACCGAGAGAGTGCTAAAGACAAGCATCAACACCAAGAGTTCGGTGTCGACACGGATCGACGCCGAGACAGTGGCGCCGAAGATCATAGAGGCCAAGATTTTTCGGCACAAAAGAAGAGGAAGGTTACCTCGGAGCCGAAAAAACAAACAACAGGGTTTTCGGAGCCGAAAAAAGCACCAACAGACCCAGTTTCAGGCTCCTATACTGAAGAACTTTCTATGTCTTCACAAATGAAAAGACACAGATTCGAACAGGAACTGCAATCCACTGAAGTGGATCACACGCAGAAGCGTATCTTTATTCAGCAGGGGACAGGGAAGATCAGTACCCTTCCACCTGTCAAAAGAAAGAGAACACTTCAGTTTGTAGCACGAGAGGCTCCTCAGCAACAAACAGCAAAGACGGTAACACCTCCTCCCTCGCCTCCACCTGTAACTCCGGCTTCACCAACTTACACCCCGTCACATTCGCCAGCTCACACCGCCATGAGCCACGACGACCAAGATGAAGACGCGTGGGACTTGTACGATGCACCAGTGTCTGATAATAGCCCAGACACATACCCAACTAGGCCATCACCACCTGAGGACAGCACAGCCTATTCACAAGTGGTGGCTAGAGCAGCTCAGTTCCATAATGTGGAACTACACTCTGAACAAGTAGAGGATGACTTTTTATTTAACACCCTCTCCTCCACCCACAGCTCCTACCAAAGCCTGCCTATGCTCCCAGGCATGCTTCGCCATGCAAAGGAGATCTTCAAAGAGCCAGTCAAAAGCAGGGCAGTAACGCCTAGAGTGGACAAAAAGTATAAGGCGCCTCCTACGGACCCTGTATTCATCACCTCTCAGCTGCCACCAGATTCTGTGGTGGTAGGGGCTGCCAGAAAACGGGCAAATTCACACACTTCTGGGGATGCACCTCCCCCAGATAAAGAAAGCAGAAAGTTTGATGCAGCCGGGAAGAGGGTCGCTGTCCAGGCAGCAAACCAGTGGCGCATCGCAAACTCACAAGCGCTGCTAGCGCGATACGACAGAGCCCACTGGGATGAGATGCAGCATCTCATTGAACATCTCCCAAAAGATCTACAAAAAAGAGCAAAACAGGTTGTTGAAGAAGGTCAAAACATTTCCAACAATCAAATACGCTCCTCTATGGATGCAGCAGACACAGCCGCAAGGACCATTAATACGTCGGTTACCATCCGTAGGCACGCATGGCTCAGAACGTCTGGATTCAAGCCGGAAATTCAGCAGGCAGTACTTAACATGCCAGTAAACGAAAAAATGCTGTTCGGTCCGGAGGTCGACACAGCCATAGAAAAGCTCAAAAAGGACACTGACACTGCCAAGGCCATGGGCGCACTCTACTCCCCGCAGAGCAGAGGATCTTATACCACCTTCCGCAAAACACCTTTTAGAGGAGGGTTTCGGGGTCAGGCCACACAAGCCAGTACCTCACAGTCCACACCGTCCACCTACCAGGGACAGTACAGGGGAGGCTTTCGGGGCCAGTATAGAGGAGGGCAATTCCCTAGGAATAGAGGAAGATTTCAAAGCCCCAAAACCACTACCAACAAGCAGTGACTCACACGTCACTCACCCCCCCCACACAACACCAGTGGGGGGAAGGATAGGTCAATATTACGAAGCATGGGAGGAAATAACTACAGACACATGGGTCCTAGCAATTATCCAACATGGTTATTGCATAGAATTCCTGCAATTCCCTCCAGACATACCACCAAAATCACAAAATTTATCAAAACACCATTCACAGCTTCTAGAGATAGAAGTTCAAGCACTACTGCAAAAAAAATGCAATAGAATTAGTACCAAGCACACAAATAAACACAGGAGTTTATTCACTGTACTTCTTGATACCAAAAAAGGACAAAACACTGAGACCAATTCTGGACCTCAGAGTAGTAAACACATTCATCAAATCAGACCACTTTCACATGGTCACACTACAAGAAGTGTTACCATTGCTCAAAAAACACAACTACATGACAACCCTAGACCTCAAAGACGCATATTTCCATATACCAATACATCAATCACACAGAAAATATCTAAGGTTTGTATTCAAAGGAATACATTACCAATTCAAAGTATTGCCTTTCGGTTTAACAACCGCTCCAAGGGTATTCACAAAATGCCTAGCAGTAGTCGCTGCACACATCAGAAGGCAGCAAATACATGTATTCCCGTATCTAGACGACTGGCTAATCAAAACCAGTTCTCTCACACAATGCTCAAACCACACAAATCAAGTCATACAAACCCTCTACAAACTAGGGTTCACCGTCAACTTTGCAAAATCCAACATTCAGCCAAGCAAAGTACAGCAATATCTAGGAGCCATAATAGACACGACAAAAGGAGTAGCAACGCCAACTCCACAAAGAATTCACAATTTCAACAGAGTCATTCAACACATGTCTCCAAATCAAACAATACAAGCAAGAACAATACTACAGCTCCTAGGCATGATGTCCTCATGCATAGCCATTGTCCCAAACGCAAGACTGCACATGAGGCCCTTACAACAATGCCTAGCCTCACAGTGGTCTCAAGCACAGGGTCACCTTCTAGATCTGGTGTTAATAGACCGCCAAACTTACCTCTCGCTTCTATGGTGGAACAGTATAAATTTAAACAAAGGGCGGCCTTTCCAAGACCCAGTGCCACAGTACGTAATAACAACAGATGCTTCCATGACAGGGTGGGGAGCACATCTCAATCAACACACCATAAGAGGACAATGGAACATACATCAAACAAAACTGCATATAAATCATCTAGAATTATTAGCAGTTTTTCAAGCACTAAAAGCTTTCCAACCAATCATAACCCACAAATACATCCTTGTCAAAACAGACAACATGACAACGATGTATTATCTAAACAAACAAGGAGGGACACATTCAAAGCAGTTAAGCTTATTAGCTCAAAACATATGGAAGTGGGCAATCCACCATCAAATTCGCCTCATAGCACAGTTTATTCCAGGGATCCAGAATCAACTGGCAGACAATCTCTCTCGAGATCACCAACAAGTCCACGAATGGGAAATCCACCCACAAATTCTGAACACCTACTTCACACTCTGGGGAACACCTCAGATAGACTTATTTGCAACAAAAGAGAACGCAAAATGCCAAAACTTCGCGTCCAGATACCCACACAAGCAATCCCAAGGCAATGCCCTATGGATGAACTGGTCAGGAATATTTGCTTACGCTTTTCCTCCTCTCCCTCTCCTCCCTTATCTAGTGAACAAATTGAGTCAAAACAAACTCAAACTCATTTTAATAGCACCAACGTGGGCAAGACAACCCTGGTACACAACACTGCTAGATCTTTCTGTAGTACCCCACATCAAACTGCCGAACAAACCAGATCTGTTAACGCAACGCAACACAACCAACAGATCAGACACCCAGATCCAGCATCGCTGAATCTAGCAATCTGGCTCCTGAAATCCTAGAATTCGGACACTTACAACTTAGCCAAGAGTGTATGGAGGTCATAAAGCAGGCCAGAAGGCCATCCACTAGACACTGCTACGCAAGTAAGTGGAAAAGATTTGTTTGTTACTGCCATCATAATCAGATACAACCACTAGACGCAACTCCAAAACATATAATAAATTACTTGCTCCATTTACAAAAAGCAAGGCTAGCCTTCTCTTCTATTAAAATACACCTTGCAGCAATATCTGCATACCTGCAGACTACCTATTCAACTTCCTTGTATAGGATACCAGTCATCAAAGCATTCATAGAAGGTCTTAAAAGAATTATACCACCAAGAACACCACCTGTTCCTTCATGGAACCTAAACGTGGTCCTAACAAGACTCATGGGCCCACCTTTCGAACCCATGCACTCTTGCGGAATACAATTCCTAACCTGGAAAGTTGCCTTTCTCATCGCCATTACATCTCTGAGAAGAGTAAGTGAAATTCAAGCGTTCACAACACAGGAACCTTTTATACAAATACATAAAAATAAGGTCGTCCTACGACCTAATCCAAAATTTTTACCAAAAGTTATTTCACCGTTTCATCTAAATCAAACGGTGGAACTACCTGTTTTTTTCCCACAGCCAGATTCTGTGGCTGAAAGAGCACTACATACATTAGATGTCAAAAGAGCATTAATGTACTACATTGACAGAACAAAGAACATCAGAAAGACTAAACAGCTATTTATTGCATTCCAAAAACCTCATGCAGGTAACCCAATATCAAAACAAGGTATAGCCAGATGGATTGTTAAATGCATCCAAATCTGCTACCTTAAAGCAAAAAGACAACTGCCCATTACTCCCAGGGCACATTCAACCAGGAAAAAAGGTGCTTCAATGGCCTTTTTAGGAAACATCCCAATGCATGAAATATGTAAGGCAGCCACATGGTCTACGCCTCACACATTCACCAAACACTACTGTATAGATGTGCTATCCGCACAACAAGCCGCAGTAGGTCAAGCTGTATTAAGAACTCTATTTCAGACAACTTCTACTCCTACAGGCTAATCCACCACTTATGGGGAAATAACTGCTTACTAGTCTATGCAGACCATGTGTATCTACAGCGACAGATGCCATCGAACTGAAAATGTCACTTACCCAGTGTACATCTGTTCGTGGCATCAGTCGCTGAGATTCACATGGGCCCACCCACCTCCCCGGAAGCCTGTAGCAGTTCAGAAGTTACCTTCAATTTTGTACGTTTGTATATATATTATTTAAACCTTTAATAGGTACATACTTACACATTTCATTGCGCGGGCACTATTACTATAGTACAACTCCTACCTCACCCTCTGTGGGGAAAACAATCGAAGATGGAGTCGACGCCCATGCGCAATGAGCACAGAAGGAGGAGCCACTCGGTCCAGTGACTCGAAAACACTTCTTCGAAGAAAAACAACTTGTAACACTCCGACCCAACACCAGATGGCGAGCTAATGCAGCCCATGTGAATCTCAGCGACTGATGCCACGAACAGATGTACACTGGGTAAGTGACATTTTCAATACCTGGTGTAGAATAGATGCTTGGCAAGCCCTTTCTCTTTTGCTAAAATACCAAATGGAGTGCAGTTACTACGCTAACCTCCTAGAATGAGACCTCGCTGAAGTGCTAGCCAGTCTCCTCTCACCCAACTAACTCATCATAGATCAAGGCCCTTGTATAGTCCATGATCTGACGTCATTGCTTTTAGGACGTATACTCTGCTCCTAATAGCATGTCATACCGCCTACAGATGTTATGTTTCGGTCTCATGCTGTGATTTGTGGAATATTAGCACTTTCTATGTACCAATGTATGTACTTCCCCATCTTGTCAGTATGTAAGCATTGGAAAGCAGTATAATTAAAAATGCAATAAACAGATTCCAACAAAAAATCACGCATCAAGGCCCTGTTTTCCTCTTTGAAGACCAAGCATCGTGAGATAGCTGAAACACAGGAGCATGTGCACATGAAGTCTCACACACTTTAACCTGTTTTGGCTCCCTGTTTGCAAGCATTGTTACCCTTCATAACCTGGAAGAGGAGGCATGGTGCACGAGAGCTGTTTGTGGACGCTGTGACCTCAGAATTAGACAAGTCAAATGTTTTGTCCAGCCTAGGAATAACTCTTTGAAAATGACGGGCACCATATAATGTTTGCAGCATGGATGAATCTTTGCTGATGTTTGCAGCCTTGCAGGTAACGTGAAAAAGGATGTGCTGTGAAGAGCTACCAGCATAGGTTTATGAGCAGGTGAAATACATTACATGAAGTGGTATTCTCAGATTTGATTCATTAGGAGGCATTTCAGTCACAAATACTGCACAGATCCGGGTGACAGTCTAGAGTGAGAGGGAGGCATCAAGAACAACAGTAAAATAAGTTGCACTGCAGTAGCCAGTGTGAGCTTTTGGACATATCCCTGCCAGGCTCCATGTAATGTTTGTTTCTTCTACCCCCTTCAGTCAGGAGAGAAGAAGAAAGACGACGAGACCGTGGACAGTCTTGGTAGGTGCCTATTTGTCACCTTTTCGCCTGCTTTCTTTGTATGCCGGCCTCCCTGACTTCTCCCTTTCCGCTGGAAGTGTGCATGGCTGTGCGGAGGGCCGCTTGCTGCAGTAGTAGATGGTCGCCTTGTCAGAATGAGGTACACTTGCAGAGGGGCGTGAGTTGCAATGAAAGGGTTAGCGGGTTAAGGCGCATTAGAACAGTGTGTTGCTCTCAGCGCTCTTACGCTGGGGATTGCTTCAGGTAACACGAGCGGTCCTGTGACAGAGCTGTGTGGAATCCTAGTATTAGCAGATTGGATGTTGCTTGTTATTATGGAGTTGCAATTTCAGAACCAAAATGGCGGAAGAGCCCGTTTTTTTACTAATAATATATTAAGCTGTGCGTGGTTCGGTTTTGGGAAACCAGCCGAGAGTAGGTATTGTCTGGTGCTTTGTATCTGTACCCAGGCAGCAGTCCCATGGAAATCTTTCATGTTTGCGTGTATTTCAGGTCCTCTGGAGAAAGGACAGGTGAAAAACGAGGCGCTGCGAGAGCTGCGTGTGGAACTGAGCAAGAAGCACAAGGCCCAGGAGCTTGATGGATTCGGGCTTTATCTGTACGGTTTGTGGAGTCTTTGCCGAAAGAATGTAACAATTGAATCTTATGTAGCTTGAGTAACTACTGGTGAGAGCACATTAAGTGCTCTGGAGCTACAGGGCAAAGGGTTAGTGAGTCCAGCGCAGCTCCAGGGTACTTCTTGCATAAGGATGACCCCTGTCAGAGGCCGCACACTGAAATATGCACCCCTCTAACCGCAGGTATGGAGTGGTGCTGCGCAAGTTGGACTTGGTGAAGGAGGCCATTGAAGTATTTGTGGAAGCGACGCATGCACTGCCCTTACACTGGGGGGCTTGGCTAGAGCTGTGTAACCTCATCACAGACAAAGAAATGGTAAGTAAGTGTGTGTGTGTGTGTGTGTGTGTGTGTGTGTGTGTGGGTGCATATACTTGATAGGTCATTGGCACTTTCAGTGGAGTGCATGTGTTGGGGTGAATGGGCTTATAAGGTGACAGCATGACGGAAGAACAATGAGCCTGAGCCGAGTGAGGACACCACCCAAGCTGTCCACCTACCATTGACATTGATAGTAGCTTGCCCATCTCAATGTAGACTTTTTTGGGGTGTGGGGTGTCAGGAGGATAGCGCACGTATGCGTGAAATGGGCTTTAAAAGTGCTACTTGTAGGTAAACCTTTGTCCCATTGAATATTGGGCATTGTTGCAGCAGGTAGTGAAGCAACACGTGTGTGTGTGTGTGTGTGTGTGTGTGTGTTTGTGTGTGTGTGTTTTTATACATAATATGGGGACCTGTGGCTGTGTCCCTTCTTCACATGTGCTTTTGCCTCAGCTCAAGCAGCTGTCATTGCCGGAGTCCTGGGTGAAGGAATTCTTCCTGGCTCACATTTACACAGAGCTGCAGCTCATCGAAGAGGCATTGCAGAAGTACCAGAGCCTCATTGATGTGGGCTTCTCACAGAGCAGTTACATCATCTCCCAGATTGCAGTGGCATACCACAACATTCGAGGTAAGAATGCACCACATCATTTATCACTCATAGCAGTCCTGTGTGCCTTTGTGCCTTTCTTTAACTGGGACTCCTCTTTGCAGATATTGACAAAGCGCTTTCAATTTTCAATAAATTGCGGAAGCAAGATCCCTATAGAATTGAAAACATGGACACTTTCTCCAACCTGCTGTATGTCCGGGTGAGTAGGTCTGTCCATCATCCACCCCTTACTTTCAGTTAACTGGTGATAAATATTCTCCTGTCATACTGGCATGGATGGCCAGAGACGTTCCCTGCTGAATGCAGTGTAGCTGACTTTATGGGATGAAGGGTTAAAGGGAACTTCCTGCAACACTGCAGTCCTATAGGCTCCACGGTTGAAAAGGGAACTCCCTGCACAACTTGCAGGAGCACAGTAGTATTCAGGTAAAGGGGCTGAGGGTGGTGTAAACAGCCCCACATCCCCAACCAGAGAAAACAGTACCACAGATGATCTGGGTGAGACATCAGTAGAAGCTGCTCCCCCCCACTCTTTTGCCTCTGCCCACCTCACACCTTGCATCACAATGAAAAGAAGCTCCTAGTGCTGTTTTCAGTGGCACAGACTACTGCGAGGAAGAGGTACACAAATACCTCCTTGTAGAACATTGTAAAGTAGGCAGAGGACTGCCTAGAGCAAGGGTTCTCGGTCGTTTGACTCCTGTGGACCCCTACTTAATCATTACTTGAACCCAGGGACCCCATTGAATCACTATTGGAATCCGGGGACCTCCACTGAGTCATTACTTGAAGCGGGAGAACCCAGCCTAAGCATTTTCATCAATGATTTGAACCGCAAAACACTACACAAAAAATACAGGATCAAGCATTTATCAAATGCACAAAAGATGTAATCATTTATTTAATTTACTAAAAAATATTTAAAAAATAAAATTTTAATGAGCATTTTAGACCATTTCTTAATTTGAGGCCTTTAGTCCATACTGCGTTCTTTTTGATGCACTTGCTCTGCTTCCACTCATAAAAATGATAACACTAACTTAATTTTTAGTCTCCAATTTTAAATTCCTTCAAATTTATAGAACATTTGAAAATTTTCAGATTTACATTTTGCTTTTTTAAAATTATATACCCTTTATTAATCTGTTAATATTACTTAATTTTCTAAGCAATCGCAGACCCCGAGTAGGCTTCGCGGACCCAGAGATTGGGAACCACTGGCCCAGAGGTCGTACATTAATACCAGTCATCCTGGAACAAGTGGTCAGAGCGTTCACTCTAGTACTTGAGTTAGCCAGAAGTCTTCCTCAGTGCATTTTCTGTGCAGGGTTCATCTATTGATTGTCTTGGTTTTTTTCCTCTAGAGCATGAAGCCAGAGCTAAGTTATCTGGCTCACGATTTGTGCGAGATCGACAAGTATCGCGTGGAGACATGCTGTGTTATTGGTGAGAGCAGTTCTAGTCTTAAGTTCCAAAGGGGTTGCCTCTTGTGATCGCTCTTAATGCCACTCTATCTCTCATGGCAACTGATAGTGTTGATGCTCTGTCAATCTCCCTTAGCCTTTCCTGCCCCACTTTCTTTTGTAGGTAATTACTACAGTTTGCGTTCTCAACACGAGAAGGCAGCCCTGTATTTCCAGCGAGCTTTGAAGCTAAATCCGCGCTACCTTGGAGCTTGGACACTCATGGGCCATGAGTACATGGAAATGAAGAACACGTCAGCAGCAATCCAAGCATACAGGTAATGAGGGGAAACGAGCCATCTACACCACGGTTTTGGATAGTGAGGTATGTGCCACCAGTATTGAAGCCTTAGGAGGCTTTTTCAGGCAGTAAAGTGAGAGCGGGGTGTCTGAACATACGCATCACGGGGGAAGTGTTATGTGCACACTGTTATTTGCCAAATAAGTATCTGATGTATGGATAGTGAATATGTCGGGGTGGGGTGTTTTAAGTAGTAATGTAGAAGTAACCAGGCTGAGGTTGAGTGGCCTTGCTCTTTAAATTCCCCAGAACCATATTTGTGGCTGGTGACTAGCCCTAGATGTTGTTTTTAAAAAAAAATTAAATTATAGTTTTAGGAGGTTGGATGGAGTTTCCATCACCATTATTTCTATATGCTCTGCTCCCAGTGTTGCATACTAGGAATATGTGTAAAGTAAGCATAGAATGGTTACATTTCTGATGTGTCTTGAGTTACAGTGGCTACCTAGATCAGAACACAGATCATGTATTATGACCACGCAGGAGTATCGCCTTTCTCCCATCTTGGCACCTACCTCCCACATCCATCGAATGATGCTAAACTGTCCTAGCCCCGCAGTTTTAGATTTTCCAGCTTATATGTTTTTCATGCTTTTTACAGACATGCGATTGAGGTGAACAAGAGAGATTACAGAGCTTGGTATGGGTTGGGGCAAACCTACGAGATCCTCAAAATGCCCTTTTACTGCCTATATTACTACAGGCGCGCTCATCAGCTCAGGTAACCTACAGTTTGCAGCAGAGTGCAAATTTGCATGACTTATGCACGCGTGCATGACAGGTGAAAAGCTTGCCTGAGTTCTATGTACTGTGTTTGGGATTGCTGAGTGATGAAAAAGAGCTTAAATGCTATTGGCCATGATTGGCTATTTTCTGCCATTCTGACTCTTTGGTTCATGCAATAGAATTAAACTGTTAATAAACCTTCTTTTCTTATAGGCCCAATGATTCTCGAATGCTAGTGGCTCTAGGAGAGTGCTACGAGAAACTCAATCAGCTAGTGGAAGCAAAAAAGGTAACTGATGCTTTGGCATTTAATGGCAATGAGGGCAATGGTTCTAGGGAAATGGATCTCTAGCGTCGCTGTAACTCTAAAGTGTCCCAAAGTGGATCTGCACCATTGTTTGGGAGCGCAGGGAAATGAATTCTGAACATGGCTTGAAAGCCTAGAACACAGGTTTGTATGGTATTGGCGCAAAAAGCTTCTAGGACTTTTTGGGCCCCTTTTATGGGACTGACACATGGTTGTAGGGAGCACCTCTGGGACATTGCTCTGTGAAAGGACTCTGGGGCAAAGCTCTGGGGCAGTGTACGAACTTTGGTGCATGGCCTTGGGCACAATGAAAGGTCTCTGGGCTTTGACTCTGGCATTAGGAAAGAGCTCTGGAGCATCGCCTGATATAGCGAAAGGGGCTAAACCCAATTTAGAGAGAGCATCCAAAAAGAAGGGCCACGTCCCTTCATGTCAAGTGCGAACCTAAGTTCCAGTTAGCAGGCCTTACTTCTGTGTTTAGCCTCATTGATAGACATTTGGGGTTGACACAGGCTCATTCCACAGAGAGCCGAATGAGTTCAGAGGTCACATGTCTGGATAATCAAGACTCTGGACCTATCACTATTCAAGACACAATATATTACTGACCAAATACCAGAGCTGACTTTGTGAAGCACATAACTACAGAAGCTTGAAAGGTAGGTTAGCCAAGTGTCACATTTTTGACTGCATCTTGCCCCCGCAGTAACAGTCTGAGACCCACAGGTATTCAGCAGATTAAAATCTGAAAAAGACTAAACAGCAAATAAACATAACATTTAATAGACACTGTGCTCAGCTGCAGAAAACAGTACTCTCTGACCTTAATAGTCGATTTGAATTCTTATACTAGCAATCACAAGGGCTGTAGCAAATGAACAGAAGTGATCTTGCAATGGCTCGACAATAGTTTGCCCTCTTGTAGGAAAGTACCATCTTGCCTGGCATGTTACCCCCATATTTCATTGTATATATGTTGTTTTAGTTGTATGTGTCACTGGGACCCTGCCAGCCAGGGCCCCAGTGCTCATAAGTGTGCCCTGTATGTGTTACCTGTGTTATGACTAACTGTCTCACTGAGGCTCTGCTATCCAGAACCTCAGTGGTTATGCTCTCTCATTTCTTTCCAAATTGTCACTAACAGGCTAGTGACCAATTTCACCAATTTACATTGGCATACTGGAACACCCTTATAATTCCCTAGTATATGGTACTGAGGTACCCAGGGTATTGGGGTTCCAGGAGATCCCTATGGGCTGCAGCATTTTTTGCCACCCATAGGGAGCTCTGACAATTCTTACACAGGCCTGCCATTGCAGCCTGAGTGAAATAACGTCCACGTTATTTCACAGCCATTTACCACTGCACTTAAATAACTTATAAGTCACCTATATGTCTAACCTTTACCTGGTAAAGGTTGGGTGCTAAGTTACTTAGTGTGTGGGCACCCTGACACTAGCCAAGGTGCTCCCACATGGTTCAGGGCAAATTCCCCGGACTTTGTGAGTGCGGGGACACCATTACACGCGTGCACTATACATATGTCACAACATATGTATAGCGTCACAATGGTAACTCCGAACATGGCCATGTAACATGTCTAAGATCATGGAATTGTCACCCCAATGCCATTCTGGCATTGGGGAGACAATTCCATGATCCCCTGAGTCTCTAGCTCAGACCCAGGTACTGCCAAACTACCTTTCCCGGGGTTTCACTGCAGCTGCTGCCAACCCCTCAGACAGGTTTCTGCCCTCCTGGGGTCCAGCCAGGCTTGGCCCAGGAAGGCAGAACAAAGGACTTCCTCAGAGAGAGGGTGTTACACCCTCTCCCTTTGGAAAAAGGTGTCAGGGCTGGGGAGGAGTAGCCTCCCCCAGCCTCTGGAAATGCTTTGATGGGCACAGATGGTGCCCATCTCTGCATAAGCCAGTCTACACCGGTTCAGGGATCCCCCAGCCCTGCTCTGGCGCGAAACTGGACAAAGGAAAGGGGAGTGACCACTCCCCTGACCTGCACCTCCCCTGGGAGGTGCTCAGAGCTCCTCCAGTGTGCTCCAGACCTCTGCCATCTTGGAAACAGAGGTGCTGCTGGCACACTGGACTGCTCTGAGTGGCCAGTGCCAGCAGGTGACATCAGAGACTCCTTCTGATAGGCTCCTTCAGGTGTTACTAGCCTATCCTCTCTCCTAGGTAGCCAAACCTCCTTTTCTGGCTATTTAGGGTCTCTACTTTGGGGAATTCTTTAGATAACGAATGCAAGAGCTCATCAGAGTTCCTCTGCATCTCTCTCTTCACCTTCTGCCAAGGAATCGACTGCTGACCGCGCTGGAAGCCTGCAAAACTGCAACAAAGTGGCAAAGACGACTACTGCGACCTTGTAACGCTGATCCTGCCGCCTTCTCGACTGTTTTCCTGGTGGTGCATGCTGTGGGGGTAGTCTGCCTCCTCTCTGCACTAGAAGCTCCGAAGAAATCTCCCGTGGGTCAACGGAATCTTCCCCCTGCAACCGCAGGCACCAAAGAACTGCATCACCGGTCCTCTGGGTCTCCTCTCAGCACGACGAGCGAGGTCCCTTGAACTCAGCAACTCTGTCCAAGTGACTCCCACAGTCCAGTGACTCTTCAGTCCAAGTTGGGTGGAGGTAAGTCCTTGCCTCCCCACGCTAGACTGCATTGCTGGGAACCGTGTATTTTGCAGCTACTCCGGCTCCTGTGCACTCTTCCAGGATTTCCTTTGTGCACAGCCAAGCCTGGGTCCCCAGCACTCTAACCTGCAGTGCACGACCTCCTGAGTTGTCCTCCGGCGTCGTGGGACCCTCCTTTGTGACTTCGGGTGAGCTTCGGTTCACTCCACTTCGTAGTGCCTGTTCCGGCACTTCTGCGGGTGCTGCTTGCTTCTGAGTGGGCTCTTTGTCTTGCTGGACGCCCCCTCTGTCTCCTCACGCAATTGGCGACATCCTGGTCCCTCCTGGGCCACAGCAGCATCCAAAAACCCTAACCGCGACCCTTGCAGCTCGCAAGGCTTGTTTGCGGTCTTTCTGCACGGAAACACCTCTGCACGGCTCTTCACGACGTGGGACATCCATCCTCCAAAGGGGAAGTTTCTAGCCCTTGTCGTTCTTGCAGAATCCACAGCTTCTACCATCCGGTGGCAGCTTCTTTGCACCCACAGCTGGCATTTCCTGGGCATCTGCCCACTCCCGACTTGATCGTGACTCTTGGACTTGGTCCCCTTGTTCCACAGGTACTCTCGTCAGGAAATCCATCGTTGTTGCATTGCTGGTGTTGGTCTTCCTTGCAGAATTACCCTATCACGACTTCTGTGCTCTTTGGGGAACTCAGGTGCACTTTGCACCCACTTTTCAGGGTCTTGGGGTGGGATATTTTTCTAACCCTCACTGTTTCCTTACAGTCCCAGCGACCCTCTACAAGGTCACATGGGTTTGGGGTCCATTCGTGGTTCGCATTCCACTTTTGGAGTATATGGTTTGTGTTGCCCCTATCCCTATGTGCCCCCATTGCATTCTATTGTGACTATACATTGTGTGCACTGTTTTCTATTGCTATTACTGCATATTGTGGTATTGTGTACATATATCTTGTGTATATTTGCTATCCTCATACTGAAGGTACTCACTGAGATACTTTGGCATATTGTCATAAAAATAAAGTACCTTTATTTTAGTATATCTCTGTATTGTGTTTTCTTATGATATTGTGCATATGACACTAGTGGTACTGTAGGAGCTTCACTCGTCTCCTAGTTCAGCCTAAGCTGCTCTGCTAAACTACCTTTTCTATCAGCCTAAGCTGCTAGACACCCCTCTACACTAATAAGGGATACCTGGACCTGGTGCAAGGTGTAAGTACCCCTTGGTACCCACTACAAGCCAGGCCAGCCTCCTACATTGGTTGTGCAGCGGTGGGATAAGTACTTGCAACTACTTACCACTTTGTCATTTTGTACTTTTCATAAGAGAAAAATATACAAAACAAGTTCAGTGTATGAACACCTAACCAAAAAGTTTTACTTTTCTTCTCTTACTCTTCTTGCTAAGTGCTGAAAAGTACCTCTAAAACTTTCAAAAAGTTCTTAAAGTTTAAAAAGTTTCTTTTCTGTTCCTTAAAAAGTTCTGAAAACTTTTTCTTTCTTTTTCTGTCCCTTAAACTCTTGTCTATCATGTCTGGTACAGGCCAAACTCTTGATCTGGCCAGCATAGCTTATGACAACCTTAGCTGGAAAGAAGCAAGGAGTCTCTGCATTGATAGAGGTTTAGGGGTAGGGAAGAATCCTTCTAGAGGACTGTTGGTTAATATGCTCATTGAACATGATAAGTCCTTAGGTGGCACATCTGGTGAGAAATTAGCTGATGGTTCACACTCTGACTCTGGGGTAGCCCCAGTAAAAGTATTAGACGGGAACCTTCCCAGCCTGCCCCCTAGCAAGCCACATAGCATGGCTGGTACTAATGTGAGTTCCCATCACAGTAGGAGTGTTACTTCTGTAGGGCAGAATGTTAGAGTGCCATCTGTTAGGGACAGGTCTCCCTCTGTTCATTCACACCATTCTTCTGTGTCAAGGCATGCCCAACCCACCCTCCCTGAAGACAGAATGTTAGAAAGGGAACTCAATAGATTGAGAGTGGAAGAGTCAAAGCTGAAGCTTAAAAAGCAACAGCTGGATCTAGACAGGGAAGCATTTGACTTAGAAAAAGAAAGGCAGAGGTTGGGGTTTGGACCCCATGGTGGCAGCAGCAGTATTCCAAATAGTCATCCTGCAAAAGAGCATGATTCTAGGAATCTGCACAAGATAGTTCCTCCTTACAAGGAGGGGGATGACATTAACAAGTGGTTTGCTGCACTTGAGAGGGCCTGTGTTGTACAGGAGGTCCATCAAAGGCAGTGGGCTGCTATCCTATGGCTATCTTTCAGTGGAAAGGGTAGGGATAGGCTCATTACTGTTAAAGAAAGTGATGCCAATAATTTTACAGTTCTTAAGAATGCACTCCTAGATGGTTATGGCTTAACCACTGAACAGTACAGGATCAGGTTCCGAGAAACCAAAAAGGAGTCTTCACAAGACTGGGTAGACTTTGTTGACCATTCAGTGAAGGCCTTGGAGGGGTGGTTACATGGCAGTAAAGTTTCTGACTATGAAAGCCTGTATAACTTAATCCTGAGAGAGCATATTCTCAATAATTGTGTGTCTGATTTGTTACACCAGTACCTGGTAGACTCTGATCTGACCTCTCCCCAAGAATTGGGAAAGAAGGCAGACAAATGGGTCAGAACAAGGGTGAATAGAAAAGTTCATACAGGGGGTGACAAGGATGGCAAGAAGAAGGATGGTAAGTCTGACAAGGGTGGGGACAAATCTAAAAATGAGTCTTCATCAGGCCCACAAAAACACTCTGGTGGGGGTGGTGGGCCCAAATCCTCTTCAAATCAAAACAAAGAAAATAAACCATGGTGCTGTTTATGTAAAATATTGACAACTGATCCCAGTTGCCCAAAGAAAAGCACCAAGCCTCCTACCACTACAACCCCTGCTGCTACACCTAGTGCCCCTAGTAATAGCAGTGGGGGTGGGAGCAAACCTACTAATAGCCAATCCAAGGGAGTAGCTGGGCTCACTTTTGGTAACTTAGTTGGGGTTGGTCTTGTTAGGGAGACCACAGAGGCTGTGTTAGTCTCTGAGGGGGCCATTGATTTGGCCACCTTGGTTGCTTGTCTCCTTAATATGGATAAGTACAAGCAACTTCCCCTAATAAATGGTGTTGAGGTTCATGCCTACAGGGACACAGGTGCCAGTGTTACCATGGTAATAGAGAAACTGGTCCACCCTGAACAACACCTACTTGGTCACCAGTACCAAGTGACTGATGCTCATAACAACACTCTTAGCCACCCCATGGCTGTTGTGAATCTCAACTGGGGGGGGTTTCTGGTCCAAAGAAAGTTGTGGTTGCCTCAGATTTACCTGTAGACTGTCTACTAGGGAACGATTTAGAGACATCAGCTTAGGCAGAAGTGGAGTTGGAGGCTCATGCAGCAATGCTGGGCATTCCAGGGCATAGTTTTGCTTTGACAAGGGCTCAGGCCAAAAAGCAAAAAGGACAGGGTGATTTGGATCCTGGAAGAATGGACCAAGTGCTCCCTAAATCTAGGGTTAGTAAAGGTAAAACACTACCTACTATCCCTCCCTCTACAGTGGATTCAACTTCTGAGGAAGAATTTCCACCCTGTGCAGAACTTACACCAGAGGAGCTGGAAGCAGACACTGCTGAGCTTTTGGGTGAAGGGGGGCCTGCCAGGGAGGAGCTGAGTGTGGCACAGCATACCTGTCCCACACTAGAGGGTCTAAGGCAGCAAGCTGTCAAACAAGCAAATGGGGATGTCAGTGACTCCCACATAGTTTACTGGGAGGACAACCTCTTGTATACTGAGGCAAGGGATCCAAAACCTGGAGCTGCCAGGAGATTGGTGATTCCTCAGCAATACAGAAAGTTCCTCCTAACTCTAGCCCATGACATTCCCTTAGCTGGACATTTGGGGCAAATGAAAACTTGGGACAGGCTTGTCCCCTTGTTTCATTGGCCTAGAATGTCAGAGGACACAAAGGAATTTTGTAAGTCCTGTGAAACCTGTCAAGCCAGTGGCAAGACAGGTGGCACTCCAAAGGCACCCCTTATTCCACTGCCTGTGGTTGGGGTTCCCTTTGAAATGGTAGGGGTTGACATAGTTGGCCCCCTTGACCGTCCTACTGCTTCAGGCAATAGGTTTATCTTGGTGGTAGTGGACCATGCCACCAGATATCCTGAAGCAATTCCTCTAAGGACCACTACAGCTCCTGCAGTGGCAAAGGCCCTCCAGGGAATCTCTTCCAGGGTGGGCTTCCCAAAAGAGGTGGTATCAGACAGGGGAAGCAATTTCATGTCTGCTTACTTAAAGGCCATGTGGAAGGAATGTGGTGTGACATACAAGTTCACTACACCCTATCATCCACAAACAAATGGACTGGTTGAGAGGTTTAACAAAACTCTCAAAGGAATGATGATGGGACTCCCTGAAAAACTCCGCAGGAGATGGGATATCCTGTTACCTTGCCTCCTTTTTGATTACAGGGAGGTACCCCAAAAAGGAGTGGGCTTCAGCTCCTTTGAACTCCTATTTGGACACCCTGTAAGAGGTCCTCTAACACTTGTGAAGGAGGGTTGGGAACAACCTTTAAAAGCTCCTAAGCAAGACATAGTGGACTATGTACTTGGCCTAAGATCTAGGATGGCTGAGTACATGAAAAAGGCCAGTAAAAACCTTCAGGCCAGCCAAGAGCTCCAAAAGCAATGGCATGACCAAAAGGCTGTTCTGATTCAGTACCAACCAGGGCAGACAGTATGGGTCTTGGAGCCTGTGGCCCCAAGAGCACTCCAAGACAAATGGAGTGGACCCCACATTATTGTTGAGAAAAAGGGAGAAGTCACCTACTTAGTTGACTTAGGCACTGCCAGGAGTCACCTTAGGGTGCTCCATGTCAATCGCCTGAAACCCTACTATGACAGGGCTGATCTCACCCTGCTCATGGCAACAGATGAAGGACAGGAAGAAGAGAGTGACCCTCTCCCTGATCTCTTCTCTTCCACAGAACAAGATGCTCTAGTGGAAGGTGTCGTTTTGGCAGATTGTCTTACTGCTGAGCAGAAAGACCACTGCATAAATCTCCTGGGTCAGTTTTCTGAACTCATTTCTACTGTGCCAGGCACCACTTCTTGGTGTGAACACACTATAGATACTGGAGACAGCTTGCCTGTCAAAAGTAAGATCTATAGGCAGCCTGACCATGTCAGGTTCAGAAAATGCTTGAACTGGGAGTGGTTGAGCACTCTGAAAGTCCATGGGCCTCTCCTGTGGTACTTGTACCAAAACCTCATTCCAAAGATGGAAAGAAGGAAATGAGATTTTGTGTTGACTACAGAGGTCTCAACCAGGTAACTAAAACTGATGCTCACCCTATACCCAGGGCAGATGAGCTAATAGATACACTGGCATCTGCCAAGTATCTAAGCACCTTTGATTTGACCGCAGGGTATTGGCAGATCAAGTTATCAGAGGATGCTAAAGCAAAAACTGCATTCTCAACCATTGGAGGGCACTACCAATTCACAGTAATGCCTTTTGGGTTGAAGAATGCACCTGCCACTTTTCAGAGGTTGGTGAATACAGTCCTGCAAGGGTTGGAAGCTTTTAGTGCAGCATATCTAGATGATATAGCTGTCTTTAGCTCCACCTGGGATGATCACCTGGTCCACCTGTGGAAAGTTTTGGAGGCCCTGCAAAAGGCAGGCCTCACTATCAAGGCTTCAAAGTGCCAGATAGGGCAGGGGAAAGTGGTTTATCTGGGACAACTGGTAGGTGGAGAACAGATTGCACCACTACAGGGGAAAATCCAAACTATTATAGATTGGGTTCCCCCTACAACTCAGACTCAGGTGAGAGCCTTCTTAGGCCTCACTGGGTACTACAGGAGGTTCATAAAGAACTATGGCTCCATTGCAGCCCCTCTTAATGACCTCACATCTAAGAAAATGCCTAAAAAGGTATTCTGGACAGCAAACTGTCAGAAAGCTTTTGAGGAGCTGAAGCAGGCCATGTGCTCTGCATCTGTCCTGAAAAGCCCCTGCTACTCCAAAAAATTCATTGTCCAAACTGATGCATCTGAATTAGGGGTAGGGGCAGTCTTATCACAACTTAATTCTGAGGGCCAGGATCAACCTGTTGCTTTTATCAGCAGGAGGTTGACCCCTAGAGAAAAGCGTTGGTCTGCCATAGAGAGGGAGGCCTTTGCTGTGGTCTGGGCACTGAAGAAGTTGAGGCCATACCTGTTTGGCACTCACTTCATTGTTCAGACAGACCACAAACCTCTACTTTGGCTAAAACAAATGAAAGTGAAAACCCTAAATTGTTGAGGTGGTCCATATCCCTACAGGGAATGGACTATACAGTGGAACATAGACCTGGGAGTACCCACTCCAATGCAGATGGACTCTCCAGATATTTCCACTTAGACAATGAAGACTCATCAGGTCATGGCTAGTCTTATTGTTCTTCGTTGTGTGTGGGGGGGGGGGTTGTGTAGGAAAGTACCATCTTGCCTGGCATGTTACCCCCATATTTCACTGTATATATGTTGTCTTAGTTGTATGTGTCACTGGGACCCTGCCAGCCAGGGCCCCAGTGCTCATAAGTGTGCCCTGTATGTGTTACCTGTGTTATGACTAACTGTCTCACTGAGGCTCTGCTATCCAGAACCTCAGTGGTTATGCTCTCTCATTTCTTTCCAAATTGTCACTAACAGGCTAGTGACCAATTTCACCAATTTACATTGGCATACTGGAACACCCTTATAATTCCCTAGTATATGGTACTGAGGTACCCAGGGTATTGGGGTTCCAGGAGATCCCTATGGGCTGCAGCATTTTTTGCCACCCATAGGGAGCTCTGACAATTCTTACACAGGCCTGCCATTGCAGCCTGAGTGAAATAACGTCCACGTTATTTCACAGCCATTTACCACTGCACTTAAATAACTTATAAGTCACCTATATGTCTAACCTTTACCTGGTAAAGGTTGGGTGCTAAGTTACTTAGTGTGTGGGTACCCTGACACTAGCCAAGGTGCTCCCACATGGTTCAGGGCAAATTCCCCGGACTTTGTGAGTGCGGGGACACCATTACACGCGTGCACTATACATATGTCACGACATATGTATAGCGTCACAATGGTAACTCCGAACATGGCCATGTAACATGTCTAAGATCATGGAATTGTCACCCCAATGCCATTCTGGCATTGGGGAGACAATTCCATGATCCCCTGAGTCTCTAGCTCAGACCCAGGTACTGCCAAACTACCTTTCCCGGGGTTTCACTGCAGCTGCTGCCAACCCCTCAGACAGGTTTCTGCCCTCCTGGGGTCCAGCCAGGCTTGGCCCAGGAAGGCAGAACAAAGGACTTCCTCAGAGAGAGGGTGTTACACCCTCTCCCTTTGGAAAAAGGTGTCCGGGCTGGGGAGGAGTAGCCTCCCCCAGCCTCTGGAAATGCTTTGATGGGCACAGATGGTGCCCATCTCTGCATAAGCCAGTCTACACCGGTTCAGGGATACCCCAGCCCTGGCGCGAAACTGGACAAAGGAAAGGGGAGTGACCACTCCCCTGACCTGCACCTCCCCTGGGAGGTGCCCAGAGCTCCTCCAGTTGCTCCAGACCTCTGCCATCTTGGAAACAGAGGTGCAGGTGACGTCAGAGACTCCTCCTGATAGGCTCCTTCAGGTGTTACTAGCCTATCCTCTCTCCTAAGTAGCCAAACCTCCTTTTCTGGCTATTTAGGGTCTCTGCTTTGGGGAATTCTTTAGATAACGAATGCAAGAGCTCATCAGAGTTCCTCTGTATCTCTCTCTTCACCTTCTGCCAAGGAATCGACTGCTGACCGCGCTGGAAGCCTGCAAAACTGCAACAAAGTAGCAAAGACGACTACTGCGACCTTGTAACGCTGATCCTGCCGCCTTCTCGACTGTTTTCCTGGTGGTGCATGCTGTGGGGGTAGTCTGCCTCCTCTCTGCACTAGAAGCTCCGAAGAAATCTCCTGTGGGTCGATGGAATCTTCCCCCTGCAACCGCAGGCACTAAAGAACTGCATCACCGGTCCTCTGGGTCTCCTCTCAGCACGACGAGCGAGGTCAGTTGAACTCAGCAACTCTGTCCAAGTGACTCCCACAGTCCAGTGACTCTTCAGTCCAAGTTGGGTGGACGTAAGTCCTTGCCTCCCCACGCTAGACTGCATTGCTGGGAACCGCGTGTTTTGCAGCTACTCCGGCTCCTGTGCACTCTTCCAGGATTTCCTTTGTGCACAGCCAAGCCTGGGTCCCCGGCACTCTAACCTGCAGTGCACGACCTCCTGAGTTGTCCTCCGGCGTCGTGGGACCCTCCTTTGTGACTTCGGGTGAGCTCCGGTTCACTCCACTTCGTAGTGCCTGTTCCAGCACTTCTGCGGGTGCTGCTTGCTTCTGAGTGGGCTCTTTGTCTTGCTGGACGCCCCCTCTGTCTCCTCACGCAAGTGGCGACATCCTGGTCCCTCCTGGGCCACAGCAGCATCCAAAAACCCTAACCGTGACCCGTGCAGCTAGCAAGGCTTGTTTGAAGTCTTTCTGCACGGAAACACCTCTGCACGGCTCTTCACGACATGGGACATCCGTCTTCCAAAGGGGAAGTTTCTAGCCCTTGTCGTTCTTGCAGAATCCACAGCTTCTACCATCCGGTGGCAGCTTCTTTGCACCCACAGCTGGCATTTCCTGGGCATCTGCCCACTCCCGACTTGATCGTGACTCTTTGACTTGGTCCCCTTGACCCACAGGTACTCTCGTCAGGAAATCCATCGTTGTTGCATTGCTGGTGTTGGTCTTCCTTGCAGAATTCCCCTATCACGACTTCTGTGCTCTTTGGGGAACTTAGGTGCACTTTGCACCCACTTTTCAGGGTCTTGGGGTGGGCTATTTTTCTAACCCTCACTGTTTCCTTACAGTCCCAGCAACCCTCTACAAGGTCACATAGGTTTGGGGTCCATTCGTGGTTTGCATTCCACTTCTAGAGTATATGGTTTGTGTTGCCCCTATCCCTATGTGCCCCCATTGCATTCTATTGTGACTATACATTGTTTGCACTGTTTTCTATTGCTATTACTGCATATTTTGGTATTGTGTACATATATCTTGTGTATATTTGCTATCCTCATACTGAGGATACTCACTGAGATACTTTGGCATATTGTCATAAAAATAAAGTACTTTTATTTTTAGTATATCTGTGTATTGTGTTTTTTTATGATATTGTGCATATGACACTAGTGGTACTGTAGGAGCTTCACTCGTCTCCTAGTTCAGCCTAAGCTGCTCTGCTAAGCTACCCTTTTTCTATCAGCCTAAGCTGCTAGACACCCCTCTACACTAATAAGGGATACCTGGACCTGGTGCAAGGTGTAAGTACCCCTTGGTACCCACTACAAGCCAGGCCAGCCTCCTACACCTCTTACAAGCATCTAACTGCCCTATAGAGGTTTGAATTCTGAATGTAGAGGTTGGTCAGAGTAGTGTGTGAAATGAGTGGTGGTTACGGCTCCACTGTAGATGTACTTGTGATTATTTTTGGGCCATTATCTGGCGGCTGCCTTCCAAAACCACCACTATCAATTCATCACACGACTACCATTAAGCAATATACATGTATTTCAATTTTGTTAACTTGTTAGGACACTGTTTATTTATTCGTACTGCACGTTCTATGGTTTATTTAATTTCTTCTATAATTCAGAGGATACTTGCTTTTCATCCTGGCCAGTAACCGATGTGAATCCCTTGACTTGTCTGATCTCCCTTTCCCTCGTTTATGCCTTGGTGTGTGTGGTCAGACACAGCCTCTGCTGTTGTTAACTGTGATATAGATAGATTAATTGATGACTTGTCTGTGTTTCTAATACTGCGTTTCTCTTGTGGGTAGTGTTACTGGAGAGCATATGCTGTGGGAGATGTGGAGAAGATGGCTCTGGTCAAACTAGCCAAGTAAGGGTCTGTTTTTATTCTGGTAATACTCACCGCCTGCTTTCTGTGGTGCTTCCTCACTGACCCAGCCTGTTTATGATCTTACTAGACTTCACGAGCAGCTGAACGAGTCAGAGCAGGCGGCTCAGTGTTACATCAAGTATGTCCAGGATATCTACTCATGCGGGGTAAGGAAGATACATGTTTTATGGTCTGGGTAATTATAATGGTATTGTACTAAAACTGAACTGTGCTTTATATAATTTTATTTAAATAGGTTTTACTTGGAGGGAAGGTCTGTGTGTTTGGAGGGAGGCATTGATGTGGGATGCTGAACACATTGTGCGTCTTCTCTTCCTCAGGAGATTGTTGAGCACCAGGAGGTCAGCACAGCCTTCCGATACCTCGCTCAGTATTACTTCAAGTGTAAGCTGTGGGATGAGGCATCGGCCTGTGCTCAGAAATGCTTCAATTTCAATGACGTGAGTTCACTGACTTTTATTCATGTGCTGGTTATGGTCAACTGCAGTTTTGTCATTTAAGGTAGGAGTATGTCTCACAAACAGTAGGTTGACATTTGCAAGAAACCAGTCCATGTGTAAAGCCTCCGAGTCTTGTAGCTTGTTTACTGCATTGGTGTAAGTCCTCAAAGCAGCGTGTACTTATTAATGATTGCATATAGTTTTCACATTGTGTGTAATGTGAGCTTAATACAGGTTAATGTCTTATTGCATGAGTGCAGTGCACAGGCTGAATGAAGAAGCAATTGGGCAGCGACGTTTGGATGGGTCAGTTCAGGTGACTGTACTGGATTGACACACAAGCATCCTAGTTGGTGACTGAGGGCACCTTCTTTACCTGCAAATACTCATATACAATTTTTAGTGTGTTCTTTTTCTCTGTATGAATGTTTGACCAGGAACCTTGAGAACTGCAGACATCATATTTACTGATTTTAAACGTGGTGTTTTCTTGCGAATTTCAAGGAACGAAAGCTTGTATTTATATTGATTTGGTTTGTAAAAAGACTGCTTGTGACAAACTGTCACTTTGCATCGCTACATCTACTGTAGACGATTTATGTTGATTCCATATCCCCATCCTGTGATCAAAGTCTTTGGGGGAGGTCTCATGTCACCTGATTTTCAGGTTTGAAGTTGTGATGTAATCAAAACTGCACATAATAGGGCCCAGGCCTATCTGGGTAAGGCAGGCATAGATCTAGTGATATTTTTGAGTAATTGCCGTCATGTCATTTTAAGCTATGGATGTTGTAGGATGTTGGCTCCGTATATACTATTTCAAAGTAAGAACTAGTGTGCACAGAGTCCAAGGGTTCCCCTTAGAGGTAAGATAGAAGGCAAAAGCAGATAATTCTAATGCTCTATTTTGTGGTAGTGTGGTCGAGCAGTAGGCTTAGGGTAGTGTTAAGCATTTGTTGTACACACACAGGCAATAAATGACTAGCACACTCAGACTTACTCCAGGCCGATAGGTTTTTATATTGAAAAATATATTTTCTTAGTTTTTTTTTAAGAACCACAGGTTCAAGATTTACAGTTAATACTTTAAATGTAAGGTACTTCACTTAGATACTTTAGGAACTTTGAATGAAAGCAATATCACATACAGTCTTTGTAAAAATGGCAATAAGCTATTTTCAAAGTGGATATGCAAAAATCAACAGTTCCTGGGGGAGGTAAGTAAAGGTTAATTTTGAAGGTAAGTAAAACACTTACAAGTCTAAAGTTTGGGGCATAGGCAGCCCACCGTTGGGGGTTCAAGGCAACCCCAAAGTTACCACACCAGCAGCTCAGGGCCGGTCAGGTGCAGAGGTCAAAGAGGTGCCCAAAACACATAGGCGCCTATGGGGAACACGGGTGCTCTGGTTCCAGTCTGCCAGCAGGTAAGTACTTGCGTCCTCGGGGGGCAGACCAGTGGGGTTTTGTAGAGCACTGGGGGACACACGAGATGGCACACAAAGTACACCCTCAGCGGCACAGGGGCGGCCGGGTGCAGTGAGCAAAGCAGGTGTCGGGTTTTAGATTGAAAACAATGGAGGGACCCAGGGGTCACTCTAGCATTGCAGGCAGGCACGGGGGCTTCTCGGGACAGCCACCACCTGGGCTAGGCAGAGGGTCGTCTGGGGGTCGCTCTTGCACTGAAGTTCAGTTCCTTCAGGTCCTGGGGGCTGCGGGTGCAGTGTTGGTTCCAGGCCTCGGGTCCCTTGTTACAGGCAGTAGCGGTCAGGGGGAGCCTCTGGATTCTCTCTGCAGGCGTCGCTGTGGAGGCTCAGGGGGGTCATCTCTGGATACTCACGGGCTCGCAGTCGTCGGGGAGTCCTCCCGGAGGTGTTGGTTTTCTGCAGGTTGAGCCGGGGGTGTCGGGTGCCGAGTGTGAAGTCTCACGCTTCCGGCGGGAAACGTGAAGTCTTTGGAAGTTGCTTCTTTGTTGCAAAAAAGTTGCAGGTTTTGAACAGGGCCGCTGTTCACAGGAGTTTCTTGGTCCTGTAGTCCAGGGCAGTCCTCCTGGGGCTTCAGAGGTCACTGGTTCCTGTCTGATGCGTCGCTGGAGCAGGTTTTCGAAGTTGGATACAGGCCGGTAGGGCTGGGGCCAAATCAGTTGTTGTCTTCCTCCTTCTCTGCAGGCTTGTATGTCAGCAGTTCTTCTTTCTTCAGGTTGCAGGAATCTGATTTCCTGGGATCTGGGGAGCCCCTAAATACTGAATTTAGGGGTGTGTTTAGGTCTGGGAGGGCAGTAGCCAATGGCTACTGTCTTTGATGGTGGCTACACCCTCTTTGTGCCTCCTCCCTGTGGGGAGGGGGGCACATCCCTAATCCTATTGGGGGAATCCTCCAAACTCAAGATGGAGGATTTCTCAAGGCAGGGGTCACCTCAGCTCAGGACACCTTAGGGGCTGTCCTGACTGGTGGGTGACTCCTCCTTGTTTTTCTCATTATCTCATCCAGCCTTGCTGCCAAAAGTGGGGGCAGTGGCCGGAGGGGCGGGCATCTCCACTAGGTGGGATGCCCTGGGGCGCTGTAACAAAAGGGGTGAGCCTTTGAGGTTCACCGCCAGGTGTTACAGTTCCTGCAGGGGGAGGTGAGAAGCGCCTCCACCCAGTACAGGCTTTGTTCCTGGCCACAGAGTGACAAAGGCACTCTCCCTTTGTGGCCAGCAATATGTCTGGTGTGTAGCAGGCTGGCAGGAACTGTTCAGCCTACACTAGAAGTCGGGTAGGTATTCAGGGGGCATCTCTAAGATGCCCTCTGGGTCTATCTTACAATAAATTGCACACTGGCATCAATGTGCATTTATTGTGCTGAGAAGTTTGATACCAAACTTCCCAGTTTTCAGTGTAGCCATTATGGAACTGTGGAGTTCGCGTTTGACAAACTCCCAGACCATATACTCTTATGGCTACCCTGCACTTACAATGTCTAAGGTTTTGCTTAGACGCTGTGGTATAGTGCCCCCTGCCTTAGGGCTGTAAGGCCTGCTAGAGGGGTGACTTGCCTATGACACAGGCAGTGTAAGGTTGGCATGGCACTCTGAGGGGAGTGCCATGTCGACTTAGTCATTTTCTCCCCACCAGCACACACAAGCTGTGAGGCAGTGTGCATGTGCTGAGTGAGGGGTCCCTCGGGTGGCATAAGACATGCTGCAGCCCTGAGAGACCTTCCCTGGCATCAGGGCCCTTGATACCAGGGGTACCAGTTACAGGGGACTTACCTGAGTGCCAGGGTTGTGCCAATTGTGGAGACAAAAGTACAGTTTAGGGAAAGAACACTGGTGCTGGGGCTTGGTTAGCAGGGTCCTAGCATACTTTCAAATCATAACTTCGCATTAGCAAAGGCAATCAGTTAGGGGGTAACCGTGCCAAGGAGGCATTTCCTTACAGATGTTAATTCAGCAGTGACATGAATATAATTCATTTCTCTGCTGGGATATTCTACAGATGTGATTTTGGTGCACTGGTGCTCATTGCATGAATGTTTTTGTTGGTCTGTGGGTGTGATTTTTAATTATTTGTGTAGTGGCGCTCTGAGTGTTTATTTGGTTTCTTAAGAATGCTTTGTGGGTGTGTCTGTGTCCCCATCATGAAGTTGAAGCCAATTACATTTTATAAATTGTTGTATAGTTACCATGTTGGTATGTACCTACAGGACACAATGTTTGTGTTTTTTCCACTTAATTACGATAGATTGGTTTGCAAAGCAGCACTGTGCTCGGGCTGCGCTAAGAAAACAGTTTTTTAAAGCTCTTCCGCCTTTTTGTTTTATTACTTGATGATAACATGTGGACCTCGATCCTTTAAGGATTCCAGAAACATCACTTTATAATCCCACTTATCAGTTAGGTGATTAATTCTTTCTCTCAGAGAAAAAGGATCTGTGAAATACAGACGCAATTTTAGGCTTAACATAATATGCATCACTTTTGAACATCCATCTTTTTTTCGTGAAGGTAGGATCTTTTCCTTTACTCCCTGCATAGATGATTACCTGTCTTTCAGCCCCTCTCCCAGCCCTATGACAAGTGATCTCCCTGAAGCAGGAAAGAGTTGTGGAAAGACAAACACACAGTTTTTTTTCCACGACTATTGATGGTCTTGGTATATGTCAGGAAATGCCATATTACCCGACAGAGGGAGGCAGCCTGATAGGCCGTCATACAAAGTGTTTAAATTCCTCTACTTCGGGGTCCTAGCTCAGCTCACGTGCCGGAAGTAATTACTCTGCTTTTGAACCGGTGTGGGCCCCCTTCTCTGACAGCGCAGAGGTCCTTCAGAAATGCATTTCATTGCCACTGTGCCTACTCACATTCGAAATCTAGGTACACAATGATCGTGAATGAAGTTCAACATCCACACCTTCACTTACAGGCTGCTAGATGTTGAGATACTCGGTGGTGCAGGAAGAAAATCAACTGTTTCTTTCAGATCTTACAACTTATCCATATAGCTTAAGCCACTATATGAATAACATAGCAATGAGAGCCTGTGATACTACACCTACAACAGTTTGTGCACCTGATTTATCTGATGTAAAAGGCCTGTTGGACGAATCCTTTGGATTTTTTGTTTTTAAGAACAATTTGCGTAACCTTTTTCTTAAACCTGAGTTGTTCTGAATTCTAAAGGGTTTACTCTGGTGGATAGACCATCATCCCTAGTCCTTAAATACCTAGTGCCCGTCAGAACTCAACATCCAATAGTCAAACTAGTGTCTTATCATCAGAGTTCAATACCTTTGCATTGGCTTGTGCTGAATGCCAGACTCCACATAAGACCGTTGTAGGTGTGCATGGAGGAGTAGAGGTAACAGGGCAAAAGACAATAAACTGACTATTCATGTCTGTATCCTCTGTTCCTTATTGGTTATGCCAGAGAAACTACATTCTCGCAGCAGGTCAGTTTCAGAATTTTGTCCTCGTTTTTTTTTATCACAGACTAGTCAATGGGAAGCCTGGACTGTCCAGGAGAACTGGCAAGTGGAATGCCTCCCAGGACCCCACCCCATTAAAAAAAAAAAAAAATTAATTATTTTTTTCAAGTCCTAACCTAAAAGGTTGGAACTTCAAGCAGTCCACTTGGCTTGTAAGCCTGTGCTTCATCCATCAAGCCTAACTCTGTACTAATAAAGGCGGGTAACATCACAACAGTATCTTATCAGAACAAACTGGAAGGAACGCAATCAAAATCCTATTGAAGGGGTGTAGGCGGTGTGGCTTTTGTGCCATTAAATGAGTTGCTTATATAAATATTCTCCTTATGGGGAACACCGGAAAACAATTCTTTCACCATGACAAGAATTGTGAAATGTTGCCTCTATAGATTTCCAAATTTCAAGTCCAAGAGAAATGCCTTGTTGATTGACTGACTGACTCAGGAAATACCTGTAGTTTTCTGCTGATTCGGTTTCTCTGCAGGATGCTGCTAAAACATCATGAGATGAAAATGTTTTATACCTTTTAGACAACCTCCAATGAAGCCCTTAATTTATTAACTAAACTTCCCAGCTCCTGTTTACATGCAATATGGTCACCAAATTCGTCTCCAAACTGCATGATATCCAAGGGTGCCGCAGTTCCCCTCCACAAGATATTTGTTCACCTTAAAGTGGAGTTTTGTGTGGAGAAGCATAGTGCCCCAAGAACATCTCAAGAAGAGATTGTTCTGCGTTATCTGGCTTACAATTTCCCTCTAAAATATTGTTTGCTGCAATCATTTCACAAGTTTATCCTGAGTGTGGTGTTTTTTTATTTTTTTTTTAATCTCAGTTACGAGCTCAAAAGACCCCAACAGAGTTTTCATCCAGTGACGTGTCCATTTTCTTCTTGGAAGTTGAACTTTGTATTACCAAAATCAGTGGAACCTCTCTATATCAGGCAAAGCTGCAATATATATATTTTGGGAGATATCCTACTTCGTTGTCATGAGATCAGCTAGGAGAGCGAGCATGGTACAGGCTATCCATTCATGAATTGCACACTGTATCCTCATAATTTCCACTTGCTTCCTTTCTTCTTTTTAGCCATTTCACATTCAAATACAAATCTGACTTCTGGCATGTTTTCCACATCGTACAGCCACAAGAGTTCTCTTGAATGTAAAATGGAATCTTAAGTGGAGTATGGTAGAACAAAGAAGATGCAGAAATTGAAGAACCTCTTAGTACATTTTTGGTCCATTCAAACAGACTTAGCATCTTCAAAACATTCCACTGCAAGTAGGAATATTCTCCATTAGTATATGCTTCCGACAGGCGTCTCTTCCTGGGGAGCCCAGGGTGCACACTGCTAGGGGAAAAAAGCCCACAGTTACTTCTAGCAACCTAGCAGACAAGATAACTGTACACTGTATAAAGTAGCATGAGAACCAATTCCATGGCAGCACAATCCTCTGCATACTGTTTGGTAAAGCACAGGGGGTATGGCCAGGCGGAGCATGACACAAGTAGACTACTCTTGGTGCTCACTGGCCTGCGCCCGTTGCCGGCATTAATCCTACATTCAGAAGCTGCAAAACAGCAACACACTCATTTCAGACACCAAATACTTGAAGGATTGCACTGGATCTGTTTGGGGGAATGGTCTCCTACAGCACCTAGGCGAGATGACGATGGCAGTTTAGTTAATCCGAGTCCGGCTGCTGCTATGCAGCGAGGACACCGGAATACTGGAGCACGTGAAATATGCGGCAACACGACCCGAAGTGCTTCAGCATCTCATTATGAGGCATGGGGGTGCACGGCCTGATCTGCTCCAGCTTGGCTAGTCACAAGGGCCTCAGTTCATGGAGTGGAGTCCTAACAAGCACAGTATGGTCCCACCGCAGACGATACAGCCCTCCACTGAGTAAAAGACTGAGTTCCACAAAGAAACAATCAGCAGTGTTGTGCAGTCATTGGGAAACCCTGCAGGGCCAGAGGTGAACGCTGCAGGAGGGGACACAGAAGACTGGTTTCATGCAGCATAGGACCACCCCAGCCCCTTTTTCCCCTGAACAACAATGGCACAACACAAGGAACATTCAGGGCAGCCTTTATGATCTGAAACAACATATTGAGTATTACGTGTAGCAGGATTACACTTCATAAGCAACTAGTCAGTCATGTACTCCTCCTCCCATAATGCGATAACAAGGCCTTAGGCTTGATCTGGAGAAAGGCGGCAGGTGAATCACTCACTTGCAGGTGATAGGGGGAAAGAACAGTTATTGAGGCAAAACAAATGTGTACCAAAATGTTGGTGGTAACTCGTCCACAGGGGTCTGCCACTGAGGTCTGCTGCCTGCATGCTGACACACTGCACTGGCGATCAGTGGCTAGCCTTATGTTGCACCTCACGACATTCTGATTAACCATGCCTCTCCAGTTCATTCGGCATCAGTGCAACTCATAGCTGATGAATACTGTTCTGACGAGCTGCGCTGTCATACTGCCCGAGATCTCTTCTGGCAATGGGGCGTTCGTGCAATGAAGGACCAATGTAGGGTAATAGAGCCCCTCTAAGACACACCAGCAAGCGTGTTGATTGGTTTATGGCAAAGATAAGGGCAGCAGCTACACAGTGCAACTCTATTCCAATAAATTAGACATTATCTTGGAATCAATGGCATCCTCCAGGAAGGTGCTAGCACTAAAAATTGATACTTCTTTCTTGACGTCGGGCTGCGGCATAATGACCACATCGAGCCTGCAGACAGTCAGACTGAAGTTGCATTAGCACATTTACAACCTAATTCAGCAAAACGCAAAACTGAGGTATGTGAACTCGGATAGAATATGAATGCTTGATGGCAGAGGACGCAGAGGATCACTACAGGAATCAGAAGTCAAGACATGCTGAGTTAACTAGAAAAATGGATAGAGAAAATCTCGCCCCAGAAACTGAGCAAGTTTTATACAATAAAGCGTGCACACAGAGTTCCGTGCAGAGACTGCCCCCTGGTTCTCTGCCCAGATTAGAGAATGCTTGTATTTTGCATTGCAGGAACATAGATGCCATCCTGTTGCAGGCCCTTTCAAACTACAAAGCAATACAATACACATTTCCCCTGACTATACTGTCGCAGTGCAACAACATGCCTCCTTCATGGCAGTCAAAAGAAGTTGGAGTGTCCATTAAATATATTCTGCTTTGCCTGGTAAAGTTAATAAATCATAAGTCAAAGTTTTTCACGAACCCAGATGGAATATGGGAGTGGTTAAGCCAATGTGTACCTGTTAGCTGCATGATTCTCAAAATGCCTTACAAATGGCTACAGGAACAACCTATAAAGTACTAACTTGGAATGCTGAGAGGTGATAACATTGTAATAATGAAGGAAACTCCTTTCACAAGCCAAAAAATGCCAAGGGTAGGTCGCTCCCCCTGCCGCTGCAGCTCCTCCAGCTCCTCCAGGTTCCTGAGACCGCCCAGCTACCTTGCAGTAAGTACCTCCCAGCCCCTCACCCTGCCCCGCGCTACTCACCCTCTCTCCTGCTTCTTTTCTTCCTCTCTGTTTCTTCCTCCTCGCTCCTCTTCTTTTCCCCGTCTTCTCTCTTCATCTGTGTGCTTCTCAGCCTCTCCTGTCGCCTCTCTTCTTCTTCTTCATCTTCTTCTGTGGTCTTCTGCCTTCTGCTCTTCGTCTTCTGTATCTTCTTCTGTGATCTTCTGTCTTCTGCTTCCTCGTCCTCTGTCTTCTGTTCGTCTGTGTAGGAGGCTGGACTGGCTTGTAGTGAGTACCAAGGGGTACTTGCACCTTGCACCAGGCCCAGTTATCCCTTATTAGTGTATAGGGTGTCTAGCAGCATAGGCTGATAGATAATGGTAGCTTAGCAGAGCAGCTTAGGCTGAACTAGGAGACGTGTGAAGCTACTACAGTACCACTTAGTGTCATATACACAATATCATAAGAAAACACAATACACAGTTATACTAAAAATAAAGGTACTTTATTTTTATGACAATATGCCAAAGTATCTTAGAGTGTACCCTCAGTGAGAGGATAGAAAATATACACAAGATATATGTACACAATACCAAAAATATGCAGTATAGTCTTAGAAAACAGTGCAAACAATGTATAGTTACAATAGGATGCAATGGGGACACATAGGGATAGGGGCAACACAAACCATATACTCCAAAAGTGGAATGCGAACCACAAATGGACCCCAAACCTATGTGACCTTGTAGAGGGTCGCTGGGACTATTAGAAAATAGTGAGAGTTTGAAAAATAACCCTCCCCAAGACCCTGAAAAGTGAGTGCAAAGTGCACTAAAGTTCCCCTAAGGACAAAGAAGTCGTGTTAGAGGAATAATGCAGGAAAGACACAAACCAACAATGCAACAACGCTGGATTTCCAATCTGGGGTACCTGTGGAACAAGGGGACCAAGTCCAAAAGTCACAAGCAAGTCGGAGATGGGCATATACCCAGGAAATGCCAGCTGTGGATGCAAAGAAGCTTCTACTGGTCAGAAGAAGCAGAGGTTTCTGCAGGAACGAAAAGGGCTAGAGACTTCCCCTTTAGTGGACGGATCCCTCTCGCCGTGGAGAGTCGTGCAGAAGTGTTTTCCCGCCGAAAGAACGCCAACAAGCCTTGCTAGCTGCAAATCGTGCGGTTAGCGTTTTTGGACGCTGCTGTGGCCCTGGAGGGACCAGGAGGTCGCAAATTGGACCAGGAGAGAGAGGGGACGTCGAGCAAGACAAGGAGCCCTCTCAGCAGCAGGTAGCACCCGGAGAAGTGCCAGAAACAGGCACTACGAGGATGCGTGAAACGGTGCTCACCCGAAGTTACACAAAGGAGTCCCACGTCGCCGGAGACCAACTTAGAAAGTCGTGCAATGCAGGTTAGAGTGCCGTGGACCCAGGCTTGGCTGTGCACAAAGGATTTCCGCCGGAAGTGCACAGGGGCCGGAGTAGCTGCAAAAGTCGCGGTTCCCAGCAATGCAGCCCAGCGAGGTGAGGCAAGGACTTACCTCCACCAAACTTGGACTGAAGAGTCACTGGACTGTGGGGGTCACTTGGACAGAGTCGCTGGATTCGAGGGACCTCGCTCGTCGTGCTGAGAGGAGAGACCCAAGGGACCGGTAATGCAGCTTTTTGGTGCCTGCGGTTGCAGGGGGAAGATTCCGTCGACCCACAGGAGATTTCTTCGGAGCTTCTGGTGCAGAGAGGAGGCAGACTACCCCCACAGCATGCACAAGCAGGAAAACAGTCGAGAAGGCGGCAGGATCAGCGTTACAGAGTTGCAGTAGTCGTCTTTGCTACTATGTTGCAGGTTTGCAGGCTTCCAGCGCGGTCAGCAGTCGATTCCTTGGCAGAAGGTGAAGAGAGAGATGCAGAGGAACTCGGATGAGCTCTTGCATTCGTTATCTAAAGTTTCCCCAGAGACAGAGACCCTAAATAGCCAGAAAAGAGGGTTTGGCTACCTAGGAGAGAGGATAGGCTACTAACACCTGAAGGAGCCTATCAGAAGGAGTCTCTGACGTCACCTGGTGGCACTGGCCACTCAGAGCAGTCCAGTGTGCCAGCAGCACCTCTGTTTCCAAGATGGCAGAGGTCTGGAGCACACTGGAGGAGCTCTGGACACCTCCCAGGGGAGGTGCAGGTCAGGGGAGTGGTCACTCCCCTTTCCTTTGTCCAGTTTCGCGCCAGAGCAGGGCTAAGGGGTCCCTGAACCGGTGTAGACTGGCTTATGCAGAAATGGGCACCAAAAGTGCCCATGAAAGCATTTCCAGAGGCTGGGGGAGGCTACTCCTCCCCTGCCTTCACACCATTTTCCAAAGGGAGAGGGTGTAACACCCTCTCTCAGAGGAAGTCCTTTGTTCTGCCATCCTGGGACAAGCCTGGCTTGACCCCAGGAGGGCAGAAACCTGTCTGAGGGGTTGGCAGCAGCAGCAGCTGCAGTGAAACCCCAGGAAAGGCAGTTTGGCAGTACCAGGGTCTGTGCTACAGACCACTGGGATCATGGGATTGTGCCAACTATGCCAGGATGGCATAGAGGGGGCAATTCCATGATCATAGACATGTTACATGGCCATATTCGGAGTTACCATTGTGAAGCTACATATAGGTAGTGACCTATATGTAGTGCACGCGTGTAATGGTGTCCCCGCACTCACAAAGTCTGGGGAATTGGCCCTGAACAATGTGGGGGCACCTTGGCTAGTGCCAGGGTGCCCTCACACTAAGTAACTTTGCACCTAACCTTTACCAGGTAAAGGTTAGACATATAGGTGACTTATAAGTTACTTAAGTGCAGTGTAAAATGGCTGTGAAATAACGTGGACGTTATTTCACTCAGGCTGCAGTGGCAGGCCTGTGTAAGAATTGTCAGAGCTCCCTATGGGTGGCAAAAGAAATGCTGCAGCCCATAGGGATCTCCTGGAACCCCAATACCCTGGGTACCTCAGTACCATATACTAGGGAATTCTAAGGGTGTTCCAGTAAGCCAATGTAAATTGGTAAAATTGGTCACTAGCCTGTTAGTGACAATTTTGAAAGAAATGAGAGAGCATAACCACTGAGGTTCTGATTAGCAGAGCCTCAGTGAGACAGTTAGGCACTACACAGGGAACACACACATATAGGCCACAAACTTATGAGCACTGGGGTCCTGACTAGCAGGGTCCCAGTGACACATAACAAACATACTGAAAACATAGGGTTTTCACTATGAGCACTGGGCCCTGGCTAGCAGGATCCCAGTGAGACAGTGAAAACACCCTGACATACACTCACAAACAGGCCAAAAGTGGGGGTAACAAGGCTAGAAAGAGGCTACTTTCTCACAGTCTGTTCTTCTGTCTTCTTTTCTTCTGTTCTTCTGTTTTCTTCGTCCTCCGTCTTCTGTTCTTCCAACGCCTGCCCTCCTGCTCCCGTCTCATCTCTCTCCCTCACTCGCCTCCCCCTCTCTATCACCCCTATCTACCCCGTTCACTATCTGCCTCCCTCACTCCTCCTATCTACCAATCTACCTATCTCACTATCTATCTCCCTCACTCACCACCTCCTCCTATCTACCTATTTCTCTATCTCTCCACCTATTTCTCTACCTCTCCCCCCTCCCGCCACCCCCTCTGTTACCTATCTTCCTATCCTCTCACTCTACCTCTCACCCACCTCTACAACCCCCCCTCCCCCATCTTCCCAACCCTACTCCTATCTCTCTCCCTAATCTCCTAAACTTCCTAACACTCACCCCCCTCCACCCTTAAACCCCCCCTCCCCCAGCTCTTCTCACTCTACCTGTCCCCCCTCCCTCCCGCTTTCCCCGCCGCGACCTCCTGCACGCCCCGCCACCCAGCTCCCATTCGCCCCCAGCTGACCCCTCCCCCCCCCCCCCTCCCTCCCTCCCTCTTATGGCGGCCGCTGCGCGACAGTGGTAGCGACCCTTGACCCAAGGGTAGGTCGCTCCCCCTGACGCTGCAGCTCCTCCAGGTTCCTGAGACCGCCCAGCTACCTCGCAGTAAGTACCCCCCCACCTCCCAGCCCCTCGCCCTGCCCCGCGCTACTCACCCTCTCTCCTGCTCCTGCTTCTTTTCTTCCTCTGTTTCTTCCTCCTCGCTCCTCTTCTGTAATCTTCTTCTGTACTCTTCTTTTCCCCGTCTTCTCTCTTCATCTGTATGCTTCTCAGCCTCTCCTGTCGCCTCTCTTCTTCTTCATCTTCTTCTGTGGTCTTCTGCCTTCTGCTCTTCGTCTTCTGTATCTTCTTCTGTGGTCTTCTGTCTTCTGTCTTCTGCTTCCTCTTCTTCTGTTCTTCTGTTCTTCTGTTCGTCTGTTCGTCTGTTCGTCTGTTCGTCTGTCTTCTGTTCGTCTGTCTTCTGTTCGTCTGTCTTCTGTTCGTCTGTCTTCTGTTCGTCTGTCTTCTGTCTTCTGTCTTCTGTCGTCTGTTTTCTTCGTCCTCCGTCTTCTGTTCTTCCCGCGCCTGTCCTCCTGCTCCTGTCTCATCTCTCTCCCTCACTCGCCTCCCTCTCTCTATCACCCCTATCTACCCCGTTCGCTATCTGCCTCCCTCACTCCTCCTATCTACCAATCTACCTATCTCTCAATCTCACTATCTATCTCCCTCACTCACCACCTCCTCCTATCTACCTATTTCTCTATCTCTCCACCTATTTCTCTACCTCTCCCCCCTCCCGCCACCCCCTCTGTTACCTATCTTCCTATCCTCTCACTCTACCTCTCACCCACCTCTGCAACCCCCCTCCCCTATCTTCCCAACCCTACTCCTATCTCTCTCCCTAATCTCCTAAACTTCCTAACACTCACCCCCTCCACCCTTAAACCCCCCTCCACCAGCTCTTCTCACTCTACCTGTCCCCCCCCCTCCCGCTTTCCCGCCGCGACCTCCTGCACGCCCCCACCCCCCAGCTCCCATTCGCCGCCAGCTGACCCCTCCCCACCCCCTCCTCCCTCTTATGGCGACCCCTGGTCCCCAGCTCTCCCAAACCCCGCTGCTCCGCTACGACCCCACCACCCTCCACGCCCTCAACCCAGGGCGCTCCAACACCTGATTTCAAGCTCACCCCAAACGCACCCATGGACTCTTCGCCTGCAACTCCTGCAAACGCATCTTCCACCACGCAACTACCACGACCACCAGCCCACACGCCATCAACCACCTCAAGTGCATCCTGGTCAACGCTCGATCTGTCCACAAGCACGCCGTTGAACTCTGGGACCTCCTGGACTCCACAGCACCGGACGTCGCCTTCATCACGGAGACCTGGCCCCAGACATCGCCACCGCCATCCCCGAAGGCTACAAGATTTCCAGAAAAGACCACACCAACCAAGTAGGAGGAGGTATCGCCATCGTCTTCAAAGACTCCATCAGCGTCACCACCTCCACCGAAGACACCCCTCTCGCCGCTGAACATCTGCATTTTCAGATGCGCACCGACCCCAGGACCACCCTCAGAGGATCCCTCGTCTACCGTCCCCCCTGCCCCCCCCCCCCCCCCCCCCGGACCGAGCGCCCCTTTCAGCGACTCCATCACCGACTTCGTCTCCCCGCACGCCCTCGCCTCGCCGGACTACATCCTCCTAGGCGACCTCAACTTCCATCTGGAACAAAACAACGACCCCAACACCACCGCCCTGCTCGACAACCTCGCCAACCTCGGCCTCAAGCAACTGGTGAACACCGCCACCCACATTGCCGGACACACGCTTGACCCTATCTTCTCCGCTAGCAAACACGTCTCCTTCAGCCACACCTCCGCTCTACACTGGACCGACCACAGCTGTGTCCATTTCACATTCCGACGCGAGACCCGCCACCTCTGCACTTGGCCCATCCCTCGTCGACAATGGAACAAAATCCCAGAAGAGCAACTCTTCTCCGCACTCGCCGTCAACCAACCTACCCTCACCACCGACCCCAACGACGCAGCCCTCAGCCTCTAGAACTGGATCTCCAACTGCGCAGACAATCTTGCTCCCCTCAGACGCACGCATCAACAGGCCATCACCAAAAAACCTCTCTGGTTCTCTGACACCCTCAAAGAATCTAAGAAAACATGTCGCGCCCTCAAGAAGACCTGGCGCAAGGACCACACCGCCGACAACATGACCGCCCTCAAAAACGCAACCCGCGAACACCACCACCTGATCCGTGCAGCCAAAAGGAACTTTTTCACTAACAGACTGGACAAAAACAGCCACAACAGCAGAGAACTTTTCAGCATCGTCAAAGAGTTTTCCAACGCGTCACACCCTCACAAGACTTGTGCAACTCCCTCGCCACCTTCTTCCATGGCAAGATCAGCGACCTCCACGACAGCTTCGGACACCAGACCCTACCAAGCATCACCGAACCCACACCCCCGGCCATCACCCTCAAAGCCTGGACCCACATTAACACTGAAGAAACCAAAACCACCATGAACTCGATCCACTCCGGCGCCCCATCGGACCCCTGCCCTCACTTCATCTTCAATAAAGCCGACGACATCATCGCCCCGCACCTCCAGGCCGTCATCAACTCTTCATTTTCTTCTGCTACCTTCCCCGAAAGCTGGAAACACGGCGAAGTCAACGCCCTACTAAAGAAACCTACGGCTGACCCAAGCGACCTGAAGAACTTCCGCCCCATCTCGCTCATCCCCTTCCCTGCCAAGGTAATAGAGAAGACCGTCAACAAACAGCTTACCTCCTTCCTGGAAGACAACAACCTGCTCGACCCTTCACAAACCGGATTCCGAACCAACCACAGCACTGAAACCGCCCTCATCTCAGTCACAGACGACATCAGAACCCTGATGGACAACGGTGAAACAGTCGCCCTCATCCTCCTCGACCTCTCGGCTGCCTTCGACACCGTCTGTCACCGCACCCTAATAACCCGCCTCCGCTTCACCGGGATCCAAGGCCAGGCCCTGGACTGGATTGCCTCCTTCCTCTCAACCCGCTCTCAAAGAGTTTACCTCCCACCGTTTCGCTCAGACCCCACCGAGATCATCTGCGGCGTACCTCAAGGCTCATCGCTCAGCCCGACACTCTTCAATGTCTACATGAGCCCCCTCGCCGACATCGTACGCAAGCACGACATCATCATCACCTCCTACGCCGACGACACCCAACTTATACTCTCCCTCACTAAGGACCCCGCCAGCGCCAAGACCAACCTACAAGAGGGCATGAAGGACGTCGCAGATTGGATGAGGCTCAGCCGCCTAAAGCTGAACTCTGACAAAATGGAAGTCCTCATCCTCGGCAACACCCCGTCCGCTTGGGACGACTCCTGGTGGCCCACGGCCCTTGGCACCGCACCGACCCCCTCAGACCACGCCCGCAACCTCGGCTTCATCTTGGACCCTCTTCTCACCATGACCAAGCAAGTCAACGCCGTGTCCTCCGCCTGCTTCCTCACCCTCTGCATGCTCCGCAAGATCTTCCGCTGGATCCCCGCCAACACTAGAAAAACCGTGACCCACGCCCTCGTCACGAGCCGCCTGGACTACGGCAACACCCTCTATGCTGGGACCACCGCTAAACTCCAAAAACGCCTGCAACGTATTCAAAACGCCTCGGCCCGCCTCATCCTCGACGTACCCCGCTACAGCCACATCTCCGCACACCTGAGACACCTGCATTGGCTCCCAGTCAGCAAAAGGATCACCTTCCGACTTCTCACCCACGCACACAAAGCCCTCCACAACAAGGGACCGGAATACCTCAACCGTCGCCTCAGCTTCTACGCCCCCACCCGTCTCCTCCGTTCCTCTGGCTTCGCGCTCGCTGCCGTCCCTCGCATCCGCCGCTCCACGGAGGGTGGTAGGTCCTTCTCCTTCCTGGCAGCCAAGACCTGGAACACCCTCCCCACCAGCCTCAGGACCACCCAGGACCACTCCGCATTCCGGAGGCTCCTCAAGACCTGGCTTTTCGAGCAGCAGTAATCCCCCCCCCCCTAGCGCCTTGAGACCCGCACGGGTGAGTAGCGCGCTGTATAAATGTTAATGATTTGATTTGATTTGATTTAAATTAGTGTACATGTAGGGGGACAGATAATGGCAGTGACTTATTCTTGATATGCTAAGAGGGCAGTAATATAGGTCTGACTGGCACATTGTTTAATGCACTAAACACATATATTGATACCAATGGCGGATATGTCCTAGTTCATGGAAGGCTTGACTTGCAAGAAAAAGTACTGGGGCAATTTACGCTCCGAATGTAGAATCAACTCAACTTTGTTTGAATACGTCCTCAAAGACTTTGATGTGGTTACAGACACTTCTGCTACTTGGTGGGATTTCAACTTTGTAGCTAACCATGACATGGACAGGTCCCCCCACTACTACCAGGCACTTAAGTGGTTAGAGTATCTAAAGTGTACAGCATCTGGCAATAGAATGGTATCTAACAGATGCATGGAAACACCTACACATCATTGAGAGAGTACGTGTTTTATTCCCCAATGCATAAGCTTCACGTTAGGCTAGACCGTAATCTGTGATTGAACAACATACTGTGAACAGTCACTGTAGGAAGTTGGCTCTGTATGTGCTATTTCAAAGTAAGGAATAGCATGCACAGAGTCCAAGGGTTCCCCTTAGAGGTAAGATAGTGGCACAAAGAGATAATACTAATGCTCTATTTTGTGGTAGTGTGGTCGAGCAGTAGGCTTATCAAAGGAGTAGTGTTAAGCATTTGTTGTACATACACACAGACAATAAATGAGGAACACACACTCAGAGACAATTCCAGGCCAATAGGTTTTTGTATAGAAAAATATATTTTCTTAGTTTATTTTAAGAACCACAGATCCAAATTCTACATGTAATATCTCATTTGAAAGGTATTGCAGGTAAGTACTTTAGGAACTTTGAATAATCACAATTGCATATATACTTTTCAAATAAATCACATATAGCTATTTTAAAACTAGACAGTGCAATTTTCACAGTTCCTAGGGGAGGTAAGTATTTGTTAGTTCTTGTAGGTAAGTAAACCACCTACGGGGTTCAAATTGGGGTCCAAGGTAGCCCACCGTTGGGGGTTCAGAGCAACCCCAAAGTCACCACACCAGCAGCTCAGGGCCGGTCAGGTGCAGAGGTCAAAGAGGTGCCCAAAACACATAGGCTTCAATGGAGAAGGGGGTGCCCCGGTTCCAGTCTGCCAGCAGGTAAGTACCCGCGTCTTCGGAGGGCAGACCAGGGGGGTTTTGTAGGGCACTGGGGGGGACACAAGTCAGCACAAAAAGTACACCCTCAGCAGCGCGGGGCGGCCGGGAGCAGTGTGCAAACACGCGTCAGGTTTTCAATAGGTTTCAATGAGAGACCAAGGGGTCTCTTTAGCGATGCAGGCAGGCAAGGGGGGGGGGGCTCCTCGGGGTAGCCACCACCTGTGCAAGGAAGAGGGCCTCCTGGGGGTCACTCCTGCACTGGAGTTCCGATCCTTCAGGTCCTGGGGGCTGCGGGTGCAGGGTCTTTTCCAGGTGTCGGGATTTCAGAGTCAGGCACTCGCGGTCAGGGGGAGCCCCGGGATTCCCTCTGCAGGCGTCGCTGTGGGGGCTCAGGGGGGACAACTTTGGTTACTCACAGTCTTGGAGTCGCCGGGGGGTCCACCCTGTAGCGTTGTTTCTTCACCAGTCGAGTCGGGGTCGCCGGGTGCAGTGTTGCAAGTCTCATGCTTCTTGCGGGGATTGCAGGGGTCTTTAAATCTGCTCCTCTGGAAACAAAGTTGCAGTCTTTGTTGAACAGGGCCGCTGTTCTCGGGAGTTTCTTGGTCTTTTGGAAGCAGGGCAGTCCTCTGAGGATTCAGAGGTCGCTGGTCCTGGGGAAAGCGTCGCTGGAGCAGTTTTCTTCTGAAGGAGGGAGACAGGCCGGTAGGACTGGGGCCAAAGCAGTTGGTGTCTTCTTCTTCTTCTCTGCAGGGTTTTTCAGCTCAGCAGTCCTCTTCTTCTTTAAGTTGCAGGAATCTAAATTCTTAGGTTCAGGGGAGCCCTTAAATACTAAATTTAAGGGTGTGTTTAGGTCTGGGGGGTTAGTAGCCAATGGCTACTAGCCCTGAGGGTGGGTACACCCTCTTTGTGCCTCCTCCCAAGGGGAGGGGGTCGCATTCCTATCCCTATTGGGGGAATCCTCCATCTGCAAGATGGAGGATTTCTAAAAGTTAGTCACCTCAGCTCAAGACACCTTAGGGGCTGTCCTGACTGGCCAGTGACTCCTCCTTGTTATTCTCATTATTTCCTTCGGCCTTGCCGCCAAAAGTGGGGCTGTGGCCGGAGGGGGCGGGCAACTCCACTAGCTGGAGTGTCCTGCGGTGCTGGAACAAAGGGGGTGAGGCTTTGAGGCTCACCGCCAGGTGTTACAGCTCCTGCCTGGGGGAGGTGATAGCATCTCCACCCAGTGCAGGCTTTGTTACTGGCCACAGAGTGACAAAGGCACTCTCCCCATGTGGCCAGCAACATGTCTCGGGGGTGGCAGGCTGCTGGAACCAGTCAGCCTACACAGGTAGTTGGATACAGTTTCAGGGGGCACCTCTAAGGTGCCCTCTGGGGTGTATTTCACAATAAAATGTACACTGGCATCAGTGTGCATTTATTGTGCTGAGAAGTTTTATACCAAACTTCCCAGTTTTCAGTGTAGCCATTATGGTGCTGTGGAGTTCGTGCTTGACAGACTCCCAGACCATATACTCTTATGGCTACCCTGCACTTACAATGTCTAAGGTTTGACTTAGACACTGTAGGGGCACAGTGCTCGTGCACTGGTGCCCTCACCTATGGTATAGTGCACCCTGCCTTAGGGCTGTAAGGCCTGCTAGAGGGGTGACTTATCTATACTGCATAGGCAGTGAGAGGCTGGCATGGCACCCTGAGGGGAGTGCCATGTCGATTTACTCATTTTGTTCTCACCAGCACACACAAGCTGGCAAGCAGTGTGTCTGTGCTGAGTGAGGGGTCGCCAGGGTGGCATAAGACATGCTGCAGCCCTTAGAGACCTTCCCTGGCATCAGGGCCCTTGGTACCAGGGGTACCAGTTACAAGGGACTTATCTGGATGCCAGGGTGTGCCAATTGTGGATACAAAAGTACAGGTTAGGGAAAGAACACTGGTGCTGGGGCCTGGTTAGCAGGCCTCAGCACACTTTCAATTCAAAACATAGCATCAGCAAAGGCAAAAAGTCAGGGGGTAACCAGGCCAAGGAGGCATTTCCTTACAGTCACCCATTCTGAATACATAAGCAGAACTTTGTCCAGCCACAACCTGTTAATTCTAATCACCCCCGAACGGCGGCATGCACAACTATCCTGTCACAGAGACAATAGGATAAAATATTGAGATTGCTTATATCGCGAATAACTAAGTGAAACTATACACAATTACTTAATCAAAATGATGGTACTGCCTCTGACGGACTAATACACTGGGAGGCATTTAAGGCTGTCATTAGAGGCCACTTTTGTAAGACAACAGTGGATGTTAGGAAGGCACTAATGAGTGAAATTACACAACTGGACATTACACTTAAGGCTATCATACACAATCCCTGATGGACAGAAGCAAGTGCTGGAGACCTAGGAAAAGTATATGGATAAAACTTTGCTGCCTTGACTTCAAAGAATACCTCAGGCAGGTGTACACCGAATGTGACAGCACGGGTAGGTTACTAGCCTAGCTAACAAAACCAGAGCTCCATGGCACACCAAGAAGAGAACTACAAAGCACCACTGGACGCTGAATTTAAACAACTGAAAGTATCAACAGGGCGTTTTTAACATATTACTCAGCGGTATATAATATTTCTGCAAGCAACCACTCAATAGCTTTAACTGGTAACCTACATGTCTTACAAATGGCTCAGTTGTCCCATGAGCAGATGGAAGCACTGGGTACCTCTATAACTGAAAGTGAAATCTAAGCTGCTGTGCTTGAGCTAGCAAAGTCCTGGGCTCAGATAGGTTGGCCATCGAATTCTCTCAGGCAAATGTAGAAGTGCCACGCCACTGGCACATATCACATATTCACCTCCGCACTAGAATATGGTTCCCATCCCACATCAACAAATGAAGCCTTAGTAGCCTCACTACCAAAACCCAGAGGTGACCCCACTAGCACAGCCACTTATAGACCCCTGTCTGTTGAATACTGATTATAAAATAATTCTTAGTAGAGTACTGGCCAGTAGAATACAACCATGGCTGCCTTAACTTATACACCTGGATCACAATTGATTTATAGCCGGGAGAAATATAACATTAAATATGAGGGGACTGGTAAGGGTAATTAACTGAAGATTAACATTTGCACCCACAATACCATTATGGGAAAGATACATTTCAATGTGGGCAGATATAGAGTAACAGAGAAGAACCCAGAGCCTTATTTAAAAAGACGATTGCAAGTCAGTTCAATTAAATTTTATTCATGACTTGGAATTCAAATGAGGGCCACATAAAAATAGAAGAATACAGCAAATTACATAACATTTAAAACGCATTAAAAACTTTGAAAAGGTTTTTGGCAGATTACTTCACTGGTAAGATAAAATAGAACCTGCTAAACCTCCACTGCGGTCTTGCATTTTAAAAACATCTACCTTAAAATATAACAGCAAAGGAAGTGCAGTGAAGGACAAATAATACATGATTAAGATCCTGAGTACCCATATTACATAGTTTATCCTTATCTTTGGAATTAGACGAATTCTCTTTTTACTCATTTAGAAGAATTAGGTTAATGCACAATAATGTCCAAAATTGACTGATTCCATGCTCTTGGTTCCAAGACAGATGCTGCTGAGCTCCCCTTTACCAATAGGAGGTGGCTCTCACCTCATCTTTTCTCTTTAATTTGCAGAATTTTACATCTAACTGTTGACTTGTAATACTGAGCAATTATTTTTTAAAAACCTCTTAAGTTGAATATAGGAGAAAGAGTCCAGTAATCCCTGCTTTAGGACAAATTTATTTAGCGCATAGTTAAAATCCCTGTAAAAAGTAAATCTTCCTATTGTTGTTTCAAAGAATTCTAAGCGCAAAAATCTCTTCAGGAAATTTTCATTACCCTTCATGAGCTGTGATCCCCACCAGATCGCACTAGTCAAGCCTTGTGCATGACAACTTCTAAAGCTAAATCCTTATCGTAGAACAGATGAATTAAGGTTACATAGCTTACTCAAGATTCAACCTTCCTTGTTCTTTAAGAAGCCTCACTTTAACATGTTGATTGATTTTTATGACATACAGTAAACTCGGAGTAATTTTTATCTGACATGCTGATAACATATGTAAGGAATGTCTACGACTCAATGCATTATAAAATACTCCTAAACCATTAGCATGCGACGAGGCCTTAGACGAGCAATGGTTGATGAGATCCCTTTTGTTCATTCTGCCAAAAATATTTTTCCCTAGATAAGGGTATGCTTTTACTACCTCTAACTTCTTCGAACCCAGGAACCAACTGTAGTTACAAAACGTTTAACTTTGCTACCTTTAAAAACCAAGACATTGCTTTTTGAAACATTGACTTTCAAAAAATGAGGAGTGACTAACTTCTGTAATGAGGCCAGTCAATCATTCAAACCGTTGGGAGCTAAGGGCCATATGTACAAACACATTTTCCCATAGATACAGAATGGGTAAACTTAAAGTGAGAAAAGAATAGGGGCCAACAGGCCACCTCGTTTCAAACCATTCTTAGTAGAAATTATATAAGAGGCCCTGGTCTTCACCTAGTAACACCAGACCGTAAGTGGAGGGCAATGATTAATATGAGAAGGATTTCTGCAATGCCAAGCTTCTTGAATTTTTTTTTCTATAAGGTTGCACTATCCACCCTATTGAATGCTATCACAAAATCTATAATGGTAATATGTACATAGAGTCCACGAATAGACACTTACTTTTCCACAATTAGATTCAGCATAAAAATGTTGTCTAGCATGCTGTGATCCTTCCTAAAACCTGATTGTTCTATAGAGAGAATCTTTTCCTCCTCAACCCATTCTGAAAAGTGATCAAGTTCACTTTTGGCAAATATTTTTTTCTACTGTATCAAGTAGGGCAGATTGATGGTAACTAGTGTGGAGGTTTCGATGGCCTCTCATGTAAAGGAGCAAAAATACTCCCAGACCAGGAAGGGAAAGTACACCATGTTGGTAACAGTGTACAAAAACAGGTGTGAAAAAATAGCTGATAGTGAGCCCTCTCTCTTGGTTACAGCAATGGGAATCTCATTGGATCCCATTGCCCCAGAGGCTGTTGTTTCCTGAAAAGTAGCCTCAATCTCTTTCGTGGATGGAAGTCCAATTACTGATGGCAGAGAAAGGAAAGAAAATAGGGGGGGCTTTGACAACTCTACACCAACATTATGTGAATAAAGATCACTAATGTATTTGCTCAATTCATCTTCCTTAATTGGAAGAGATTTTATTCTACAACCACGGCTATTAGAAATAATCTCCCAAAAGTAATTGTTCAATTCATCTTCCTTAATTGGAAGAGATGTTATTCTACAACCACGGCTTTTAGAAATAATCTCCCAAAATCTTTGTCTTTTCGGGAGGCAAATTCATTTAGCTCAAACCATTTATGATCATACTCCTCCGACTTCTCAGCAATTTTTAGTTTGCCTTTTTCCACAGGAAAAGAATCAAATGAACTTCTTACTAGTCTATTTATCTCCCCGTTTAAGTAGACAACATGATTATAATACGGTCCCCTTGAAGAGACCAGGTTGTTTAATTTTGATTTAGCCACCAGGGACATCATACAGGGAGTGCAGAATTATTAGGCAAGTTGTATTTTTGAGGATTAATTTTATTATTGAACAACAACCATGTTCTCAATGAACCCAAAAAAACTCATTAATATCAAAGCTGAATATTTTTGGAAGTAGTTTTTAGTTTGTTTTTAGTTTTAGCTATGTTAGGGGGATATCTGTGTGTGCAGGTGACTATTACTGTGCATAATTATTAGGCAACTTAACAAAAAAAAAAATATACCCATTTAAATTATTTATTATTACCAGTGAAACCAATATAACATCTCAACATTCACAAATATACATTTCTGACATTCAAAAACAAAACAAAAACAAATCAGTGACCAATATAGCCACCTTTCTTTGCAAGGACACTCAAAAGCCTGCCATCCATGGATTCTGTCAGTGTTTTGATCTGTTCACCATCAACATTGCGTGCAGCAGCAACCACAGCCTCCCAGACACTGTTCAGAGAGGTGTACTGTTTTCCCTCCTTGTAAATCTCACATTTGATGATGGACCACAGGTTCTCAATGGGGTTCAGATCAGGTGAACAAGGAGGCCATGTCATTAGATTTCCTTCTTTTATACCCTTTCTTGCCAGCCACGCTGTGGAGTACTTGGACGCGTGTGATGGAGCATTGTCCTGCATGAAAATCATGTTTTTCTTGAAGGATGCAGACTTCTTCCTGTACCACTGCTTGAAGAAGGTGTCTTCCAGGAACTGGCAGTAGGACTGGGAGTTGAGCTTGACTCCATCCTCAACCCGAAAAGGCCCCACAAGCTCATCTTTGATGATACCAGCCCAAACCAGTACTCCACCTCCACCTTGCTGGCGTCTGAGTCGGACTGGAGCTCTCTGCCCTTTACCAATCCAGCCACGGGCCCATCCATCTGGCCCATCAAGACTCACTCATTTCATCAGTCCATAAAACCTTATAAAAATCAGTCTTGAGATATTTCTTGGCCCAGTCTTGACGTTTCAGCTTGTGTGTCTTGTTCAGTGGTGGTCGTCTTTCAGCCTTTCTTACCTTGGCCATGTCTCTGAGTATTGCACACCTTGTGCTTTTGGGCACTCCAGTGATGTTGCAGCTCTGAAATATGGCCAAACTGGTGGCAAGTGGCATCGTGGCAGCTGCACGCTTGACTTTTCTCAGTTCATGGGCAGTTATTTTGCGCCTTGGTTTTTCCACACGCTTCTTGCGACCCTGTTGACTATTTTGAATGAAACGCTTGATTGTTCGATGATCACGCTTCAGAAGCTTTGCAATTTTAAGAGTGCTGCATCCCTCTGCAAGATATCTCACTATTTTTGACTTTTCTGAGCCTGTCAAGTCCTTCTTTTGACCCATTTTGCCAAAGGAAAGGAAGTTGCCTAATAATTATGCACACCTGTTATAGGGTGTTGATGTCATTAGACCACACCCCTTCTCATTACAGAGATGCACATCACCTAATATGCTTAATTGGTAGTAGGCTTTCGAGCCTATACAGCTTGGAGTAAGACAACATGCATAAAGAGGATGATGTGGTCAAAATACTCATTTGCCTAATAATTCTGCACTCCCTGTATAACTTTCATACTTAAATTGTGGCTCTGGGTAGAAGAAAGAAGGTTCCACAATTAATCTAGTCATGGATTCTTTACATTTCGCAGTTAGCTTGGTATTCCAATGAGTACTGTTGTTTCTTTGAGGTTCCAAGACAATACTTCTTTTGAACTAAATCGATCAAAAGTGCTTTGGATCACTAAAGAAATCATCATTGACATTCATATTGGAGATAATACCAAAAGGTGTTAAAGGAACAATCACATTATCAATGATTGAACAGCAAGCAGAAGAATTATGTGTAAACTTTGCAGAAGTATCATTCTCCATTCTTCCTTTAACTATTAGGAATAGCTTATTACTTAAACATCTAGAAGGAGACCTCTTATCTGCTTTACTATTGGGAGGTAAGATTGAAGGGGTGATTTGTTTCCTTTTTTTGCTACTTTGTCCTCGTTTGCAAATAATCTAAGAACATGGTTGGATGTGTTTGCATTAAAATGGTCTACCAATATACTATATTTATATGTTCAATCGCATGTGTAGCTGCAGATACACATGCTGTGCATTATCCTGCCATCTAGTGTTGGGCTCGGAGTGTTACAAGTTGTTTTTCTTCGAAGAAGTCTTTTCGAGTCACGAGACCGTGGGACTCCTCCCTTTCGGCTCCATTGCGCATGGGCGTCGACTCCATCTCAGATTGTTTTCTTTCCGCTATCGGGTTCGGACGTGTTCCTCTTTGCTCCGTGTTTCAGTTCGGAAAAGATAGTTATCCATCAGAAAATTCGATGGTATTGTTTGTGCTCGGTACCGGGTTAGTGCTAGCACATCGACACTGAAGAAAGAAGAGTTCCGGCAGCCCTTCGGGGCTTCCACTCCTCGGCGGGGCCTGGTCGGCCCGACCGCGTCACTCTTCAACGCTCATGGACCGGACCCCCTTCTGCCCCAACTGCCACGCAAAGTATCCTTATACAGACCAACACTTGGTCTGTAATCTGTGTTTGTCCCCCAAACACAAAGAGGAGACTTGCGAGGCCTGTCGGGCATTTCGATCCAAGAAGACACAGCAGGATTGTAGAGCTCGAAGACTTCAGATGGCGTCGACTCCGGCCAGACACACCGACGTCGAAGAAGAGGAGACATTCTCCATTCGAGATTCAGACTCGGACGAGTCCCAGAGTGAGCAGCTGAAGACGCAGCAAACCGTGAGTAAACCATCCCCGGCAAAAACTCACTCAAAAATCATGAAGGCCAAGGGGACGCCACCGCCAACAGGCCATGGCTTTACCCGAAAACATGGTGACCAAACATCGGCACTGAAAAAGGCCTCCCAGCAGCTGAAAACATCCGACTCCGGTCGAGATACCGGCTCCGAACAGACTCGACACCGAGAGTTCGGCACACCGAAAGTCAAAAAGGTTTCCTCGGAGCCGAAAAAGACAGTCAAAGATTTTGGTGCCGAAACATGCATCCTCGGAGCCGAAACAAAGCTCCTATACAGAGGATCAAGGCCTTTCCACACACTTACAAGGCCACAGATTTGAACAAGAGCTGGGCATGGGAGAGCCTGACCATACCCAAAGGAGGCTTCATATCCAAAAGGACACGGGAAAATCAGAACTCTTCCTCCAATCAAAATGAAGCGGAAGCTCGCATTCCAAGAGGTAGAAATGCAGCCAAAGGCGAAAGTGGCAAAAGAGAAAACACCACCACAATTTTCGCCACAACAATCGCCAATACAGTCGCCGGTAGCAACACCCCCAATGATGCAGTCACCAACGCACACAGGGATGAGTCAAAATGACCCGGATGCATGGGATTTGTATGATGCACCGGTCTCTGACAATAGTCTCGAATGGTACCCGGCAAGACCTTCACCACCTGAGGACAGTACTGCTTACATGCAAGTGGTTTCCAGGGCAGCTACATTTCATAATGTAGCATTGCATGCAGAGCCCATAGAAGATGACTCCTTGTTCAACACCCTGTCATCTACGCACAGCCAATACTAAAGCTTGCCAATGCTGCCAGGCATGTTAAAACACGCTAAACAGGTGTTTCAAGACCCAGTCAAAGACAGAGCCATCACGCCTAGGGTGAAGAAGAAATATAAACCTCCCCCTACTGACCTTGTGTACATCATACAACAGTTAACTCCAGATTCGGTGGTAGTAGGAGCAGCCCGGAAGAGGGCGAACTCACAAACTTCTGGAGACGCACCACCGTCCAACAAAGAAAGTCGGAAATTCGATGCAGCAGGCAAAAGGGTGGCAGCACAGGCAGCCAATCAATGGCGAATTGCCAATACACAAGCTCTTCTAGCAAGATACGACAGGGCACATTGGGATGAAATGCAACCTCTCATTTAACACCTTCCCAAAGAGTTCAAGAAACGTTCCCAACAGGTTATCGAGGAGGGCCAAACTATCTCCAACAACCAAATAAGGTCGGCTATGGACTCTGCAGACACGGCGGCCAGAACAGTAAACACGGCAGTAACCATTCGGAGACACGCATGGCTACGAACCTCCGATTTAAGCCCAAAATTCAGCAGGCAGTGCTAAATATGCCATTCAATGAACAACAACTATTTGGGCTGGAGGTGGATACAGCGGTAGAAAAACTAAAAGACACGGACACGGCCAAAGCCATGGGCGCGCTCTACTCCCCACATAGCAGAGGCACTTTTAGGAAGCCGCAGTTTAGAGGGGGGTTTCGGGCCTAGACCACAGAGCCTTCCACCTCATAAGTCAGACCCACATATCAGGGTCAATATCAAAGAGGAGGCTTTCGAGGACAATATAGGGGTGGACAGTTCCGTAAACCAAGAGGGAAATTCCAGAGCCCAGAAACCCCACAGACTAAACAGTGACTTCAATGTCTCAACCCCCCACCACACAACACCAGTGGGAGGGAGACTGACAGATTTTTACCACAACTGGGAACACATAACTACAAACGCATGGGTCCTAGCCATTATCCAACATGGTTATTGCATAGAATTCCTACATTTGCCACCAGATGTGCCTCCAAGAGCACACAATATGTCCAAACAACACTTAGACCTGTTACAAATAGAAGTCCAAGCACTGTTACAAAAAGAAGCAATAGAACTAGTACCCAACCATCAAAAAGGAACAGGGGTTTACTCCCTGTATTTCCTAATTCCAAAAAAGGACAAAACACTGAGACCCATATTAGACCTCAGAACACTGAATCTTTACATCAAATCAGATCACTTTCACTTGGTGACACTTCAAGACGTGATTCCCTTGCTGAAACACCAAGACTACATGGCAACATTAGATCTCAAGGATGCTTATTTCCACATACCCATACATCCTTCACACAGGAAATACTTAAGGTTTGTAATCCAAGGCGTGCATTACCAATTCAAAGTATTACCATTCGGCATAACAACAGCCCCAAGGGTATTCACAAAATGCCTTGCAGTAGTAGCTGCTCACATCAGGAGACAGCATATGCACATATTCCCTTACTTAGACGACTGGTTAATAAAAACCAGCACTCAGCAACAGTGTCTTCTACACACACAATACGTCATAGAAAAACTACACAAACTAGGGTTCTCCCTAAACTACCAAAAATCACATCTACAACCGTGCCAAATACAACAATACTTAGGAGCAACAATCAACACACAAAAGGGGATTGCCACTCCAAGTCCACAAAGGGTACAAGCCTTCCAAAATGTAATATTAAACATGTACCCAAACCAACACTATCAAGTGAGGTTTGTAATGAAACTCCTAGGCATGATGTCTTCATGCATAGCCATTGTCCCAAACGCAAGACTACACATGCGGTCCTTACAACAGTGCCTAGCAACACAATGGACACAAGCACAGGGTCAACTTCAAGTTCTAGTGTTGATAGACCGCCAGACACACTTCTCGCTTCAATGGTGGAATCCTATCAATTTAAACCAAGGGCAGCCATTCCAAGACCCAGTGCCTCAAGCCGTGATCACAACAGATGCTTCCATGATGGGGTGGGGAGCACACCTCAACCAGCACAGTATACAGGGACAATGGGACGTTCACCAAAAACAACTGCACATAAATCATTTAGAACTGTTAGCAGTGTTTCTAGCATTGAAAGCATTTCAACCACTAATAGCCCACAAACACATTCTTGTCAAAACAGACAACATGACAACAATGTATTACCTAAACAAACAAGGAGGGACACACTCATCACAACTGTGTCTCTTAGCACAAAAGATTTGGCATGGGGCGATTCACAATCACATTCGCCTAATAGCACATGATATCCCAGGGATTCAAAACCAGTTGACCAACAAACACACACATGGGAGATTCATCCCCAGGTACTACAAATTTACTTTCTACGCTGGGGAACACCAGAAATAGACCTATTCGCAACAAAAGAAAACGCAAAATGCCAAGACTTTGCGTCCAGGTATCCACACCCTCAGTCCAAGGGCAATGCGTTATGGATGAGTTGGTCAGGGATATTTGCTTACACTTTTCCCCCTCTCCCACTCCTTCCTTATCTGGTAAACAAATTGAGGCAAAACAAACTCAAACTAATATTAATAGCACCAACCTGGGCTTGCCAACCGTGGTACACAACACTACTGGACCTGTCAGTAGTACCTCATATCAAACTACCAAACAGACCAGATCTGTTAACTCAACACAAACAGCAGATCAGACACCCGAATCCAGCATCGCTCAATCTAGCAATCTGGCTCCTGAAGTCTTAGAATTTGGACATTTAGACCTAACACAAGAATGTATGGAGGTCATTAAGCAAGCTAGAAAACCTACTACAAGACATTGTTACGCAAACAAATGGAAAAGATTTGTTTATTACTGCCATAATAATCAAATTCAACCACTACATGCTTCCGCAAAAAACATTGTAAGCTATTTATTACACTTACAAAAATCTATACTAGCATTTTCTTCTATCAAAATACATCTCACAGCAATATCTGCCTATCTGCAGATTACACATTCAACATCACTCTTTAGAATCCCAGTCATCAAAGCATTTATGGAGGGTTTAAAAAGAATCATACCCCCAAGAACACCACCAGTCCCCTCGTGGAACCTCAATATTGTATTGACACGACTCATGGGTCCACCATTTGAACCCATGCACTCCTGTGAGATGCAGTACTTAACCTGGAAAGTAGCCTTCCTAATAGCTATCACATCTCTTAGAAGAGTAAGTGAAATACAAGCATTTACTATACAAGAACCCTTTAAACAAATACATAAAGTGGTTCTCCGTACAGATCCCAAATTCTTACCAAAAGTTATATCACTGTTCCACCTAAACCAAACAGTGGAACTCCCAGTCTTTTTTCCACAACCAGACTCAGTAGCCGAAAGAGCCTTACATACGTTAGACATTAAAAGAGCATTAATGTATTACATTGATAGAACAAAATTTCGCAAAACAAAACAATTGTTTGTAGCCTTCCAAAAACCTCATGCAGGAAATCCAATATCCAAACAAGGCATTGCCAGATAGATAGTGAAATGTATTCAGGCCTGCTATATTAAAGCAAAAAGAGATCTACCTATTACGCCAAAGGCGCACTCCACTAGGAAGAAAGGCGCCACAATGGCCTTTCTAGGAAATATACCTATGACTGAAATCTGTAAGGCAGCCACATGGTCTATGCCTCATACATTCACAAAACATTACTGTGTAGATTTGTTAACAACACAACAAGCCACAGTAGGAAAGGCTGTATTACAAACATTATTTCAGACAACTTCAAATCCTACAGGCTAAGCCACCGCTTTTGGGGAGATAACTGCTTACTAGTCTATACACAGCATGTGTATCTGCAGCTACACATGCCATCGAACGGAAAATGTCACTTACCCAGTGTACATCTGTTCGTGGCATGAGACGCTGCAGATTCACATGCACCCTCCCGCCTCCCCGGGAGCCTGTTGCCGTTATAAGTTGATGAAACTTGTACATTTGTAAATATATACTATTTTTATACACATTATGTACATACATACTCACTCCATTGCATGGGCACCCTTACTATATACACAACTCCTATCTCACCCTCTGCGGGGAAAACAATCTAAGATGGATGCCCATGCGCAATGGAGCCGAAAGGGAGGAGTCCCTCGGTCTCGTGACTCGAAAAGACTTCTTCGAAGAAAAACAACTTGTAACACTCCGAGCCCAGCACTAGATGGCAGGATAATGCACAGCATGTGAATCTGCAGCGTCTCATGCCACGAACAGATTTACACTGGGTAAGTGACATTTTCCTTCTCTTGCTCCCTGATACCAGAGATAGAAGAGAAAATATGTTACCAACTGCCCATGGACAGAGTCTGGGGGAGTTTGTGTTCACCATCAAAAATGATTTGTTAGTGGCTTGACCTCCCTTTAGATATAGTCAGCTCGTCCATAATTAAAATGTAATTCTTGCCTTAAAAATATAAGTACAGCTGTAATTTTCATTTTAAAGAATTGCAACACCACCTTTTGCATGCCCCCTCCTAGATGGAATAGCCACACAAATGAATACAAATTACTCTTCGACCTACCCTTCAGAATTGTTAGTCAACCAGGTTTCCTTGATGTTTATTATATTGGCAGCCAGACAGTTCAGAAACACCATTTCATTACTATCAGTCAATCTTGCTGCATTCCATGAAATCACTTTTAGGCTGTTACTAGGCCATTACTAGGTACTGCTGTTGCTATTGAACCCCATTGCACTCTTAGAACTGAGAACACCTGCTACCCAGCGCCAACTCCCAGCCACATCTTCTGTACCTGGAGCATTTCCTATCCCCTTATTTCCAAGCAGGAATACCCTCCTACCCACCAAGCCCCACCCCATTATCGGAGATGCCCACCGATTCTCATTTGACAAAGTCGCATCACCCAGGGTTTTTGGAGACGTGACTGCTGTCTTTCTCCTCCTGGTGAGGAATTACGTCAATGTCTTGATTGACTAGCTTGTCACTGTTAAATAGGATTAGATCTGATACCACCTTTGAATTGAAAATGACACTAGCCCTGCTATTTGGCCATGATTTCTTGATTTGAAATATCACTACTTTGAACCCTCAGCAATTCATCTGTCAGCAAAGCAACCTAATAAACATGCCCAATTCAAAAAGATTTCTTAGTCAAAGAAAGCAATAAATCCGCACATTCAATACATTACATGAAGTGTTAGCCTCCCATCCCCTCCCTTTTTTCCGAACTAGGTTACGTTGCCCCCCAAACTGGAGGACAGTGTCATATCCTGAGGATTCAGGGGCATAGAGGATCTATATTTGGAAAGGCCAGGATATCCCCAGTTTGTAGGCATGATGATTGAACTGAAGCCTATTTTAGGGCGGCAACTTCCCCCTTTTTTTTTTTTCTACCATTGGAACAATTTCTATCTTTTTGTTTATTGCCCTCATTACTCTTAATATTTTTCTTAACCCTGGTTTTGGAGGCGCAGGGACTTCTTTATTCTTAAAAATTGGAAAGAGATTACTCATTTTTACTCCTACTGGGGGGAGGTGATAAAGTTAATGGTTCTGTTAACAAAGACTCAGAAATTTTTTAGGTAAAAAGTCTGCTTATCTCTCCATCAAGCTGGCGGGCTCTTTTGTTCCTTTTCCAACAGTGCAGAGAACCGCCTTGTGCCCCAAGTCCCTGAGTAGCGAGTTAGATGGAGTGTTCCTTACTTAATTCCATATGTTGCACAACCAGTTGTGGAGCAACAGCAGACAATCCCCTCCCACATTCTCTATTTAGGGATGCAGGAGTCAAGGTTATTTAATTATTTATTCCAAGAATACCCTTCTATCGTGGGTTAGGGACTTTTAATATGGTCAGAAGAGAGTCTAAAATATGAACTAATTTTTTACTTGCTTCTCCAAAAGAATCAAAATAGGGGACAGGATTCTCTGAACACTAAGTTCAGACTACTGTATATAGTTCTCACGGAGATTACACTATGTATGTAGATTTAGCTCAAATTCTGGAGTGGCAGACGTCCTAGAAGTGGTAAAAAGATGATCCTTATTGGTACTGCTAAAGAGCTGCAGGCTAGGTTGTGGTTGCTATATGTAGCCCAATGGAATGCCTTCCCTACGCAAGGGGGGATGCACGGGGCGGTTTCTCTCTTGGGGCGTGAGGGCATTGCCCCACCCCTTCAGTGTACTGCCACATCAGCGTTATAGGAATCTTACCAGTTTTCACTGAAGTGTTTTGTCCTCAATGCCTTGCCTGACCATGGTGCTCTTTATATTGTTCCGGGTCTGGAGTCTTCGAAGGCGGAACCAATCCTGGTAAAAGTGAGAGCAATGGACTTTGCAGGGCCATGTGCCATGTCCAGCCTGACATGCACTGGAGGCCTCCCTAATCATCGCTGTAGAAGGAGCCAGAGAGAGCGAAGACGCAGGCCTCCCAGCCTGCCGTGGAGCGGAGGATTTGCCCGCTCCCATTCATGTCGGTACCACTCATGTTTTTTGCTTTTATAAAAAAACATGAGAGCAGTGTCTTGATTGGTTCTGAAAGCTGGACTGATTTGGGCTGCACAGCTGAGGACACTGTGCGTGAAGGAATAACAACACTGTGCTTGAGGGAATACAAGTGAAAGTACTGGTACAGAGAGCTGCCCGTTTGTCCAAAGTCGCGGTATCCACTGTGATGGATTCAGTGCTAATGTAAAGATGAGGTGAGACCATTTAAGTTATAGAAATGAAAAAATGTTTTAATGTTATTGTCATTTTCCCTCAGTGGAGGAATAACCACTCGGTATATGCTGCCCAAATCACGGATGTACATGCGAGTTAATATTTGCGTGTTTAAACAGCATACCGTTAATTAGGTTTCTAAGCACTTCCAGTAGAGGAGCAACTTGAAGCGCCAGTGAAAGCCAACATTTGATGCGTTAGGACTAGATTAGCGGGCCTGCCCTGCAGATTGAGTGCGCCCTCATGTCGAAGAGGAACAGGTATGTGTTGTTTGGCAGCCTCCAACTTCGTACGAGTGTGTGTTTGTGTGCCGGGGAGTGTACGTGTGTTTGTGTAACTGACTTTGTATGCGTCCCTGGGACTGTGTGTGCATGTATGTTTGTAGACGTGATTGTGTATTAGCACATGTATAGCAAATCGCTGGCTAAAGTTTGACAGCAGGGCAAGCTCAGGAGTCGACCCTAGGCAGTGGCCGGCTGCTAGGCCGTGCATAGGAACAGCAGCAACCAGAGTATGAGCAGGCAGTGTGCCCATGACTTGTTGCACACACAGGACGCTGCACCCGCTGATTGTGTAGTACATTGGGTACGAGGAATACTGCATTCTGCGCAGAGCATGCACTGCACAAAGCATAGTGAAATCATTGAGACAACAATCACTGTGAAGATGGTGCCTTTTAATATTGTGCACACAGCCTGCAGATCATGGTGTATAGTGCGCTAAGCAACAATTAGCTTCTACACTGTGCACAATGGGCACTGTAAGCTGCACGCTCAAAGTACACGCGTGGTGCCCACAACTTCCTGTCTAGTTAGATCACAACACATGGTGATCAGTACGGACATATCACACTGCATTCAGTACAGCCGGACTTTTACACAACGCAAAACCATGCAGTACACAATTCACATAGTAGTGCATGTCTAATGAACAGCGTAACATGGTCACGTGCGCAGTAGTTCTCACAATGCTCACTTAAAATGCAGTGCATGTAAGGCAGATAGCACACATCAAACTTTATATAATACATGCAGCACACCTTGGCCGTGGATTTTACACTGAGGTGAGTACTCCGAGCAAGGGCCGGCTTGGATTGGGGTGGCCAGCTTACTTAGCGACCACCCCATTTTGGCCCTTCGGGTGTGATATACACAGTGCCTCATCTCCCCTGCACTAGAAGGGGCAGTGGTAGCGCTGTCCGAGTGCCTCTGCCATTGGGTATGTGCCATGTACCATCTATGATCTCCAGTCAGTGCAGATTGTTTGTTGAGTACCCTCGTATGGTGGCGCAGTGACATTTTTAGGCCAGAGATCTAAGTATAGGCGGCAGTGTTCGGTCTGCTCCTTGTAGCATTGATAGCACTGCAAATAATAGTGTTTTGGGGAAAAGTAACAAACTGAGCAATTTTCCTCGTTCTTTATCCATGTGCCATTCTCACCTCTTTCCTGCCACCGTCTATTGTGTTCTACCTGTTCCGTTTTTTTCTCTGTGAAAAGCCCTCCTCCATAAAGCTGGATCCCTCTCAAAAAGGGAACGGCAGTTCGGTGTATGAATTTGTGCCCCACCAATTTAGAAAGTCAGCAGCCGCTACTGGGAATCTAGTTGATACACGATCTTGCTGCTTAGGGTGGATAGCTAGGCCTGGGAGACTAAAGTCTTCAATTGCGAACCAGTGGGATGAAATAATGCTCTCCTTTAATGCGGACACCATAGGCATAATAGCAAACTCTTAAACGTAAATCTTTGACATAAGTAATGCACAGCAGCTGTTTGCATACCTGCTAGCATAGCAAAATGAGTTAAGCTTCACATTGCAGCGTTCAACCACTAGCCCCCAAATAGTTGATAGACCTAACATAGCCGTTCCTGTACAAAACGCTGCATTTTGGCCCCTCACGCTCAAGATACAAATGGTACACCTTGTCCATCATAATTGAGAAAAAAGCACACAATAAAAAACGCACATCATTCTAGCTTGATGCAAAGTTTTGGAGGAGGGGGCTAAGGGAGGGTGTCTTTTAGTGGTGGCTGCCACTGAACGGGGGTGGCGGGGCGGGATGGGTGGGGGTGGGGATTAAAAAATAAAATAAAAGAAACACTTCCCTCCTCAATAGTTTTCCCAGCTGCACACAGGCTCCCAGCCAGTCACAACGCTGTTGTCACTAGCATGACAGCAGGTTTGTGATTGGTCTGAGCGGCCTGCTTCGCCACTCTGAGTGGGAGCCTGTGCCTGTTCTCCCCTCGACTGTGCAATACAGCCTGGTAGAGAACAAGCAAAGTGCGAGTGTCTGTTTGGCCGGCCAAACAGACATGTGCACTTTGTGGTGCACAGACCCGTCCTCCAGCCCTCCTACGGCCCGCTCCAGCCCAGCCCCACCCCCTTACTCCCAGGAAAAATAAAATGATAATAACATAGCGTTATTCGAATTTTTGTTTTTCTTTTTCTACAGTCCATTATTGCGAAGCTCCTCTGCCTAGGTTGAGGAGCCGCCCCTAGTGTCTTTCTACTTTAGTATGTTGCATTTTGGCTTTTTTTAAAAATAAAAAATTACTTCTTAATGGTGACTTAATGCTACCCTTAGCTTAGTAATATCTAGAACTATTTCACATTCCAGTTGTCAGCCATATCAGTAGATGTAAAGTGCTGTTTAGGCAAACTCTGTCTTCTACATAGCACTCAACTTGCATAAAATCTAAATGTACTACCAATCACGATACTGAAGCTAAAATACCTGATTGGATTTGCACAAGTCACTTTGCTGTTTGTAAGTTTGTTTGCATTTCTTTTCTTATAAAGCTTATCACTTGCTTTTATTTGTGGTGTTATTGAGGGACTGTCAGTGTGTTTCTACTTGTGCTGTTAAAACAAATGTAAAACAAAAATCTGTTGCTAAAACACTCTTGTAAAAGTCCTCTATTTTACTGGATTTCCGCCCTTGTTCTTAGAAATTGTCTTGCTATTGTTTCCCACGGTTTATGAACATACAAGAAAAGCTGATGAAGGAGAAGGAAAAGATGTTTACTTGTAAACCTCATTCTTCCTTTTGGATCTGGTCTTTGCACTCAAAAACCTTTCACTTTGTTTTATCGTTATAGAAGAAGTCCTTGATCACTCTGGTCTCTAAAAATAAAGTCGTTAACTCTTTATGTAAAGGAGCATATAAACTCTTTAAAGAAGCCCAGCATATTTTCCTCATCTAAAAATGTCAGTAGCACCATTTCTTTGTGGTATTAGTTCTCAGCTAAAATACTTGCTTTACTAGTAACTTTTCCCTCTGTGTTTTTTTTTTTCTTTTTTTTCCAGACGCGAGAGGAGGGCAAAGCACTTCTTCGACAGATCCTTCAACTGCGTAACCAGGGAGATGGTGGTTCCACAGAGCCATCCAGTGCAGCACCCTTCTTCCTGCCACAGCCCCTGTCTGCGAGCAACACTCCCACACGCAGGGTGTCTCCACTCAACCTGTCTTCTGTCACGCCCTAACCCCTTCTCCCATGGACACCTTCCAATATAGACTGGGATAGAGAGGTGTTAGTGCTGTCCTTGGGTCAGGCTGGTCCTGCTCACTTCAGTTTCTGAACACATGCAGTGCAGCACACCTCATGATGCAGAGACATTGTGGAGTGCCTTCACTGTGTATACTCCTTTTCTCTCAGACAGCACACTGAAGTTTTGTGGACGTTTTTTGTCCATGTGGTGGTCGTACATCACCTCCGTTTGGGCAGTGAAGCTTTTTATGACTTGTATGGATAGGTAACCTTGCTTGAGATCCCTCCTGTGCAGTTACGACAAATGAACAGGGCAGACTTATGAGGAGATTGAACGGAACCGCAATTGTAGTGAACAAAGGAAACTTTGATGCCTTTCGGCGATGATTTGGACATGTGCGGCGGTAAGATCCTGTACTTGGAAATTGGGTTGGTGTGGACACCTTCACAACCACAATGAGAAGAAAAGAAGACCGTTCTTCATGGAATGGTAATGTTGACTAAAAGACAGTCACAAGATCCACACTATTTTTTATATGGAAAATAAAGGCATGCCTAACTGAACCTGTGCAAGTATTCTGGTGACGAGGCAAGTGCTGACCATTTTGGCTGGAAATTGCATCTGAGAAGTTCCTAGCCTTGGAGTGGACTGGTAAATGTACATTGTTTTCCCACAAGAGAGAGCTTATTAAATCTTGTCTCTTACCCATTTGTTTGTCCTGTCTCTCGTAGGCTACAGCTATTAATAGTCATTGTAGTTACAGCAGCCACTTTTGTTTTGGGGGGAAGGCTCTAAAAGTTTGTACTTTCTTAGGGCTTCTGGAAGGACAACCCACTCGGTACCCTCTCTCACACTTTAAGAAACAAATATACGTCTACACTGCAGGTTCTGTGGGGTCTAAAAGGTCTTTCTTGTCCTCCATGTTCTTGCCATTCGTGCTTAAAGGAAAAAAGTTAAAGTTGGGCATATTAAATGTCAGGGCGGAACTCTCCTCTAGTGTATATTCTTGTGTATAGCTGAATAGAAGAGAGAGCCAGTATAAACACCCGACAGCCATTAAACTACTCACACAAAACTATACGCATTATAATTGCATACCACAGTTTGAAATACGTTATTAGCACATCACTGTAGTTAAGGTTATTTTGCACTTTATAGACTTTAATTCAAAAATTACATGTTGCCTTCAAGTCCACCAGTGTGTCCAGGAAGTAAATGCTCATGCCAAGACAGGTTCTCCTGGCCAAGAGTAACTCTGGGGTGGTCTGAGCTGCGACTGCAGTCTTTGCATAGTTTTACAAACCTGTGACGCTGCGCCATGCTTGTCTTTCCTCTGACCTGCTCTGCGTTGAAGGTGTTTCTCTTTTATGTCTTCTATAGCAAATCATAGCCTTGTTGAAAGGAGGCACATTTTAGAGTATCTGCTAAACTGATTGAGGGTAGCCAGAAACCCAAAAAACAGACTATGAAAGGTAGGTGGCAGGACGTGGATTCTAACCCGCAAGTACCTACTTGTTTATCAGGGAGACTGTCTACTGGTTTTCACCTTCAATATTTTATTATGTTGCTTTTTGTAGGGTCTTTAGCCCATCCTTGTGTGAGACATTTGTGCTTCCCTGTGTATCTATTTGAGTGTAACGTATCCATTAGGGATGACATTTGCATGGCCATACAAGATAGTGGATCGCCCTGTCAACTTGCCTGCTTATCCTTGGTAAATGCAACATTCTGCCAGTTCGCTTTGTTAGGGATTCCTTATGAGAAACTTTAATTGGTGAAGGTCTACTTTGGCATCAGAGGCCACCCAGACACTGCCAAAAATTGACAATTTTTCCTTTAAGTTCCTTTGTATATTTCAGACAAACCAGCTATACAGATTTTGTCCTTAAAGCCCAAGATTCACAAGGCATTTTACATGTTAAATTATTTTGAACACCTTGGTAAAAGTAAATCTGCACGCATAACTTCCTGACTGCCAAAACTGGGATCTGCAGAATTGTAGGAAATGGTGATCGCCCTGGGAAATTTCCACTAGGTGCATTGACATCCCACAGCCATAAGCAACTCCCATTGTGTAGGCCTAAACTAATACGGTGAATACCCAAAGACACCATTTTCTGTGTAGTCACAACAATTTTAATATCTCCTTCACTGATCTTCATTCTGAACTTGCATAACAATGAGTCCATATTGGCTGACTTATCAACTATGGAGACATAACCAAAGGTGTTATTTTTTTCAGTGTGCTTGGGAGAAGATGTATTTTCATAAACATTTAACAAATCCCCAGCAATCGCTCATTCTTCTACCAACTTTCCTTACATATACCAAACCTGAGATTTCAGCATTCTGTGAAAACGGCTAACGTGCCCGTGCTCCCAGCACAGCAGCACATTCTCAGCTCCTTTCACTGAGAAGCCCTTGGTATCCCTAGTGGTCTAGCCTCCTTTGTGTTCCTCTGTAAAAAGCCTGCTGAGCTCACTAGCATGAGAAGACTGGTTAGCCTGAGTATGGAATTTCTGAAACTTGGAAGTTGTGGGGATCAGGCTCTGGTGTTGAGCTCTGTTGTGCAGCGTTTGGTGTAGTTTGCAGCCCCTAAACCCACCAATGTGTGGGAATCCACTCTGTGTGGCAAGGCACTAGCTCTAGGTGTGTGGTGTCTGGAATGAAATAACACTTTTAAAGCCCTTTCTTTCTTTGCTGCTAGTGATATCCTGAAGGGTGTTCAAGGATTTCTGTGAGCTCTGCTTTGGCTGGCGGTTATGATCCTAGTTCGGAGTTCTTTTGATACATAAACGAACCCTGGGAAGTGCCCTTGACTTTAAAGAAATGTTTTTTTCCTCTTTCTTTATTACATGGCATAACACAAGCCACCTGCATCCACCTTTCAAACAGTGACATTAAATGAACTAGCCGTTTTGGTGAAATGGTTTTAAATACAAATATTTTCTTTAAACCAATATAAACTGTCTAACTTGTATCAGACTGGCCTAGGATACCTTATTTTTCCAAAATTGAAAAAAAAGCCTTTGAAGTTGGGCAAATATTGTAAAACAGCAGGCCAAAAGGGGGATGACCCCTCCCCTATGGTGTTAATGCCTACTCTAGAAAAGTGGATCATTATGTGGTTGTCAGACCTCACCATGTAATTGTTTTTTGTAAGGTAAGTAATTTCTTTTTGAAAAGATGCAATTAATCATTGTAATCGGTTGAGCAATGCTTACCCATCTAGCTAGTGTGGCTAGTTCTCTCAGCTTGGAGGCACAAAAATGGATTGACTGCAGTCAGAGGGGTCACTCGTCCAGGGGGACAGTTACTCGTCACCGCCAGCAGTCTTTGAGTCCAGCCGAGAAGTTGCCCTAATGCTGGGGATACAAGGTGCTAAGATGCAAAAAGAGACGGAAGAGATGGCGGTGAAGTTTCGTAGGGCATCTTGCCATCCACGAACTTCAGGGATTGACTGTGCTCTCTGTCTCCTACAATGTCCTCATGGAGTCCAGGCGCCACTGGTCAACTGGTCTTCCAGTTGCAGCAGGTCCAGTTGTTGCTTACAGGTAAGCAATTCTTTTCTTTCTGGAGACCACGGTCCACTTCGGTCCCACAGCTTTGGGAACCACTCAGGAAGGTTGGGACCGTCGCCCAGCAGGCTCTTGGGCCTCCAGCAACATTCCTGGGAGAGGTGCAGATTTCCTTAGCTTTTGGTGATCCTGAAGCTTAACAAGAGACTAGCCGAAAAGCCTTAGGAATCCCTTCTTCTGTCCTTGCACAAGTCGAGCTCCTTTGCACGCATGGGCAAGGCAAGCACAATCCTCTTTATGGGTGCAGGAGGTGAAGTCCAGTCTTTGGTGCAGCCTCTCATTGCTGGGTCCAAGGAGCAGAAGGGCAGTCCCCCTTCTGTCTTCTTTCAGTCTAGTAGTGATCTGAGGATTCTGTACCATGAGTGAGACTTTTAATGCCACCTTCAGGTTTGTGGCAGGGGGGGAATCGCTAGCATAAAAATCTCAGAGAAAGCACTGTTTTGCCCCCTCCCAACATAGGCAGACTCTTCCTTTCTTTTTGTGGGTTTCCTTAGCCTAGCCTACGGATGTGGCTACTTAAGGGCTATGCTTGCCTTGGAAAAAAAAGTTTGGCAACGGGTTTTCTTTCAATTTCCAAGATGCCAGCGGGTCTACCGCAACAAAAGAAGCCCCTGGATAGTGACTCGTGTATCCTCATACCAGGTCCAGGTATCCTCTTATTGAAGTGTAGGCAGTGCCGAGAAGCCAGGCTCTCCAGAGGTAGCTGTGGATGAGCAGCCAAAGCTTATATAGGAGACATTCAAAGCTCATCAAACCCAATGTAGTCACAGAACGGAGACACAGTTGTACAAAAATAAAGGTACTTTATTTTTGGAACACAATACCACAAAGTACTAGAAGGGCTACTCTCCAATAGAAGGTAAGTAATACACTAATTATGTACACTAGTAAACAGTAATAGGCATAGAACACAGGACCCCCACCTAGGTAAGTGGAATTTGTGGAGGGGAGCTGGGAGTACTAGAAAAGGTAAATAACACAGTACCCCCCAGCGACCAGGAAAGCAGGAGTAAAACACTGGAATTTCCCTAAACCACCCAAAAGGAGAAAAAATAAGAAAATAAGGCACTCAGACAAGACTGCAAGAAACCAGCGGTGTCTTCTTGGAGAAGAAGACCTGTGGAGAGAGGGGACCAAATCCAAAAGTCACAGTGGAGTCCAGGAGGAGTAGGAGCTACTACCCACCCAGCTGTACTTGAAGGAATTAGTCGATGGTGAGGAAGAACAGGTCAGCACTGCAGCCCTGGAACTGGAGAAGAGTTCTGATGGATGCGGAAGATGTCCCACACTGGACTGAAGATTGCAGGTGGGTGTCGGTGCAGGAATTCCACCAACAAGCCTTGGCAAAGGCAAATTCGTGGTTAGTCGAAAAGTGGTGCTGCCGGGGACCTGCAAGGCCCAGGAAGACTCAGCCCAAGAGGAGGAGCCACAGGGAACCCTCAGCGACACAAAGGACCCACAGGATCAGCGGCAGCACCCACAGGACGGGCACACAAGTTGCACAAGGAGCCCATGCAGCACTACAGAAAGGGATCCCACGCCGCAGGAGAACCACGCAGAGGGCAGTGTGTCGCAGGAAGGAGTGCTGGGGACTGGAGCTACACGTCGCCTGAACATCCCTTGGAGGAGATGCAAACAAGCCTTGGCTGCTGCAAAAGATGCAGTGAACGGGGTACTGTCCTGCGTGGAAAGGCAAAGGCGTACCTCCACCAAAGTTGGATATCTGGCAGAGAGGACAAAGAGGACTACTCCGGACCACCACCCGTGATTCAGGATCCACGCAGCTCAGGATGAGAGGGGATCCACGCAGCTCAGGATGAGAGGAGATCCACGCAGCCGGTCATCGTTGCAGCAGGTGCCTAAGTATGCAGGGGAGTGACTCCTTCACTCCAAGGGAGATTCCTCCTCCTCCTTCTTGTGCAGGCTGAAGAGTTGCTGTCTTCTGGGGATGCACAGCCGGAGAAATGTTGCAAATTTGGCAGGAGCAGTGGAAAGAACGATGCAGAAGAATCTTCCTCGTGGATTGCAGCATTGTCAGTTCCTGGAGAGTCCAGTCACAGTTCTATTGGCCAGAAGTCGAAGTCGAGGTTGCAGAAGAATCATGCTGGAATCTAAGGACCCACCCAGGAGAGAGACCCTAAATAGTCCTGAAAGGGGGGTTGGTCACCTAGCCAGGTAAGCACCTATCAGAAGGGGGCTCTGAAGTCACCTGCCTGGCCTGACCACTCAGATGCTCCTAGAGTTCCCTGCCAATCTTGAAAACAAGATGGCAGAACCCAGGGACCCCCTGGACGAGTTCTGAGCACTAACCCTGGGGTGGTGATTGACAGGAGAGTGGTCACTCCACTTTCCACTGTCCAGTTTCGCGCCAGAGCAGGGGCTAGGGATCGCTGAACCGGTGTGGACTGGTTTATGGACGGAGGGCACCAAATGTTCCCTTCAAAGCATACCAGTGGCTTGGGGAGGCTACCTATTTCCAAAGGGAGAGGGTGTTACCTCCCTCTCCCAAAGGGAATCCTTTGTTCTGTCTTCCTGTGCTTGATCAGATCAAGCAGCAGGAGAGCAGAAACCTGTCTGAGGGATGGCAGCAGCTTGGGCTGGCCAGAAAACCCTGGTGGTAGCAATGCTGGGGGTCCTCTAAGTATCCCCCAGAGTGCATGGAATCATACTTCCAATACTTGCAACAGTATTGGGGTATGATTCTGACATGTTTGATACCAAACATGCCCAGGTTCGGAGTTACCATTGTGTAGCTGGACCTATGTCCAGTACATGCGTAAAATGGTATCCCCGCATTCACAAAGTCCAGGAAAATGAGCCTGGAGTTTGTGGGGGCATCTCCCCTAGTGCAGGGGTGCTCTCACACACGGGTACCTGCACCCTGCCCTCTGGGCTGAGAGGGCCTATCACAGGGGTGTCATATAGTGACCTGTAGTGAAAACAGGTGCATGCACCCATTTCACGCAGGCTGCAATGGCAGGCCCGCAGAACCTTTTGCATGGGCTCCCTATGGGTGGCAAAATAACTGCTGCAGCCCATAGGGATCCCCTGGTACCCCAGTGCCCAGGGTACCATATCCTAGGGACTGGCATGGGGGGGACCAGTATGCCAATTGTCGGAAGAAAAAGGTACAGTCACAAAGTAAGAATGGAGAAAGCATAATCACTGGGGTCCTGGTTAGCAGGATCCCAGTGAACACAGTCAAACATACTGACAAAAGGTAGAAAAATGGGGATAACCATGGCAAGAAAGAGGGCACGTTCCTACATTTGGCTTGTGTTTTTGTTAAATGTAGGCATTAATCCCCCTTCATGATCCTCCAGTGCTTGACTCAGAACGGTCCCCACCTTATCTTTTTCTTGTTCTGCTGGATGATAATTTTTGGCCCTCACTGCTGGACTCTGGAATTCACTTTCATACCCATATCCGCCTGTCAGATGTCTATCTTGCATTCCATAAAGCTCTCAAAACCTGGATTTTGGATGCTGATATTTAATTGAGCCTTCTGCAGCATTAGCTTATTATCCTTCTAGAGTACCAGGATACCCTTCTCGGTGATTGTTCGTGGTCTACAAATCCACATATTATAGTTAATCTTGGGGATCACACTTCTGCTGAGTTTTTGGTTCTTGAAAAGGACATCTACCGTATTGTACTCAGTTCCAAAGTACTTTATTGCTGCTCGTGAAATTAATCTAAATTAAAATGTACCTACTGTTAATTTATCTGTTATTGATTCTGATCAAATCCCTTCAAGCACCTCTTCTAACCTGTTATCTGTGATGTGTAACTTGATGAGTTCACTAGGAATAGTTTATTTAAATGGCCAAAGCTCATTAGAAAAACATGCCAGCAGACATTCAAACATCAAACTATTCAATAGACGGACTATCAGGAACTTATCCAAATAAGAGACAAAGCTACCACATATCACATACCAATCATTTAAATGTCACATACTTAAGGGAGGTGTCCTTAACACTCAATTGCCATTTCCCTAAATCGAAATATACAACTCTAATGTAACAATGCACATCACTTTGGTATATTCCCACTTACATGTCATCATGTTATAATTTATTGTCAATACAAAGTAACATACCCCATAACGTTGCTAATCTACTTAATTTCATTGTTGTCAGACATTTTCCCCATACGTTCTTAGGTACATTGTTTGAAATCAAAGCATAATGTAAAATTTGTAAATACTTCCTCTTCAATGTCTGACATCTTCCTATTGGTATTCAACCTCTACTTGTACAACACTCTATGTGGCAACTTGAATGTTCTTATATAATCACTTATAAGGTTGTCCAATCCACAAAATCCTATAATGTGATAATCCCCCATATCTAAAAAAAACAATCATCTAAAACCCTTTTCTCTAAAAATATTGCTACTTGAACTCATTATATATGCTATGTCCCCTAATATAGGTCTGTCATTCTACATGCAGATGAATTCCCAATTCCTCATCCTGATTAAGACCTATAGGGGTCTTTGCTTCAAAATCTAATATCTGCCTAGATTCTTATTGTCTCAATCTAAGTTGCCACCTCTTGTACTCAGCAGTATATGTTGAATAGCATAAAAAGATAGGAGTGCATTCTTACTCCCATGCTTATCCAGAAAGTGTCTAGCTACCGGATAATGCGGGTCAACATTATTAATTGCCCGCATATGTTCCATCACTCTCTTTTTCACCATAAGTGTAGTGCTGCCAGTGTAACTTAGTTTACATGGACATTCCAATATATAAACCACATATATGGTACTGCATGTTAAGAATTGATTTATAATCCATTCATCACTCCTCAAACTATGTGGACATTTTGTGACCTTCTGCACCATCTTACAAATATATATATATATATATATATATATATATATATATATATATATATGTTCGATGGCATGTGTAGCTGCAGATACACATGCTGTGCACAGTCCGCCATCTGGTGTTGGGCTCGGAGTGTAACAAGTTGTTTTTGTTCGAAGAAGTCTTTTCGAGTCACGAGACCGAGGGACTCCTCCCATTTCGATTCCATTGCGCATGGGCGTCGACTCCATCTTAGATTGTTTTTTTTCCGCCATCGGGTTCGGACGTGTTCCTTTTCGCTCCGTGTTTCGGGTCGGAAAGTTAGTTAGAATCTCGGGAAAAAACATCGGTATTGTTTGCGTTCGGTATCGGGTTAGTTAGAACAAATCGACACCGAATTTGGAAGAGCTCCGGTGGCCCTTCGGGGTTTTTTCGATCTCCCGTCGGGGCCTGGTCGGCCCGGCCACGTGCGACTTCAAGGCTGATGGAACGGACCCCATTCCGCTTCTGCCCAAAATGCCATAACAAGTATCCGTATACGGATCAGCATCTGGTCTGTAACTTGTGCTTGTCCCCCGAGCACAAGGAGAATACTTGTGAAGCCTGTCGAGCGTTTCGGTCGAGGAAGACGCTGAGAGACCGAAGAGCCAGGAGACTACAAATGGCGTCCACGCCGACAGGTCAAGAACGTTTCGAGGAGGAAGAAGAAGCTTTCTCCATCCACGAGTCGGATTCTGAAGAACTCGACGCCGAAGAAACAACCAAAACCGTGAGTAAGACGTTGAAAATCAAGACTCACGAGAAGTCCACAAAAGCCCAGGGGACGCCACCGCCAACAGGCCATGGCTTAACCCGAAAACTAGGTGACCGATCCAAGGCACCGAAAAAGGGCATGCTGGTGTCGAAGTCATCCGACTCCGGTCGAGATACCGCCACACAGCAACCTCGGAGGCGAGACAGCGGCTCCGAGAAACTTCGGCACAGAGACAGCAGCACCGAAGAATTTCGGCACCGAGACACCACGCCGAAAACAAAGAAGGTTTCTTCGGAGCCTAAAAAGACTTCCGAAAATGTTTCGGTTCCGAAACATCCAGCCTCGGAGCCGAAAACTAGTTCCTATACAGAGGAACAAGGATTAACCTCCCAATTACATAGATTTGGAGAGGAGCTTCAAGCTGTAGAGCCTGACTACACGCAAAGAAGGCTTCATAATCATGAGGACACAGGGAAGATAACCACTCTTCCCCCAATCAAGATAAAAAAGAAACTTGCCTTTCAACAAGGGGACAAGCAACCACAGGCAAAGGTGGCAAGGAAAACAACCCCACCACCTTCTCCACCACCATCAACACATGCATCACCAGCAACAACTCCACCACTGATGCACTCACCAGCTCATACCACAATGAGTCAGGATGATCCCGATGCATGGGACCTTTACGATGCTCCAGTGTCTGACAACAGCCCAGACTCCTATCCTACAAAACCGTCACCACCTGAGGACAGTACATCCTACACACAGGTGGTCGCAAGGGCAGCCGAATTTCACAACGTCACCTTACATTCTGAACCAATTGAGGATGACTTTCTCTTTAACACCCTATCCTCCACCCATAGCCAGTACCAAAGCCTTCCCATGCTCCCAGGAATGCTAAGACATTCAAAACAAATATTTCAGGATCCAGTTAAAGGCAGAGCCATAACTCCAAGGGTGGAGAAAAAGTACAAGCCACCGCCAACAGATCCAATCTATATTACAACACAACTAACACCAGACTCAGTAGTTGTCGGGGCAGCTCGTAAGAGAGCCAACTCTCATACCTCAGGCGACGCACCACCTCCAGACAAGGAGAGCCGCAAATTTGATGCTGCGGGAAAAAGGGTTGCAGCAAATCAATGGCGTATTGCCAATTCACAAGCACTTTTGGCAAGATACGACAGAGCTCATTGGGATGAAATGCAACATTTCATCGAACACTTACCCAAGGAGTTCCAAAAAAGAGCGCAACAGGTGGTGGAAGAGGGACAAAGTATCTCAAATAATCAGATACGGTCTTCCATGGATGCAGCAGATACAGCTGCAAGGACAATAAACACTGCAATCACAATACGAAGGCACGCATGGCTGCGCACTTCAGGGTTCAAGCCGGAAATCCAACAAGCTGTGCTCAATATGCCATTTAATGAACAGCAATTGTTTGGGCCGGAGGTAGACACTGCCATTGAGAAACTCAAAAAAGACACCGATACAGCCAAAGCCATGGGCGCACTCTACTCCCCGCAGAGCAGAGGCACATTTCGAAAAACACCTTTTCGGGGAGGGTTTCGAGGTCAACCCACAGAAACCACAACCTCACAAACAAGGCCTACTTACCAGGGTCAATATCAGAGGGGAGGTTTTTGGGGGCAATATAGAGGGGGCCAATTCCCAAGAAATCGAGGGAAAATTCCAAGGCCCCAAAACTCCTCAAAATAAACAGTGACTCACAAGTCACACAACCCCATCACATAACACCTGTGGGGGGAAGACTAAGCCAATTTTACAAACTTTGGGAGGAAATAACAACAGACACTTGGGTCTTAGCAATTATCCAGCATGGTTATTGCATAGAATTTCTCCAATTCCCTCCAAACGTCCCACCGAAAACACACAATATGTCAAAACAACATATAGATCTTCTAGGACTAGAAGTTCAAGCATTGCTATAAAAGGACGCAATAGAATTAGTACCAAATCTACAAAAAAACACAGGAGTTTACTCACTGTACTTTCTAATACCCAAAAAGGACAAAACTCTGAGACCAATACTAGATCTCAGAACACTAAATACCTACATCAAATCAGACCACTTTCACATGGTCACGTTACAAGATGTAATCCCACTGCTCAAACAGCAAGACTACATGACAACATTAGATCTAAAAGATGCGTATTTCCATATACCAATACATCCTTCACACAGGAAATACCTAAGGTTTGTATTCCAAGGAATACATTACCAATTCAAATTGTTGCCATTCGGAATAACAACTGCGCCAAGAGTTTTTACAAAATGCCTGGCAGTAGTAGCTGCACATATCAGAAGGCAGCAAATACATGTGTTCCCATACTTAGACGACTGGTTAATCAAAGCCACCACGCTAAAACAGTGTTCACAGCACACAAAATATGTCATACAGACCCTTCACAAGCTAGGTTTCTCCATCAACTACGCGAAGTCACACCTTTTGCCGTGTCAAACACAGCAATACGTAGGAGCGACAATCAACACAGCAAAAGGGATTGCCACTCCAAGTCCACAAAGGGTTCAAACATTTCACAAGATAATACAGGCCATGTATCCAACACAAAAGATACAAGTCAGAATGATAATGAAACTCCTAGGCATGATGTCTTCATGCATAGCCATTGTCCCAAACGCAAGATTGCACATGCGGCCCTTACAACAGTGCCTAGCATCACAATGGTCACAAGCACAGGGTCAACTTCTAGATCTGGTTTTGATAGACCGCCAAACATACATCTCGCTTCTATGGTGGAACAGTACAAATTTAAACCAAGGGCGGCCTTTCCAAGACCCAGTGCCACAATACGTCATAACGACAGATGCTTCCATGACAGGGTGGGGAGCACACCTCAATCAACACAGCATCCAAGGACAATGGGACATACATCAGAGGCAGTTTCACATAAATCACTTAGAACTGTTAGCAGTATTTCTGGCGCTGAAAGCATTTCAACCCATAAAAAAACAAAAATACATTCTTGTCAAAACAGACAACATGACAACAATGTATTATCTAAACAAACAAGGAGGGACACACTCGACACAGTTGTGCCTCCTAACACAAAAAATATGGCATTGGGCGATTCACAACCACATTCGCCTAATAGCACAATTTATTCCAGGGATTCAGAACCAGTTGGCAGACAATCTCTCTCGAGATCACCAACAAACCCACGAATGGGATATTCACCCCCAAATACTAAACAATTACTTTCAAATTTGGGGGACACCTCAAATAGATCTATTTGCAACAAAGGAAAACTCAAAATGCCAAAACTTCGCATCCAGGTACCCACAAGATCAATCCCAAGGCAATGCTCTATGGATGAACTGGTCAGGGATATTTGCGTACGCTTTTCCCCCTCTCCCTCTCCTTCCATATCTAGTAAACAGGTTGAGTCAAAACAAACTCAAACTCATACTAATAGCACCAACATGGGCAAGGCAACCTTGGTACACAACACTACTAGACCTTTCAGTAGTACCTCATGTCAAACTACCCAACAGACCAGATCTGTTAACACAACACAAACAACAGATCAGACATCCAAATCCAGCATCTTTGAATCTAGCAATTTGGCTCCTGAAATCCTAGAATTCGGACACTTAGACCTCGCACAAGAATGTATGGAGGTCATAAGACAAGCTAGGAAACCTACCACTAGACACTGCTATGCAAATAAGTGGAAAAGATTTGTGTATTACTGCCAGAATAATCAAATTCAGCCATTACACGCATCTTCAAAAGATATAGTAGGATATTTACTACATTTGCAAAAATCAAATCTAGCTTTCTCTTCCATAAAGATACATCTCACCGCAATATCCGCTTACCTGCAAATTACTCATTCAACTTCACTATTTAGAATACCAGTCATTAAAGCGTTTATGGAAGGCCTAAAGAGAATCATACCACCAAGAACACCACCTGTTCCTTCATGGAACCTCAACATTGTCTTAACAAGACTCATGGGTCCACCTTTCGAGCCCATGCATTCTTGTGAAATGCAATACTTAATGTGGAAAGTTGCATTTTTGATTGCCATCACATCTCTAAGAAGAGTGAGTGAGATTCAAGCATTTACCATACAAGAACCATTTATTCAAATACATAAAAATAAAGTAGTTCTAAGGACAAATCCAAAATTTTTACCAAAGGTTATCTCACTGTTCCACTTAAATCAAACAGTAGAATTACCAGTGTTCTTCCCACAGCCAGATTCTGTAGCTGAAAGAGCACTACATACATTAAACATCAAAAGAGCACTAATGTACTACATTGACAGGACAAAACTAATTAGAAAAACAAAACAACTATTTATTGCCTTTCAAAAACCTCATACAGGAAATCCAATTTCAAAACAAGGCATTGCTAGGTGGATAGTTAAGTGTATTCAAACCTGCTATCTTAAAGCAAAGAGAGAGCTGCCTATTACACCAAAGGCACACTCAACCAGAAAGAAAGGTGCTACCATGGCCTTTCTAGGAAATATTCCAATGAACGAAATATGTAAGGCAGCAACATGGTCTACGCCTCATACATTTACCAAGCACTACTGTGTAGATGTGTTAACTGCACAACAAGCCACAGTAGGTCAAGCTGTACTAAGAACATTATTTCAAACTACTTCAACTCCTACAGGCTGAACCACCGCTTTTGGGGAGATAACTGCTTACTAGTCTATGCACAGCATGTGTATCTGCAGCTACACATGCCATTGAACGGAAAATGTCACTTACCCAGTGTACATCTGTTCGTGGCATTAGTCGCTGCAGATTCACATGCGCCCACCCGCCTCCCCGGGAGCCTGTAGCCGTTTAGAAGTAGATCTTGAACATTTGTACATTTGTAAATATATTACTTTAACCTTTATTATGTACATACGTATTCATTCCATTGCATGGGTACTATTACTAACATACACAACTCCTACCTCACCCTCTGCGGGGAAAACAATCTAAGATGGAGTCGACGCCCATGCGCAATGGAATCGAAATGGGAGGAGTCCCTCAGTCTCGTGACTCGAAAAGACTTCTTCGAACAAAAACAACTTGTAACACTCCGAGCCCAACACCAGATGGCGGACTGTGCACAGCATGTGAATCTGCAGCGACTAATGCCCCCCCCCCCCCCCGAGACCTTACACTTTCTTGAAATTACCTGTATTGTTTAACAAATACCTGTTCAAATAAACTTAAGTTTCATCTATCCATAAAAGAATATATATTTTTACAAATATTTTCAAGCTGAAGTTTAGGGGTAGGAAATTAAAAAAAAATACAAAAAAAGTACAAATACATCTTCCTTGGCAAATTCATTTTGTTAAAAATTCTATATTTCCTAAATACCAATGAAAAGGGTGAATTTCAGCGCACGTTCACACCCTTAGTTTACTTGTGACATATAGATCATTCTACTGTAAGTTTAAAAAAAAATGCACACACGTATGACAAAGTGCACAAACAATACCCCCACCCAATGATTCTGGAGGTGCAGGGGAAGAGAAATCTTCATGGGAAAAAATACGTTCCATTTGAAGAAAGAAAACAATATAATTTGAGCATTTCACAAATGCCCTAAAACTCCAAAATGTCCACAATGCTGCAGACGATGCGGATAGGTTACATAGGTATAGAGCAGTAAAGTAAATAATATGTTAGCTGTGAAAGTAGCACACCAGCAACCTCTGCTGATCAGGATTGTGGTTGCCAATATCGCTCTCTGTAGGCATAAGGCTTCTCCTGCTAATACTTATGATCACGTTGGGACTGTGGTCTTTAGCGCACAGTTTGTATTACAGTGATCTCAGGAGTATAATGCTTTCCAATCCACGCGTATAGGAGCTAAAATAAAGGCTTTAAATCATTCTAAGCTCTTAGCAGTAACAGGAATCTGAAGGACTTCCTGTGGCACCAAGAGCAGCACTGTGAATTAATCTGGGTACTTTAAACAATAGCTGTGAGTGAATGAATCTGATTGGTAACGTGAGCTGTTAGTAGTGTGAGTAAAATAAGTAAGTCTTGATTTTTATAAAAAGCTCTTAGTGAATGTGCATAGAAGCAAGTAGTACGAACAGAGCTCTGAGCGACTCTTGTCAAAATAAAGAGTTCTGGGTTATTCTTTGCATGACCTGAAACACCACTCTCAAGAAATCCTGTCTTTTAGAACAAGTCTAGATATTATCCAGATTACTGTTGCAAGTAGCTATGCTATTCTTCAGATAAAAAGAATTGTAGTTCAGATGGATACTTCTTCCTCCTTATGAATATCTTCCAGATGCTAGACTGTACCTGACCCCCACCCTCTCATGCTACCCACCTTGCCAAGTGGCATCAGGAGCTCCAGCCATGACCACGCCCTTCCTGGTTGTGATAACAGGGCAGTTAGGGTGACTGCTGAAGTCAGTTCCTCTGGTGCAGGCCTGAAGCTCCTCTTGGGTGTTTCACAGGAAAATCCCTCAGCTTTGACAGCGACTCTGAGTGAGGTCTCCTCCAAAAGGGCCAGGACTTGTGGATTTATTGGATCCAAATATAACCCGCTCAGCGTATAATTCCTTTTACGTGATGGACCTATAGGTCATGCAAGAGCAGTTTTTTTTGGGGCCAAGGCGACAGCAGTTCTCCTCACAGAGAATGATCTCTCAAAATCTCTTTTCATAAAATAAAAAAAAGCAAACATGCCATAAGAAGTAGTATTTTTCCTCCTCAAAGAAATGCTCAAGCTACAGTTTAAAGACTCAACGTGGTTCCCAAGCTCTGGTCTTCTTGTTAGTGGAACCAGTTCTGTTTTTGGAAAACATAATACTGGTGTTTATGACTTCATTGGCCTACCTGGCGCTGGGAGTGGCCTTCTGATAAAGTCTTCACCATGCCCCCATTATCCTATGTGTTATGCTCCAAGGATGGACCTGCTGATGCGGGTTTGGCAGCCAAGACCATCATTCTATCAGACTTGCTTCCACAAGCTCTGGCTTTGGTGCAGTTTCCGAGGAGGCCTATGCCTTTGCAGAGCACGAGCCCCGGTGCATTCAGAGCTGGCCTCGACAATGCACTCTGAGCCTAATTTGGTGATGCTTCAGAGTGACGAAAGAATAGGTCTACGCCCTCCTTCCTACCAAAAGATTTACTTGGTTGAAAGCTCTTTTTAAATCTGAATCTGATGCTCTAGTCATGCCTGACTAAAGTCTATAGCCACACAAAGTATGATGATGTGGAGGTTGATCACCTTCCCCCATCTTACAATATAAATGCTGGCCTTCACCCAAGTTTACAAAACACAAGTAGTCTAGGTACGTCTCCGGACAGGGACACTCATACCTTTAGCCCTCTTTCAGACAAAGAATCTTCATTCACTTTAAAGCAGCAGCGGCATTAGAATTGACTCTATCCATCACTAAAACCAAGTATAACATTGTAACATAATTTTTAAACCCTCCTCTGCAGTTTTAGTGCCTTTGCTACCTTTAAACGGGCACTATTTAAACCCATTTTGGCTGTTTGGGAGAAACCTGGCTCAGGCAGGGCAGCCCATGGACAAATTGCTCAGTGTCACGGTTAAGCATCTTGTGATCTCAATCCTTAGAATCTTTCCCTCAAGTCTAGTGATCCAAGCTTTTCACTGAGTTGAATCTAAATACATTTTCTACATCTCCTACAGACTGAGGGCCATATTTATGGCAAAATGGCTCAGTTCAGCAAGTCACCTTGCTGCACTGCACTGCGTCACTGGGAAAGGGCAGGAATGCCCGTACTTAAGGAATAAGAAGCATTCCTGTCCTTTCCCCCTGCGCTGCTGCACAATGGGCTGCCTAGGGCCAACGCAGGCATCCTTGCACCATGCTGCACCTTCCTGTACAAAAACAATCCTGGGAGGCATATTCCTCTTGGTGTGTGCTGTAGAATGCAGCACATATAGAAAGAGGAAGAAACGAGGAGAAATAGAGATACTTCTCCTCGTTATGCCTCCCCTGAGGAGACGTAGAATTATGGCATGTCCCCAGGTTTACAAGTTCTTGTAAATCTGCGAATACCTCAGAGTCCATCGGAGTTATGTGAGAACACCCATGCAATGCCCATGGAGCCCCTCCCTAGTGCAGGGTAAGGCAATGTAGCGATGTGCGCTGCGTTGCCTTACTTCAGATTTTTTAAGTCATTCAAAGCAGCTTTGCTTGGCTTAAAAATCTAAGGTTTGTGTCATGCTTATACCACATTGCGTGGTGCAAGCATGATGCAAAGCTCTAATAAATATGTCCCTGAGAGTCTAAAAAGTTAATCTGTGGTCTAAACGTTTTTTTTGCTTCTCAAAGCCAAACCTGTAAACACAAAACCTTCTGGACAGCTATACCTTTGCTTAGTTCGAGAAGGCAAAAATGGCCATATGCCAGTCTCCCTGACCACATGAAAAACCCTTGCTCTGAAATGGTCAATAAAGGCCCTGTACTCCAAACAAATTGTGAAGTGAGGCCTAGAATCAATAGGTGGCTCCATCCATGGCACATAAGGACGGAGGTCTCAGGCCCATTATGGGCCTGCACCTCTTAAATTTGTTCATTTGACAGGAAATGTTCATAATGCTTTTTAAGTCAGGTTTTGTTGGCCCTCGAAATGGGGGATTGACTAGTGTCCCTGGATCTTCTGGCACCTACTTTCATTTGTCAATCGTTCCTGCTCAGATGCATTGCCCAAGGTATACCATGTGGATCTCAGCACTATCAGTTTGCAGTTCCGAGATTTGAACTGACTGCTCTGCAGGTCTTTTAAAAGGTGCTAGCGGGTTAATTGTGGAGGTCCGGAGTCAATGTATTTCTGTAACTGGATGACTGGCTGGTGAAGGCGGGTATTCACTGTGCTGGTCACACATCTGTAGACTGTGACCCTCTTATGAAGGGCTTCACAATCAGTGCCCAGAAGCCCCCTCTTGTTCCCAAAAGAGATTGACCTTTTTATAGGTAAAGTCCTAGATACAACCAGTACAAAGACTTCCTACTCCTCCGAGGAGGATTTAATTTATTTGTGATATAATTCCAATTTTTATACCTCACACTCCAACCCTGGTTGTGCAAGTCCTTCCAGTTTGTGGTGCATGCAAGATGGTAAATGAAGGCCTTTCAGTGATGCCTGAGGAGTGCTTTGGTTCCATCATTTCAGAGCTTTGCTGGTGGATATGCCCCTCCAGTCTTTCGGTACCTCATTCCGTCAGTCCTGTGCAATTGCAGGATACCATAGTTATGGGCACCATCTCTTTAACTTGGGCCCCCAAATGAGTGACATTACAATGAGCATCCTGTTGTCTGCATTGGAGCAGCTCCTGCATATAACTGTGTTGGAGATTCAAGTGATCTTTATTGATCTAACAGCCTTTCTACCTTCCATTTCAGTAAGTACCAATCAACTTCTGCCAGACAACATTACCACCATCCATTATATCAACAACGATGATGGTGTGAGCTCTTGGACCCCGCATTAGAATGCATTACAGCTTAAGCTGACAATGTGCAACTCATACTCTCCATCTTGGAGAAGACCCCCAACACAAGAAGCAAGTTCACTGCCTGCATGGCCAAAGTTGCTACTTGGATGAAAGCCACTGCCTTAAGCTCAACACGAACAAGACAGAAGTAGTCATCTTCGGCAAAAACACCTCACCATGGGAATCCAACTGGTTGCCGGCCGAACATGAACCACACCACGCACCCACGCCACAGACTTTAGAATAATCAACAGCAAACTAGACATGAACGAACAAGTAAACAGTGCTGTCACTGTGTCCTGCTTCCAGACCCTGAAGATGCTGAGGAAGATCTTTAAATGTCTCTCAAGCAACTAGAAGAAATGTCACTCGACCTAATCACCAGCAATTTGGATGCAGGGGTCTATACATACATTGCTATTTAAGTTGACTATTACCTTGTTCCCAGAGTGTGACTATGTGAGACTCCCACACTAAACAGACCATGAGACCATGGGCAAAGGGTCCTCTAGTCTAGGTAGCTGCTAACTATCTTCATGTGTACATGTGTGCTTTTTCACATCTTTGTCAATGTGTTTCCTGCATATCTGTGTGTTTCTCATCATGTGTGCCACAATCTTAGTTATATGTATAGATAATGGTGCTCTAAACTCTGGATGATGGGATCCAGAGTTATCAGGAGTTGCAAAAAGAGAAATAGTTAGTTTCATTTTTAATAAATTATCTGCTATTTTACAAATTTTATGTCCAGCAGGAAGTTCTGCTTGACTATTAAAGAAAGAGAGGTAGGTCCACACTGCATTTTATTCTTTCTCTTTCCTTGAGTCATGGTGAAGGTTCTATAGACTTGCCCTGATGAATGACCAAGACCATTATAGGCTGTGAGAAGGGTAGAAACATGATGGCACAATTAGAGGTACGCTTGGGACAAAATACCTATTGACGTCCTCTGATGAATACATTTTTGGTATTAATTTAGCCTTGTCCAGGGTACCACCTGAATAAAAGGTTATTTTGGGGCATATTTATACTCTATTTGCGCTGAATGTGCGTATTTTTTTACGCAAATTCAGCGCAAAACTAACTCCATATTTTGATGTTAGACCCATCTAACAGCAAAATTTGGGAGTTTGCACCATTTTTTAGATGTGGGAACCTACCTTGTGTCAATGAGATGCAAGGTAGGCGTTTCAATCTAAAAAAAATGGTGCTAACCCCATAGCCCCATATTTATCTCCCCGTGCTAAAATGACGCACAGGCAGGAGGAGGGGCTAAATAATGGTGCAACGCTTGCTTTGCACCAATATTTAACGCCTCGGTCAGAACAGGCGTTAAGGGACTGTGGACCCGTGTCCACGGTTGAACACCATGGACTTGGTCCACAGGTGCCCTCCTCAAGCCCAAGGAACACCCCCGACCACACCAGAGGGACCCTGGTGGCTGGGGGAGCCCCATCCCGGCTAAGTAGGGTAAGTATTCATTTTTTTTTATTAATTAAATTACCATCGGGCCCAACTTGGGTTGGGGTCCCCTGCATGGTGCAATGGCCATGCCCAGGGGACACTGGTCCCCTGTGCTGGCCAGGACTCCTGTTTTTTCTAAGACAGGAGTCATGTGGTATGGATGGTTTTGCGTCAGAAAATGATGCTAGGCTGTTTAGAGGCAGTTTTTGGGCCTCTAACCAGACAAACGTAATTTTTGGGTGCAAAACACCTTTCTCCCATACCGCCACCCCTACTCGGCAAACGTCATTTGTTTTTTATGCTAGCCCACCCTTTGCGTTGGCTTGCAGCATTCCATAAATTTGGCACCTGGCTGGCACTCTGAAATGGCGCAAGCTGGCACTACACTTTTTGACGCAAAACTGCATTTTCACAGTTTTGCGTCAACAAGTATAAATATGGGCCCTTGTGGTCTACACCGGAGATATTTTTAGACAATCATCTGAATTCAATAGCAAGCAAGAGTAATACCTAAGCACTCCCTCGAGAGCCCCTCTTGAGGTCGATTCCGCCCTAGTAGTACTATCTTACCAGGGTTGGATGCCAAGGATTTCTTAAGGAGGATAGCGACAGTACAAGATCTTAAGTGAAGAACCTGTTCTAACTTTGGGTACCACGCACTTTGTGTGTTGAGAAACCTGTTGAGTGCCCACGTAAGATAAGAAGGTGTAGGATTTTTTTGTTTTGTAGCACACAACAAAAAAATTAATTATAATGATGCTTCGGAATATATCAGTATATCTCAGTAATAGTACAAATGAACAACATTATTTTGTAATTCTGAGGAGTGGTGGAAACAAACTTTGAATACGATCAAAACAAGTCATAGTCAGTACACTAGGTGATGACATTTAACCACATTATTTTTTGTAAAACCGCATTCCGGTGCAAATGTAATAGTCATTTCAATTGAAAATGTGTAGTCTGTAATAGCAGTGTATCACCACACCATGCATACTCCACACTAAGCTACTCTGTTCTATACTCTTCCTCTCAATGCCACACCATTCCATTCTGTGAAACTCCACTCTACGATATACCACTCCGCTCCTCCACTCTGACACTCTGTGACACATCACTCCACTGCAATCTATGCCACTCACTCCATGACACAACACGCCCCTCCTCTCAACACCACTTACCCCGCTGCACTCTACCCCCTTCTCTCCAATCTAGCCCACTCCACTATAATGTACCCTAATCTACCCCACCTCACTACACTTTGCTACAATCTACTCCACTCAACCCACTCTAGCTCACTCCAGTCTACCCCACCCCAATTTATCCACCCAACCCAATCTACCCCCTTCAACTCCAGTCTACCCCAATCAACTCAATTACGGTTAAATCTACCCACTCCACTCCAATCTAACCCCACTCCAATCTATCCCAGACCACTCCACTTTACTCAACTCCACGCCAATCTACCCAACTACAGTCAATCTATCCCAATCAACCCTACCCCACTCCACCCAATCTAATGAACTCTACTCAATTCTACCCCAATCTACACCAGTCTACCCCACTCCAACCGACCCAAATACACCAGACTCCAATGTACCCCCATCCAACCCATTCCAATCTACCCAACTCCACCCCAGTGTACCCCATTCCACTCTACTCCACTCTAGTCTACCCCAATCCAGTTTACCCGACTCCATTCCAATTTACCCCACTCCACACCCCAGTGCAATCTACCCCACTTTTCCACAATCTAACCCACTCCAATCTACCACAATCTATCCCACTCCAGTCTACCACAATCTACCTCACTCCACTACAATGTACCCCACTCCAATCCACCCAATCTACCCCACTCCACTCTACCCCACTCCACTCTAATCCAACCCACTACACTATACTCCAATTTAACCCACCCCACCCCAATCTAACCTACTTCTTTCTACTCCTCCCCAATCTACCCCACCCAGTCCTCTCCAATCCACCCCATTAACTCCAGTCCAATCTACTCCACTTCAATGTACCCCACTCTACCCCACTTCAACCCATCACAATGCAATCTACTGCACCCAACTCTAACCCACTCCAATCGACCCACTACACTCCAATGAACCCCACTACACTCTACCCCTCTAAAATATTCCCTCTAATCGTCCCTCTTCAATCGACCCCACTCCAGTCTACCCCACACTAAACCACCCATTCTTCTTCACTTCATTCCACTCTAATCTACCCCACTACACTCCACTCCAATCTACTCCACTGTTTTGCAATCTATCTCACTCCAATGCAATCTCGACTCCACTCCAATCTACCCAACTCCACTTCACCTCACCTCACTTCACTCCAATCAACCTCACTCCGCCACAATCTACCCAACTCCCATCCATCCAATCTACACCCCTCCACTTCACTCCAGGTTACCATATGCTACTCAAATCTAGCCCACTCTAGTCCAATCTAACCCACTCAGTCCACTCTAACCGACACCACCCTATCAACCCCAGTCCACCCCGCTCCAATCTGCCCTACCCCAATCCACCCCAAACTACCCTACTCCAACCTATCCCACGCTACTCTACTCTAATCTACCACTCACCACTCTTTCCAATTTAATTCCAACCTATTCCACTCCAATCTACGCCTACTCTACTCCAACCTGTTCCACTCCAAACTATCCCACTCCTATCTATCTAACTCCAGTCTACCCCACTTCACTCCAATGTACCATACCGTAATTCACCCTATCTATCCCACTCCACTCTACCCCATCCTACCTTAATCTACCCTAATTTACCCCACTCCAATCCAATCTACCCAACTCTTACTTGCCCCACTTCACTCAAACCTACCCCATTCCACCACAGTCTGCCCCATTCCACTGCACTCCACTCTTCCCCATTCACCCACTTCACTCCAATCTACCTCAAGATATCCCACTCCACTTCTGTTCTATCTCACTTCAGTCTACCCCACATCAATCTACCTTACTCCCCCAATCCAATCTTCCCCACTCCAGTCTACCCCAATCTCCTCCACTCCAATCTACTCCGATCTACCCCACTCTACCATAATCTGCCTCACTCCGCCTCACTCCACCCCCACTCTACCCCACTCCAATCCACCTAACTCCAAACTACCCTACTCCCATCCTCCCTCTTCAGTCTACTCCACTCTAATCTACTCCCTTCCATTACAATCTGCCCTACTTGAATCCACCCAATCTACCTCACTCCACTCACCCTAATCTACCCCACTCCAATCTACTGCACTGTTCCCCAATCTCTCACACCACTTCGCCCCAATCTACCAAACTCCCATCCCCCCAATCTCCACCACTCCACTTCACTCCAACCTACCACATGCCACTCCAGTCTAACCCACTCCACCCCAAAGTACCCCCATCCAACCTATCCCAGTCTACTGTACTCTAATCTAACAATCTAATCAATTCCATTCCAACATACCCCACTCCAAACTACCCAACTTCTATCTATCTCACTCCAATCTACCCAACTCCACTCCAATCTACCCCAAGTCACTTCAATCGGCCCTACCATAATCCACCCAATCTATCCCACTCCGCTCTGTTGCATGGGCTCTCATTATTCTAAATGAGACTACTGGATTTATTGGTAGCAGGGTTACTCCTAGTGTGGGGGACTAAGTCTTACCCACTTGGAAGGACCTCTGTCACCTTAAATCCGGTTCTGCTCCGGCTAACTAGCAGTGCCTCATCCATCCCAAGGGGGAGAGATGATTAGGCAGCCGAGCGCATGACATCTTTGGAACTTCTCAGGGAAGTCGTGGTCACTCAGATCCAAACCAGCTCTCTCATTTACAGTATGATCTCATATACAAATGACAAAGGCATTTTGAGTTTTATATATTGCTTTAATAAAACGACTGCATTTTAGATAATAAGGCATGAGCCGCAATAACCAGAACCATACAACACAGTAGGATTGAAATTGTTACTATGAGAGTGAAACATAAAAACAACGCTATCATGGTGTTAATGAATTCTATTCTCTCTCTGTTAGTTATATTTCAAGCACAGCATGTTAAGCTTCTAACTTGCCTTTCAGATTCCCCGGGAAGCCATCAACCCTCATACCTGAGCAAAGGCCTGTGATCTGGTTCAGCATCTGCAACGAGGCAGTCAGCGTCTAGTTGTGGTTCCCTGGTCTGAATCTCCCTCTTGCGTGTATTAGGACAAGGAAGTGTTTTTATAACCAACATGTCAGTGTGATCACAAAATGTCCCTACGCAAGAATGTATATCTGCAATCCAAAGACTAAACTTCTACCACGTCTATCGGCAATGTACCAGACTGTATCCTTGACTGAAGCACAGAGTGCGCAGAATGTGTTGTTTAAAACTCCAGTGCTGAAGTAGGCTAAACAGTATGATATAAAAAATAAAACAAGATCGTGAAACTGGCTATTTGTAAAATAACAGTACGAAGCTGAATAAAATGCATTTAGAGCAAAGTGCACAGAGGCTCTTTGCTGCGAACAAAGGAATAAAATACATCCAGGGCAAAGTGCACAAAGGCCTAACGCCTGAAGCTAACGTGCAAAGGATACATAAAATTGACCACACTACACCCTCCCCTTGTCGGTAGCAAGTGGTTCTAATCAAAACAAAAAATATGCCCCAGATATAAAAATATACAAAAAAATATATTTCGACAAGTCCAGAGGACACCATAGCACAAAACCAAGTTTAAATTTGTAAGCATGTGACGAAAAAGCCAAATCGTTACAATGTCAATTTAGAATAAACCCAATCTCAAATGGAAGCCACGGAAAGCAGGAGATCCTCCACTTCGGCAGACGTCGACACTGGAAAATCCACGCCAATTACTATCATGGAGCAGGTGTGTTCCAAAGCCCCAGGACCATCCAAGGCGGCACCCCAGGCAGGGCCTATAAACGAGACATTACCATCTTCCTCCAGGAAGGGAATCTCGTAAACTGCCTCACGAAGCAAACGCAACTGTAGTGCACGTCTGGGAATGAGCCCTAATCGGGAACATCAACAGATTAGCATCAACCACTGGGGGGCGCTGCAGTGAGAGACAGAGAGCCAGTGCATGTTCAAACGAGCACCAAAGGCACCGAAACACGGGTTGCACACAATTCAAAACTGGTCGGAATGACAGAGACCAGTCACACTCCAAATGTCCCAAGAGTGTTGCTCCAAAATGCTGCATCATGCGTTCACGACACAGCTGCGCTGATGGGAGCGCCCACATTGGATCTCGTTGCGGTGGGACAGCCATTGCGGAAGAACAGCAACAGCAAAACACCAGCCAATAAAGCCAAAGTGATCGGAAATCCCCCCCAAAATGCTTCCGAAAATAGAATGAATAGCCGAAGGTATCAAACCGAATATGGAAGAGAAGGAATGAGCAAAACCAACACCAACGGCTTTGAAAAAATGTGCAATTCCAGCAGTGCTGGACACATTAAATATACGTCTCACGAGTTCACCAAAGTGGCTCGGAAAGTTAGTATTTAACAGGGACTGTATTTCTGCTGATGACCTCGCCACCTGAAGTGCGTAGGACTCGCGTGCAGATGTAAGGGCCACATGCTTTTGAAACAAGAGAGCCTTTAGTCGACTCAACTTGTCGAAATTCACCTTGGAAGTAGCAATGTGAGGCCAGATGTCCGCTACCTCCCTAAATTGAGTGGGGGAAAACAACACATTCCCGCAGCACGTAACGGCCTTGGTGACAACGACCACGTAAACTATTCCAGCCCGCATGCCACGACAGGCTTCACTGTTAAGAAGGACGTAGCTGCCGTTTGAAAGCACTTGGAATGTGTTTTTAATCACGGGGACTGGAACTCCCCTTAGATAGCAAGCCAAGTTCGCAACCAAGGCATTACACGCCCCATGCAAGGACAGCTGCTTACAAACCATCGAATGGCTGACAGACGTTTTGCATTCACTACCGCTAAGAAAAACCTCCCCCATACCATTAAGACATCTGTATAAAAAGGGAAGCTCCCACACCTCATGTATGTAACTGTCCCCCAATTTCTCATATCTGCCCACCGGAATATGCTTCAAACATGAAGTGAAATGCAGAGTGGAAATAGGCAAATTTATAACCCCGTGTATCAACCACTCAGCTGACGGTATCTCAGCCACAGTAAAAGGCAACTTCTCCAACTTTTCAATATTTAACATAACATAGGTCGCTTCCTTTTTTAGCCATCAGCTGTTGCTGGCGTGTCAAATTAAAGTAAAAAAATATCTCCCTGGCTCGGATGTGCTGCCACGCAACGCGACCTGCCTTCAATGTCTGTAGAGTCCAACCCAACTGCATAATGGACCGCGTTTGACTCTGCCCATGATATAAAGAAGACATATCTGATCTAATAATGTCTATAGCAGAGGAAACAATGTTATCAATCGTATATACACGGTCGGACAGGGTATGCATTCCATTATCGACAACAGACCATGCTCGTTTCAAATCCTCCTGATCTATCTGCCTCAACCGGTCCGCCGCCTCCTGTTGTGAAAGTTTCCATATCTCATTATATACTTCATACACGTTTTTTCCGGGGCACTCTTGGACCTGACAAAAAAATCTTGCAAGTCAGTATAATTAGACAGTAACGTGAGATGAGTTTTAACTGCATCCAGCGTGGATGACATTAACCATTGTTGACAAAGTTTCCCCACGCTATATGTAGTAATGATATCAGCATGTTCTGGTGATATGTAGCGAGGGTCTGCCCTACTAGTCCTGAACCCCCCCCCCCCCCTGACAAAACGCTGATGACACCTATTAGTGTCTATGGGCCACAATAACCACCCACCTGGACGTGTCAATGAAGTGTTAAGCGTTCCATTCTGGACCCATTCTGTAAGCTCACTAAACGTGGCATTAATATATTGCTGCCAATTTTTCAATTTGGAAGGGACAGGTATGCCAGGCAAATTCAATTCTCTAATTGTTGCTAAGCCCAAACAGCTAGTCTGTTGTACTGTGTCATTTAAGAAAATCATTTGGACAGGAATAATACATGCCCTAAACAATGTGTCCCTACCCCGCATTTGCCAATTTTACGTACCCCAAACACTTGTCAAATCAACAGTTTTGGACCAGTATTCATACCCCTCAACTGATAGTTTGGATACAAACAAATTTGAATACAGTAATTTAGTATCAGTCAACAACATTTGCTTATTAGCATGCGGAGTAACCTTAAAATAGTATGACTTAGCATTCTGTTGATGATGCCCAGAAAAATGTGCAAATTTATCAGAATAAGTTTTAGAACTCCCCTGTGGAGGAGTTGGGCAATGTTCCCATTGCATATACTCAAATATTGATTTAGGGCTACTGACTTTATGAATAAAGTGGTGTCCATAATAATTGTAACAAAACATGTCACCATAATTATCTCTAAACTGGTAAGCATCTTCATTTTCATAGACAGTATAATATTGCAATTCTGTCAACATAGAATCAACTGTCTTCACATCCCAATCATCAGATACAATGTCTGGTATAACAATATAATTCATTGATAATTTGAGAACATACGGTATTTGAATTATTTCAGTGGGACCATATATATCAAACATTACTCTATCCCACACAATCCCATCCGGAATCGGTACGGCAGAAATGTTCACAAAGAACAGGTCTCTTCGAACCATATGTGATGAAAAATGCGGTTTCAACACCTTCTCCACCTGCTCAATCTCAGATCGTTCAGGAAGAAAATGACCATGTATCACCAGAAAAAAGGTAACAACAAACCCCAGCCATAGGAAAAAAGCCATCACAGTCATGAAAAGCCACAGATAGTTCCAAGGAACAACAAAATACGTATGTTTGAGCCGATACAGCAGCTTACGTGGACCCAGGGCTGGTGTTGAAGAGGACGACGAGTCCAACACGGTATCATCATTGTTATTAAAGCAGCCGGAGGCAGTTCTCGCAAAAGGTGCAACCGTAAACAAAGGAGCAGATTGTGTCTCTCGCCGTGGTACACTGTAGATAACACCTTCAGCAACATCAGTAGTCACAGCAACTTGATCAAAAGATTCCAAATTATTCACCGTTAGTGGAACAATCGCAACATCAGCTTCCACCCTCCCCAAGCTCGGAGAGGAAACAGCTTTGGTGCAAATCACCTGCAGCGGAACATCGTCCCCAGTAGTGAGAGGGATTCGGGAACTACTGGGTGTTTCTCTTTGTCTGCTGTGCAGAATCGGCCACATGTTGTAACTTGACATTGTGGATCGATACAAAGCGATTTTCTTTGGCCCCTTGCAACGGCGGCAAAATCACAGTTCTTGTGCTGTGGATCCCTAGTACAGGGACTGGCGTTCGATACGAAGGGCCAAATTCTTTTTTCACTGCGACCTTTTCACGCACAAGGTCCCCAACTCTGGGAATCCAACCAGTAGGCGTTACTGGTTCATCCTTAATTCCTGTGGAGGCAGCACTGGCAGAAGAATTATCTTCACGGAATTGTTGTAAATCCTGCAAAACAGTGACACGATCATTTGTGTCAAAAGGCGTATCTGCCGCCTCCACACCAGGACCATCTAGATCAGGAACATACATTTGTGTTCCAAACAGGCACTTATATGAAGTACGACCCCCCCCCAGGGACCTTCTAGGCAAGTTATTCAGTGCTCTCTGTACTCCATACAGGTGGGCTAGCCAACTACGACCCGTACCTATAACTCGGGCCGTTAAGGATTGCTTTAAATCGCAATTTAAACGCTCCACAACAGAATTTCCCTCTGGATGAAATGGAGACGAGAACTGGAGCTGGACCCCCAACGAAGCCATGGTGTCCCTGAATGCCTTAGAGGCGAAAGCAGGGCCCTGGTCCGAATGAAAAGCCGCAACTGCATATATATCGACAAAGATGCGCAAATCTTTAATAACAGTTCGAGCGTCAGCCGAGCGCTGTGGCCAGACCCACACAAATCTGGAGCACGAATCTACAGCTACCAATATATATTTGTATGCACTATCTGGTGTCAGCGGACCACAATGGTCCAAGTACACACACTGTAAAGGTTTATTCGATATTAGAAGAGGCGTCTGCTGCGGGCCTCTAGCCGTGGAAACTTTAATTTGTTGACAGATGTCACAACAAAGGACATACTGCTTTGTCTCCTTATAGAGACCAGGCCACCAGTAACTTGGCCTGTAAGAGTGAAATTGTGGCAGCCACGCCAGCATGTGCAGACGCCGCCCCTTCATGAGCTGCAGTAATCAATTGAGGTCGCACAATTTTATTGGGCACTTCGTGTACACCAACGCCTGGTATCTCAACTGCAGCGTTCAGCATACCACCCATGGAGTAATGATACTTAGAAGGGAATCCTTTAGGATAAGGCGTGCCATCAGCCGTAGCCTTTATGGCAGCCAAAATATCTGTGTCTGGTTTGGAACTCGAACGAGTTACTGCGGCCACAGTAGCAACTGCCACTGCCGATTTTGCGGCTTCATCAGCCAATGTGTTTCCAGCAACGTGTATTCCAACGCTGGTGTCCAAGTGTATGCACAACCTGGACTTCAGGAAGCGTCTCCTTCAGATCCGCAACCTTCCCCCACAGCAATCTGTGTTTTATGGTGTTACCCTTGGAATCTCTGAACCCATTCAATCTCCAGTAATGTAAATATTCATTGAATGACTAAACACAGTAATAGGAATCACAAACCAGCAGTGTGAATTGTGCCGGATCCGCATGTTCCAATGCTAACAATAGAGCTTTTAGCTCAGCCAGCTGTGCCGTACAATCTCCCAAGGTTTGTGTATAAGTATGTTGGGGGCAGAACTTCTCCCCCTCCATATAGCCGCTCACTACCGCACATGCAGCAGAATACTGTTGTTTAGTCCCAACCGCAGGTTACGCAGAGCCATCGGTGTACATGACCACTTGGTATTGATCAATAGGCAATGTGCCAGCGGGAACTGGGTACTCCATTTCATATTGAAGAAATTCCTGAGTCTGTAGTTTTGGGTCAAAAATGTAATCTACATCCGTGGCTGTCAAAGACGTAGCCCATTGTATCCATCGCGGGTGTAGCTTTTTCGCATTAGGAACACTCGCTTTAGTAACAGCCTCTAAGGCTGGAAACGGGGAAACAACAATGATGCGTTGGCCCTGGGCAAGAGGTCTTTCTTTAATCACAGCCATCTGGACAGCAGTGAGCCTATTGTACCCTAATCTATCCACTCCAAACTACCCCAATCCAGTCTGCCCCACTCCAATCTACCTCACTCAAATCTACCTCTCTCCAATCTACCACATTCCATTCCAATCCACCCCATTCCACCCTACCACATTACACTGCACTCCAGTCTTCCCCATCTACCACCCCACTTCACTCCAGTCTACCCTGATATATCCCACTCCACTCTGAACTACCTCACCCCACTCTTCCCCACTTCAATCTACCCACTCCAATCTACCTCAATCTACTTCACACCAATCTCCACTCCAGTCTACCCCACTCTACTCTGATCTACCCCAATCTGCCCCACTTCACCCCACTCCAATCTGCCCCACTTCACCCCACTCCAATCTCCCCCACTCTACCAATCTACCCCACACTCCACACAAATCTACCCCACTCTACTTCACTCCAAGCAAACCCACTCCAATCTACCCCACTCCACTCCAATCCAACCCACTCAATCTACCCCACCCAACTTCACCCCAGTCTATCTGATTCCAATCTACCCCTCCCCAATCTGCCCAACCCACCCCTATCTACTCCACTCTAATCTGACCCACTGTAGTCTAATCTACACCACTTCACCCCACCCCACCCTACCCGACTCCAATACACCATACTCCAAACTACCCTAACCCATAGTCCTTCTTCAATCTACCCCTCCATTCCAATCTACCCTACTCTAATTCACCCAATCTACCCTCTCCACCCTAATCTTCCCCACCATACTACACTCCAATCTACCCCAATCTATCTCGCTGCACTCCAGTCTCAATTCCACTCTAACCTATCCAACTCCACTCCAATCTACTTTACTCAATCTACCCCACTCAACTTCTCTCCATCCTACCACATGCCACTCAAATCTACCTGCTCAAGTCCAATCTAAGCCACTACACCCGAATCCACCCTATTCCAACCTACCCTACCCCACACCACATCAAACTACCCAACTCCAATCTACCCCAATCTATTCCTCTCCAATCTATTCCACTCTTCCTCAACCTACCGCACCTTAACCCAATCTACCCCACACCGCTCTATCCAACTCCAATCTACCTCACTCCATTCCAGTCTTCCCCACTCCAAACTACCCTAATGCTATCTATCTCACACCAGTCTACCCCATTCCACTCCAATCTATCCTACCTCACTCCAGTCTACCCTACCACAATCCACCCACTCTGCTCCACTCTTCCCCACTCTACCCGACTCCATTGCTCTTCATTCTTCCTCGATCTACCCCACTCCAATTTACCCCAATTTAATCTATCACTCACTCTCTCCCACTCCAATTTACCCCACTAAAATCTACCCCAGTCTATTCCACTCCAATGTACACCATTCTACCCCAGCCTTCCCCACTCCAATCTACCCCACCCCAGTCTAAACCCACAATACTCAAATCTACCACACTCCACTCAACCCCAATCTAACCCACTCCAAACTACCCCACACCATTCCATTCTACCTACCCTAATACACCCAATCTACCCAACTCCACTCCAATCTACCCATCCACTCCAGTCTGCCCCACTCCACTTCAATCTACCCCAATATATCCAACTCCACCCCATCTACCCCACTCTCATGTACCACAATCTACTCCCCTCCAATCTGTCCCACCCTACCCCACTCCAATCTACCATGCTAATCTACCCAACTCCCACACTCTGATCTACCCCACTCTACCCTCACTGCACTCTACTCCAAGCTAGCCCATCCCACTAAACTTTAGCCATGTTGAACAGCAGAGGCACACTGGTGTACAACATGGTTAAAACACATTGCCAAAGCCAAATGCTCTTGCACAGGCAATATCTAATGCGTGTTCTTATCCTTGCTAGCATGCCTGTCTAGAAGGTGTGCTGAACCCTAGGTCTCTACATTATAAGTTACAGCCAAGGTCCAGAACCAGTTCTATGATCTTGGAGGACGGGGGGTGGGGGTGGGGGGAGAGAATCAAAATGCATACCATTCTTGAGGAAATGGGACTACTATCCATGTCTTGGGTTGTTGTCATAGTGAGTTGATGGCAAAGTACCGATTTCTGTAGATTAATAGTCCTAGCAGACCCTTTTCTGTTCTAGGGGAAGAGTGTGGGTTACTGGCCCCATTCAGCTAAATGTTAGCTGATATGTAACACCCAGACCCTTGAGCTGACATTATCTGTGTTGCAACCATTGATGCAGGGTGGATGCTTAGAACTTGTATAATAGATTAACTGTGTGTGCAATGTGAATGATTGCTGAGATCAGTGGTATGAGTTAGCATGGCACAAGATGGAGTGTGGTTATAGCTTTCGTAGACAGTGGAAGTGTATTGCCTACATTACTGTTGCTGGAGAGTGGCGACCCAACCACTGAAGTGAGACAGGCTGTAGACAGTTCTGCCCTTAAAAATGTATATGGGAACCTTTTATCCAGCAGATTCTGTTATTAATGGCGGAGCAGTTTCTAGACAGGGTCTGCTTTTATGTCTTTCCTTCATTGCTACTTCAGGAAGACCATTAACAGCCAGGTTCAAAGACTTCACTTACCTATGTTGTGCATATTTCTGCTTTGATCCAGCAACACCCCCTTCAAAAAACCTGTGCCTGCAGTAGCGTCCAAAATTGATATTTGAAAGGAAACCACTTCAAACAGGTTCCAGGTCCTTGGACCCACATGCACTGTCTCGAAAATCAGTATAAAGTGGGCCCCAAACCATTCTACTGTGTTCCTTTTCTAAGCTACATCACTGCCCAAGGAATGGAGTGGTCCATTGAGAGCCTCTTTGCTGGTTTAAGACCGGGGCTGGACAGCCAGTTCCCCCTCCCCGAGATAAGGGAACATCACCCTGAAGTCTGTGTAACTTCCTGGAGAAGCTGCGTGTCTATCACCTAGAAACTGGCCTCCCTGCTCAGATGGGGAAGGTGAGTACCTGGACCTGCACAAGAATGTCCAGGAGAAGCCCAGATGTGTTTCTGGCATGTGGGACACCCAAAAGACACCCGCACCAACCAAGAAGTGAAAGTTCACCCAGCCTTCTTTGCACTAGTGAACCCAACAAAGAGTTGGCTGCCCACCCACAAGGGTTCTCATGGGGGTCTGGTGAAGCCTCTGTTCTGCTTTAGAGGGATGTGGTGGAATGAAGAAGCAGAATGTGTGATGCACTGCCCCACACAGAAACACAACACCACTTTCAGAAGAAACCATCAATCAACCAAATAAATTTCTTAAATGCTACTCACCCGGTAGGGTCTCAAGGCACTGGGAGGGGGGCGATTAATGCTCGAAAAGCCATGTTTTTAAGTGATTTCTGAAGGTTAGGAGGTCCTGGGTCTTGTGTAGGTTAGTGGGGAGGGAGTTCTAGGTCTTGGCGGCGAGGTGGGAGTGTCGTAGTTTGGACTCGTGCTCTAGGCAAGACTGGTTTAAGGATGACCGTACTTATGTTTGTAGGCGACTATGCCTGTCCTACAACAAGTCCCAGCTGTCGTCCCAACCCTTCTGGCTCACTAGCAGCACCTCACCAAAAACCCAAATAGTAAAAGGTGATTTGTGGCAGCCTTTACACATGGACTCAAGAGTATGACATTTCAGGGAGTGTCATGGTTAAACAGAGATTACCCCCTTTCTCACAGATATATCATGTCTCATCCAAACACAGGCAATAACAAAGATGCAGTAAAGTTTCAATGGTTTTTATTTAAAACAACTGCAATCTGCGATAAGTTGCATGGGCTGCAATGATTAGGATAATGAACAGTGCAAGAATCAGAATTGTAAAGACAAGAGCCATTATTACAAAAACACCCACCATCCTGTAATAACATGAAGTGTATAATATGTCCTAATACCCTATCATGATAGGCCTAACCTCCTACCTAAAGGAGAGCTGGGTATGTTAAACCTAATCTGCCAATGCCATGTCCATGAGAGGAGCCCCCAACCCTAGTTACCTTTGAATGAGGTCTCGATCTCAGACTCCATAGGGACCCGAAGACTGGGTCAGCGTCAAGACGACGTGCAGCATCGATATCAGCAATGGTGGTGATGTCCTCTGGTCGGAATCCCTCTGATTATCTGTCTAAAGTGTGATGTATTTATACAGATCTACTTGGACCCCTGACGTAGGTGTGTTCCCAAACAATAGATAACAGGCATGCTTGGGGTGGCAATTAATATAAACAATTCCCTCGAAAGCATTGTGAGGGAACGTCCCTAAGTGTGAACACCTACTGTTTGTTTGTCTTTGTCACTTGATTTTGACGCCTTAACTCGGCACTGAAAATGGAAATCATAATAAGTGGCCTAACTGTAAACAAGGCAGCCATCTTAGAAGAATTAAATAATTAAATGGCTAAGACAGAGCAAGCTAATTAGGTTAAAAGTAACTAGGTGACAGGGGCACAAGTCTGCAAGCCAAAGGCTAAGCTAACTCCTGTTATCCCATTAAAACAAACTAGGATTCACTACAGGAGAAGGATCTGCCGCCAGCGGTGGGGCGTTGGGTGCGGGGGACTATAGCGAGGATGAGGTCGGAGGAGCGGAGCTGTCGAGTTGGTATGTGGAAGTTGACTCGTTTGTTGAGGTAGGCCGGTCCAGTGTCGTGGAGGGCTTTGTGAGCGTGGACAAGGATTTTGAAAATGATCCTTTTGTTGATGGGCAGCCAGTGTAGGGATCTGAGGTGGGTGGATATGTGTTCGTGGCGAGGAAGGCTGAGGATGAGACGTGCGGCTGCATTCTGGATTCACTGGAGTTTTCTTTTAAGCTTGTCTGTGGTCCCTGCGTAGAGGGCGTTGCCGTAGTCCATTCTGCTGCTTATGAGGGCGTGGGTGACTGTTATTCTTGTTTCTAAAGGAATCCGTTTGAAAGTTTTGCATAGCATGCGAAGGGTGTTGAAGCAGGAGGATGATATGGCGTTCATTTGCTTGGTCATGGAAAGAGACGAGTCCAGTATGATGCCAAAGTTCCGTGCGTGGGTGGTGGGTGTTGGGTTGGTCCGAGGGTGGTGGGCCACCAAGAGTCGTTCTATGCTAGAGTCCAGGGCACCACCTTGTTTGGATAAAAGGTGGTACACAACATATGTACTAGCCATGTCTGCAGTTCACCAACACACCATGCCAAGGTCAAAGTGATTGCTATGAAGAATATAGTCTAAAAGCTCAGCAGTCTCAAATACTTTTGCATTAGCTCAAGATACATCAATATCAGAAAGTTGAGCACCAAATTAAGGCCCACTGCTTCGTATTAAAGGGAAAGTGTAAGTAAGCCCTTTCAAAAAAGACATCACAACAGGCAATTTGCCGAGTGCATGGGCAGTGCAGGGACCCGAGGCACACATTCCACCAGGCTTTCCCTGGCGGGGTAAACCGCCAGGGAAAGGCTGGTAGAAATTGCCTCATTATCCGCTGGCCAGCGCTGCTTGCAGCGCTGCCCTGTCGGATATGTAACTCCACCATCGCCAGGCTGCCTGGTGGCGGAAGCCTGGCGGTGGCAGAGTTACAAAAGTGGCGGTCATGCCATGAACATTAGATGGCGGTCTGGACCGCCACCATGGAGGCCCAGACCGCCATGTTCATAATGACTGCCTTAGTCACTGCTGGAGAATCCTTACTTTTCATAAGTGATCTCATGACGAGGCATGGGTCAAGATCTAGCCAAATTCTGCTCTAGATTCAAGATGGGAGTCAGATCTGGAACTGATGCTTTGGGAGTTGTGGCCAGTGCAAAAGCATGCACAACCTGGATGGTTTGCAGCAAAGAAGTGAAGGTTTGGGCTGTGCTGACAGGGTCAAGATGGAGTTATGAGGGGTGGGGGTCAGTCAGCACCAGGGAGGCCTTGCGTGTGGAAGTCTGGCTGGGGCCCCCAGCAGATCCATAAGGCCCGAAGGTACTCTAGAGTAACCCAGAACAATCTGAAAAAGCAGCAGAGTCACCTCATTGAAGGCCTCTACCTGTTACAGAGTTTAAAATGGCTCAGTCAGGTGACCAATGCTTTGTGTATGTCTCCACGGAGCGGGAGCAATGGGGAGAGGACTCCCTTCTAGAATTTGGGGCATATTTAAGAGCCCCTAGCGCCTCCTGGCATTACATTTGCGTCATTTTTTTACGTTAATATAGCCCAACGAGGCCAAAATGCCCACGCCATATTTACAAAGTGGTGCAATGCATGCATTGCGACACTTTGTAACCCTTTGCGCTACAATATGCCTGTGCCAGTAAAGCTCCAGATCCGCAAAGGACGTGGAAAAAATGTTCTAACAACAGCATGCAGGAGTGGCACTTACATAAACCTCTTTGCCAAAAATATGGACGCCAGTGAGCTCATGGAAGCAATTGGCTATAAAGATTCAGGACCTTGCCTGGAGGAAGTCAAAAGGAGATGAGACTGTGGGTAGAAGTATCTATCAGAAATGGAACCTTGCTCTTCAAGCCACTCAGACCCAACACTCAGGAATCTATCTGAAAATAATTTGATTTACAGCCCCTGTAAAGGAAAGTTACTTACACCTGAGTTCGTCTCCGTGGTTAGTTTATCTGAATTCATAAAAGGTAGACTATCTTTGCACTTGTGTTAGATTGCACATTTAAAAAACTATGATATCCAAAAACATGTCAAATTAGGCTCATTTATTGTTTTCCAAATATCATGCTCAGCAGGGAGGCAGGTAGTTTATTTCTGAAGCACAGGGAAGACTGTAACTATAAGTCCAAGTTCAAAACTGAAATGCAGGGAGAAGGATGGGGCTTTTATGGATTTGGGGAAAATACCCTTTGTGACCAACCAGGATTACAAGTACGTAAATGTTCCTTCTTTACCACGAAGTAGTATCCAATATTCATAAAGTGTAGATAAGAATATCATACTAACCCAACGCCAAGTATGATTAAGGACACAGATTGAACACCTAAGCAAACAAGTGAAAAAGAGGAGTCTGAGCTATTTGACTTCAAGCGATAATGGCAAAGGTAAGAACAGACTGCCAAGTTGCAGCTCTGCTACAAGTGTCAGAAATGGGGACATTTCTTATTTTTTTTAGAACAGTGACTGCCTTACCCCTTGTACAGTGCGTTTTAGGTTTACCAGAGTTCTATCAGCCTTCCCATAGCAAGTAATCGTAAAAGAGACTCCATCTAATAATAGTTAGATTAGAAGAAGCCAGACATATCCTAACACCATAATGTACAAAGACATATTAAGCTTTACTAATATCTTACATTTCATCTAGATAAAATAACAAAGCTCTCTGGATAACAACTAGAGCATGCAAAGGCCGCTCCTCTTGAGTTGTGGCAGTCACAAAGCTCGGTAAAGAAATGGTTTGGTTGATACTGAAATCTGAAACCACCATAGGAAGATAAAATTGATGCATATGTAACAAAACCTTATTTCAATGAAAAAAACATCTAAGGTTCTGTAATTAAAAAGCTTGAAGCTCGCTCACTCTTCTAGCAGAAGTAAAAGGAAAGAAAGTGCTTTAACTCAGTCTAGTTCATTCATTCAAATGGAGGGCCAATTTGTTTTGAAAGAGCAATATTTAATTCCCAAGGAGGTGATGCCTTCATAACTGGGGGAAAATACCTTCCTCATATTGTTTAAATAACGCTTTCTCGCGCAAATGGTGAATAAAGATGTATGAGGAGACTTAGGTGAGGCGTGGAAGCAGCCAAATGCTCTCTGACAGAGGGAAAAACTGTATACCAGACTTAGCTAGATAAAGAAGGTGAGGTGGTACCATTTCTTCCTGTCATGTTCTGCGGGTCTACTTTCTTGTTGCCACACCATAATCAGAACCTCTTCCATTTCAATCCATATGAAGATCTCATGGAAGGACATCTTGTCTTTGGCAGGATAGCCATGCACCTATTAGGTAGCTTCAGGTGTTTACCTGGCACAACCTCTGGAGCAAAGCAGTCCGTCCAGCGATTGAAAGCTGGGGTCAAGAATTCTGTCCGACACCCTGGCAAGGAAATCTGTTAGAAAGTATCTTGTGTTGAACCAGAGGCATTTGAAGAAGGTCTGGATACCACCACTAGCAATAAATATAATTTGGAGTTGCCCAGCTGATACAGACAATAACTTTGGGGAAGAGAGGAACTAGCAGAAAAGCAAAAAAAAATTATTTGAAGCAAGTAATTGTAAGGGAATTTCTGAGATACAGGGTCTTGGAAATCTGGAGGCATAAGCAAACCTTTTATTTATTTTGTTTCCTGATGCTAAGAGAATTATGTTCGGCTTTCCCCAGTCTAAGATGTCTTCTAACAAGTGGTCGGTAATTACCTAGTCGCTTAATGACATCTTAACTCATCTGCTTTGGTGTTTGGTGCATCTGGAACTGCCATGATACGAATGGCCCTCACCAGGATTTAATGCCATATGTTCTGTGCATCCTGAGATTGAGAGAGGACTCTGCATTGTGCCCCACCCTTTTGGTTTGGATCATATAGAGTGGATGGGTGGTCCATCTCCAGTAGTATGGGACCTGGCTTAATCACAGGAAGAATGACTACCACTTCAGATACACTGCCCTCAACTTCTAGATGTTCACAAGGTAGACTCCTATGATGGAGACCACACATCTTGCATTTTAAGACCTCCTGTTTTTTTTACCACAGTACTTCAGTCACAAATCAGTCAATCTAGTCCGTTATGAACTGGCAGACAAAATAGAAAACGTCAACATGTACTTTCTCCCAGTAGTGTCTCGCGGGCAGCAAAAGGGGCGGGGCAGGGAGGAGGTGCGGGGGGGGGGGGGGGAACACCTAAAATTATTATTATTTTTTTTTAAAACATGCTCCACTCCGCTCCTCTTCCTTTCTGGCTGCACAGGAACAGGCTCCCAGCCTGCCCTGCAGCCAATCATGATGCTGCACAAAGCCCTGCGGCCAATCCTGACACTGCCCAAAGCAGCGTCAGGATTGGCTGGGAGCACCCTGTCGGGGCGCTCCCAGACAGGCTGGGAGCCTGTGCAGGCTCTCTCACGCCTACAGCGCATGTGTGTTTGGCCAGCCCCAGACGGCAAGCCAAACACACATGGGCTCTTACGGCGAGTGCTGAGCACTCCCCCCCCCCCCCCCAGTGCACGTAACCCCCATTGCCCCTCCCCCTTTCAAACAAAACGATAATAAACATAGTTTGCAGGAAAAGGAATGGATAGCTAATCACGACACTGAGACAAGAGCAACCTACATAATCGCCCTCAGGCACTACCACCACCTCATAGGAGACGCCAACAGGAGATCCCTCACAAATCAGATTAAAGCCAGCTCCAACAACAGCAAAGAGATTTTTTTTCCATTATCAAGAAATTCACCAAACCAAAAGCCTGAGCCAACTCCATCACCCCCTCTGGGGAACTCTAAAACAGCCTATCTAGACAACTCAGTAGCAAAATTGAAGCAAATCTCTAATAACTTAAAAAAAACAACCAAACCCTGAGGACATCATCAGCAAGCTGAACACCGACGACTTAGTTGGACAGTTAGCCAACTGGATAACACTCACAGAGGAAGACACTACTATCATGAAAACCATCTACTCCAGAGGCCCCCACAAACCCATATCCACGACCTAGGAGGACCTGTGATTTGGAAATTCCTCACTGACATCAGCAACTCCTTCATCAAGTCTGCAACGTTCCCTAAGGGCTAGAAGCATGCTGCAGTCACAGCTCTTGTCAAGAAACCATCAGCAGACCCCAATAAACTTAGCAAATTCTTCTCTATCTCCCTACTACCATATCTAGCTAAGGTGCTAGCGAAGGCAATCAACCAGCAACTCACCAACTCCCTGGAACTCCACAACCAATTTGCCGACTTCAGAAGCTAGATCAATAAGGGTGATGTCGCCCCGTGCCTATTCAGGCAAATGCAAGTGGAACAAAGGAGAGGAATCCCGCTTTGACTTTTTTTTGTTTTTTACTCTTACCTGAGGACTTGGAGCATGTCACAGACATCTGTTTGCGACAATCCCTACAGGCCTTGGAACCTTCCATTTTGAGGGGTGACATCCCTTGCATATCGTATAAATTTAGATGAAAATCGAGGTACATGTCTCTGAGAGAGAGAGGGATCTCCAGATCTGCATCTGAGCGCACGGACAGAAAGAAACTGACATCAGCACGAAGGAGTGGTGCCTATATAGGCCCCGTGCATGATTTCCAGAGAACAACTGCATCCATGCAGCACTGCAAGGAGCCACCTTCCTGTGCAGAGATACTGCTGAAAAGTTTCTGGATCCAGTCTGATGCCTGGGGAATAGTGAAAAGGTGAGGATTCTGTGCCTAGATAATCTCTAGATAATCCCTAATAGAAAGAGTGTTACCAAAGTAGAGTTGAAGACTTTAACAGAAAGATTATACATTCTTTTCACAACTACAAACATATCGAAATATTGAAGGATAAATTATATACTACTGAGTGGGAGGAACTCCCTAGCACCTTTACAGCTGATAATATAGTCATATGCCCCATTGGAACTCATACTATTTCAGGACCTCAGCACAGCAGGGGCGGTAGATATTCCACCATAAGATAATTAGAGATCCGGTACTGCTGTGATCCTAGTTTCTTGTGGTGGGTGGTGGCAAACCTAAGTAGATCTCTTAAATCCCAAGAGGAATGATATGTAGCGTTCCCTCTTTGGAGAAAAGGAGAACTGGCAGGCGTTCCTCACTCATCACTACAACAAATTTTGCTCATTCAAATAAGGAGTTAGGAGTCAGATAACCCTATTGGAGCAGCTCTTATCGTCAGAGGGAGTATTGCATAAAGATACGGATCCCCACAGGAGCCCCTAGAAACAATAAGGCCCATATTTATACTTTTTTTTGCACCTCATTTGTGTCACTTTTTGACGCAAAAGTGGTGCAATCTTACAAAATATAAGTGTTTTGTAAGTTTGCGCCGCTTTTGCGTCAAAAAGTGACGCAAATGCAGTGCTAAAAAAGTATAAATATGGACCTAAAGATGTAGTTGTTGGTAGTTACAACAACAGCTACTTGTACCATAACTCTTCTTTCTCAGAATGATGGTAATTATTACAGTAATCTCAGCACTCATAATATAAAACAAAATAAACATTAGGAAAACCCCAAGTATATTTCATCACGTCCCTATAGTCCCTATGAGTCTAGTCTCCACCTAACAGATACATGTGTCTTCTCAGCCTCGTGACTGCTATATTGGCTGAACAAGTATCACAACGCCTAATTATTTATACACTAAGCCGTGTAAGCATCCCCGAACACCAAAGCCATTTGGTGTGCAGTCGGATATTTGCAGTTCGGCATGTTACCTTCAGTTTCTGTGTCTGCCTCTCCCAAATGCTCCCATCTCTTTATACCTTCTCCGATTATTCTCTTTTGAGAGAGGAGAAGTAACTGGTTATCAGCTTCTCATATCATGTTCCGGGACACTAGAAATGCCCCTGCTAAAGAACACGCAAGGCAGGCAAATGTAACAATTTCCTACAAAAGTCTGACTTGTACGAGGCAGAATTGTCTTCTAGCTCATATCACCGGACGTAGCCCTGCAGTTTCCAGACAGCACAATGTCTTGTTTTGTTAGCTCCACTAACAACTTACAGCTCTGAAAATATTGTCTGAAAACAACAGGTCGATGCCTCACAAGGCTGTTAGCACTCTTCAGAATATTAGTTTTCGAATCCCTAATCTTGTCACACCTGCAAAGAATTAGTGCTCACAATGAGCTGGCTCTATGTAATGTGAGTAGTATGGAAAAAAAACCCTGCTGCACATAACCATATTAAAAAAAATTACTCCAGAAACGATTTTTCTGATGAATACTCTAACTGCAGAATCCTTACTCCTAAAATATCCTGGATCCAGAAGATTTAAAACCATTGCGCCCGTGGGCCAATAGATGGCACTGTGCAGCTCCGCATTGACTTTGTTCTGCCGTATTGAAGTGCCACCTCCTGAGGGCCAAAGTCAGTTTCTTTACTGCGTCTACGCCCTCAGGGACAGAACACAATAATAATTAGAGTAACCTGTGTGCAGCGCTCTAGATCGGGATTGGGATAGTTTTAGATAGAAAGAATCCATTCCGCAGAGGGAGGTGGGAGGGCAGTAAGGTAGTCTGTGGTTAGATAGAGTATCCACCAGAAAGATCATTACCAAAAATAAGTAACTTGTTCTTCTGATGGATACTTCTAATTTCAGATTCCTCACCATCAGAATCGATACCAAAGCAATATCTACCAAGGTAGTGTTTTTTTGGCACAGCTCAGAGCATAAAAACATGCAGGCTCAAACTGGTGAAATGCCCTTGCGATCTAACATGGCTATCAAAGCAGCAATGCTTTCTGAATATGTGCACGAACGCCCATGTCACAGCCTGACAGATGTTAAGGGCATGCATGCTACATGCCAACACAGTGGTAGTAGCTTTGAATATGGTAGAATGGGCCCTCAGTCCTGATGGAAGTTGTTTTTGGCCAGTGCGTGGCAGATCTCAATGCAGAGGACTATCGCCTTGACAGAGTTGTTTTCTGTACCTCATTTCCCTGCCTTTCTTTGTCCCAAAAAGCCCTCACAAAGAGCTAATTGTCCATGGGACAGTCTGGTGCAATGGATGTTGAAGCTGAGAGCTCTTTTGACGTCCACCTGATGGAGTCTCTCCTCCCTGAGGGGTGAGAGGGGTCGGATAATGTTGGGATAGTGATGGACTAGCCAACATGAAAAGCGGTCACAACCTTTGGCAGAAAGGCTGCCCGGGTCTTAAACACCAATTTCACTAGGAAAAAGGTAGCATAAGACAGCTGCAGTGCGAGAGCTTGAGGTTCACCTTCTTGACGAGCTGAAGTTACTGCAACCAGGAACACAATCTTCGGAGGCAAGAGGCACAAAGGACAGCTGAGCTTTGCTTCAACAGGAGTCCACATGAAGAAAGCAAGGAACAGATTGAGAGCCCACTGTGGCATCACAAATGATTTGTGAGGAAACTAATGAGTCAAATCTTTAAGAAACATCATCACAAGAAGCGATTTAAACAAGAACAGTTAGTCCAACCAATGTACCAACACTGGAACGTCTGAGAAATAACTTTCAGTGGTGCCCACTGCAAGTTCTTGCTGGGCCAGAGATAAAACAAACATGACATCCAATAGTTCAGCCCATAAAGGGCCCATATTGCGTATGCCACATCGTATGACAAAGTTGAACCAGCACTTGGTGTAGACAGACTTTGTAGAGGGATGCCTGCCAGCAACAATGGCATCCACAACCTCTGGAGAAAGATCAAATGCAGGCAACTGCAACTGCTCAAAATTCAGACATAGAAGGGCAGATTGCGCAGGTTCAGATGCAGGATGGTACCCTACTGATGCAACATGAGATTCACCCAAAGCAGTCGTCTGATTGTTGAACCAATACTCATGCCCAGAAGTTCCAGGTACCACACTCTCCTTCACAATCCGGAGTCATTGAGATGACTTGTGCCCAGACATTCCTGATCATCTTGAGAATTCAGGGCAGGAGAAGCACCAGTGGAAAAGTAGACAGGAGTCCTGTTCTCCTATCTTTCTGGAATGCATCTCTGATAGAGAGCCTTCTTGGAAATTCCAGCACACTTACATATTGACACTGCATGTTCAATAGTGTGAAAAGATCTAGCCACAGTACTCCCCATTGTTGGAAAATGGCTTGTGAAACCTTGGGATTAACAGCAATTTATGATCTGCCAGGCGCTACCGGATGAGTTCGTCCACCCAAGCATTCAAAGATCTCACTACTTAACTCACGACCAGGAAAATACCCCAACATCCCAAACAGCTCCAGAAATGAAGTGCTTCTTTGCGCAGGACCCCACCTGGCTTTCGTGGAACATATGGTCGTGGTCTGGTCTGTGAGAACCTGAACCAGCATTCCTTTGATGGGCTGGAGGTAGGTTTTCAACACCATATTGAAAGAGTGCAAATGTTTAAGTTTAACACTTTGTTTCAACTATACAAAAGGGATCTTTCCACAAGACAAGGACAAATGAGCCACTCACCTTATGTTCTTTTCACAAGTTTTGGTTTATCTATAGTACAGAGGAGGGTGTGGGTAACAAAACAAATAGGGAATTGTTTCTCTTATTTGACACCTGCTTTTGGTTAATACCTGATTTGTATGAAGTCTCATCCACTCATTGATTCAGAATTTCACACGTATCTCTGTGTAATCAGAAATGTATATAAGAGCTGTGTGAGTATTGTGTGTTAGCTCCTTTGACTCCAGAGTTGAGGGTCTCTGCTGCGGTAGAACTGAATAAAGAATGCCGAAGACCCCTCATGACTGATCTTGTCTTATTGCATGGTAGTGCAATATAATATTTGGAGTTAACACCTGGAGGCACTGCTGAGACAGGCCACTGGCACTACAATTGGTGTTTGGACCATGGTGAAGGGGGACAGACAACGACCTCTACAAATCTCAGTGAGCACACTCAATGAGGGACTTGTTTCCCAGAGACATTTGTGGGGTACCTGCTGCCTGACCCAAACACAGGTTAGTGATTGTGCTCTATTTTAAAGAACTGTTTTTGAGACAGTCCCCTTATGAGTGGTTAGATTCAGATGTTTTTTTTCTCTTTTTTATGTCTCAGGTGGAGAGATTGGATTCTCCCAATGAAATAAGGAGATTGGCATCTCTGGAGGGATTGTTTTTCTGAACCCTCCAGACTTAGCATGTGTTTCTGGCGTTTCACAGGTGACCAAACAAGATTCATTATGGGTCACTGGTTTAGTAAGCCGATGGCCGTGTCGCATGGGCTCTCATTATCCTAAATGAGACTACTGGATTTCTAGGCAGCAGGATCAATAACGGTGTGGGGGACTGAGTCTGACCCACGTGTAAGGAACTCTGTCACCCTAAATCCGGTTGTTGCTCCGGCTAACTAGCAGTGCCTCATTTCTCCCACGGGGAAGAAATGATTGGGCAGCCGAGCGCATGACATCTTTGGAACTTGTCAGGGAAGTCGTGGTCACTCAGATCCAAACCAACTCTCTCATTCACAATATGGTCTCATATACAAATGACAAAGACAGTATAAGTTTTATATAATGTTTTAATAAAACAACTGTATTTTAGATATTAAGGCGTGAGCCGCAATAACCAGAACAATACAACATAGTAGGATTGATATAGTAACCAGGAGAGTAAAACATAGAAATAAAGCTATCATAATTCCTAACCGTTTCTACTCTCCCTCTGCTTGTTCTATTTAGAGCACAGCATGTTAAGCTTTCAGCTTGCCTTTCTGTATCACTAGGGAGACGGACACACTCATACCTGAGCAAAGGCCTGTGATCTGGTTCAGCATCTGCAACGAGGCAGTCAGTGTCTAGTTGTGGTTCCCTGGTCGGAATCTCCCTCTTGCATGTATTGGGACAAGGAAGTGATTTTATAACTAACATGTCATCGTGATCACAAAATGTTCCTACGCAGGAATGGCAAGTCTAGACTCCTACCACATCTATCGGCAATGTACCAGACTGTATCCTTGACTAAAGCACAGAGTGAATATGTTATGAAGAACTCCAGTGCTGAAGTAGGCAAAACAGTGTGATATGAATAAAAAACAACACCGTAGAACTGGCTATTCTGTAAAATAACAGTACGAAGCCTAATAGAAAGCATTTAGAGCAAAGTGCACAGAGGCTCTAAGCTGTTAGCAAATGAATAAAATATATTTAGGGCAAAGTGCACAGAGGCCTAAGGCCTGAAGCTAATGCGCAAAATATACGTAAAACTGACCACACTACACCCTCCCCTTGTCGGTAGCAAGTGGTTCCAACAACATAAAAAAAAAAACATGACCTAAATTTAAACCCAACATTTCGACAAGATGAGAAGACAACAAAGTCATAAATTTAGGAAACATGTGACAATAGAGCGAATTGCAATATAGTGTCAATTTAGTCGGGAGAGAGAGAAAAAAAAATCCAATTGTCAAACAGAAGCAACAGAACGTAGAAGCTCCTCCACTTCGAGATATGTCAATATCGGAAGATCCACGCCACAAAGTACCATGGAGCAGGTGTGTTCCAAAGCCCCAAAACCATTTAGGGCGGCACCCCGTGTAGTGCCACGGAAAGAGACAAAACCATCTTCCTCCAGGAAGGGAATCTCATAATCCGCTTCACGAAGCAAACGCAACCGCAGTGCACAAGTCTGGGAATGAGCCCTAATCGGGAACATCAACAGATCAAGATCAACCACTGCAGAGCGCTGCAGTGAGAGACAGAAAGCCAGTGCATGTTCAAACGAGCACCAAAGGCACCGAAACACGGGTTGCACACAATCCAAAACCGGTCGGAACGACAAAGACCAGTCACACTCCAAATGAGCCAGGAGTGTTGCTCCAAAACGCTGCATCATGCGTTCACGACACAGCTGCGCTGACGGGAGCAGCAATACAGGATCTCGTTGCGGCGGGACAGCCATTGCGAAAAAATAGCAACAATAGCAAAACTCCAGCAAATAAAGCCAAAGTAATTGGGAAACCCCCAAAAATGCTTCTGAAAATAGAGTGTATAGCCGAAGGTATCAAACCGAATACGGAAGAGAAGGTGTGAACGAAACCAACACCAACGGCTTTGAAAAAATGAGCAATACCAGCAGTGCTAGATGCATTAAATATACGTCCCACAAGTTCACCGAAGTGACTCAGAAAGTTAGTATTCAAAAGGGACTGTATCTCCGCCGATGACCTTGCCACTTGAAGTGCGTAGGTCTCGCTAGCAGATGTAAGGGCCACATGCTTTTGAAACAATAAAGCTTTCAGCCGACTCAACTTGTCGAAATCAACCTTGGAAGTAGCAATATGAGGCCAGATGTCCGCTACCTCCCTAAATTCAGTAGGGGGAAACAACACATTCCCGCAGCATGTAACGGCCTTGTTGACAACGACGATGTAAACTATTCCGGCACGCATGCCACAGCAGCGTTCGCTGTTAAGAACAATGTAACTGCCGTTAGAAAGCACCTGGAAAGTGTTTTTAATTACCGGGACCGGAACTCCCTTCAGATAACAAGCTAAGTTAGCAATCGAAGCATTACACGCTCCGTGCAAGGACAGCTGTTTACAAACCATGGAATGGCTAACAGAAGTTTCGCAGTCGCTACCGCTAAGAAAAACTTCCCGCAAACCATTAACACATCTGTACTGAAAAGGAAGCTCCCACACCTCGTGTATGTAACTGTCACCCAATAGTTCATATCTACCCACCGGAATGTGCTTCAAACAAGAAGTAAATTCCAGAGTGGAGATAGGCAAATTAATAACCCCATGAATCAACCACTTAGCTGACGGAATCTCAGCCACCGTAAAATGCAGTTTCTCCAACTTTTCAATATTTAACATAACATACGTCGCTTCCTTCTTAGCCATCAATTGTTGTTGACGAGTTAAATTAAAGGAGATAAAGATCTCTCTGGCACGAATGTGCTGCCATGGAACGCGACCCGCCTTCAAGGTCTGAAGAGTCCAACCCAGCTGCATGATAGATCGTGTCTGACTCTGCCCATGATATAAAGAAGACATGTCTGATTTTATAATGTCAATAGCAGAAGAGACAATGCTGTCAATCGTGTAAACACGGTCAGAAAGGGTATGCATGCCATTATCAACAACAGACAAAGTCTGCAGCAGATTTTCTCGATCAATCTGTCTTAACCGGGCTGCAGCCTCCTGCTGGGAAAGTTTCCAAAACTCATTATACACTTCGTATAAGAACCTTTTTCTCCGGGGCACCTTGGGACCTGACAAGAAATCTTGTAAATCAGTACCATTAGACAGTAACTTGAGGTGTGACTTAACTGCACCCAGCGTGGAGTACTTCAACCATTGTTGACAAAGTTTCCCCACACTGTATGTAGTTGTTATATCTGCATGTTCTGGTGAAATGTAACGAGGGTCTGCCCTACTAGTCCTGAACCCCCCAGAAGAGGTAACAAAACGTTGATGACACTGATTAGTGTCTACAGGCCACAATAACCACCCGCCCGGATGTAACGATGAAGCGTTAAGCGTACCATTCTGGACCCAATGCGTAAATTCACTAAAAGTAGCATTCACATAGTGCTGCCAGTTATTTAATTTAGAAGGGACAGGTATTCTAGGCAAAGTCAATTCTCTAATCGACGCCAAGCCCAAACAACTAGTCTGTTGTACTGTGTCATTGAGGAAAATCATTTGCACAGGGATAATGCATACTCGAAATAATGTATCTCTGCCTTGCATCTGCCAATTTTTCGTACCCCAAACACTTTTCAAGTCAACAGTCTTCAACCAGTATTCATATCCTTCGACCGAAAGTTTAGATACAAACGAATTAGAATACAGTAATTTAGTATCGGTCAACAAAATTTGCTTATTAGAATACGGTGTCACTTTAAAATAGTAAGACTTAGCGTTTCGCTGATCATGCCCAGAAAAATATGCAAATATATCATTATACGTTTTCGAACTCCCTTGTGGAGGAGTCGAGCAATGTTCCCATTGTACATAATGAAAGATGGACTTAGGGCTACTCGCTTTGTGAATAAAGTGGTGTCCATAATAGGTGTAGCAAAACATATCACCATGATTATCTTTAAATTGGTAAGCATCTTCATCGTCATAGACAGTATAACATTGCAAATCTTTTAGCATAGCATCTACTGTCTTCACATCCCAGTCATCAGAAACAATGCCTGGAATAACAATATCATTCATTGATAACTTAAGAACATACGGTATTTGAATCAATTCAGTGGGACCATATATTTCAAACATTACTTTATCCCACACAATTCCATCCGGAATTGGTATCGCAGAAATGTTCACATTGGATATGTCTCTTCGAACCATATGAGACGAAAAATGTGGTCTCAACACAGTCTCCACGTGCTCAATGTCTGATCGATCAGGAAGAAAATGACCATGTATTACCAGAAAAAAGGTAACCACAAATCCCAACCATAAAAAAATAGTCAGTACAGCCATAAAAAGCCACAAATAGTTCCAAGGAACAACAAAATATGTACGTTTAAGCCAACTTAGTAGCTTACGTGGACCTCGGATTGAAGACAGCGAAGACGAAGACCTGGATACAGCTGCATCCGCGTCATTGAAGCAGCCAGAGGCAGTTCTCGCAAAAGGTGCAACAGTGAACAAGGAAGCTGATGGAGGTTCTCTCCTAGGTACGCTATAAATCACATGTTCAGAAACATCAGTAGAACGTACAGCAACTTGAGAAAAAGAATCGATATCAATCGTCGACTGTGGAACAATCGCAAGATCATCTTCCACCCTCCCCAAGCTCGGAGAGGAAACATGGTCGGTGCTGATCACCTGCAGCGGGACTTCTTCCCCAGTAGTGAGAGGGATGCCGGAACTACTGGGTGTCCCTCTTGGTCTGCTGTGCAGAATCGGCCACATGTTGTAACTTGACATTATCAATGGAAACAAAACGATTTCCTTTGGCCCCTTGCAGCGGCGGCAAAATCACAGTTCTCGTGCCGCTCACCCCCAACACCGGGACAGGTGCTCGATAAGAAGGACCAAATTCTTTCTTTACTGCGACCTTTTCACGGACTAGATCCCCAATCCTGGGTATCCAACCAGTAGGTGTTACTGGCTCATCCTTAATTCCAGAGGAGGCAGCACTTGCAGAAGAGTTATCTTCACGGAATTGTTGTAAATCCTGCAAAACAGTGACACAATCATTTATGTCAAAGGGCGTTTCTGCCGCCTCCACACCAGGACCATCTAGATCAGGAACATACATTTGTGTTCCGAACAGGCACTCATATGAAGTACGACCCCCCAGTGACCTTCTAGGCAAGTTATTAAGTGCTCTCTGTACTCCATACAGGTGGGCTAGCCAACTACGACCCGTACCTATAACCCTGGCTGTTAAGGATTGCTTTAAATCACGATTTAAACGCTCCACGACAGAATTTCCCTCGGGATGAAATGGAGACGAGAATTGGAGTTGGACCCCCAACGAAGCCATGGTGTCTCTGAATGCCTTAGAGGCAAAAGCAGGGCCCTGGTCCGAATGAAAAGCCGCAACTGCAAATGTATCGACAAAGATACGCAAATCTTTAATAACAGTCCGAGCGTCAGCCGAGCGCTGTGGCCAGACCCACACAAATCTGGAGCACGAATCTACTGCAACCAATATGTATTTGTATGCACTATCTGGTGTCAGTGGACCACAATGGTCCAAGTACACACACTGTAATGGTCTATTTGATATCAGAAGAGGAGTCTGCTGCGGGCGTCTAGCCGACGATACTTTAATTTGTTGACAGACGTCACAACAAAGGACATACTGCTTTGTCTCCTTATAGAGACCAGGCCACCAATAACGGGCCTGTAAAAGCGAAATCGTGGCAGCCACACCAGCATGCGCAGATGCCACCCCTTCATGCGCTGCAGAAATTAATCGAGGTCTCTCAATCTTATTCGGTAACTCACGTACACCAACGCCTGGAATATTAACAACAGCATTTAGTGCACTACTCAAGCAGTAACTATATTTAGAAGGGAATCCTTTAGGAAATGGCGTGCCATCAGCCGTAGCTTTTATGGCAGCCGAAATCTCTATGTCTGGTTTTGAACTCAAACGAGTTACCGCGGTGTACTGCCATTTGTTAAATTTTGTTTTGACCAATGACTTTGTGTTTCACCACTGCGCATATTAGTTGCTCAATGTTCACCAGTAGCACATGGTATGTTTTGTTCAGTTTAGCCGCCTATGGGCTTTGACATTGCATTAGTCATTACATTCTGTATTCTGCCTATTGGCTTTGACATGGCATTAGCCATTACTTTCTGTATTCAGTTTAGCCGCCTATGGGCTTTGACATGGCATTAGCCATTACTTTCTGTATTCAGTTTAGCCGCCTATGGGCTTTGACATTGCATTAGCCATTACATTCTGTATTCTGCCTATTGGCTTTGACATGCTGTATCCAGTCTAGCCGCCTATTGGCTTTGACATTGCATTCCTATTGGCTTTGACATGATGTATTCAATTTAGCTGCCTATTGACTTTGACATGCTATTAGATATTCTGCCTATGGGCTTTGACATGGTATTATATATTGCATTTTGTATTCAGCTTAACTGCCTATTGGCTTTGACATGATATTATACATTACATTTTGTATTCAGCTCCGCTGCCTATTGGCTTTGACATGATATTATACATTGCATTTTATATTCAGCTCAGCTGCCTATGGGCTTTGACATGATATAAGACATTGCATTTTGTATTCAGCTTAGATGCTTATTGGCTTTGACATGACACTAGACATTGCATTTGATATTTAGGTTAGCTGCCTATTGCCTTTAACATGACATTGCATTTGATATTTAGGTTAGCTGCCTATTGCCTTTAACGTGGAGTTAGATCTTGCAGTTGAGAATCCAAGCTGTATTTTTCCAAGCTGTGTTTTTGCACCAGAGAACCAAGATGTTTTTCTCACAGTAGACTAGACCTGATAAGAGAGGGTACATGGTGTTGTTCTCTCTGCTTGAGCTTGGGAACAGGAGTAGTCTTGGAGACCTGGCCAGTCTCCAAAAGGCTTGCTCAGTTTCCCAGGTCTGAGAGGAGGGGGCACACCTTTGTAACGAATGTAACAGGCTGCAGAGAGTCAGATTCGAATCTGCCGGACCTCGTGCTGGAGCTTGGCGCCAGCTGCCAGCAATCCCGTGTGGGTAGATGAATCTCTTTCTCGCGGCTGACAGGGGTCATCAGCTTGCAGACCTTAGAAAGATGAAGCTGTAGATAGTTTCCCACACGGTGAAGTATTTGTTTTGCTTTGCATTCAATATCTTATAAATATAACCTGCTGTGTATATTGCAAACTGATATATTTTGTTTGATTAACGCGGACTTGAAAGCTACTAATTCGTCATACATAAAAATTGGGGTTGGGGAAGAATTAACAACAATAAAAGTCTTCTTTGACCTCAGAAGTGCATTTCTGGTGTGTTATGTTAGTGCTTAGAAACTAAATAAGAGGAAAGCACTACACGCGGCTACAGTGGCAATAGCCACTGCCGACTTTGCAGCCTCATCAGCCAAAGTATTCCCAGCAACGTGTATTCCAACGCGCTGGTGTCCAAGTGTATGTACAACATGGACTTTAGGAAGCGTCTCTTTCAGACCCGCAACCTTACCCCACAACAATTTATGTTTAATGGTGTTGCCTTTAGAATCTCTGAACCCATTCATTTTCCAATAATGCAGATATTCATTGAAGGATTGCACACAGTAGTAGGAGTCACAGACTAGCAAGGTCAATATCGCCGGCTCTGCATGCTCCAACGCTAACAAAAGAGCTTTGAGCTCAGCCAGCTGCGCCGTGCAATCTCCCAAGGTTTTAGTATAAGTATGTCGGGGGCAGAAGACTCCCCCCTCCATAGTCCCGCTCACCACCGCACAAGCAGCAGAATACTGTTGTTTAGTCCCAACCGCCGGTTGCGCAGAGCCATCGGTATACATGACCACTTCATATTGGTCAATAGGTAATGTGCCAGCAGGAACCGGGTACTCTATTTCATATTGAAGAAATTCTTGAGTCTGCAGCTTAGGGTCAAATATGTAATCCACATCAGTGGCCGTCAAAGACGTAGCCCATTGTATCCACCGCGGGTGTAAAGCTTTCGAATTAGGAACACTCGCTTTTGTAACAGCCTCCAAGGCCGGAATTGGGGAAACGACAATAATGCGTTGGCCCTGGGCTAGCGGTCTTTCTTTGATCACAGCCATCTGCACTGCAGTGAGAATTTTCTCAGTCTGTGCAAAACGTTGTTCTGCAGCAGAATACAAGTGGGACTTGTATGCTATCGTGACTGACTCCCCTTCATTAAAGGTGACATACGTAAATCCAACAGCCCCAGGAATCACCCTGATGACCAAATTAGTTTTATTGTCCCGTGTGTGTAAATGTTTAACCGCTAAGAGATCATTCTGCAGCTCTCGCAGTATGTGTGTATGCTCAATCGTCCAAAATCTACTTGAAAAATTCGTGCGAATCAGTTCATATAAGGGTTTTATACGTGTAGCATAATCAGGAATGTAAGTTCTGCCAAAATTCAGAAACCCCAACAATGACTGGAGCTTCCGAACCGTATTAGGAGGCTGCAGTAAAGCACATTTCTCCAAAAAATGTGGCGCCAGGCTCTTGCCCTCACTCGATAACTCATATCCCAGGAAAATAACACTGAGGAAGGCAATCTTCGATTTCTTAAAATTAAACTTATAACCAATATCAGCAAAACCCACAACAATGCGCGATACGCGACTGAGATGTTGAGAATCTCATCGTCCGTCAAATAAATGTCATCAACATATGATAACGCCTCAGGGTCCAACTCGTGCAGAAGTTCAGTCACACGAGCCGAGAACAGTCCTGGGCTATTCTTATACCCCTGAGGTAAACGACAAAACTTTTTCTAAGAGCCAAACGCACTGAAACTGGTATAGTCCCGACTTTCGGGTGCTATATTCTGGCAGAAAAATCCATTCGAGATATCCAAGGTTGTTTTGTATTTTTTACGCACTATATTATTCATAAGCGCAGCGCTATGTGAATTCTGTATTGCATATGTGCGTGTATGACTATTCAAATGTCTGTAATCCACCACTATCCTATAGGAATGGTCCGGTTTAGCAACCGGAAATAAGGGATTATTCATCGGCGAGACACAAGGCTCAATCACACCTTGGTACTCCAATTGTGTAAGAATTTTCCGAACCGATGCCCTTGCTTCAAATTTAATAGGATATTGCGGCTGTGGCTGAGGTTCTCCTTCAATGGGAATGACATGATAAGGTGATTGTTTATCCCACCCCACATTATTTCTATATAGGGCGGGGGCTTGTGCTAGAGCCCATGATTTACCATATGACTCCGCTAGTTCTCTCGGAACAAGTGGTGAAAAGGAAGGCGCAATAACCTCCTCCCCAACTGGACAGTAGCGAACAAAGTCAGGTGGCCAATCTTGTTCGGCCAACAGGACATCATATGATTTCACCATATGGTCCCAAAAGATGGCGTGTACAACGCGGTCAATGTCCCCTTCTAATCGTAGAGTCACAAGATATACTTGATCAGGATCAGAGACTCGCATATCCGCCGTCTCGACTTGTATGAAGTCATCAGTTGCTTTCGCCTCCAGATGCTCTAGAAGACTCCGGCGAACTATTGTGACCTCTGTCGCGCTGTCTAACAGCGCTAACGCCCATGTCTTGTTCGTCAAGAGAACTCTCTTCTTGAGCGGCATGTCTAACTGAGACTGCTGCCACTTTCTTCTTTTTAAACTGCTGTTTTTGTTGCAGCGGTTTCTCTTCTGGTTTAATAGAAACCTCCGCTGAGCGTTGTGAATCCTGTCTCGGTTTCACGTACTCCGTCCTCCGCTCTGACCGCCCACCTCTCTCACTTCTTTTCTCCGAGGAGTCCTGAAAGGAACGAGATTGGCGCGTATCAGTATATTGATATCTATCAGGCGTCTTCAAAGTATCCCTATTCCTGAGATTATACTTATTTTGTGGGGTCTCCGGTTGCGGAGACTGCCCACCATCTTTCTTAGGTGTTTGCTGTTTCTTATCCCAGCGCTTTTTCGCACCCTCAGGTTGCTGTTGCTTAGAATTATCCTTATTATTTTTACCCTGCAATTGTGGCTTCTGCGGTCGAGCCCCTAGGCTATCACGACCAATACTAGAATATGTTTCAGCTATTATTCTCGGAAGTTCCCGCTCCTGATTAATCTGCGGAACGTCCCGAAAACGCATTCGCACTGCTAGTGCTACAGCCTCCCCCTTGAGATTACTCAAAATAATAGAAGAAACCGCGTCAAAATTACCCATCAATTGCATGCCTAAATCCAAGGCAGGGGCAGCCCCATATTCATCCTGAATTTGTTTAAGCACCTCCGGCAAATTAGCCAAAGTCGGTGTACCGTGTGCTGTAGTATAGAGAGCGGCAAACACCGTGCCCCAAGTATTACAAAGATCCACCGTAGGAACCATCCCATACGGCAAACACATCGTCAAAATTCTATGCTTATCCTGAGGTCCCGTATGGGGAAATACTGCTTCCAGCGTATTAATTTTTTGCGCCAGCCAAAATGGAGTCTCCTCACGTTTAGCCGGTACCTTGCCCATTACAGAGTGTACAGTGGCCGGATTTATTCCCGGCACCACCGCATGTGGGTGAGCTGGAGCAGCACGTGCTGCATTAGTATTTAATGTCTGCATCACAAACTGAACTAATCGTCTGTACGTTGCAGTTAATTCCACATATAAACGACGCACTTCAGCCACTGCCACATTTGCCACTCCAGGATATGGTGTATATGTAGCCAATAAAGGCCAGGTCGGACCATCATTACTCAACGGACCTAACCGTACTGGTGTTACTGAATGTGGGAGGGCGCCATCAAGCCAATTATGGTGTTCTTGATAAGATAAAGGTATTTCTAAGTATGCATAAGCCCTGTATTGTCCAGGGACATTCGCAACAGTATATTCGTGAAAAGTATTTGTACCCCCATCAGCTGCTGGAAATATGACCCAAGAATAAAAAAAGTTCCGTTCTATAGGCTGCATGGGCGTCCACCACAAAAGTGACCGGACCCCCCTGGACCGTCAGTCCATGTGCTATCAGATGACCCGTGAGCGGAAATCGCATATTAAGCGGTATATTTACTACAACTGGATTCGCCATTAGTATAACAATAATAGCTCTAGGACAGAGAAGGCACACCAATATCGGGGTATTTCCTTTCAAAGTTCAAGCTTGAACAACCAACCACTCAGTAATAGAATGTACCCAACCTGTGGTGGCGGAAACCCTCAGCCCCACGGACGTCTCCGCATACGGAACCGAGGAGTCAAAATATATACGAGACCGAGAGAGTCAGTCGGACCCAAACATTAGAGCCAGACCAAATGTTGGCGGCGCCATGTCGCGTGGGCTCTCATTATCCTAAATGAGACTACTGGATTTCTAGGCAGCAGGATCAATAACGGTGTGGGGGACTGAGTCTGACCCACGTGTAAGGAACTCTGTCACCCTAAATCCGGTTGTTGCTCCGGCTAACTAGCAGTGCCTCATTTCTCCCACGGGGAAGAATGATTGGGCAGCCGAGCGCATGACATCTTTGGAACTTCTCAGGGAAGTCGTGGTCACTCAGATCTAAACCAACTCTCTCATTCACAATATGGTCTCATATACAAATGACAAAGACAGTATAAGTTTTATATAATGTTTTAATAAAACGACTGTATTTTAGATATTAAGGCGTGAGCCGCAATAACCAGAACAATACAACATAGTAGGATTGATATAGTAACCAGGAGAGTAAAACATAGAAATAAAGCTATCATAATTCCTAACCGTTTCTACTCTCCCTCTGCTTGTTCTATTTAGAGCACAGCATGTTAAGCTTTCAGCTTGCCTTTCTGTATCACTAGGGAGACGGACACACTCATACCTGAGCAAAGGCCTGTGATCTGGTTCAGCATCTGCAACGAGGCAGTCAGCGTCTAGTTGTGGTTCCCTGGTCGGAATCTCCCTCTTGCATGTATTGGGACAAGGAAGTGATTTTATAACTAACATGTCATTGTGATCACAAAATGTTCCTACGCAGGAATGGCAAGTCTAGACTCCTACCACGTCTATTGGCAATGTACCAGACTGTATCCTTGACTAAAGCACAGAGTGAATATGTTATGAAGAACTCCAGTGCTGAAGTAGGCAAAACAGTGTGATATGAATAAAAAACAACACCGTAGAACTGGCTATTCTGTAAAATAACAGTACGAAGCCTAATAGAAAGCATTTAGAGCAAAGTGCACAGAGGCTCTAAGCTGTTAGCAAATGAATAAAATATATTTAGGGCAAAGTGCACAGAGGCCTAAGGCCTGAAGCTAATGCGCAAAATATACGTAAAACTGACCACACTACAGCCGTTCAGTCTACACAACTCAAGGGGTCTCCAGGATATGAAATGATGACTAGAGTGTCGATTTCACAGGATTATGGGTGAAAAGAATAGCTTAAGTATACTAGAGGTAATCCGCTTTTAGTTTCCCTCGGATGGGACTTTTGACCAACAAAAATTGTGTTACTTGAGACAATGTTTGCCTGGGCATGGAAGAAACGTATGTTTGGTCATGTGGGAGGCCTTCAACGAATAGGAGTCACATGCACAACAAAAGAAATGTGTGAATGAAGTGACAAGAGTGAAGAATTATCTGAAACAAGATCAGGCAGCTGCAATGGGGGATAGATGGTTGAGTAAACAAATGTAATTGGTGGGAAGATGAATTAGAAGAGGTTAAGATGTTCTGGGTATAGGCGACTGCACCTCCAGGACTTGAGGAGGAGGAAGGTATTGTATTAGAATGTATGCTAGATAAAAGACCCTCTCCTTATTCAGAAAGTGAGGACAGTGTCCTATTGCAAATCCTACAAGTGAGCCTGTGACATTTACTATTGGTCCTATACCGGACAAATATTATTTTGTTGTAACTGATCAGTGTGCTTTGAACTGGCTGGGCATAGATCTTCTGAAGAAACTGGATACTGTTTTAAAATGTACAACGGATGGTGTTTTCTTTGAATGTCATGAAGATTATTCTACTGTCTCACCAGTATATATTAGGTTGTCTAGTGACACTGAAAGTGATGTTCTGGACTGCATATGAGAAATTATATTGAACAATCTTTCTAAGGATGTGTGGGCTTCCAACAAGAATGAAGTGGGCAAAGTAGTAAATGTGGAACACCTTTAAATTACCTTGAAGCCCCAAATGTTGTATTACCTAGAATGCCACAATGTACGATATTGCATGAAGTGGAGGAAGGGATACCCAAGGTAATACAAGACCCTTTACAAGAAGTTATACTGAACCAGACAAATGTACAAGTTACTTACCTTCGGTAATGAAATATCTGGTAGAGACATATTCTAGTTGTAGATTCCGTACCTTAGAATTTTCCCCCAGGCGTCAGACTGGATCCGGAGATTTTTCTTCGAGCAATACCCTTGCGTGTCGGCAGGTGGCGTCAGTCGACTCCACAGGCATCGTGGTCGCCGTGATGACGTCGGTATTAGTATATAGACGCCGCCGTCGCGCAGTGACGTCGGTTTCTTTTAACGACTTTCCACGCCAAAGCGCAGCACCGCTAAGAACACTGAGATTGGTGCGCCAGAGCTAAGGACCTGAAAGGGGGAATCCCTGTCCCTAGAAATCAGTTCGTAAGCGGGGAGGATGGGTGGGTGGTAAGGAATCTTCAACTAGAATATGTCTCTACCAGACATTTTGTTACCAAAGGTAAGTAACTTGTACATCTGATAGATACTTCTAGTTGCAGATTCCTTACCTTAGAATAGATTCCCATGAAATGTCATCCTAGGTGGTGGGCTGCAAACCAAGATCATACTAGGAAGTCCTGTAGGACCGAATGACTAAAATAGCCGCCCCGACGGACCTGACTGTCCAGGCAGTAGTTCTTAGCAAACGTGTGCAGGGACGCCCACGTAGCTGCCTGGCAGATAACCAGGACAGGAAGTCCGCGTGCTAACGCAGTGGAAGCAGCAGTTGCTCTGGTGGAATGAGCAAGCAAGCCTTCAGGAGGTTGCTTCTTGGCCAAAGTGTAGCACATTTTGATGCAAAGAAGCACCCATTGGGAGATGGTGCGCTTTTGCACAGCCTTCTCTTTTTTGGCACCCACATACCCAACAAAGAGTTGATTGTCCACCCGGAAATCTTTAGTACGATTGAGGTAGAATGCCAACGCTCTTTTTGGGTCCAGACGGTGGAGTATCTCCTCCTCATGGGAAGGATGTGGGGGTGCGTAGAAAGTAGGCAGAGTGATGGACTGACCTACATGAAAGGGTGTAACCACCTTATGAAGGAAGGAAGCCCTAGTACGCAACACAAGTTTGTCAGGGTGCACAGACAAGTATGGAGGTTTTGAGGAAAGGGCCTGAAGCTCACTCACCCTGCGAGCAGAGGTGATAGCGACCAGAAAGACAGTTTTGGAGGTGAGGAGCAGCAAGGGACAATTATGCATTGGCTCAAAGGGGGTACATATCAAATAAGTAAGTACAAGATTAAGGTCCCACTGAGGCATGATAAATGGTGTGGGAGGAAATAAGTGGGTGAGCCCTTTTAGGAATCTACTCACAATAGGAGATTTAAAGAATGAGGGCTGATCAGATAGCCTAAGAAAGGCTGAAATGGCAGATAAATACCATTTAAGGGTGCCCAAAGCAGAGCCCTGCTGGGCCAAAGAAAGAATGAACAGAAGAACCTCGGATAGAGGGGCAGAAAGGGGATCAATAGATTTGTTGGTACACCATGCCACAAATTTATTCCAACAACAGGAGTATACAGTTTTGGGTGATGGACGCCTGGCTGCCAAGATAACATTGCAGACTTCGGGTGGAAGGGCAAAAGCCGTCAACTGTTGCCGCTCAGTCTCCACGCATGAAGGCGGAGGTTGGACAGGTTTGGGTGAAGAACCGACCCCTGTTGCTGCGAAAGAAGATCTGCCCGAAGAGGCAGTCTGAGTGGAGGATCGATGGACATGTTCAATAGCTCTGGATAACAAACTCTCTGTGCCCAGTATGGAGCCACCAAGATGACTTGGGCCCGATCGTTCCTGATTTTCTTGAGAACTCTAGGCAGAAGAGGTATAGGCAGAAAGGGGGCCGGAGTTCCACTCGAGACGAAAAGCGTCTCAGAGCGAGTGCCGCGTTGGAAACTCCAACGTGCAAAACAGCTGACATTGTGCATTCTCTGCGGAGGCGAACAGATCTAACCAAGGCTCTCCCCACTGCTAGAAGAGACCTTGCGCCACCTCCGGATGGAGACGCCATTCGTGATTGGCTGTGCATCGACGGCTGAGTTCGTCCGCTCTGGCGTTGTGGGAACCCGCCAAATGTTGAACCATCAGGGTAATGCTCTGATGTTCCAGCCATGTCCTGAGACGTAGTGCCTCCTGACAAAGGGTCCAGGACCCTATTCCACCCTGTTTGTTGCAGTACCACATGGCGGTAATATTGTCTGTGAACCCTGCACCACTTTCCCTTTGAGAGAGGGAAGGAATGCTTTCAACACAAGCCTGATCGTCTGGAGCTCCAGTAGACTGATATGGAACCCCGACTCCGCTGGAGACCAGAGTCCTCTGATCTCTGCCTCTCCCATGTGGCTGTCCTAACCCAGAAGTGACACATCTGTCACTATAGAGAGATCTGGTTGGGGAAGGGAGAGGGATCTGCTGTGGACCCAATGCGGATTTGAAAGCCACCACTGCAGGTCTTTCGCAGTCCCTCCGAGATCTGGACCAGGTCGGAGAGATTCCCCTGATTCTGCGCCCACTGGAACTTCAGGTCCCACTGCAGAGCCTGTATATGCCATCTGGCATGTGTTACTAGCAGGATGCAGGAGGCCATGAGGCCCAGCAGCCTCAGAGTCAGTCTCACCGAAACCCAAGACCGAGCCGAAAGATCGGAATCATAGCCTGAATGTCTTGGACTCTCTTTTCGGGAGGATAACCCCAAAACTGCACTGTGTCCAGAACCGCTTCGATAAAAGGGAGGGACTGAGAGGGGGTCAGGTGTGACTTGAGCACGTTTATAGTGAACCCCAGAGTGTGCAGGAGATTCGCCATAGTCTGAAGGTGGGAAACGACTTTCTGGGCCGAGTTCGCCTTCAACAGCCAGTCGTCGAGGTAGGGGAAGACTGAGACCCCTAACCTGCACAGATTAACTGCAACCACCACCCTCACTTTCGTGAACACCCTAGGGGTGCTGGTAAGGCCAAAGGGGAGCACGGTAAACTGAAAGTGCTCGTGACCTACCACAAATCGTAGGTAAGGTCTGTGGGCAGGCAGGATGGGGATGTGGAAATAAGCGTCCTGCAAGTCCAATGCTACCATCCAGTTTCCTGGGACCAAGGCAGACAGAACTTGAGCCAGGGTGAGCATTCTGAATTTCTCCTTCTTGAGGAAGTAGTTTAGGTCCCGAAGGTCTAGGATAGGAAATAAGCCCTTGTCCTTTTTTGGTATCAGAAAGTAGCGGGAATAACAACCACAATCTACTTCTGGCACAGGGACCTTTTCTGTAGCTCCCTTGGCCAAGAGAGCTGCGACTTCCTGGCAGAGAAGCACCAAATGATCCTCTGGAAGGTGATTGAAGGATGGTGGCATGGGTAGTGGAGCAGATTCGAAAGGGAGGAAGTAGCCCTTTCGAACTATCTGCAAAACTCACCTGTCCATGGTGATATTTTCCCAGTGGGGCAGATGATGGCGAATCCTGCCACCAACTGGACGGGAGTGAGGGGATGGACTAGGAGGGTTCGGAGGCTTCAGCGGGGGCAGAGGTGGACTGGGCAGACCTCTGGTTCCCTGTCCTACGGCCACGTGGGATTCCGTGTCCCCAGCCACGCATAGGCTGAACAGCGTGCAAGGCACGGTGGCTGGGTGGAGGACACAACAGGGAGCCCCTTCCATGGCCACGAAAGGGGCGAAAGTGAACTGTGGTGGGCGAGGGGCAGAGGAAAGACCGAGGGACCGAGCCGTAGCCCGGGAATCCTTGAATCTCTCCAAGGCCGAGTCCGCTTTGTCTCCGAAGAGACGGGAGCCATCAAAGGACATGTCCATGAGTAACTGTTGGACATCCCCCGAAAAATCTGAAGTGCGTAACCAGGTGTGGCGTCGTAAGGCCACTGTCGTAACAACCGATCTGTCCAGAGAGTCGGTCGTGTCCAGCCCACAACGGATTGTGAAATTTGCCACATCTCTCCCATCGTTCACAGCTTGGGAGACAATAGCATGGGCCTCCTCCGGTATCTGCGGCAGGATTTGCACAACCGTATCCCACAAAGAGTGGGTATAGCGGCCCAAAAGGCATGCAGTGTTCACAGACCGCAGCGCGAGACTGGAAGAAGAAAACAACTTCTTGACAAACTGTTCCACCCTTTTTGATTCCCTATCCGGGGGTGCGGAAGGGAATGCGCCTGAAGAAGAGGAAGCCTGGATAACAAGACTCTCAGGCGTAGGGTGTTGTGACAGGAAGTTAGGGTCGTTCGGAGCAGGCCGATGGAGGCGTGCAATAGTACTATTCACAGGAGCCCCTGTCCTGTGTTGGGTTTGGACCATGTACCCAAAAGGACATCGGTGAGGGCTTCATTAAACAGCAAAAGGGGTTCTGAAGTAGAAGCCCCAGGCTGAAGCACCTCTGTCAGGAGATTAGACCTGACCTCAACAGTGGGAAGCTCGAGACCAAGGACCTCAGCGGCCCTACTGACCACCATAAGTTGCTCCCTCTGCCGTAGCCACGGTTGGAGGAGACAGCATGTCAGCATCAGGAGAAATATCCAGACCACTGGCTTCGCCCAATTCCTGAGCCCAGTCCATAGCAGGATCATCCTGGTATTCATAAGGGTCCAGGAACCCCTCCAGTTCCTCCCCATATTTGTACCCATAAGAAAAAGGGTCTGAATCCGACCTGGGGCGAATAAGCCCCATCGAAGACGGCGGCGGCTGACACCGCTCCGAGTCCGAGTTGTCGGGGATAAGAATTGGGTCGATATTGATAGTGGGCACCACCGACGTCTGGAGTGTCCATAATCGACCCGGCGCCGGGGAAGGTCTAAAGGGTGCGACCGGTGCCGGTGCAGATCCATGGAGGTGAGCTCGGTGGCCAGAGCCGAAGCCGCCGGCACAAAACCCAAAGGCCCCTCAGCCGAACCCCTTGGGCCCGAAGATGCCGTATCGAGGTCGGACCGCCCAAAAATTGAGGCGCATGGCTTCATAAAGCTCTTTAAGCTGGGCGGGGTTCGCTCCGGCTCCGGGAAACTCTGGGAAGCATGGAGCTGACCCAGACGCAGGCTCCAAGGACAGAGGCCTTGTGCGTAGACGCTCTTCCCACATTGCACCGGCCGAGCAAAGGGGCGAAGTTGGAGAGCAATGGGACTTCTTCGACTTCATCTTCTTCTTACCTCAACCCGAGGATTTAGAAGAAGATGAGTGGTGATGACTCCGCGACCGATCTTGAGACCTTTCTCTCGAGCGAGACCAGGACCTACACTGAGTCGAGTGCCAGGCCGCCATTAGCTTTATGGACCGCTCCCTCAAAGCCTTCGGGTGCATGGCCCGGCACTTGGAGCAAGACTTCGGGTCATGGTCGCGTTCGAGACACCACAAACAAACCCGATGAGGATCCATCACCTACATTGTCCGATGACAGTCCTCACATGGCTTGAACCCGGTCTTCGGGGACATCCTTGACGCACATGGAAAAAACTCGACAAAACGGTTGAATTCGGCCAAAAAATAGCCAGGGTAGCTCTTCTCCCGATCAGCGCGTGGCGCGGAAAGAAAAGAACTGACGTCACTGCGTGAGGGCGGCATCTATGTACTACTCCCGACGTCATCACGGTGACCACGATGCCAACGACGCCTGCGGAGTCGACCAACGCCACCTGCCGACGCGCAAGGGTATTGCTCGAAGAAACATCTCTGGATCCAGTCTGACGCCTAGGGGAAAATTCTAAGGTAAGGAATCTGCAACTAAAAGTCTCTATCAGATGTGGCAGTGTGTGCAACACCCTGATTCTCCCCATTAGAAAGACATTTCCTGACCGATTTACTGGGGCCCACCTTACCCTAACATCATGCAAACTGACCAACAGTGTTTGGTTCAAGTCCTTAGAAAGATTAATTAGATTGTACAAGCAAGATTCCCAGTGGTACAGAATCCAGGTACTATTCTCAGTACCATCCTGCCCACAGCATAATATTTTACTGTCATAGACCTCTCTAATGCATTCTATTCCATCTCACTACACTTCAACTACACAGACAGAGGTCAGGTAAAGTATGGAAGAGTACTGCAGACACTGGATAACAAATTTCTCCCTCATCTCTAAACCCCTTCAATTATTGACCTACAACGATGTATCGGACTCTGTTTCATGGACACAAGAATGCCAGGATATCTTCCAGTTACTAAAAGGGCACTATTGTGGCTCCCCTTTCCTGGAAATTCCAGATTACACAAGACTTGTCAGTATTCACACACAAAAGAGAAGGATGTGCACTGGCGGTATGACACAAAAACATGGAAGATATGAGTCCATGCACATACCTTTCAATAATGTTGGACCCCGTGGCTCAGGCATTGCTGAAATATTTGTGCACAGTAGCTGCTACGGATGTTTCAGTGGCACATTGTGATGACATGGTGCTGGGAAATTCATTACATGTATATCTGTCAAACTCCGTGGAAACCCGCTTAAGCCAGACAAAGACTCAATATGTCACCAATGCTCATTTAACCAAATTGGAATTAATACTGCTGACTGCCACTAACATTTTGATACATAGATGCACCAGCTTAAACCTAGCTACATTAATGCCACTATCTACCATGAATGAGCCAGTAAGTGTGCACGATTTCATATGAGTGACAGAAGAACAAACAAAGGTGAGAATGGACATGGCTGATGTACCATACACAAGGATACACGGGGATCTGTGGGTAGATGACTCTTGCTTCAACCTATCAAATGGTGAGACCAGAGCAGCTTTTGCAATATGCACCTTACAGGCATTGTAGAAATACTCCACATTCCCTACTTGTCAGCGCAAGCCGCCGAAATAGTGGCTCTCGTGGATGCCCTTGAACTGAGTAAGGACCTAGAGGTAAACATACACACTGCCAACCAGTATACATTTGGAGTGGCCCATCATTTTGGCATAATATGGGAGAGGAGAGGTTTTTTGACATCCGATGGTGAGAAAATAGAACATGGGGAGTTGATATTGAAACTACTAAATGCCTTGTCGCTACCTAAAGGTCTGGCCATAATAAAATGTGCAGCGTGCAAGCGACTGACTGATGAAGTATCAGAGGGAAATTATTTTGCTGACAGCATAACCAAACACACTGCAGTACCAGTCAGTGCTTCCATGTATTTTGCCATCACAAAAAACAATTATAAATGTCATGATGAACCAGGTTTGACACCACAAGCAGCACATAAAATGGCCACTACAGAGGAGCCAGGACATTAGAAACTGGAAGGATCTTGTCAGAAGATGTACATCTGGGACCAGGAGGTACTGCATGACTTCCAGATGTCTTATTATCCCACATAGCCCTAACTATATATGGTCCTGCACATCTGAGCAGGGATACCCTTGGTCAGATAGTTTTTGCTGTGTTAGTAGAACAAGGCTCAGATTTATGTGGGCCTAGCGCCATTCCAATGGCACATTAGCATCATTTTTTTATGCTAATGTGGTGTTGGAAGGCCAAAATGCAGCGCCATATTTACAAAGTGGCACAATGCTTGCGTTCCGCCACTTTGTAACCCCATGCGCCACATTAGGTCTGCGGCAGCTAGAATGTATGCAAGGGGGGCATTCCAGCGCTGGGGGGGTGGGCTAAAAAAAAAATGGCGCAAAGAAATCTAAGAGATCTCTTTACGTCATTTTTATCGGCATTTTTTAACACCTGCTAAGAGTGGGTGTTAAAAAGAGGGTCCCATTGTGTTCAATGGGCCTCTGGTTGATTTGCAGGATTAGCGTCAACATTTTTGATGCTAATCCTGCAAAGGGCCGGACTACCGTAAAAAATTATGATGCTGGTCTACCTGACTACCGCCAAGGTGCGCCGTATTTTAAATACGGCACACACATGGTGGCGTTAGGGGAGCGCTAAGGGGTGCAAGAAAAGTGGCGCTGCACTGTGTGCAGCACTTTTCCTAAATCTGCCCCAAATATTTTAGGAAATTTGCAGAGAAAGTTTGTAAAAATCGTGCTGTACGTGGACTGTATAACAGCGGAAAAGGCACAGTCACTGAACAACGTCACTTTTCAGCCCTCAAGGCCCCATTCAAACATTTGCAGAGGGACTGCATTGAAATGCTTCCACAAATATGTTTTGCTACACACCGGTGGTAGTTTGCATCTTTTTCGGCTGGGTGGAGTAGTAGCCAACAAAGAAAAATCAGTCTCAAACAGTGGGCAAATCCTTACTGAAAGAACTAATTCTGAGATTTGGCATTCCATGGGTCTTATCATCAGACCAGGATACACATTTTACTGGTTCAGTCGCCATATGGATATACAAGGCTGTGAGTACTTCCCAAAAGTTCCATTTTGCGCATCACCTAGTGGCTGCAAGGGCGTTGGAAAAAAAGGTGTGGAATATTAAAGGCCAAGATAGCAAAAATCTGTTAAAAAAAAAAAAAAGAATTTACCTGGGTTCAGCTTTGTCACTTGCTTTGCTTAGTTAGCATTTGCAGCACCCCTAATGCAAAGACAAAATTGAGCTCCAAAAAAGTGGGGTGACGCTACTTGCAGCTGATGAGCTATTGTGAGATTATTCTATTTCCTTTATTAAGAAGCTGCATCTTCAACACAACCAGGTGAAAGGTGCCCTTCTAAAACCTCTGAGTGCACCAAACTACAACTTGCAGCCCAGGGACTGATTTACACCAAGAACCTCCAAAGAAACAACTGTTGTCAGCTGCGTTTGAAAGAAAGTGTGCAAATACTGCTGCTCACTAACACGGCTATGAAATATACTGGACATAAGCACTGGATAAATGCTAGCCATACTGATAAAGCACCTTACCCTTCAAGTCAAGAACAGGTGGAGTACCTGTTAGATTTGCCCCAAGAGGTGCATACAGAAAAACCTTGCTACACTTTTCAACCAAGTGTGTTTCCTTTGACCCCACCACAGGACTGACAGGCCAATCCTGGGTCCAGGGTGCCCATGTGTTGGTAACCTAAGAGAGGCTATATGACAGTGAATATATCATCCCTCATTCTTAAAGTAATAACTCAGACAAGGGAAGAGGACATTGTACAAGGGGGAGATGGCCATAGACGGAGCTGACAGTTACGATAGATGTATAAAATTGTTGGAACATTATGATAAAATACTGAAGAAAGATGGAGAGGGTGATAAAATCATGGCATGATACCTACTCTAGTACTACTTGTTCACCTTTCTGTACTCAACTCAAAGAAATAGACAACAGGGCACAGAAAGTATCGCCATCCTTTATAACGAGGAAGTTGCCAGGTAAAGTGCCTTATGGATTATGTGCACCTCATAATAATTATGCAGTATGGTTAGGATATACTGCATGTATTGAATGCTTTGTCTGTCCACTGAGAGAGGATAATTCAGATGAGGAAGTCTTTAGTTTCACTCCTCCAATATCTCTGGTCTCAGAAATAACTCTTAAAACAATACTCGTTACCCCCTTCATATTTGTCCCTAGTCAAGAAGGAATTGGGCAACATAGGAACACTATGGATTTGTGGCACTCATGCCTACACTGATCTTCTATAAGGTTGGTCTGGCTGTTGCTATCTCACTAACATAACAAGTCCCTTCTTTGTTATTCCTAGAGAAATTATCCAATATCCCAAGGTGAGGAGAAAAAAAAGAGATGTTGGTACTGCAACAAAATGAAGGATTCCAATGAATGAAGGGGGTGTGGAATTGTTCCTTTGGTATGGTCCTGTGAATAATGCACAATATATAGATAAGATTTCTATGGAATTGAAAGAATTAGCTAATTTGACCATAAAAGGGTTTGTGCCATAAACCAGCGAGACACAGGCACTATGACTAGTAGCTCTGCAAAACTGATTAGCTTTAGATTATATACTTGCAAAGGATGGCAGAGGTTGACACCTGGTAGGAGACCAGTGTTGCATCTATATACTTGACAGCATGCTACTATGTCAGACGTAATATCCAACCTTAAAGACAAGTGATGAAATTCAGGTGGAAAATAGTAACCCATAAGATGAAGGTTGGGATATCTGGGTATGGATATAAGGCACCATTGATCCTTTTGGTGGGGAATACGGAAGAAGGTGCTGGTGATCCTGCACATTTGTGTTGATATGTATGTTTTTATAAAAATGTACATTTGAGTATGGACACAACAGCTATCAAAGTGTAATAAGATGGGTCCAGCTCTAGAATGCAGATGCTGCGGGACAAGGAAATAATGAATAATGAAGAATTAGAACATGCCACCTGCGAGGACCACAAATATGAGGATGCATTTACAGGTTTGATGAGCATAGAGATTGATTGAATGCTAAATACATTTAAAGAGGAGACTGAGAGCAAATGTTTAAGCTTCAGACTGTCGGTTTCGGCTGTATAAAAGGGTTATTTCCACCAGACAGGGACAAATTAGTAACTCACCTTATTTCACAAGTTTCGGTTGAACAGAGGAGGGTATTGGTAAGAAAACAAATATTGAATTGTTCCTCTTATTCGACTATTTTAAAAGCACAGCTGCTTTTGGTTGATCCCTGATTTGTAGTAAGTCTCGCCCTTGCAATGATTCAGCATTTCACTTGTATCTCTTTATAATCATAAGGATGTTGTGAGTACTATCTGTTAGATCCGCTGATTCCAGAGTCAAGGCCCTGCTGCACAAGAACTGAATAAAGAATGCTGAGGACCCCCTTATAGCTGCTCTTGTCCTACTACATGGTAGTGTGATATTACTTTGGCTTTATCAAGATGAATGGCCCAAAGCTCCAGAAGGTTGATGTGAGACAGCTGTAGGAAATCCACATTGTCTGCGTAGTCACTCCGTATTTTCTGCCAAATGACTAAGGACTTCACTTTCCTCTATCCATTCCTTGGGCCTACTCAGGACTTGAAAACAAAATATCTTTTGGAGGTTATCTAAAAGACTAATTGGTCTGTAGTTTCCCGGGACAGTCCTATCCCCTTTTTTATGAATGGGAACAATAATTGCTCCCTTCCAAGACCGAGGGTAGTTGCCACATACCAGGACGGCATTTGATACTCTTTTAACATAGGGACCCCAATAATCAAGAACAGATTTAAACAAATCAGAAGGTATACCATCCAAGCATTGTGCCTTTCCTGATCTTTGAGCCTCAATGGCTATCTCAGTTTCCCTGAGAGTAAAAGGTATAAAACTGTCTACAGAGGGAAAAAACATATATTGATTCACTATTGTTGGCAGTGGAAGAAACAGACTCATAGCTATACAATTCAGTAAAGTGACCAATCCAATTTTCGGGGGAAACATGGCAGTCAGGTATAGGATTCTCATTTCGTCCATTTTTGGCCACTAAAGACCAAAAGCGTTTAGGATTACTATCCTTTGCTGCTAATAGTAATTCCTGCCATGATGTCTCTTCCTAATGGTTTTTGCTGGTCTTCAATACAGATGCATCTCAGGCCTTACAGAAATTATCATAGATCTATCTTTTGATTTTATTGCTTTTAAAAGGCTACTCTTAGCTTCTCTACATGCCTTACCAAACCACCTATGGTGCGATCCTACTTTCAATTGTTTGTTCTCCCTAGCAGTTCTAAAACATAGCTCTTTCAAGGAAGAAAAAAGGCCTACATGCAAGGTCATAACCTCATTCGGGGTATATGAACAAAGACCGTCAGAAAATTGATGGGTTGATACTAGGACACTCATTTTTGCAAATAATTCATTTGAGCTTGTAAAGGAATCCCATTTTAAGGCACGCTTATTGGATGACACCACTAGGGAAGGGATGCCTCCATAGTTTCATTGTACATCTCTTTTGTTAAAAAATAGCCCATCATATGTTCCAAAATTTGAGCATGATGTCTATTATAGTGTTTGCCCACTCTAATGTCTTTAATGGCATGCCAAAACATCACATCAATAAGCACAAGGTCAGGTAAACTGCTATAAGACCCTCTAAAAAACGAGGGTTTTGCTGGAGTGTCCGAAGAAAAATGCCCATTTCCTGGGCTAAGGCTGTGAGTTATCATAAAATCTATGACCTGCAAAGCCCTGATGCTGGATTTAGGCTGTTTTGTCTGAGACGAAAAGGGAGGAATTCTCCATATTGAGTCCTCTATCTGCATGATCTCAGAGAAAACAGAATTCGGCTCGATGGACACATTAAAATCACCAGCTACAATAATAAAATGGGAAGAGAGAAAATCCAACACTAGGGCATTCAACATCCCAATTGTTTTGGACATTTGGTTCAAAGGGCCTGGTCTGTTGTAGACATTGACACATAAAAGCAAAAAACCCAGCTTTAACTGTATTGATAGGGCCAATATGTCGCTCGAATCCACATAAATTTCCTTAATTTTGTCCACCTCTGAGATTTATATCCATCTAATGAGACCACCAGCTGCTCTTCCAGCAGGTGACGGGCTAGCCTTCTTGCAGAAGGAGCTATACCTCTGTCTATAAACATTTAAAGTGGCCTAAGTTTCCTGAAACAAACAGATATTAAATGTATCAATGTACTCCCCCCAATTAGCATCATCTAGTTTGTTTCGAATTCCGGCTGAATTCCAGGGTTGAGGTCTGGAAACCCGTAGAATCCTTCTGAGGAAGCTCAAAAGTGAGAGTTCTTGCAGGGCTCTCCATGGGTTTTACCATATTTGAATTGCACACTAAAGGCAGGTTCCTAGGGGGGAATAGTTCTAAATCTGGATCACTGACTGGCTGCAAGTTAGCCGCAAGGGGGAGTACAGTGTTAGTCCGGAGGGCTGAAGAAAAAGGCAGTCAATCGATATCTGAAGCAACGTCTATTTGCTCTATCTCCCGTGAATTGATTCTCTCAATCGAGCTCACGTGCTCCTTCTTAGGGGCCATAAAGGGCACCATTTCAGATAGGGCTAAGACCTCAGCTCCCTCATTTTGGGATCTATTGCTCGAAGTAGTGGAAATTCCCTTCAACAAGGCGCTAGAGGTGCAGAGTCAAAGTACTTAGTAATTGAGGGTAAACTGTTAGCATGTGTCTGGGCAGTTACAAAGCTTAAAAGTTTTCTTTGGGGTAGGGAGTTAATTATATGAACAGATCACAAGCGTTTAGTTAGCATCTTGGAAGGGAAAGGTTTTAGCAAACCTACCCCAAGAATAGCAAAACTAGCATGTAAATTGCAAGAGTACCAATTCAAAATGGAGCATCTTTCTGGTAGAATGAATGTTTCAGCTGACTACTTGTTGCGTGCCCCATGTGATAATGAATTTGATTGTGAAGAAGATGAGTGTGACAATGATTTGCTTGTTGCATGTTTGTTTGATAGTGAAGAAGCAAGTGGAGCTGTCAATAAACAAGGGTGGAGGAAGGCCACTAGAAATTACAATGTATTTGTAGAAATACAAAAGTATGTGATTGAAGGTTGGCCGCGTGAAAAGTCATTGACAGTAACATGGCAACCTTATTGGAAATTTGGAGGCGACATCACCATTGTTGATGAAGTTCTCCGCTGAGAAACCCTGATTGCACCAGTGTCATTAAGAAGTAAATTGACAGCTCTTGCCCATGAAGCTCATGTGGGAATGCCAGGAACTAAACAAAAGCTTAGGGAAAGATATTGGTGGCCAGCCATGAATCGCGATGTAGACATTTGTCACTCAATGTTCCATTTGTGCAAAAGCAGACAAAACCATGACTACTCACTGGTGCCCCATGTCATCCATAGAGCTACCTGAGGGTCCCTGGATAAAAGTTGGAATCGACTTTATCAAACCAATGAACGCGTTACCCCTACACATGCGTTATGCCTCTGTTATTATAGCCTATTTCAGTAAATGGATTGAAGTTAAGTTTGTACCACAAGCCACCACATCTGAAGTGATAATATTTCTGAAGGAATTATTTGTAGAGAGGGTTTCCCACAGTTAGTCTCTGACAATTGAGTGCAGTTTCTTTCCCAAGAAATAGTTGTATTCCTGAACGTTAATAACATAGAACATTTACGATCTTCCTTAAATCACCCCCCCCAAGCAATGGGCAGGTCGAGCGAGCCAATCGCCTAGTCAAGGAAACCATTCAAATGCCATTAAGATCTCATATTCCTATTGAGGCAGCCCTTAGGACCAGACTACGATCATATTGCACCACTCTGCACAACACCATGGGTAAAACACCCTTCGAGTTGCTCAAGGGTAGATTAGCTATCACACAGTTGGAGCCACACTGGACTTAAGCATGGAAGAAATGGGAAGAGGAGAACATGAAGGAAAAAGAAAACAAAATGCAGAAGTTAGTAGACATACGTCAAAAACACATGCGGGCCAACTACAATGCTAGGAATGCAGTCAATAAAATGAATGTGTGTGCTGGTGATTTGGTAAGAGTGAAGTATTGATAGGAGGGAGCCTATTTGAGCAGGTTAAGTGAACCAAGACGTGTAGTTAAGACCAATGGCACTGCTGTTTTATTAGACAATGGTCAATGGTGGAATGGCTCACATGCGGTTGGCGTTAGATTGTCAGAACCAGTCACAGACCATGAAGTTGTTCATAGTAATGTGCCTGAATCCAATGAAAAAACTGAGCACAGTGAACAAACAAGCTACGCCAGTGATGCAAACAGTAACCCTTCTGACATGTCTTTGACTGTGACTGTACCTGATCCAAAGGGTACTGTAACAATCAGAAAAATCATTGTACCACATGTGAGGTTCAACGATTACATACTGAATTAATTGTTGTAAAAAGGGAAAAGATGTAATGTCCTGCCATGACAGTGGACTGCATTGCGTTGTTCGTCAGCCCTCTATGTTGTGTTTGCCCCTGCCCTGTCTGTCACCCCGTGTGTCTGTGTGCACAGTGTGCGCTGCACGCTGCCTTTAGAAGGTTGGGGAGTGCACGCTGCCTGTGGACGGTTAAGGGGCATACTGTGAGGAGAAAGAACTGAATAAAGAAGCTTTATACTTAGCTGCGTCTACCTCATCATTACATTCTATAAATGCCTGCTGGCTCATCATGTTATATGGAGCTGACAGGCGAAAAAAAAGCACACTGTCTAGTTGGCATGAGACAAGAAACAACAAGAGATCTTCTCTGATGTCGCCTAAGTGGTCAATTCACGACTGGTTGTATTGAAGGATGTTGCTCCCACACTGTTTTGGAGCTGGCACGTGATTTCACTCCATATGCTCTCACATGGGAAAGGGAGGTTATGTGGAGGGCAATAGTAAGCTTGATGCTGAGGGATTTTTCAGCATTAGAATAAATATTGTGGGTATGATGCTATTAAAAGTCCCTAGTGTACTTTGCAGATAAAATATATCTTTGATGAAATGAAATTTAAAAAAACAATCACAATAGCAATGTCTGGTTTCCAACAAAGCTAACATGCGTAAGGGGGGAAATGAGAGGAGCTAGAGAAAAGACCCAAATGGAATACAATATCTATGAGCTAAAAGAACATAGAAACATATTTCTATTTTTTTTATTTATTTGTATAGAGCATGGCCCCCTAAGCAGTGTTACCCAGCACTTAGGAAAAAGCAGTAATCAGCCCCCAAAACAATCACAGCCAGTTAGAACAGCCAAGCATTATGTTTTGTATGGAAATGTGACTCTGTGGGACACAGACGAAAATGTAGGAGGATGGGGTTTCATTATTATGGTGCCAGATATCTAAAAGAGTGACCTTTGTGTCTGGCACGGCAAACACGAGGTACAGTTTGAGATGAGCGACCTGCAAGGGCAGTAGGGGATAATAAGGTGCCTACAGTATTGCGGTTTAGACTGAAAAAGCTCTCTATAGACAAAGCTAAGAGCTTTGAATTGGATGTGCTTCGCCACAGGCCCTCAATGGAGGTCCTTTACCTGGCAGAGACAGGAGAGTACTTGGGAATGTGGCCTACGAAGCATGCAGCTGCATTTTGAATTGTTTGGAGTCTTTTAAGCAAAGCTTTTGATTTTCCCAGATACAGAATATTAGCATACTCTAGGCGGGATATGAAGCAGACAGAAGCCAGAGAATCTTCTTGAGGCTCCCCAACAGACCAAAATAACAGGCAGTCACTACATTCGTTTGATAGTCAAGCTGCACTTCCTTATCCAGCCACATTCCAAAATTCAAGTATATAAAAAGTGATAGCTGGTATGCATGACCTAATCTCAGCCACTGGCATTACCCAGGCCGCATCCCAAACCATAAGAACTTTACACACCTCAGTTTGGACCCAGCCTTCTGCATATCAGCTACCTACTTCAAGCATACCGTGAAAAAACCTTATTCGTCTTTCTTTGCTCCTGGATGAACATGAATTATCAGATACTTTGGATCAGATCCTTCACAAATTTCCATCAACTCGTATTAAAATGATCCAAGTGTTCCTATCAGATAGTGCCATTGTAGTTGGAGCCATAATAGGAGTCTAGTTAGATTAAGGCAATGGTCTCCTTCTAGGGACATCAAAAATAACACAAAGAAGAAGGGACAGCTCCCACAAAATGACACCAAAATGTTCGTAACAAACACTTTCCTTAGTTCAAACATCACATCTACGTTTAGAAAATTAGTGGCTGCCAGCCAGAGTAAGAACTGAATTTAAAACACTGACTCTAGTTTAGAAGTCTATGGACAGTGTGGCACCTAACTACCTGAAAAACGGCAACACTTTATAATCGTGGGAGATGCCTCAGATTCAGGAATAAGATGCTGCTGGAGATTAAAAGAATTCAGAGGGCAAAGGTAGAAGAAAAGCCTTTCCAACACAGGCTGGAAGTCATTGCCAAATCCCCCTAGATGAGATGAGAAGCTGCCGCAATCTCTTTGCTCTTAGCTTGACACTGAGAACCCATCTATTTCAACGTATGTTCCCTTTGTTGGAGGGTGCTTTAAGAGTTCGGCACTACGTAAATGATTAACATGAATTGAAGCCACTCAGGAATAGGGGCCAGATGTAGCAAACTTTTGCAAGTCGCAAATGGCCCGATTCGCAATTTGCGACCCCGCAAAATCGGAAATGGGAAGCAAAAATCCCATTTCCGACTCGCAAAATGCGATGCAAGCCGTTACCGACTCGTGAAATTTGCGACCCCATTTTGCGACCCGCAAATAGGAAGTCGCAATTTGCGAGTCGCAAACCATATGCAATAGCAACTCGCAAATTGCGACTAGTCGCAAAAAGCCCATTTTGCAATTCCAATTTACCACTAACTCAGAGCAGGTGGTAACCATTACCAAAGTATAAAAGGAGACCCAGAAGGCATCTGGGTTACTCAAGATGGCGGAGATATACCTGATAGCAGTGAGGAGGAGAGCCCACGCCGCCCAGCAGAGGAGGAGGAGGAGCCAGAGACAGGAGAAGATATACAGAACAAGGCAGACACTCTTCTAGCAAACTGAGGAGGAAATTTATGATAAATATAGACTTAGCAGCGCAGCTATACTAGATTTAATAGAATTACTCAAACTGCAGCTAGAACGCCAGACTGTGCGCGGCTGCACCATCCCTACGCATGTGCAAGTGCTATGTTCACTGCACCTCTTGGCCTTGGGTAGCTATCAGGGGGTCATTGCTGTGGCAGGTGGGGTATCCCAAAGTGCACTATCACGGTTCTTTAGGGCATTCCTAGACGCCTTACTCACACACATGTCCCGATACATATACCTACCCAGGAATGAGGCAGAAATCAACAGCACCAAGTTGGAATTTTACAGGATTGCCAACTTCCCCCATGTCATAGGGTGTGTTGACGGGACACATATACAAATATGCCCTCCTGCAAACCTGGAATATCTGTTCCGCAATAGAAAGTGTACCCACTCACTCAATATTCAGGTGGTATGTGACGCCCATTATATCATCACTGACATGGTAGCCAAATTTCCAGGCAGTACTCATGACTCCTACATTTTTAGGCACAGTGGGATACACCAACGCCTGGAACGTGGGGAGTTTGGAGACGGATACCTCCTAGGTAGAGCTGAATACACCTTGAAGACATGCACACAGGTCAATGTGCAAACCACCCATGCCTTGCTAACATTGTACGTTTTGTGCCAAACAGGTGACAGTGCATATGCACTACGTCCATGGATACTAACTCCGTACTTAACACCCAGCAATGATTGCGAGAGGCGATACAACAGTGTACATAAGAGGACCAGGAACATGATAGAACGTACCTTTGGACTGCTGAAAGCAAGGTTCAGATGCCTCCACCGAAGTGGAGGTGCCCTCCAGTATACCCCAATAACAGCTTTCAAAATAGTTGTTGCATGCGCTATACTGCACAACATTGCCACCCGACGTGGGCTACCTCTCACCCCTGAAGACCCAGATTCTGAGGATGAAGAGCAAGAGCAACCACATTGCCATCATGGGGATAGGAGCATCGCAAATCAAGGCAGACTGAGACGGGAACACATTGCAAACCAATACTTTGGAAGGTATGTGCCAACTTTTACCATACTCACCAATGTAACACACCAAGAGTCCATGTGTTAAGTGGAAAGAACAAGTGATTTAATAAGTGCAAATAACCAAACTATGTACAATAGGAACAGTTCAGGGGCTTCAATAGTCCACCTGGCATGGGACACATTGACATCATGTGCCCCAAACCCAAGGACAGTGTGGAGCTCACACCCTACGGCAGGCTCGGCCAGCCTGGCTGGTACTAGGGGGGTCAGCAGTGCTCTGCCTTGTGTTTCCACTACGTAGCACCCTGGTGTCACCGGCAGAGACACTGCTGACAGTGGAGCCCTCCTCACTGTCCTGTGGCGTGTCGCCTGTGCCCCTGGCCACCTGCCGTGCCTCCATGAGGTCCATTGCATGGCTGAGATGGCCCAGTCCCCTTGCCACATCACCAGCAAAGTGGCCCATGTCCACCTGGAGGCTGACTGTGCGCCTAGACAGCCCTGTTGTGTTGACAGCCAACCTAACTATAGAGGAGGCCATCCTGTCCAGGCGTTGAAGCAGCTGGCGGTCCCTGCACCGTGCACTGTCACTCTGCGTTAGCAGTCCTGCCACTAGTTGGTGCATAGACAGTGCAAGGTCACCCGTGTTGGTACCGATCACCTGCAACTCCGAATGTACCTGCTGCATACTGATGGCATGATTGCGTTCAAAGCGCCGCAATACCCCACTAATCCTACTTAATTGTTGGTTTTGCAGGCGCTGACCCCGTAGCAGTTGGGCCTCGGTTGGTGATGTGGAGGCATGCCCTGACTCTGCCTGCCGCTCTGCTGTTGATATTCTACGTCGCCTGCGAAGCGGTGGAGGCCCTGTATTGTCTGCTGTGGCACTCTGGATCGTACCTGGTGCAGGCTCACACACCACTGTTGCAACAGGTGTTTCCTGAGAGGGCATGGTGTCGGTGGTGCAGGTAGCAGTGGTGGCTGGTCCTGTTGTCTCCTCTGTGTGCTGGCTGACCACTGGCCCCTGGCTGCTTGGGCGGGTGGGGGTGTCTTGTGGGAGACCTGTGGGACATAGGGAACACACTGTCAGTGTCTACTATCTGTTATCAACTTCCTAATAAACTATTGCCTATGAACTGCCTACTTGACTACATTGCCCATAATGCATCATTCTGGTGTTTGCTACTCTGAAATGGAGCTATCTTGGTTGTGTATGCCCCTGTGTGGAAGGTGGGTGGGGGTATGGCATTGATGAGGGTACATGCATGTCACATGGTACTCACCGGTAGATGGTCCTGGCTCAGAGGTGTCCAGATCTCCCATCCCGCTTACAGCCACAGGCTCTAGGGTCTCTTCTACCCTTTCCTCCAGGGGTGTGGGTGGTGGTACCATTGATGGTCCTCCTCCTGTGCCTCTCATCTCCCAGAACCGCTCTGACACCCTCTCCTTGGTCCGGGAGCGCAGGTCATACCACCTTTTCTTCAGTTCTTCCACACTCCGGTGGCTGACCCCCAGGGAGTTGACCTTGTCCTGGATCTCCTGCCAAATTCTTTTCTTCTCTGTGTCTGGCACGGTGAGGGCTGCCCTGCCAAACAGCTCGTCATGGTGCTGACAGCACTCATCAGTCAGCACCTCCAACTCCTTTTCAGCAAACTTTAGCTTCCTTTTCCTAGGATTGTCAGCCATGGTTGCAGGAGCTCTGTTTGGTAGCTGTGCTGAAGGTGAAATGGGTGTGGTCCTCCCTCCTCCCAGGTGTATTTGTAAACTTCCTAGCTGTGATGTCATCATCATGTGCCAGGAAGTGTTTTCCTGAGTGTTCTGAAGTGTTTTCCAGAGTGTTCTGCAGCACCTGCATTCAATTTTCAGCACAGTCGCTATTTGCGACGCACACTTGCAAATTGCGAGTCCGTTTTTTGCGCGGTCGCAAAAAGCGACCTCACAAACAGCGGACTTCCTATCTGCGGTGCGACTCCGTGTGCGAGTCGCAAATTGTCCTCGCACTTTCTACCTGCATTGCAGTTAGCGAGTCGGAAATTGCGAGTCGCAAAGAATCGCAATTTGCGAGTCGCAATTTTTTACCTACCTACATCTGGCCCTAGGTCCTCAAAGAGGAGGCATCTGCAAGTTCAACAGTGTCCTGAGTTAAAAGATGTTGTGGTCTTTAATTACTCATGTCAGGGAGGAAGTGGTCTGGGGGTAGGATGCTTTCCTCTTTCCTTCTGACAGAAACATTTGGAAAACGCTTACTGTTGTAAAAGAGGGCATGACTCCCTGGCTCCGTGGGGTGTCATGAGGATAAGAAGGATTTTTCCAGCTTGTCCCACTTGGTGTCCAGTATTTTCTTGATCTTTGCTCCAGAACAGAAGATGAGATCATCAAAGTGCTGTGGCAAAGCTCATAACACTGCCACTCTACGAAATGTTTATATTTTTTCAAAAATGTATTTAATAAGGATTTCCTTACCAAAGCATAGATTACAAAAACTGTTTGCTGACATTCCAACAAAATAAAAGTATATCTCATCAAATGCATCGTAACTTGCACAGCATCCGGGAGCGGTAGTGGTGGGTGGCTAAGGCACATCACACATCAGCTCTGGCCACATGCAATGTATTTTAAGGATAACCTTCCTGTCCTTGCAGGTGTAATAGCAGAAGTAGTGTCATGAGCTCATACTGGATATCCTCTGCTGACCATCTATCAGCCACTGCACCTTGGACCTGGTAGAACATCAAAATCTACATTCAGAGAATGAAAGAAACAAAGTCCTGTTCCATTGTAAGTATCTCCTACACTGGATATTCCTTCCTGCTCTCAAGTCCTAGGCATTGCATGGAATATCTCCTAGTGAAATGTCAAGTTTCCCAGCAAAGGCATTTTTTGTGCCTATAAATCATTTATCTGCATGCAGCTCAGCACTACATGACACCTGGAGCCTCCATTTTGCTGCTTTCTAGCAAGTCTGATTCATAAAGTTAAATACGTCAATGTTGCATTAAGTATTTGCTTGATTTTAACTGGTCTCTTGCAATAAGTGGATAGATGCAGTTGGGCCATTGTACAATTTGCTTCAAAGTGGTCTGGGGATTGGCACTTGCTGTGGCATCACACTGTGCCTATCGTAATTAACAGCACTAAATTCTGTCACCTACAGACTGGTATGAAAGTACAGAAAAAGGATGTGGAAAATACCAGTGATATCCCTATTACTACAAGGCGTTCCTTATCAGTTTCGGGACACTGCTAATATGTTGATGATAGCCCACAGAAATTATACTGTACTCTATTGTGACAATTCTGTAGCGCTTCATACCGCTTGCCGCCAACAAAGTTCGGGAGGGCCACATGACAAGCAGGGGCACAAGATCAAAATCGCGGTGGTTAGGGTTGTATGCCTCTCGTGTCCTCACCAAAGGCTCCCGCAGCCCCCAAGCTTGAGGGCCCCCCACAGCACAGAACCCTGGCCTGTGAGCTTGTGAGTGAGTCCACGGGGGAGGCTCCATGTTCTTTGCAGGGGGGGGCCTTCACGTTTCGCTATGCCGTTAGTCCTCACTCTGCAAATTGGGCCACCTTTCCACACCTGACTCTCAGGACAGTGAGGGCAAGCAATCAGAAGCTTCTCAGGGAGGCAGTGTGGGGAGGACAGACTCAGAGATCAGTCAAACAACAGACACAATAATTTATTGTCCAGCCCAGGCTTTATTCATACCAAAGCGAAATACTTCACACAAGAAAAGTGTATCAATAGAAGGGTGCATACTATGGGGATTATCTACACAGAAATCTTGAGATGAGATTAAAGCACACATATGGGCTCCCTATATAAAGACGAGCAATTGCCTGGTTTCTGTCATCCACAGATCAGTCCCTATTTCCTTCAATAGACAGTACTCCATAAAAAGGGTTGGTGTTACAGAGCAGATACCACATACATATAAAGTTCACACTTAGGGCCTGATTACAACTTTGGAGGAAGCTGTTAATCCGTCCCAAAAGTGATGGATATACCACCAGCCGTATTACGAGTCCATTATATCCTATGGAACTCATAATACGGCTGGTGGTATATCCGTCACATTTGGGACGGATTAACACCTCCTCCAAAGTTGTAATCAGGCCCTTAGTGTTTAGTTTGGCTGATTGTTAAGCTTAAGCACAAGTGTGTGGGAAACAGCCGCACAGAGGAACAGATGGGCTTGTGGGTACAGTGACTCTGCCAGGTGGCCTTGCATCCTTCTGATGGCACAGGACCCAGTACAAGGGTGGTGGCTCTTAGGAAGACGGCTCTCCCAGAGTTTGGCTTCTGTTGTCTGGTCTGTGGTGTGTATTCCTGGGTTCGGTGCTCAGAAAGTAACACTATCACAAATCTGTTGTTCTCCTCTGGTGGCAGTCACTGGAGCATGCAGGCTGGGGGAAAGGCAGAAGGCAGTGACCTTAAATGTCTCATGTTGCTTAAATACAGAAACACACAGGGGGCCTGCAAACCCTTCTAGCAGACTCAGGTCAAGTCAGCTTACTCTCCCTCAAACAGTCCACTCTTCTGGGCCACCCCTCCTTCAGGCTCTGAAGCTGGGATTCTCCTTCCTCTGGCAATCAGCTCTTGTCAGGGCCAGGGTGGCTACTTGCCCCTTCCCAACAGATCAGACAGACTGCAGGTCCGAGTCAATCCCACAGCAATTCCAGCAAGGTGCAGACTTCTGGTGATCCTTCCTCACATCTCGGACGCTGGCTGTCTAGCAAACACCAGTCCTGGATCTCTGCAGCACCGTGAGTACTTTGCAGAGCACTCTTCTCCTTGGTCTTGAAGAACTGGTCCCATGTGGTGTAGTTTGGGTCCCACTTTCATACACCTTTACCAAAAGAGAATGTTGATCCCACTGCCAGTGCCACTGTCAGTTCATTTTCATATTTCGTGTTTTTTTCTGTAGTGTAGACAGTGTTTGTAAAAGGTCTTGGCTCTCACAAGAGGTAGGGCCAAGCCAGTGTACCCGAAAACATGAGCACAATGATGTGTAACACCCAGTGCTTAATTTGTGCTTGTTGTTTCCGGTGCTGAGCACCGGCACTTATTTGTGAGGGCGGGGGCTTAGTCTTCTGCCTCAAGCATTTGCTGCGACAAAAGACACACATGGGAGGAAGAGAAAAACGAAAAAGCGTCACAATGGGAGAAAGCAGAACGCTGCAAGAGTGAGCTGAAGGGGCAGTGAGTGGCTTTAAATGGATTAAAGAGGCCTGAGATGGCTTCAGGATTACGCTGCCTCAGTATTCCATGTTCACACATTTAACTGCAGCAGCCGCGTGTTTCAGAGGAGAGCTCTGAGCACCGGCACTTTTCTATTTACAAATTAAGCACTGGTAACACCTCTGCACTTGGTTACCATAAGCCATCCACAAGTAGCACTAGGAGAGACAAAAAGGGCAGGCCCCATCTAGAAGTTTCCCTCCACCTACCAACATAATCTTCAGACTCACCCCCTGCTACGCCATAATTACTCCACATCGCAGTGTCCAGGAAGGAATAATCAGCAATCGCCTTTTAAAAAGATTATCATAGTAATTCTAAAAACAGCACTTTCTCCATCTTCTAACATTTCGTTGTCTAGGGTTATACACTTCAGCTCAGGAAAGCAGGCAGTACTCTACCACTGTACAGGGAAGATGTACTATAACCTTCCTCTCGTGCCATGTAAACTAGGGGCAATCCAAAATGGATCTTGTTCGTTTCAGCAATCTCACACTTGCATCCACTCGGAGTCCTGCTATCATGCACCCTTACATAACACACTTGTCATGCACGCAGAATGTCAGTGCACGGGTTTCGGCCACCCATCCAGAGAAACTTTAAATGGGTGGGGCCAGTTGTGGGCAACCAGAAGTCTGTTCATTGCTAGAATTTAAAACAAGCATTGGGAAAGCCAATAGGTCTCCCATTTGGGACCTATTAACTTTGCCAAAGCCAGAGCAACATGACCAAAAGACAAACAACAGAAAAAGGGAGCTAGGATGCGGCTGCTCAGCCATGCCATTTTGCAGGCATACTCATGCATGATGGGGCACATGCACGCCTATGGAATAATACAGGATTCCATTTTTTATTTTAACGATTCAATAAATAAAGAAACATTAAACTGAAGTACAGCAAAAGTGCCTTTAAAATGCTGCCTGGCCCTCCCACAAAATAAAATACAAAAAAGTACTAAAAAACTGTGGGCAATGGAGATGCAGCTAGAGGGAGTGGGTTAAAAGAAAAATAAAGCCTGGAGGAAGGGGAATAGCAGCACACGAGGGAGAGAGCGAAATGTGGAACAGGGAGAAGAACACGAGGGAGAGAGCAACAGAGGGTGCTAGGAGAGAATGCTACAAAGGGAACATCAACAAGGAGCACAAGGGCTTGGGTGAGAACGATACAAGGGGGGGAAGTAACATGGAGTGCACAGGAAATTCATACCAGAGAGAGAGATAGAAAAATATCTATTGTGAACTTACATTCGTCTTAAAGCAAGCACAGTGCTTAGCATTTTTAACATGATTGTCACTCTTGTTTGCCTGCTCCGTAATTGATGGCTTATCTTCCTCTTCTCGTGTTTGTCCCTCCGCTGGTGCATAGCCTTTTGTTTGGCTGACTTTTAGCCTTCCCTTGCTCTTTTTTAGGGAACTACTGTTTTCTTTTTGCCAAAGCTCTCTCTGTCTCGTATGTTTCTCTCCATTGCCAAATACCCACCCTCCGTATTCCCTTGTGTTGCAAGCTCTCTCTTGTCTGCTTCTCTCTGCCGCCAAACTCCCTGCCTTCCTGCACTGTGTTGCTTTCTCGCTTGTGTGCTTCTCCCCCAGCCGTTGTGTTGCTCTCTATTGTGTGCTGCTTTTCTGTGCTTCCACCACCGTCTTTTGCTTCCTCACACACACTCCTCTGTTGCCCTGCCATGCCTACTGTTATTTAAAAATATAATTATATGGGGCGTGGCTTCGGGCGTCAAGATGGTGGTCGCACTCTGAGAGTGCTCCGGACCCCTCTGTAATCCGCCACCATCCACGTTACGCATGGCCCTACAAGATTGGGACAGGCGGTCCTGCCCAGACACGGGACGGGTGGCCAGCTGAGAGGGGGCATCTCCCTGGCAGCCATCGAGCTGTGGAGAGGAGGGGCGACGAGACTCGAACGGTGGCACAGGCAAAATGGTGGCCGTCTGCGGGGCTTGAAGATGCCGGGCGGGATGGCCTGGGCCCCAGGAAAATGACGGGGTGGTGGTGCCCGGAGGTACACGATTGGGATGCCACCCGGTGACCTGGGGGGGTGGCGGTGGCCTCTCCGCCGACCGAGGAAGAGGGCTGTGCCGGTGCCAGGGCCGGGGACTCGGCGGCATGATCGTAGGGCGCCTGCGACAAGGCGCGGCTCCCCCTGCGAGATTGGGGCGTGATCCAAAGCCCGGGCCGGTTCAAGAACAGCAGTCCTTGTCTAGAAGGGGCTGGGCCCTGGTGACCGCAGCAGGCCTGCCCGACAGCGGAGAAGAGAGGCAGGGGCTGAAGAAGCCGCGTTGCGCGGGCCGCCCCTGCCCGCATCCGGTAGACTGGGCCATGATGGTGCCCTGCAGTCCTCACTGGTCCGGTGACGGGGCGGAGTCGATGAGGCCCTGAGTGGCATTGGACCCGGACTGCGGTTGGGACCCATGCGGCCCTTTGGAGGGGGCCAGGGCTGGGCGAGGCGGTGTCCCCGGAAGTGGGGCAGCATCGCAGCACTTGCCGTAGGGTCCAGGGGGCGGCCCGGGGCCCAGCAGAGACAGTACCTGCGTGGACGGGGCTGCGCCGTGTGGGGCCGCCCCAACGGTTGCAAAACAGGGGCCGAGGTGGGCCGTGATGGTGTAGGCCCGCCCCTGCCCGCATTTATACGGACCAGGCCGTGGAGGAGAATGAAGGAGCTGGCTGAATATGGAGTGGACGCGGCCTAGGCCCTGAGAGGTGCTGGGCGCGGACCGTGACCGCACAAGGTACGGAGGAGGCTGACGCCAGTGGGGGGCGCCGGACCTGGGTGGCGTGAGGCTGGGGCCCTGGTCGACACAGTTTGGGAGAGGAAAGGAAGATCAAGACCTGGGGCCCTGGGCGGACCGGCCGTGGACTTGTGGTCCTGGGGTGACCAGGGCTGGGGCTACAAGTGACCATTGGTGGTGCCCCTTGCCCCTAGAGACGGGATGTGCTGCCCAGCCCGTAGCAGGGGGCGACCGATGTCCACGGGCATCAGTTGGGAGTGCCGACCGCTGATGACTGACGGCTCCCTTCTCGGGGAGTGCTAGCAGTGTTCTCCCAAGGACAGCCCCCCCCGATCCTCGCAGGAACAATAGAGGACGCCACGCCAGTTCCTTACCTGTTCTTGGTCTCCCAGCGCCATGGGGAGAGATAAGGAGGTGAAGCCGTCGTTCTCCCAGCCCCATATTGATAAGTTTGCGCCCCGCCCAGGGGTCCCGAGAGGGATGCGTCTAGAGATGCTGGCCTGGCGGAGAGCAGCAACAGTGATACTGATAAGATCCTCCAGGCCATACAGTTATCCCAGGCCGGGGTTGAGAATAAAATAGAGGAGGTAAGGGTGGATATGTCCCTGATGAGGTTTACGGAAACAGAAACGTGTGTTTCTACACTGGAAAATGAGGTCCGCGACCTTAAGACGAAGGTAACTTGCCTCCTCACGCACACCCACGAAATGCAACAGCGTGCGGACGATGCTGAAAAAAGCTCAAGATGGAATAACCTGCATTTTTTGGGGTTCCAGGAGTCCTTAGAGGGCCCGGGTCCTACTGTCTTCCTCAAAGACTGGCTCAAATTATGGATGCCCCAGGAAAAACTGTCACCCTGGTTTGCCATCAAACGGGCACACAGGGCCCTCTCTGCCAGGGCCTCGCTGGGGGCTCTGCCATGGGCAATCATTGCTCGCTTTCTCAACTACAGAGACGGGGATGCCATCCTTCGTGAGGCTAGAGCTCAACCAGAAATCCGATGCCAAAGTGCGAAGATATTGATATTTCTAGACTACTCCTGGGAGGTCCAATCTAAATGACGCTCCTATGAATAGGTCAAGCAGAAACTAAGGGCACTGCAACTGAAATATATGATGTTGTTTCCACCCTGACTTAAAGTGCTGAATGCCGGTAGAACTTACTTCTTCGGTCCCGAAAGGCAATGTGGGAATGGGCCATGGAGGAGCGCCCACTTCAGGGAGATGCAGGGGGGGTCCTCTTCCCTCCGAGCATGCCAATGCTAATGCACTCAGGAGGGCGGCCGGGGAGCTGGGCCATTCTGGAGACCCACGGGCTGGCTACAGTCGCAGGAGATGCAGGTCCAGGAGTACCTCGCGTTTCCTTGGAGGGGGCCCTCCCTCCCTGTCACACCAGGGGCGGCGGGACACCTCCCGGGAGTTGGTGGCACCTGGGCGGCAGCCTCCAGAGAGATCAAAGAGGTTGAGCCAAACCCCGCCTATCTGACCATCTGACATGCGATCTATGGGCACTGTGTGGGCCCACCAGCAACACAGATAAGTGATCCGATCTACGGGATGGATCCACCTCTCCATGCCAACAGAGACTCGTCTTTTTTTTTCTCCTTCTTTCTTCTGGTTCCTACAGGGATTTTTGTACAACAGATGCTTCTTCAAGATGGGAGGGGAGGTATAGGGGGGAGTTGGGAGGGTTATACCGCTATAGGTCTGCATTGCTATATTTCTGAATGTTCATTGCTGTCTACCCCTTGATGTCACGAGCGGGAGGGTGCCCTACGACACCTTAAGCACTGGGTACATACTTGATCCCTATCTATATAGATCCCCTGGGCAAAGACCCCCAAACCCTCCCGGACATGAATGAGTGTGGGGTCCCCTCTTTCATTAATGCCACACGGCTCCCACTGATATAATCTCATGGAACGTCAAGGGTCTCCTGGATAAAATGAAATGGACAGCTGTTCTGCGTCAGGCGCAACGCCTCTGTCCCTCGGTCCTACTTCTCCAGGAGACACACTTAATGGGAGCCACCTGCCCGTTTCTGGCCCGATATGGTTTTGACCGGGTATACCACTCAGGATACGCTATGGGAGTCAGGGGGGTGGTGATACTCTTACACCGTCACTATCCCCTGGTGTTGTAATAGGAGTGGTTGGGCCCACAGGGAAGGTTTGTGACACTGGCAGGCAAGGTAGATGGCCACAACATTAACCTACTCAGTGTATATGCCCCGACAGACCTAGATAAGGTTTTTCACACCATTACCACACTACTGACTCAAATGCCTGTAGGCCCCACTTTCCTCAGCGAGGATATGAATGCGGTCCTGGACCGGTCCCTAGACACTACAGGCCCCATATCTGATGTGCGCAGGAGACGCTCTCTATCCCTTGCCAGATGGATGACCAGTACCAGTCTTTGCGATGCATGGTGGACTTGGCACCCTCACCACCGGCAGTACACTCATACCTCAGCAGCGCACCACACCCAGGCCCGTAGTGACCTGATCTTTGCCCCAGTGCTGGATTTGTCTACTGTCACCAGGGTTCAGCCACTGGCCCAGGGCCTCTCCGATCACACTCCTGTCTCCCTGACCATTTGCCACTCCGATCTTGGCCTAAGGCCCCTCTAGCGGCTTAATGCCTGGTTTTTGCAGGATGAGACGTTGCACGGACCTTCACAGTGAGATCAACCATTATTTCCAAGACAATGAGAGCTCGGTCCAATCCCACATTACACTTTGGTCCGTGAGCAAGGCTGCAATTTGTGGCCATGCCAAGGGCCTCCTGAAACGGCGGGAGAGAGAGGGGTGGGCCAGGTTTGTGTCCCTGGAGACCCGGGCACTTCAGCTGGAGTGTGAGCTGCTTAGGACTGAGGGGAGGAGTCCGAGCGGGCTCTGGAGATGATACGCCAAGAACTCAGAACTCACACCTTGGAAGAGGCAAAACAGATCTGGCAGGCCTCCCAGGCCCGGATCTATGACTGGGGGGACAAAACAGTAAACTTCTTTACTGGCTGGCGACTAGATCACAGATGGGGCGCGTGATCCTGGAAATATTAGATGACCGGGGGTCTCTCTCTACGGCTCCGCAGGGCAGAGTGAACAGGTTCATGCAGTACTATGCTGCCCTTTACACAGCAGTGCCCAGACCCACAGTGGAGCAGCAAATGCCACTGTTAAATGAGGTGGACATTCTGAACCTTCCGGCTTTGGTCAGCCAGGGACTGGTCGACCCCATAACCGTAGAGGAAATTGGGGAGGTTATCACCAGCCTGAGACCCGGGAAGACGCCAGGACCGGACGGGTACCCGGCAGAATATTATACAAAATTCCGAGACCTTTTACTGCCGCATTTGCATGGGCTGTACACGGAGGCGTTCGAGAGAGAGGGGCCTTCCCCCTGGCTTGGACCAGGCCACATTAGTGGTGCTGCCCAAGTCCCAACCCCCCTCTACATCATGCGCAGATTATCGACCGATATAACTTAGAAATAGGAAAATTAAGATTTTGCCCACATACTGGCCGCCCGCCTAAAGACAGTCATATGACACTTGATCCATCCTGATCAATGCGGCTTTATCCCCACCCACAGTACTGGACCCTATTTACGGAGGCTGCACGTGGCCTTGGCGCACAGGTATAAGCTCTGCTCTCCATTGGCCCTCCTTCTTATTAACTTTGAGAAGGCGTTTGATACCGTGGTCTGGGGTTACTTAGATGGTGTCCTTCGTAGGGTGGGTCTGGGGGGGTCCCTTTCGACACATGGTCTGTCTCTTATACCAGTGTGAGAAAGTAGCCTCTTTCTAACATGGTTACTCCCACTTTTGGCCTGTTTGTCAGTGTGTGTCAGTGTGTTTTTACTGTGTCTCTGGGATCCTGCTAGCCAGCACCCCAGTGCTCATAGATAAAGACATATATGTCAGTGTGTTTTGCCTGTCTCACTGGGAACCTGCTAGCCAGGACCCCAGTGCTCATAGATAAAGACATATATGTCAGTGTGTTTTGCCTGTCTCACTGGGAACCTGCTAGCCAGGACCCCAGTGCTCATAGTTTGTGGCCTAATGTGTGTGTTGTCAGTAGTGCTGGACTGTGTCACTGAGGCTCTGCTAACTAGAACCTCAGTGCTTATGCTCTCTCTCCTTTTAAATTTGTCACTATAGGCTAGTGACTTCATTTACCAATTTCAATTGGCACACTGGACCCCCCCTTATAAGTCCCTAGTACAGTGGTCTCCAAACTTTTTAATGCTGCGCCCCTCCAGTTCAAAAATAGAGATCATTGGGCCCCCCTCAGAATTTTTTACAATTATTTTATAAAGATGGCAATGTTTAAATATGTCTAGACCTAGTTAAACATTGCAGTTAAGTACTGTTATATTTGTTTAAATGCAATAACATGTTTCTGTTTAAAACAAAGGCCTGTTATCTGTATTATGCTTCTTTTGGCCATACTCTGGCGCCCCCCCTGGGATCACTTGAGGCCCCACTAGGGGGGGGGGGGCGCCCCCCAGTTTGAAGACCTCTGCCCTAGTATATGGTACCTAGGTACCCAGGGCATTGGGGTTCCAGGAGATCCTTATGGGCTGCAGCATTACTTTTGCCACCCATAAGGAGCTCAGACAAACCCTGCCACAGGCCTGCCATTGCAGCCTGCGTGAAATAGTGCACACACTATTTCACAGCCACTTTCACTGCACTTAAGTAACTTATATGTCACCTGTGTGTCTAACCTTCACTTGCTGAAGGTTAGGTGCAAAGTTACTAAGTGTGAGGGCACCCTTGCACTAGCAAAGATGCCCCCACATAGTTCAGGGCCAATTCCCGGGACTTTGTGAGTGTGGTGACACCATTATACGCGTGCATTACATATAGGTCAATACCTAAATGGAGCTTCACAATGGTATCTCCGAATATGGCCTTGTAAGGTGTCTAAGATCTGGGAATTGCCCCCCCATTCCGAATCTGGTATTGGGGAGCCAAATCCATGCCTCCTGGGGGCTTCACTATGGACCCCCAGTACTGCCAAACCAGCTCTCTGAGGCCACCTCACAGACAGGGTTCTGCCCTCTTGGGGTCTAAGCCGCTCAGTCCCAGGAAGGCAGAACAAAGCATTTCCTTTGGGAGGAGGGTGTTACACCCTCTCCCTTTGGAAATAGGTGTAACAGGCTGGGGAGGGGTAGCCTCCCCCCCAGCCTCTGGAAATGCTTTGAAGGGCACAGATGGTGCCCTCCTTGCATAAGCAAGTCTACACCGATTCAGGGACCCCTTGTCCCTGCTCTGGCGCGAAACTGGACAAAGGAAAGGGGAGTGACCACTCCGCTGTCCATCGCCACCCTAGGGGTTGTGCCCAGAGCTCCTCTAGCGTGCCCAGACTTAAGCCATCTTGCTTTGCAAAATGTGGGGGCACTCTGGAGGGCTCTGAGTGACCAGTGCCAGCAGGTGACGTCAGAGACCCTTCCTGATAGGTCCTTACCTGATAAGGTAGCCAATCCCCCTCTCAGGGCTATTTAGGGTCTCTCCTGTGGATTCTCTTCAGATTCTCCTTTGAAGATTCTAGCAGGAATCCTCTGCAACTACTACTTCATCCTCTGATCTCGGATCAACCGCAGTCTGCTCCAGGAACCGCTGTAACAGCAACAAAGTATCCATATGGGATACTTTTCCTCTGCAACTTCAGCTCCAGCCAGCAACTGCAACAGTTTCCATGGTGTGCACGCTCTGAGGACTCCCTGTCTTCACCCTGCACCTGAAGGACCAAAGAAATCTCCCGTGGGGTGACAGAGTCACTCCCCTGCTCACGCAGGCTCCTTCTAAGTCGACGACCGGTTCTCTTGGACTCCTCTCCTGCCGACGAGCTTGCTCCTTGGAACACAGAGGGTGGACCCCATCGACACAGACTGTCCTGAGGTCCTGCTGTCGCAATTTGGAGGCGGTAAGACCTTGCCTTCTCCCAGAAAGACCATACCCCTGTGCACAGCGTCTTCTTCACCTCCTGAGGCCTCTGTGAACTAATTGCAAAAATCCTTCGTGCACAGCCTGGCCCAGGTCCCCAGCACTCTATCCTGCAACGCTCAACTCGCTGAGTTGTTCTCCGGCGGCGTGGGACCTTCCTGTGCAGTGCTGCAACAACCGCATTTTGCACCTCCTTTGTCCCCGTGTCCTGGGACTTCTGTGGGTGCCATCTGGTGCTCTAATGGCTCTCTAAAGTGCTGAGAGCCCCCTCTTCTTCCTCACACAGAGTTGAGACCCCCAGGTCCCTCCTGGGTCCAGATAGCACCTAGTTGACGTAAAACGCGTCTTTGCCGGAACCAAGGCTGGTTGGAGGAATCCAGCGCCACAACTCACCTGCATCCAACTTCACGACGTGGGACATCCTTTGCATCATGCAGGAACCTGCTGACATCTTCCTAGGGTGCATTTCTGCAGTCATCGTCCAACTGGGGACCCTTCTTTTGCACCCTCTTCTGGGTTGGCAGGGCTCCTGTCCTTCCTGGAACTTCTTTCGACTCCTGGACTTGGTCTCCTTCTTTTGCAAGTCTTCAGGTCCAGGAATCCACTGTTTGTTGTTTGCAGACTTGGTTGGTTCTTGCAATAAGTCCAATCACGAGGTGTAGTGTGTCCTAAGGAAACTTGCAGTACTTTACTCCTGCTTTTCTGGGCTCTGGGGTGGGGTAATTTACTTACCTTTACTGTATTCTTACTCTCCCAGCGATTCTGCACACACTACACTTGTCTAGGGGGGAATTTGTGATTCGCATTCCAGTTTTTTAGTATATGGTTTGTGCTTCCACTAGACCTATTTTCTCCTATTACATTATATAGCATTTCCTATTGTTTGCGCTAGCCTATGTCTAATTACTTACCTTATTTTGGTGTCTAGTGTATATATTGTGTATAATTTGTACCTCCAGAAAGATATTCTAAGATATTTTTGTTACTGTGTCAGCCAAATAAACTTCCTTTATTTTTGGTAACACTGAGTATTGTCTTTACTTGTTTATAAGTACTGTGTAACTATAAGTGGTATTGCATGAGCTTTGCATGTCTCCTAGTTCAGCCTAAGCTGCTCTGCTATAGCTACCTCTATCAGCCTAAACTGCTAGAACACTACTACATTTCACTAATAAGGGATAACTGGACCTGGTATAAGGTGTAAGTACCCAAGGTACCCACTACAAACCAGGCCAGCCTCCTACAACCAGGCGCCATCTGCCTGTGTCTCGGTGAACAGGAGGCTTTCAGAGGTGTTCCACATTGGGAGGGGCAGGAGGCAGGGTTGTCCTCTGTCCCCTCTCCTCTTTTCCCTCACCATAGAGCCGCTTGCACAGATGATCCGTACAGACCCTTTCATAGAGGGGTGGCGATGGGGGTGTGTGCGAGGACCACATTGCAATTTATGCAGACGATGTTCTGCTCTATTTGTCACAGCTGGAATTTAGCGGACCCCGATGCCTTCAGTTGTTACGCATCTTTGGGGAGGCCTTTGACCTTAAGTTGAACTTTGGGAAGTCCCTCCTTGTCCCGTTCTCGGGTCCCGTGATCAAATTGATTGGCAGCAGAACATCCCCATCTGTTGCTTAAGCTTCACATACTTAGGCTTAAAAGTGGCCCTCGAGCCTTACTAAACATGGGCGCTCAACCTCACCCACCCCCTTACCCAAAAAGTGAAGGCAGAGTTGGAGCGCTGGTGCACACTGCCGCTCAATGTGATGGGCCGCATTGCCCTCTACAAAATGCTCATCCTACCTCGATTCCTTTATTTTCTCCAAAACATCCCCCTCTGGATCCCTCGCCAATGGCTCCGACAGATGGACACCATGGCTCGCTCCTTTGTGTGGCAAGAGGGCGGGCGGCGTTTATCATGGGACATGTCATTGCAATGTTTATGAGGGAGGCTTAGCCATGTCCAGCCTATACTGGTACTATTTAGCTGCCCTCCTGCTCATCATTAATGAATGGCTAAGTAGGGGGTGGGATGACCCAACCTATCGTCTTGAGCTATCCAGAATGAGTTTTTCAAGCCTTATGAATATGTTATGTGGAAGCCCCATCCACACGAAAATCCCCAAAATCACTAGCCAGGTCTTCCATGGATGGATGGTCTCCCAGAAACTGACAGGGTCCTGGGGCCGAATCACACAACTTACTCCCCTATGGCACGGACAGTGGCTCTGAGAGGTTGCCAACTTAGAAGGGTTCTCGACATGGGATAACATAGGCAGAACAACAGTAGGAGATATCTGCCAAAGCACGCACATGATGTCCTTCCAGCAACTTCAAAAAAACATATGCGTTGGCCCAGACACGTTCCATAAATTCCTGCAGCTCCGGCAAGCGTTGAGAGCCCATATCAGCGATGGCACCCTCCTACCCGAATTTAGCCCACTTGAGGCCAAGGTGATGATGGGGACACTAGGGGCTGGGGGAATTTCTAGAATCTACTGCACACTTGTGTTAAATACCTCGCTGTCCCTACAACCCCTATGGGCTCGCTGGGAATCCTGGATTGGTCCCCTGAAGGACGATGACTGGTGGGATGCACTGATGGCGTCGCGAGTCCTTACAATCTCGACTAGGCTGTGCTTGGTGCAGATGTACTATCTACACTGTGCCTACCTGACCCCGGCTAGGCTTTTCTGAGCCAGGATCAAACGTGACCCTTGCTTTAAGCGGTGCGCAACCGCACCAGCGGATTTCTTTCACCTGGTGTGGTCCTGCCCTTTGCTCCAACAGTATTGGGCACAAATCCTAAATGAACTCTCCACACTGTTAGACATTTCACTGGCCTCCTCCCCCATGATGGCCCTGCTGGGGGTGATGGAGGGGGTCAGAAACTCCCGAGCAATCAAAACACTGGTGGGCACAGCACTACTGATTGCAAAGGAAGACATTGCTAGGCTGTGGTCCTCTAGGACTCCTCCATCGGTACAAATGTGGAAAAGGGGAGTGGACTGGTGTGCTCAAATGGAGGCAAGGGGCTGTGAGGGCACGTACCAGAAGATATGGGATAGGTGGCTGGGACTTGTGTGACGGCAATCAGTACTTACTTGGTGATTGGTATGCCTCTGTTTACTTGTACCTTCGTAATACAATGTATAAGAGAGAATTTGGGGCATGTCTTCCTGTATGTGACATTGTTGTTCAAATACCCAATAAAAGTTGGTTATCAAAAATATCTATATATATATTTATATATTATATTTACATTTAGGTGTAATTTGGTGGGGAGGAGGACCAAGCTGGAAATTACTGCCGGCCCAGTCCATCTCAGTTTTGTAAATAAAAAAATAGCCATCTTTGTCACTTTGCAGGTGCACATGGTAATGACTCATTTGTACATCATCACACCGCTGCCGCACTCCAGACCAGAGGGTGTGTCAGCTCAAGTGTGGAGTCAACACTCTCAGCTTCACGTTATCCTTAACGCGGATACAGCCGAAATGCGTCAAGTCGGTGAGCACGAGCGCCCTTTAATAAAAACTGCATTACAAGAACCTTCAGTGTTGGCGTCCTTGTTGGGAATCTTTGCAAGGGTTAATGTCATCACACGTACGTGCACCTTCAAAATGACGTGGCCGCTAGGCTGTCATGGCTTTTACATTTTTTTTTTACTTTTACTCATACTGTACAGTATTACCAATAGGTTAAATTGTGAGACCTGCTGTCTTTTTCAATGTTTGTTTTTAAGAGCAACCTGCTTTGATTCTAGTGTTTTAGTTCAATTAATTATTTTTTGGACTAGGATGATCTGAACAACAATAATTGTCTTCTTGCTGTGCTCACTGAATTGCTTATTTATAAAGCATTTTTCACTAATCTTCTGAGCTTTTTTTCTTGGCCTGTGACCAAGACACTGCTTCCTGGTAGAATAAGTGCCAGTGCCTAAAGTTCTGCTCAGAGGCCTGTGGCCGGTGCTATTAAATGTCCGTGCACTAAATACAAAAGCTGCATAGTCTTGAATCTCCAATGCCTCTTTAATTCATTATCTGACATTCCCTGTCTCGTTATCTCACTCTTGAAGGTTCCTGCTTTCGCCCTTTGTGAAGGTTTTTCCATCTTTCTCTTCCTCCTTCTTTCCTCTTTATGTGTTTTCGATCTCTTGCTCTCTGTAATTGCCTGTTGAGGAAAAATAAGTGCCAGTCCCCAAAAATGAGTGTCAGTGGGCCCCACCAGCAACCACCAGCTCAAATTAAGCACTAGGCCAAACTGAGAGCAAGACTACCTTTTTGGAGTCATTTCTGTCCCCTTTTTGCACGTTGTATGTTCAGCAAGATTTAGAAGGCATTTTGCTGATTTAGGGCCTGATTTAAAGTTTGGCAGACTAGTACACAAATGTGACGCTTGTGCTGTCTGCCTTATTATTACAAGGGTATTATATCCTAAAGCACTTGTAATACGGTGGAGGGTTATCCATTACGTTTGTGACGGTGTACCAGTCCACCAAACTCTAAATTAGGCATTCAAACTCCCCTTCTACTGACCATGGTCAACACCGGGCTGAACAACACACCCGCAGGCCAGGGTCAGAGTTCAGTCAGTCGTGTCAAATAAGCAGACAGATGTTTTCTCTATACTTTAGTGAATTTTTGTATGATTAAAGCAATAGGTTTTAAATGTGGTAATACTATTTCTTGCCGCGCGAAATCCAGCATAACTCTGTTGCGAATGTCATGTCTTTAAGTGCAGAAAAACAAGTAGAAAACTCTTCTGCATATTATTTACTATTTAATTCAACGTTTGCTGTAATATCACAATTACTGGTTGAGCTAATGCCATTACCAGAACCTTGGCATTACTGAGGACCCGACATACGCTTAATGAAGGCCTGAAGGTAAACTGGGAGATTTCAGGACAAACGAGACCCTTTGTAAGTCTAGGGAAGAGCCAATCATGTCTCACTTGCATCTATTAATGGCTACTAGGTGTGGGGCAGACTCACTCACATTCTAGTTTTGCAGGCTGTTGCCTCTGAACAAATAGTGGGCTGGCTAAGTAAACTGCATGTGAGGCTGGTGTCGCTAAACAGTATGGAGTTGGGTGTCTTACACACATGAAGGGGTGCCTTATAGGGCCAGTAATGTCAAAGGAAATGTCAGTGCCAGGTCAGGCTGGTGTCGGGCTTTTAGCCTTGAGCTATGGTTAAAGATCAGTTAATTTCGAAGATTATAGAGTAACCAGTCCTGGGCTTTCTTTTGCCAAATTAGTGAATTCTTGGTGGTGGGGGGGGTTCTTATCTTTTCCTCCCCCTAGAACAAATCGAACTAAAGTTCCTAATAGAAAAGGCTTGTAGAAGGAAATTCTAATAAATGGAAACAAGGAGTGGCGAGCTCTCAATTTTTGCAGGTACATGAGTCACTGTTGTAGGCCAAAGTTTTCTTTGCATTCTGGTACTTTTATAAAGTCACATCCAATCACCTGAGCTTTAGAAATCTGCTAATAAAGTCTATGTTCTCCAGCCAATCTAATAAGTATTGTTGGTCATGTTATGCCTCTAGATGCTTGTACCTCCTTACCTTGTGTATTTTCCGCCTGAACGGAGATGCCTTAGCAGTTAAGTAATTTTCAATTCTAGTTATTCGCGACAAAATAATAAGTGTTCATTTCATCTGATACAGCTAACAAGCATTGGCAAAGCCAATAGGTCTGGCTTGTTTTAGGTACATGTGTAGGTTGATATGCAACTTGGTGAAATCAACAACAGAACACTCATTGAGTGGCACCAAAATTGCTGTCAGGCAGCAGGCGGTGTTGTGATGCTTAGGATTTTAGTTTGTTTTTTTCAGCCGCACTTAATTACACTGAACCTGTCGTTTGGAAAATATTCCTAATTAAGCTTCTTTGGCCACGCCCCTTGTACAGCCCCCCAACCCTACTTAAAGCGCTGAATTCAGTAGACGTGCATACCTGACCACTGACTCTTTGCCAACCCTCATGGTTCTGCAGAAGCATTGGCCTGTCAGCAAATATTAATTTAGCCCCCTGGGGACAGAAGCACTGTAAAGAGAGCTCCATCTCGGTGCGTGTTCACAGCCCACAGATTCTCCATTAAAAGAGGCAGCAATGGTGTATGCTCGCAGCCGGGTCAAGGGTCAATGCCACGAAGACGAGGGATTGAGGGATAATTGATCAGAGTGTGCTTTCTTCTCCATAATTACAATAATGGAGAAAACGTCGGCTCCAGTCCTCCGGGAAAGGCAATTTACTGGGCCTCGCCTCGCCGCCACGCTCCTTCCGGGAGGCGCAGAGCTAGAAAAGTGTATTTCCATCTCATAATGGCCGAAAGCGTCCACAATGCAACGAGAACGCGCCACCAGAGGGCGCAGTAAGCGAGTTTGCGCTGGCAAATTTAAATGTTAGAGGCCAAATTAAGCAGGGACTACATTTTAATCTACTTGTTTTAGTTATATACATTTTGTTCTACAGCCGTTTGAAAACTTTTCCCATCCAGTTTCTTAGCTATGGTATTTTTCTTTTTGGTCCAGGGTTTTCTTTTTGCACTGAAAACACCCTTCAATTTCTAGATATTTTTTTACCGTATTAGGAGGGGATGGTCTGTGCTGAGCACTACTTGTGAGACACTTCTGATATCCTCCTTCCGCATTCTCCTACAAAAAAAAAGGAAAATTAAAAAAAAACAATACACTTCTCAGTCTGCCGTCGATGTCCTGGGGAGATTTAAACGTCTGTGACGGACACCAGGTGTGCAGGAGTTCCACCTCACCTGGTGACTCTGGGCACATGGGTCCACCTCGAGTGCTGGCCGAGCTGTACCTGGTGTGTGTGGGGTCCCATTGCTCACTTCCTCCATGTTATCATGAGGATTATGTTTCCGGATTTGCAGTCGTGTGCTGGCATATGACAAACTAATACATTCTGGGTGTTGTATTCTTGGTTTGCTTTAAATGTTTATGAGATTTATATAAGGCGAACCTAACTAAAAAGCAGCAGAGAGCCGTACAGGGTCAAGGGCAAGCGTATAGTCAATGAGTGTTAGGAAGCTAGCTGCTTCTGTGAGCAAAAGTGTTCTGTTACTCATTGTTATGCAGTGTTCTTCAGAGAGGCGAGTCTCCAATTCTTTCCTAAATTAGAACATTGTTGGGATGGTCCTGCCTGCATAAATGGGAAAGGTCTGCTTTCTTGTTTGTACTTTTCTACACTTCTTCGTCTCCAGTCTGATGGTGTCCTGCATGTGAGTGTGCCAAGAGCCACCAGAGATGGGGAGCTTGTCTGCAAAGTAAGCTGGGGTACTGGTCATCACAGCTTTGTGAATGATGCATCTGATTTAAAAACGGTGTAAGCTGGCAAGGGCGGGAGGGGGGGCACAATATAATCATATTCCTTCAGGCCCTGGGAGATGTGCTCTGACGTGAAGGGTGCCTTTAAGGGGAGCGGGGGAACAAATGTGGAGTCTGTAACGCAATGCAGCAGGGTGTTACCACCATCCAGATACAAGAGTATGACAACTTGAACAGCATTTCTCAAGTCACTACCAGGAAGAAATGTTTTCACTTTCCTTAGGGCCTCTGGTACAAGGCCTCATTGATGTTTTGGCAGTGTGTCCCTCCAGGGTGTGGTTGGAGTCCAGGGTGAATCTAAGTGTCTTGGCATTCAACGAAAAGTTGGAGTTCAAAGCCATCACTGTGCCAGGTTTGTACTATTTCTTGCTTATTGCAAATAATTTGACTAACCTAATGAGGCTAACGCACCAGCTTAGGTTAGGTAGGTAAAAGGACTTTCACTGGAGAATGATGTGGAAATCCTATGGGATGGGATGTGAGCTCAGTGACTGCCAAAACAGCAACAGGCACACTAGTCGGGTCAAGCTCATCACTATCAATGGCAGTATTTCTAATGCCATTCTGAACTTCCCTCAAGTCCTTTGTTCTTTGATGACAATTCTATCTCCTGTGCTTTCAGCATGATAGGCTCTCCTTTACTGGTAGCTTGCACAGTCATTGACTTTCATCCCATCAAGACTCTATGTCTTTCACGTTCAAAATGCTGGCTATCCATGTGGGAGCTGTGATATGAATCAACAAATGGTGCACTCTAGTTGGGTGTAGGCTCACTCTGGTGGTGGAATGTGGTGTGTTCTGGTACCCTCTAACTCAACATTCTGGTGCTGCTCCTCAGACATGAAAGTACCTTCTTCACTGTTCTCATCAACTTTCAGCCACACCATTCATTTCACCAGTGCTTGATCCCCCTTTGTTGCTACAACTGTAGAATGTTAATTTCTTCAAACAGGGGTCTTCTATCTATCTCTTGGGCTCAACGAGGAGGCAAAGGATCGCTAGAATTTCCTTTAGTTTAAATATCACAGCCTGGATGGTATTTGTCTCCTGAGGAGTCACTTCAGGCATTTTGAAGGGTCAACCATGATGATTTGCCATCCATCTGGTGTCATGCAAAAGTTTAAGCTGATCCATTCCCAGGGGATCTGGCACACTGCCTCACTGAGATGACTGCTTATGTGTTATTAGGTCCAGTCGAAACCAGATGACTTGACACATCAAGCATCACTATGTCTTTTCCTATACCATGGTCTTTTTCAAGTTTTCTGGCCTTAGTCTTTACAATTCTCTGATGGTCACTGTAGGCCAACTGAACATTTCATGGTCTCAGCACCAGTGGAATTTGGATGTATGGTCACCTTATCACATGATCATTTGGGGTCATGAATATTTATTGACAGATGTCCCCGATGCTCTTTTATCTTTTCTAGGCAGCTGGTGCAGAGTGTCATGACCCTTCCTGCAATGTCTCCGACCTATTCTGCTTTAATGCATTGACTGTTCATTGCATGACAACATCTTTGGCAAGGATTCTTTGCTCTGGTACTGCTGCTCCAAAGACAAGCCTTGCATGTTCCTTGGCGGAGTGAACTTCTTCCTCATCTCTGAGCATGGTAGGCCTCAGCAGGCCTGGAAGATAATCATCAGGGTTATCATCTTAAGGAACTCAATTCTTTGGAAAACAAAAGATGAACCTCACTACATATAAAAAAAACAATTATAAATACACTATGTTTCTTTAAAGTGACTGTGGTAATCATTATTTTATGTTATACAATTTCATCAAACATCTGCATCTCTATAAAGCACACATAACAATTTATCTACTTCTCTGTTGCTTGTCCAAGAAAATTAATATTTTAGTTTCCTAATTATACAACTCATTACTGCATTTCCGAATAAGCATAAGGAAATTTAACCCAGTTTTTCAAATATCATGAAAAACAATTCACCCAAACATGGTACCAAATACTTGCCTTATTTTCTGCATTGTAATCTGCCATTCAGTATGGTTTGGGCTAATAGGTGATTTCCAGTGAATGGTAAGTAGGTAGCGAGCGATTTGTATTTGTGTTTCTTATAAAGCGCATTCAGACCAGTGGTATCGAAGCGCTAAGCAGGTAAGAGAGGCCGATGCAAATTCTTGGATCTAAAGTGAAAATAACTAAGTCTTGAGTTGCTTGCAGAAAGGAAGAAGGGATGAGATACTTCTAAATTTTACTGGGACCGAATTCCGTAACTTAACAGCTGTTACTGAGAAGGCCCTGTCTCCCCATTTAACTGTTTTGCTCGTCAAAGTCCATGCCGTCTTAAGATTGGATGATCTCAATGAACGCCTGGGAATGTACCATTTGATTGCTGTTCTCAAGCATCCTGAGCCCTCAGAATGAAGGGCCTTGTGAGTCCAACAAAGTGCCTTGAAAACAATTTGCTTCCTGATTGGGAGCCAAAGCAGCTCCCTCATACCCTCCTTGGTGGATGTAAACTTGGATAGCCCAAGCACCAGTCGGGTGGCTAAAGTTTGAATAAGCTGCAGCTTGTTCAGGGATAGCTTATTAATATTTAAATATAGGGGGTTACAATGGTCTTGTCTGGACATAATACGGGCCAGAGCCACAGTTACTCTAAGTTCATGTGGGTTAAATGGTAGCCCTTTTATTAAAATTATAATCAGCCATGAACAAGTATAAGTGACTCTATCTACATGGGAATCAAAGGATAAAGCTGAGTCGCAAATAACCCTGAGATTCTTAGCTGCGGTTATAGGTGTAGGTAGAGTCCCACATGTCTCGGGCCACCAGTTTACGTTCCACATAGAGGTTTTTGCACCAAAAATAATAACCTCAGTGACCATTTATTTTTTGCCAATTTTGGCACATCCACTTATTGACTTCTCTCAAGCAGGTTTGAAACCTGTTGGCTGTAATGTGCACCTTGTCTTTAAAGTAGACAATTATGTGGGTTTCATCAGCATATGAGGACACCTGGAATTCAAAAGATCGAACCAGTTTAGCAAGGGGAGGCAACATACAAATTAAAAAGGGTCAGGCTTAAAGATAACCCCTGGGGAGCTCCACAAGGGAGCTGAAAAGGAGCAGAGCTAAAGTCCCCACAGCTACCAGCATAAAAATGTAGATAAAGGTTTTACAGTTCATATCTACTTAAATAGAAGAGCCTATTAAGCTGACTAGGGCTATCTTGGATCTCAGAATGGAATTCTGAGTTTTTATGCTTCCTTCTGAAAATATTTGTTTGCCAGAACAGAGCGATATCGTCACATTACCAAACCATATGTAACCAGTCTAAATTGTTACCGCAGTTGGGGCACTTATCCATAGCAGTAGAAAACACGTTGCTTATTATGTGAGAAATAGAATAGCAGCCAGTCATTGAAGAATATTGTGCACTGAAAACAATCCCCTCTCAAAACTGTATTCTATCTGGAAATAGTCTTTTTAGAGGCTGATATTTGTTTGAATTTCAGTGCAATTATTCCACTTAGCTCTTATTTTAGTGATTAGTAGAGGTTGTAAAAAAAGACTTACGAATTCAGATGATTTCAATAGTTCTTCTTTGAGAAGAGTATTAAAACTGATTTAGTTTGTACAAATTGGAATATAAGCTATGCCTGTTAGGAATATTTGGAAGTCAAAGCTTAACAAAGTTTTTGAATATCGCTTCTTCTAAAACATTTCCTATTTTAACCATCTTCAGTTATGATCATTTATGGATCATCCCTTTTGTATTAATCAGAGTGAAGCGTGTGCAGTATTGGAGTGGGGTTTCTGGTGTGCAAAAATGTAATTGTTTGCACACAAAAAATAATGTCTCTCATTTTCCATACATGATGTAAAGTTTTAAATCTCACTTTTTTGACACCTTAGGGTCTTTTATAAAGAAAGGTAAGTGTAATGTGCACATATTTCTTAGCATAATCAAAGACATCAATTTATCAAAGGGAAATGATTTCACAGAAAAACATCTAGGCCCCTATTAATACTTTTTTTGCGCCGCATTTGCGTCGTTTTTTGACGCAAAAACGGCGCAAACTTGCAAAATACCATTGTAATTTGTAGGTTTGCGCCGTTTTGCGTAAAAAAGCGGCGCAAATGCGGCACTAAAAAAAGTATAAATACGGGCCCTAATCTGTAAAACTATACCAGCTGTAAAGTATAACTGGAAATATGGAAACCTAAGTCCCCCATCCTCTTTTGCAGAATATTTATTTTGGCTCAGGTGCGTTTCTGATTCCATATGGATGTTGAAACTACACTTTCTAAGTGAGCAAAGAAACAAGTATTTAATTTACTTAGAATAGCCCAAAAATGAAACAATAATAAGGGAAGGATCAAAAGTTACCCTGCCAACTACTGAAAGTTAAAGAGATTTCCATTTTAAAAGTTTATTAGCTTACTTCATTAACAGGACATAATTGTTTACAAACAGGTCATCGGGTTGTTGTGTAAAAACAACTCCTAGGTACCTCTTTGTGATATTATTGTAATTTAAGTCTTGTAGAAGGATTTCAGAGTCTGTGTGTTAAATAATAAAGATTCTGTTTTGGATCTATTAATCTTGTAACCCCCGCACTGAATAGTGTATGTTTAATTGCTGCAAAGCCAATCGTATGTTGGTGGAATCAGGAGTCTGAAGTAAAGCAAATTGTCTGCATATAATTTGAGTTTGGAGTCTTAAGGAAATGGTGCAGAGATTGAGCTATTAGCAGGAATAAATTGTGCTAAAGGTTCAAATAACTGAGCAAAAAAAGTTGGAGAAAGAGGTAACTGATGGGTGCCTCAGGAAACATTTGTCTAGCGGTCTGATTGTTTATTATTACTTGGGCAGACATGCCTTGAAATAGTGCAAGGATTGACCTTGTAAACTGGGAAGGAAATTAAACATTTTCCAAAATCTTAAATAGGAAATTCCAGCTTACAAGGTCAACTGCTTTCTCCGGGACTAAAAAAATTATAGCGCCTAGTATTTTATCCAAGATCATTAAATGAATGAATTCTGATGTGTATTGGTGCATAGGTGTTGGCCAGGTATGAATCTGTTTTGATCTTAATGTATAAGGTAATGGGCAACAGTTTTTATGCTATTGGCTATAATCTTAGTAAAAATTTATAATCAGTATTGAGCAGTGTTTTAGATCTATAAGAGGATGGCTCAGTGGTTGGTTTTCCTAGTTTTATAGCATTTATCATTATTCTTTTCCCAAAAGAAGGAGTTATAGAATATCGAATTAAATAAGATTGCTAGAGGTCTAACCAAGTTGGCACCAAAGGTTTTTGTGCTTGCCACTTGTTTTATAGTTTCTCTAATTTAAGTTTCTGATAGAGCATGTATTAGTAAGTCACCTGCTAATGGAGTCAGAGTCTGCAAATTGACCTCTTGAAGAAACTCTTCTGTCTCCAATTCTCAAAGTTGCCGAATTGACTGTGGTTTATAATATAATGTATAGTAATTTATAAATATTTCTTATTCTATTATCTGAAGTGTACTGATCCAATATTGCGTATTTGATGTGCGTAATCAAGTTCCAATTTTTTTCCATTCGAGGTCCAAGCCAAAAAGTGTCTGACTTTCTCATTCTTTCATAGACTTACCGCTCAAAAGTTTGATCATTGACAATCTCTTGCATAAATAAGTCTCTCATTTTATATTTACTAATAAGTTAATGTTTAATTGTAACCTTTACATTTTATGAAAGCACTGTCTGTTAGGCACTATCTAATTCTAGTTGAATCAAATGTAAAGCCTCTCTATTTTTTTATATGGTGTACCATTAATACCCTTAATGATATGAATCAGCCTCTAATTGTGACCTTTGAAGCCTTCCAGACTGTTGAACTATCTACAGTGGTCTTGGCATGTAAAAGTAATATATACTTTCTGTGTTTAATATTTTCATATTAACCTCTGACAAAAATAGGGTTTTGTCTATGAGTCATCTATATGATTTCGGGGGCATTTTACCCCAAAAACTGCAGAACTACTGCAGCATTGGCAGAAAAACCTACGGAGTAGTGTTTAATCAGTATGTCAGAAAGTGTAAGATGTGTTAAAATGAGTCAATTCTTAATGCTGCTCTACATTGTCTTGAAAAGCAAGTGAAAGATTTACAGTTACACAAGCCAGTAAGACAGGTAATTAAAATCATAGGTCATCACTATTATGCCTGGTATCTTACTCAGCTGTAATTCACAGACGTGTAATGGTTTATGTTATCTGGCATTGGTCATAATAAGAAACTAAATGTAACCTTTGTTATCCAATAATAATTGGGAGAGTTACCCAAAAGTCTTCTTTGTTGTAAATTGGTGTTTTGCATAGAATAAGAGTGTTTTTGTCTATTTTTCAACACCATCCCTCAATGTGCTACTGGAGCCGATGAGAAATAGCAGTTTTCAACCCATGAATATTTGCATTTATATTTTTCCTTTCCTCTAATAAAATCTGTCTTCTGTAGAAAAATGATGCTTGGGGTCAACTGGCTGAGCCAAGGAACAACAGCTTCTCTTTTTTGCATATTATTCAAACCATTGGTGTTATAGCTAATTATGACCAGTTCATCCACTTAAAGTGAGAAAATGAATAATCACTCTTCAGGTGGATTCATTTTAGAACAAGTCAGAATTTGCATTGTCACTGTATGCTTCATTTGTTCATCAATTTGATGGTCAGCTCCAATTTTGTTCTCTGCTATCCCTCTCCCTGACCTTCACCCTGTATGAATCCACCTTCTTTCTTCTGTGGCACCCCCACTTTCCCTTTGATTCCTTTTTGCTACTTCTGGGATGCCAAGTCCATGTTACCTGTGCACACCTGTGTGAGGCATCTAGCTACTTGGTGTGTTGGCTTTACCTGATTGGTTTGCCAAAGTTGAGGGGAGAAAAAAAGTTAAAGTAGAAGAGAAAGAATTAATTGGTAATCAAATCGTGTTCAATTTATATTCTCATAAAACACAATCATGACCATATCTTTATGCAAAGGTTTGTGTAATTGCATAGCCATATTTTGCACAGATGCCAAAATTGTATGTGCTTGTACTGTTGATAAGAAAAAAAGGAAACCACCTAACCTGAGGATCTGAAGGCTGGCTGGTTGAATGATCTGAGTCTGAGCCTTCGGAAAGTGATTTTTTTCTGAAATCTGTTTAAAACCCCATTGGTGTCTAGACTTCTTCTACGACACATCTAGAAGGATTCTAAAAGTAAAACCATCACCTACCTAGTTTTACTGTAGTTGGATAGACTTTGTTGAAACCATTTATTTCACTCTGAAATTCTGAAAACAGACCTATATAGTTCGCATTCTAGCTCCTGCTTTTTGTGGACTATGGGAAATCTGTGAATGCTGGCAAGTGAAAGGTCATTCTGAATTTCATTAAGGACATTTTTCATATAAGTCTAATAACTGCCTTGATCATATCAGAATTATTTACAACTCTATAACTCCAGCTAATCTTAAATTTGACCTGCATGATCTAAATCTTCTAATTTGGTTCTGGTGACGTCTATCTCCTTTTGCAGCAAAAGTGTGGTCTTTTTATATCTTATTTGAGCTTCTTCCAGAGTGGATGCTCACTGTTCTAGTTCCTCACGTCTATCACTTAAGTGTTAGAGCTTTAGATTGATTTGGTCTAACTTAGACTCCATCTTCTTTGCAATTTTCGGCTGGGCAATCTTTATCTCTTTAGTATTGATGGCTAATTTCTGCAGTAGAGAGTAAATGCAGATCAAGGTAGGTGTTGAGGTATCTACAGAATATCTCCCATTGGTTTCCTGACTACCTAAATGGTCTAGGTTGTCTTCAAGCTTCTACAACCTCTACTACAAGTGATACACTATTGATGACATTCCTTGAATGTTGTTGCATCCACATAGAAAAAGATACAGTGGCAATTTCACATGACCTGATTAGCAGTTAAGCATCAGGCTTGTTATACAAAGGTGAAGAAGTTGTATTGTTTCTAGATTTGAAGATAGAATATTGACAGTTGGATAATCAGGAATTTTGGTTTTCTAAACATTGATCAAAGTGGCTACGCTTTGAACTCTATTAGTTTTGTATTGTGATTGTTGGATTGGGTTCCACTAGTCTCTTCCACATTGGGCAGAAGGGGTAGATCATCCTTCTACTATATTTCATAATATTCTTATTTGCATAGCTGAAGCTAGAGGTCATCAGAGTTTTATTCATCAGTTTCCCAGAGGATGCCTCTTTCTATATGGTGTTGGCTCGATCAGTCATAGTTAAATCAGATATGGATTCTGTCAAACAATGTGTTCCAGCATTGACTATTTTTCAAAGTTTTAAATCTAAGTTCTTTGATCTAAATCTATTTGACTATATTTCCAAGTTTTAAATCTAAGTTCTTTGATCTAAATCTATCTTTGAGCTTTGGTTTAGTTTTAGTTTGGTCACAATCTTTAAAATCTTTCATTTTGGTAGGGTCAGCTTCTTCATATGTCCAAGCATGATGTCTTGCATACAGCCTTTTGTCAAGCGTGTTTTGGTCAGGTAAGGAGTTTTTAAACTCAAGACAAATTTAATGCTTCTGATCAGTGTTGTTCTGGGTACAGCTGATTCGTCACAACCATGTAGTGTTTAGTTAGTAAGACTGAGTAGCAATTTCAGTGTGAAACTGTCTAGCTTCCTTACATGGGCTTAACAGACACCCCCACAGTGTTGGGAGGCCCAGCCTTTCATACATAAAGGGGAGCCCTCTCGGCTTCTCACCTAAGGGCTATGGATATTGTGAGGGGCCCCCTCGCAATCCTTGCAGGCCAGCCCCTTAGGGTTTCCTTACGCCACTGCTTCCTTCACACCTGCTCTTATTCTCTTGTCTGAGAAGATGTAGTAAGCAACTTGCCTTTGTTTCTGCACAGAGTAAAATATCAGCCTCTAGTTGGAAGCCTCTGCTGGGTGAGTATGTCATCATCTCAGTTGACATGAAAGCACAGCTAGTACCACTTTGATATTGTTCTGAAATACTTCAGAGCCTGGGGTTATGCCAAAGTTCAGTTTTATGTAGCAGCCAACTCAAAAGTGTGTCGAGAAGTTTGTTATGTTGCATGAAGAGGGATGTTGCTCTAGTCAATGAAAGTCAGCATTCAGGTCTAAGTTTGAGAACTGTTGTTCATCAGTGATATCCTGGAGGATGTTAGTGTCTGTGTGTTGGTGTGTGTCTGGAAAGTCTGCCTCCACATCAATGCATATTTAAAACTGCCAGGTTGCTTTGAAATGCGTGTGACCATTGTAAGTCAGACACTCAGAATGGGCCTGTGCTCCTTCTCCTTTCATGCCTGCAGTCTTGAAGTGATGAGTCCCACGAAGAAGATTGGATGAAACAATCTTTAATGTAAAAGATAAGCTTTTAACATATAAAGTAATATAAAAAAGAGGCACAGAGGGAAGACAAGACGTGCGCCTCAGTCCGTCGATGCCATGTGGAATGCCATGACATCAAGAAGCTATGTCAGAGGATTCCACATGACACAGTGGCATTCCAAGCCACATCACCACATCTCCCCCTTTCTTTAATTTAACATTGTTCTCAATAAATAAGTGCAATAAAAAAATACTATTAATAAACAAAAGTGACCTACTAAAATTTAAACAAAAGTAACTTAAAAACAACACCTAATAAACTGTGCATCATCTAAGCACAAAATAACAACCTACTGAATAAAGAATAGACATATATTACATTCACAACAAAATATAATCATGAAACTTAACAGGTCTGCGGTGTTCCCGCTTATTCTTTTCCTCAATAGTTTTGTGTACATTCTTTCTCACACATTCAGAGGAATGGCAAGAATCAACTTAATTTCCATTGAATTGGTTAGACAACTTGTGATTACTTCCAAATTCACTTCTAGAATGAACACCGGGATCTAAAGCCAAATGTGTGACACCCCACCAATTCCCATCAGCCAGCCTAGCAGCATTTTTACGTACCTCTAAAATTTGTTGGGGTTCTCTAAATTTTGACAAACCTTTTCTGACTACCAAGGGATCTTTAACTCTTACCCAATCTCCAACCTGGAGATCATGATTTTTTTTAAAGGTATTGCCTTCAGCCTTTTCTTTCCCATTACATCAGAATTGTCTTTTGCTACTTGCCACCCCTTCTTAAGATCACACCCCTCATGAAATAAATCAATTATCCAAAAAGGACATAATTCTGTCGTTGCAATTTTCCCCCTCATTAACTCAAAAGGAGTCTTACCAGTAGCAACATGAGGTGTAGTGCGATGAGACCAGATCAATTCTTTAATAGCTTGTCCAACAGGCATATTGTTCCTAAGGGTTGCTTGTATACACTCCACAAGTACACAATTGAAACGTTCAACAACACCATTACTCTGGGGATTATAGAGAGGAGTTCTGATGTGTTTAATGCCACATCTGTGCAGGAATTGACACATTTCTGTGGATACAAACTGTACCCCATTATCGGTCATTATTTGTTCAGGCAAACCTTCCAGGCTAAAAACTTCTTTCAGATATTTAATAACACTTTGAGTGGTGGGGACCCTGATAGGCAAAACCTCAACCCACCTGGAAAGGTGATCCACTATAACCATGAAATACCTCATGTCTGGCGGCAGTACATAATATGGTCCAAGAAAATCTAAACCAATTTTCTGCCATGCCCGACCTGGCGATGGAACAAAGGAATCAGTCATTCCCTGGGTAACAAGAACCTTGTCACTTACACAACACCTAGGACAATTTTTAACCAACTCCTCAATTTCCTTGTCCATACTAGACCACCAGAAATTTGATCTTAGTTTCCTTTTGGTAAATAGTGGAACCAAGATGTCCTACATGTGCTTTAAGAATCAAATCCTTCCTGAGACACTCTGGAGGAATAAGTTTGTCACATCTAATGAGCATGTCACCTTCAACAGATAATTCTTCCGATACTTTCCAATATGGTTGTAATTCAGGTGGAAGAGTTCTCTCTCTTGGCCACCCAGCCTTAACATATTGCATAACTTCACACAACCACTTGTCATTTTGCAATGACTTGATCCAAACATTTTCATCCAAATTTCAGTGATACACGCTATTAAGCACTCTTCTACTTCAGTCTCCCAATCTTGTTTTTCTTCATCTAATATGGGAAGACGGGATAAACAATCTGCTCTACTGTTTTTTCCTCCGGGAATATACTCGACAGAAAAATTGAACTCTAATAATTTAGCAGACAAACGAGCAATTTGAGCAGTGGAACGTTTAATTTTCTTACCAGATAAGATTTCCACCAGGGGGCGGTGATCTGTTTTTAAAATAAAGTGTCTACCCCAAAGGTACTGTTTACATTTCTCAGCACTCCATGCACAAGCAAGAAGTTCTTTTTCAATAACAGAATACTTCTGTTCAACCTCCCGCAAGGTCCTAGAAGCAAACCCAATGGTGCTTTCCTTGCCTCCGTCAGAAACTTGTGTCAAGACAGCACCTAATCCATACTCACATGCATCCACTGTTATAATAGTTTTTCTTTCATCAGAAAAAGGTTGTAACACAGGAGAATTGACAATTTGTTGCTTAACCAGCTCAAAAGCGTCATTACACTCTTTAGACCAATGAAACACTCGTTTCTTTTTAAGAATGGCTCGAAGACACTCAGTGGTCTTGGCAAAGTCTTTTAAAAACTTTGCATAAAATTCACATAAACCTAGGAAAGAAAGAAGCTGCTCCTTGGTTTTAGGCGCAGGAGCTTCTAGAATGCTTTTCACTAACTTGGACCTCGGTTTAACCCCCTGTTCCAATAAAACATGACCCAAGTACTCGATCTCCTGCGTCTTGAAGAAACATTTATCTCCTCTCAAAGTGACTCCTCTATCTTCCAAAGTTTTCAAGACTTCTTCCACAACCCTGTCATGTTCTATTTCAGTGTCAGCAAAAATCAAGATATCATCCTGAAATATGACAACATTGGAATTATTAGGAAACATGTCAGTCATTAATCTTTGAAAGACAGCAGCAGCTGACGCCAAACCGAAAGGTAATCTACAAAATTGGAAAGTACCATCAGGTGTCACAAAAGCAGTGAGATAGTGTGAGTCAACATCAAGTTCAACCTGATGGTACGCCGATTTAAGATCTAACTTCGTAAACCAACTGGCTGAACCCGCTTTAGCTATGAGATCGTCTATTCTGGGCAACGGGTAACTATCAACCCAAATTGCTTCATTCAGGCTTCTTAAGTCCACACACATCCTAAGGTCTCCAGAGCTTTTCTTCGCTAAGACAATGGGGAATAACCATAGAGTTGCCTCAATCTCTTCTATTATTCCCTGTTCACACATGTCCCTTAATAAATTGGACAATTCTGCCCTCACGCTAAAAGGAACATTCCTCAATTTATGCTTGACCGGGGTTACTCCTTGTTTCAACCTAATCGTGTGTGTAGTTTGTAATTTTACCTAACTTGTCCTGGAACAGACGTTTTAATTTTTGTTGCCAAATATGCTTTGAATCATGTAAAGTGTTAATACAATTGGTGTTGCTATGGTCAATCGAGACAGGTTTCTCCCTTCCCGGTTTAATGACTAATTTAAAGTCTGCTTGATGGATTAAGCCCAAAACATTAATGCCTTTTCTTGCTACATACACCTTGCCATGGAGCGTCTCACCAAAAACAGACAATGAGGTCCAAAAATACCTAACTAAATCAATTTTGCTCCCCTCAAAGGCTAATGTAGTGACATCAGGAGGTAAAAGAGTATTATCGCTCCAAAACTCATTGAACTTTTCTAATGAAACAATGGTAATGCGTGCACCAGTATCCACTAATAATTTGACAGCCACACCACCCACCAGTACTTCATTATCAGGATCTATTATCATTTTACTAATAGAGGAATTATTGTCCTTGATAACTAACACAAACTCATTATCATCCTGTTGTACACTTTCCTTATCTCCATCCAGTAGACAACGAATACTACTCTTTTTTCCACCTCTACATACACGTGAGAAATGTCCCAGTTTATTGCAGTTCCTGCATTGTTGATTAGCTGCCGGACAATTCCTGAAGGATGAAACGTGATTCAAAGAACCACATCTATAACACATAGTTTTATGGTTGGCTTTGAAAGACAGAGTATTCCTTGAAGGTGGTGTGCAATCTTGTTTTTTCTCAGTACGGAGCAGTTTCTTGTGATCAAGATTTTGCGTATTCATCACCGCACCTGAAATAGAAACGTTAGACATAGACAACTCCAACTGTTTAGCATCTTCCAACGAACATTCAATGCTTTTTGCTATGTCAATAGCTTTGTCTAACGATGGGTCTTTACACGTTAATAACTTTTCTTGAATCCTTTTAGAGAAGCACCTTGCTACCAGTTGGTCACGTATAAGTTGCGAGGTAAAATTTTCAAATTCACACTTGGCAGCCAGTACTTTTAACACTGTAATGAAAGAATCCACACTCTCATTTGGATTTTGTGCCCTAGTAAAAAATTTGTACCTATGTACAACTACATTCTTAGTCTTAGTGAAATGCCTGTCCAGTTGCGCAACCGCCAACTCGAACTCATCCAACTCCTCTTCCTCACGTAATTCATAAACTGAAAGATGATCAAAAATGTTCTGTCCTTCCACCCCTAAATAATAGTACATTAAACTTTTTTTTCTTTCTGGCCTGAACTTATGACCGTCTATAGCTCCTAGATACGCCTTGAATGAACGTAACCATAATTTCCATTCTAAGGGAGGATCACCCGGATCTTGCAAAAAAGGTGATGGTGATAACACGTTCTGCATTCTCCCTAACCAGTTTCTCAAAACAACAAGAGAAAAGAAAGCAAAGAGGTAAAAAAAATAAAAATGTATGTTAATAATAATAAAAAAAACTTGTGTATATATATATAAATGTATGAAAGTCCAGTCAAAGATGGCTGATTATTAGCACTTCCAAGGAAACCATCTTCTATGTTGATAGAAAGAAACTACAAAAGTAGTCCATCTTCTGTGTCGATAACAGGCAAAAAAAAACAAAGAGTCCTTCTTTTATATCCGGTAGACGGCAAACCAAGAAAAACAAGGCTGGAGAAGGTCAGCGTAGATTTCACAGTGGCAGCGATCAGAAAGACAGAGAAAAAAAAAAACAGTCCCCGAGCCGGAAGAACTTGGTACCATGAGGTGAGAGCCGACAGTAATGAACATGCACGCTAAGGTGCTTGCGTCTTCAACGCGAAGACGCGAGCTGACACACTGGTGCCTCGCGCAGTATGCACACGCGTCTTCGCTCGCGCTGTGCCTCGCGCAGTGTGCACACGCATCTTCGCTCGTGCTGGAAATACCGTTAAACTAACGGTAATTTCCTTAGTGCCCTCTGTGCCCCCAAATACCTTCAGGATCAAAATTTAAAAAAACGAAGAACGATCCCGGGTGCCCCGTAGAGTCTGTCCCACAGAAAACGGTCACTGAAGAGAGGATCCCGGGTGCACTGTAGAGTCTGACCGTAAAAGGCACAACTGGAAACGGGCTCGTCAGAAACTCGTCGCCAGTCTTGAAGTGATGAGTCCCACAAAGAAGATTGGATGAAACAATCTTTAATGTAAAAGATAAGCTTTTAACATATAAAGGAATATAAAAAAGAGGCACAGAGGGAAGACAAGACGTGCTCCTCAGTCCGTCGATGCCATGTGGAATGCCATGACATCAAGAAGCTATGTCAGAGGATTCCACATGACATAGCGGCATTCCAAGCCACATCACCACAAGTCTCCAGGTTGTTGATTGTGTATTTGTTTGCCTTTGAGTTTGCACAAGGTGTGTAAAAGATGCTCAAACTCATATTATGTGTCTGCCACCTATCACTGACTCAAACTTGTTGCAAAGTATGTGAGACGCAGATCTCTGGCCATACTACAGTTGATCAGAGCCCCTCTTTCAACTTCCATGATGAAGAACTTGCCCATCACAGGCACTCTCTTGTCAAGAAGGATCCAATGAAGCACCTCTATTGTGAGAGTGGACCTTGGCTGCTATAAGAAAGTGAGTTATTAGTTGGGGTAGATGGTAGTCCCACACAAGTAATAAAGTCCCTAACCTGTTAATTTATACAGGAGCTATGACATAGAGCATGCATGCTTAACTTGGTGAAGATTTGTAAAGCATTTAGAAGTATCAAACAAGCTAAAAAGTCGAAAACACAATATAATAACATTTCCAATACAACTTATTAAAATAGCGAAGGATTTAATAAACAAATTGCCACAAAAACTATAAAAATCCAGTAAAGGGAGCTGGAGATTATATTTTTTTTAAGTTTCAAGAGAATAGGTGCCAAAAAAGTAAAGCACCAGTAGTCAGTTTATCACTGTTCTCATGTGATGTGGATCTAGGCCCAATTTCAGGCTGACCATGATAGAGCATGGGTCAGATACTCCAAGCAGGTTTATTGCATCCAAAGATTTGACCTTAGGACTTAGGGCCTCATTACAAGGATGACAGTGTCATTGTTGGACTGCCGCAACTGTGGCAGTCCGATGGCCACATTATGACACTGGCGGTCGGACCGATGTCCCTGGCGAGAACATAGTTCCTGACGGTGGTCTGAGTTGTACTCAGCCAGGGCGCTGAGTTCAGCACTGCCGGCCCGATTACAACACTACTTATCGCCACCCTTTCCACGGCAGCCTGACTGCCACGGAAAGGTTGGAAGTAAGCCAGTGCTGGGGGCCACAGGCGGGTCCCTGCACTGCCCATGCCCAGGCATGGACAGTGCAGCCCCCCCCTTCCCAGCACCGTCAGAATGTGTACTGTCTGCTTTGCCCCCCTGTGCAATGGTATTGGCCTCGGTTCTATGTGGAGCCGAGACCAATGCCGCCGCACAGTTTCCAGTGGGCTGACCAGCGGAAACCTTGGTTTCCAGCGGTCAGCCAGGTAGAAAGCTTGTAATGGGGCTGGTGGGGAGACTGCCAGCTCTGCAGTGGTCTCCTCACTGCGAGTCTGGCGATCAGCTTGTCCGGCCACGAGACTCGTAATGAGGCCCTTAGTCTCTGAAATAGATGTTGTAATCTTTCAGAGGGACAAGGCTGCAGACTGTATTGAATAAAGCCCTCTCAATTGCAGATAGCTGTTGGACAAGGTTCCGCTGAAGCCATTGTTTTAGGAGGAAAGCTCTGAGCAGAAGAATTCCTTTTGTTGGGTTGATATTTTTTGCACCTTTCGTTCAGTCTAGATTTCATGTTCAGGCTTATTCTTGTTTTTGGTAGCTCAGAATCCCCCTACAGGGAAATGCTGCAGGCTGTGCGTGTGGTTGCACCGAAGACTGGCTTGCCTTAAGGGTTGGCTAAGCAGGTTTTTCAGGCTGTAAAATCTCTGAGTGATACCACCTTGGTTTTCTTGCCTAGCAATGTTGCACATTGGGTGGATTGGCTTGAGTGGTTGGTCCCTGTCCTACAGAGGTCAGGAAGTTCTAACTTTTCAAAGATTGTTGGAGACGTCCAGCTAGACCTAGGCAAGGGTCCCACAATTTCGGGATCAGCACTTAGGCATCAGAATTCACTTCAGAAGAGGCCACAAGCAGGTATTTCCCGATCTAGTTGCAACAGGTCAGGTAGGCACTTCAGAAAAAAAGGCCCCTTGCAGCTTGTCATCAGCCAGTAACCATATAAGAGATTAGCCAACTGATCCTTGGAGTCCACTTCTTTGTTCTGGGTATAAGTGGGAGCAGGTCAGTCGTTCAGGTCTCATCTGAGGTACCACACAGCAAATGCAGTCCTTCTTCTGTATTTCCTCTGGCCCAGAAAGTATTCTGAGGAGCTATGGGTGAGTGCCCAGCTTTGTAGGTTTCAATACCCACTAGGTGGGGGTGACTCCTGGACACCCCCTAACCAAGGTGGAAAAAGTTCCTGGGGCAACCATACCCACTTTTGCAGGACATCTTGTTTGTTTTAATTCAAACTGGCCCACAATGCATGTTGCTAGAGGGTATTCAAGAAAGCACAGGCCGTCTGCCCATGGAGGAAGCCTGGGTGACAAGCAAGAGGGTATTTAGGGTATTGCGCTGTCACGTTACCCTCAGCTATTTCAAGCTGGTTCTGGGACCAGATCTCCCTTCCACTTGGCTGCTGCCCAGTTGGCTACCCTGGGTCTAAAGAACAAAGGCTTCCACTTCCCTAGGTTTTGCCTCCCACTGGGCTAGTGCCAAGTTGGCTACCCTCAGCCTAAAGAACAACGTTTTGGCTATTCCTTATGTCTCCGCTTCCACTAAACTGTGAATGGGCCAGCTTTACCTGTGTAATTTTCAAGTTAACAAGCTTCATGGTACTCCCCCAACTTCTCTTCCTGCACTGATGTGTATCACAGTTCCTACCCCGAGTCCATCTTGTCACCTGACCACAGCCATTGTCTGCTTTAGAAGCAGTTTTCACATCTCAAGCAGTTCAAGCACTGGTGAAGCAGCTGCTGTCAGACTAATGCAAAGTAGCCTCCAGGAGCTTTAGTTACTTATCCTAAATGTTTATCAGTCCAGGAAAAAAGGGGGGATTACACCAAAAAGGTTTTGCCATGTTGTAGTAGTCAATCAAAAAGACCACTCTGTTGCCATCTTGGATGACAAACCATGTGAGACCTACTGATATATGGAACACCCAAGAGGAGTTTCCATACTTCTTCAAAGTACACATGAGTTCCAGCTACATTACACTGGAGACACTACTTTGCTAGGATCTGACATATCTCATGGTACCATTGTGTGATCAGGTGGGTGTCCTTTCGCTTCCAATTAAAGGCTCTTGTAGTTTTTGTTACTCCCGAACATTGTAATGCCAAAGGGCAAATATCTTTTGATCCAGGATCATGATAGCACACTTCATGTGACCATTGCAGGCCGGACTGCCTTTGCATAAAGGAAGGATGATCAGATGATGGTGAGACCATACTGGTCTCACCATCCTTTGATATCTCTGTCGTGACCTCTTGAGTAGCTCTACCATGCTGGTGGCTGCCTCCTTCTTATGGAGTCTAGGGTGATCCTTGCATTTCCTCCAAAGGCATAGCCTGGCAAAATGACTGTCACAATTAGAGAATCACTTAATCACCTTTCTTTGAAGGGAGTCCTTCTGGCCTATTTTCTTGAAGCTTCTCATACCTCCTGGGTTTTTCTTTCTTGACTTGCAAGCAGAGGGTTTCTCTTAGGTGCTGCTACTTTCATCACCCAGACGTGAATGCTGCTTCAATGGGGGCACCCTAAACTTGTGAACGTTAGGCATCTTTTAACATGGGCCTATGTAGTGTGTAGTTTGATATCTGGATTTCTAAGGGACTGTTAACCAGAATTTGGATGTTTTGCACCAGATGATGATTTTAATTCTCACCTCCTCCTTCTCTTTTGGATCTGCAACTGTGCATGTGCTATGGTTTTCTTTGGCATGTGGGGAATGAAGGCATGGACTCTGTTGCTTCCTGATGTGCAAAGTAGAGCAAAAACAGAGTACCACCAGACCAGGGTTCTCTAGAGAGGCAAAGTTATCATAACATGCTTTCAATATGGCTTTTTAGTTGACATCAGCCCCTGCATTGGGAAGGGTCTGAAAGATCTTCCTTGCATGCCTACAGCAGCAACAGTGAGCTCTTGATAATTGTTTACTGCAATCATGATCCACATGCAGGCTAGCTAGTGCCTATTTCTTAGCCCAAAAGATGATGGTGAACGAGCACAAAAGAAATGATGATGGGAATGGTTGTGTGCTACCAACCACATGTCACAGGCGTCAGGGTCTCTTTGCATCACCTGAGAATATTCAATTTCCTGGATTCCATTGGCAGATTTAGGAAATGTAAGCCTTTCTACTGTCATGCCTGGACTACGCAAACTCCTGCTTGGCATCACAGAATCCCTTACTTGCAGACTCCACTATGTACAGAAACTTGTGTCACAACTACTTGGGCCTCTGTCCTGTCACCAGTAGAGTCTAATGCATGGAAAAGGACATACCTTCTTCTCAGTAGCATAGCAAGAATGCCATGGATCCAGATGCAAGCAAGGACATGGCCTTAAATGGCCTCTTTGATTGCTGTTAAGATAGTAAAATACAGCAATTATCATGGTATTGGGCTGCTCTGGGCCACGGTGCAGCTGCACCTACAGCACCAATTGTAGCTGTGCCCTTGCTTTTTCCAGAGGAAACTAAGGATGTAGCTGCCCAGATGCACTCTTTGATCAAAATCCCCAATTTGTAATGGTTCATGCCTCGAAGGAGTGCTTAGTTTCTAATAGAATAAGTGCTGATTCCCAAAGCTCTGCTCAGAAACCCGTGGCCATTGCCTTCAAATTTCAACAAACTTAGTACCAAGGCTGCATAGCTTTGAAGTCTTTAATCAACCACATTGGCCAGTTCGGAAGCAGCAAATAAGAGTGATACTGAAGTCAATGAATGGTAAGCAATAGGTGAGCGCCAAGCCCCTTGCCGTATACAATATCTCTCGTAAAGAAAGGGCATGCACACCGTTTTATGCAAGACCTTAAATTCATCCCTAGCCTGCTTTTGTGATAAATTCATGTTGAGACAGGTTTTCAGCCACCACTAGGTGGCACAATACACTGGCACTGCCTCAAAATGTCACAAGGACATTGGTTTCCTGTGAACAAGGTCATTGTGCACCACAAAGGGATCCCACAAGGGCCCTACATGACATGGACCCAGGCTCCACAAAAGATGCTAAGCCTGGACAGCTCCTCCATAAGGACAGAGGAGCGTCACCCCCCACCAGCAGCAGACGTTGCAATGCTTTCACCACAAAGAAATAATAAGCTAGGTTTATTATTCTTTTGTGGTAAAAGGGGCGGGCATAGAGGATAACAGCCTCAGGGGGAGTGCATAGAGCACTCCCCTCAGAGCGCATGTGTGCTTGGCCCGTCGTCTCGGCCGGCCAAACACACAGTTGCCGGGCTGGAAAGAGCCTGCACAGGCTCTCAGTCTGCCTTGGAGCGCCCTGGCTGGGTGCTCCCAGCCAATCCTGATACTGCTCTCCGCAGTGTCAGGATTGGCGCAGAGCAGGCTGGGAGCCTGTGCCTGCAGCGCCAGCAACAAGGGACAGAGGACCGGTGGCAATGGAGGAGGTAGGTTTTTTCTTTATTACTATTTTTTTTATTATTAAATGTCCCGCCCCCCCTTCCCCGTGTACTGCACCCGCCTGCCCTTTTAAATATGAGCGAGCCGTGACTGGTGCTGAGAGGCCTACACATACTGTATTGTATTATACTTCATCATTTATGTAGTACTTTATACCCCTATGTGATGTGCAGAATTGGTTGCCTATGTGGGTAGCACGCTACACAGTGTAGAGTGTTTGGTTAGAAGTGTGTTGTCTTTGTTTTGATCCTGGGTGGGAAGTGTTTCCATTTTGTGTGTGAGGACAACTGAGGTGTGTTTATCATCTAATGGGATGCCACACTTAGCGGTATGATGGATGAAGAAGTGTGAGAGATAAGTGCACAGTTTATGGTTTTCAGTAAAATGGCAGCTTTGACCAGCTCTGCAGGTCCTTTTTTGGTATTCCTTATGTTTACAGTCCACTTAGCTGATTATTGTACTGGTTTGTCCATTGTGAAATATTTTGTTTAATGCTCATGGTTCTGAGGAGGCATAGGTTAAAAGGAAAGTGATGGAAAGATCTGCTGGGATGGCATTTGTTAATATCATCCCAAATCTGATTGTCATTGTCAAAGATCCCATACCAAAGAGGAGAGGGACGCAAAGATTTTAAGGAGAACAGCCTCAATTCCCACCTACGACATCACTAACCGAATGAGAGGAAAGCTCGTAAACCCTGTATCATAGGAAAAACTCATTTTATTTAAAAAAAACTGTTGTTTTTTCTATGATACAGGATACATGATGTTTCCTTTAATTAGGTTAGTGATGTCATCGTGAAATGCTAAGATGTGACCATAGTATGTTGTTAGTCGGGACCTACAATATTGGACTAAATGGGAGTCCTCCATTGACCAGCATTGTGTGGAAGATCTCTTCAGTTAATCTGTGCCGGTTCGTTTGGTGATGGGTGGATTATTGAAGAGGACTTGTATAGTACTGGGTGATTTTATTTACGTGCTCCGTCCACGATACGCTACAATTGGAACTGACCACCTCTTCACAAATCACCTAAAAAGCACCTTCAGCTCTACGTGTTACGCCAACAAAAATCTAACACCCTTCTCATCCACACATGCATACAGCAGAAAGCTTTTAAGGACAAAGTGACCGCTCTCCAAGGTCACAGGGGCGGCAGCAGCGATACATGCATGGTAATGAAAATGAGCTGTGCGTTGTTACTGGAAGGCCAAGTGTTTTTTTCTGTAGTACATGCTTTTCCTTTTGTAGCCGGCAGGTGGCGGTGATTCCCTGTCTGTGCCGCCCCACTTCGTTGCATGCAGTCACAGTGCTGTAATTCAATTGTCGGACAGTGGCTGATAATAAGATGTAAGTCACTCTGTCACCCCTCGAGATGGAGATTGAGTCTGACATCAGAGCGGCTCTTACGTCAAATCTAGTTGGGGCTGCACCTGCGGCCTAGGAGTCTTTTAGCGCAGGTGTACTCTGATAGGAATTTGGATTTTCTGGATGAAAATAAGTCCCAGAGGGGTAAGTGACGTTTGTGAGAGCAGATGAGACCCCCTACCCAAGACTAAGGGCACATAAAGCACTTGAGAGCAACGCGAGGTCTCTGGGGACAAAGGGGCGGCTTGAATGATCTTATTGTGAGGATGGTTGAGGTCGCCGGCAGTAGCCCCCAACTTAAGTAAAATATATATGAGCAGATGGGTGAGGCCTCTTCTACGGTTAGATCGGCCTCAGACAAGGGGCTGGCAAGCCAAAAAGAGAAGGACCACCAGAGCGCCCCAGGTGAAACCAAATTTGGTGCACACACCCCCACACCTCTTGGGACCCAAGTCGTAGGGAGATTGGTCCGGGGATCCCCAGCGCCCCTCTAGAGGTTGGCGTCATGGGCGTAGGCCGCCTCGCACATCATACAAGCCTGCCCTACATAGGAACGATTTTATGTCAAGTAGGCGCCCTCGCACCTCAGGCTTGGGTGAATGCACACCAGGGAGGAGCGACCTCACCTAAAGGAGGGGGTTTGCAAAGCAGTGAAAACATGTCATGCAAAGTCACTTTTATACCTTAGTGAGTGTGAGTTCCAAGTACGTAGTGAGCTGATCTTCCACGGGTATGAGTTCCACCATTGCTGGTTTACCTCACATCGGGTTAGTTCATCTGTTGTACTGAGCTCATTTTACGCACTGCAGTGGGTTCAACACACACAGAAGGGAGCATACAGTGGCGAGTTCATCCAAGGCATGGACAAAATTGGGAGTCCACCTCATTCAGGAGTGAGCTAATCTCATATTCCTCTTCCAGAGCTGGAAGCTGTCTGGCCACCCTCACAATAGAAGAGTCAGAAATCCTTGAAATTAGTTTACCTAGGGCCTCCGGCGGTGTTAGGTTAAAGCACATGGCTGCTTCATGATGTCAAAGGTCAGAGTCATGTTATGATGCTAGGAATGAATAGAAGACGGATCAGCCTCAGGGCGCCGACGGGGCACTTTTCAACCACTTCCTCTTCCAGCCCCTACCTGCCATTCTTTGCTTGCCGGGTCATCGCTTTTTCCTTATGGTGGAAGACTCCCGTTATCCTCTGAAATTTACCAGAAAGGAATAGGGACCTTAAACTCAGTCAAAATATACTCGCAGGGCACCTCCATACGGAGCGTGGTTTCTTGGCGCTACAAGAACACAGTAATAGCAGTCAGTGCTTGAAATGGAAATCTAGAAGTGCAGGTTCTCACTATTTCGAGTACCTGTTTTCCCCCTTAGAAGTGCAAGTACTCTCCTATTAAATGTATTGCAGCAGTGCTGAGAAGTGCAAGCACTCTCCTATTAAATGTATTGCAGCAGTGCTGAGAAGTGCATGTACTCTGCGTTTCAGATTAAAGAAACGCATGTACTCAGTACTGCTGACAGTAACAGCTGATTGAAAGTAGCGAACAACTCCGTTTTTATAGTTGAGCCTGCGGGAGCATGTGCTAGCGCATGCGTCTCGCTTGCAAGACTGTTGTTAACTAAAAAGGGCTTGGAGCCACCCATTGCTTACCATTTGTTGGCTTGCATGGCACTCTTCCTTACAGCCTCATAATTCGTCACTGCAGGCCTTTCCTGTGTGTGGAGCAGGGACCAAGCACTGATTGATTCAACGTAATCATTGCCCGTCCACTGCTCCTAACATGATTGAGGTACTTCCTTAACTTCTAGGGCTCTGCAAACAGAAGGCGTTTGACTAGCAAAAACACGCCCAGCAAGACAAACAAAAATACAAAGTTTCATTTTCAATCATTAACTCTTTTCTTTTATTTTGCTAAGTCTTATGTCCTCACTTTGCACTCATATTTAGTTTTGTTTTTGCTAGTGTGTGCTGTTCTCAAAAGCTGACAATTATCGTGTTCTAAATATTGCAAAGCAACGTTGTTTCTTTCTTATATGTAATTTCCCAAATTATACTTTACGACATACTTGTGCAGTACACCCCAATCCAACCCAACGCAGTCCAATCCAATCCGCTCAGCTCGAACTCCATGCTAATCTACCCCACCTAACCCCACACCAATCCACCCCTTTACCCCTTTCAATCCAATACACCTATTCAGTCCAATTGACACCAGACCAATCTAATCTAATCCTTTCCACACCAAACGAAACTACTCACCCCAGTCCACTTCAATCCACCACTGTCCAATCCTCTCAACCCACCCCACTACAATCTTACCCACTCCAATAAAAACACAATCTGCCCCACTCCAATCCCAATCAATGTGCCCCACTCCAATCTGCCCCGTGCCAATCCAAACCAATCTGCCCTACTCCAATCCAAAACATTCTTCCCCACCCATATTTGCTCCACTCCAATCCAAAACAGTCTGCCCCACTCCAATCTGCCCCACTCCAATCTGCCTCACTCCAATCTGTCCCACTCCAATCCTAAACAATCTGCCCATGCCAGTCTGCCCCACTCCAATGCCAAACAATCTGCTTCACTCCAATCCGCCCCACACCAATCCAAAACCATCTGCTCCACTCCAATCTAAAGCAGTCTGCCCATTCCAATCAGCCCACTCCAATCTAAAACAGCCTGCCCACTCTTTTCCAAAACAAACTGCCCCACTTCAATATACCCCACTCCAATCCAAAACAATCAGCCCCACTCCAATCCAAAACAATCTGCCCCACTCAATATGTCCCACCCCAATCCAAAACAATCTGCCCCACTCCAATACAAAACACTCTGCCCCTCTCCAATCTGTCCTACTCTGATCCAAACAATCTGCCCCTCTCCAACCTGCTCCACTCCAATCTGCTCCACTCCAATCCATAACAACGTCCTCACTCCAGTCAACCCCACTCCAATCTAAAACTATCTGCCCCACTCCAATCTGCCTCACTCCAGTCCAAAACAGGCTGCCCCACTCTAATATGTCCCACTTCAATCCAAAACATCCTGCCCCACTCCAGCCCAAAGCAATCTGTCCCACTCCAATCCAAATCAATCTGCCTCACTTCACTCTGCCCTATTCTGATCCAAAACAATCTGCCCCTCTCCAGTCTGAGCCACTCCACCCTAAAACAGTCTGCCCCACTCCACTTTTCCCACTCAAATCCAAAACAATCAACCTCACTCCAATCCAAAACAATCTGCCCCACCCATATTTGCCCCGCTCCAATCCAAAACAGTCTGCCCAACTCCAATCTGCCTCACTCTAATCTGCCCCACCCCACTCTGTCCCACTCCAATCCAAAACAATCTGCTCCACTGCAATCCCAATTAATCTGCCCCACTCCAATCTGCCCCATGCCAATCCCAAACAATCTGCCCCACTCCATTCTGCCCTACTCCAATCCAAAACATTCTTCCCCACTCATATTTTCCCCCACTCCAATCCAACACAGTCTGCCCACTCCAATCTGCCTCACTTCAATCTGTCCCATTCTAATCCAAAACAATCTGCCCACACCAGTCTACCCCACTCCAATCCCAAACAATCTGCTCCACTCCAATCTGCCCCATACCAATCCCAAACCATCTGCTCCACTCCAATCTACAGCAATCTGCCCACTTCAATCAGCCCCACTCCAATCATAAACAACCTGCACACTCTGATCCAAAACAAACTGCCCCACTTCAATATACCCCACTCTAATCCAAAACAATCTACCCCACTCAATATGCCCCACCCCAATCCAAAACAATCTGCCTCACTCCAATCCAAAACAATCTGCCCCATTCCAGTACAAAACAATCTGCCCCACTCCAATCTGTCCTACTCCGATCCAAACAATCTGCCCCTTTCCAGTCTGTCCCACTCCTACCTGCCCCACTCCAATCCCAAAAAAACTCCCCACTCCAATCTAAAACCATCTGCTTCACTCCAATCTGCCCCACTCCAATTCAAAATAGGCTGCCCCACTCTAATCTTTCCCACCTCAATCCAAAACACCCTGCCCCACTCCAGCCCAAAGCAATCAGGCCCACTCCAGACAAAAACAATCTGCCTCACTCCAATCTGCCCTGTTCCGATCCAAAACAATCTGCCCCAACTATATTTGCCCCACTCCAATCCAGTCTCCCCACTCCAATCTGCCTCACTCCAATCTGTCCCACTCCAATACCAAACAATCTGCTCCCCCCAATCTGCCCCACACCAATCCCAAACCATCTGCTCCACTCCGATCAAAACAAATCTGCCCATTCCAATCTGCCCCACTCCAATCTAAAACAACCTGCCCACTTTGATCCAAAACAAACTGTTCCACTTCAATATACTGTACTCCAATCCAAAACAATCTGCCCCACTCCAATCGAAAACAATCTGCCCTGCTCCAATATGCCCCACCCCAATCCAAAACAATCTGCCTCACTCCAATCCAAAATAATCTGCCCCACTCCAGTATAAAACAATCTGCCCCACTCCAATCTGACCTACTCCAGTCTGCCCCACTACCCCTCTCCAATGTGTTCCACTCCAACCTTCCTCACTCCAATTCAAAACAACTTCCACACTCCAATCTACCCCACTCCAATCCAAAACAATCTGCCCCACTCCAATCCAAAACAGCATTCCCCACTGTAATCTGTTACACTTCAGTCTAAAACATCCTGCCACACTCCAGTCCAAAGCAATCTGGCCCACTCAGTCCAAAACAATCTTCCTCACCCCAATCTGCCCTACTCTGTTCCAAATCAATCTGCTCCGCTCCAACCCAAAACAGTCTGCCCCACTCCACTTTTCCCATTCCAATCCAAAACAATCTTCCCCATTCCAATCCAAAACAATCTGCCCCACCCATATTTGCCCGCTCCAATCCAAAACAGTCTGCCCAACTTCAATCTGCCTCACTCTAATCTGCCGCACTCCAATCTGTCCCACTCCAATCCAAAACAATCTGCCTATGCCAGTCTGACCCACTCCAATCCCAAACAATCTGCTCCACTCCAATCCGCCCCACACCAATCACAAATCATCTGCTCCACTCCCATCGAAAGCAATCTACCCACTCCAATCAGCCCCACTCCAGTCTAAAACAACCTGCCCACTCTGATCCAAAACAAACTGCCCCACTTCAATATATCCCACTCCAATCCAAAACACTCTGCCCAACTCCAAACTAAAACATTCTGCCCCTCTCCAGTCCAAGACAATCTGCCCCACTCCAATCCAAAACAATCTGCCCCACTCCAATCTGCCCTACTCTAGTCTTTCCCACTCCAGGCCGAAACAATCCACCCCACTTCAATCCCAAACAATCTGTTCCACTCCAATTGGCCACACACCAGTCCAAAACAATCTGTCACACTCCAATCTAAAACAATCTGCCCCAGTCCAAACTGACCCAATCCAATCTAAAATAATCTGCCCCACTCCAATCCAAAATAATCAGCTTCACTCCAGTGCAAAACAATCTGCCCCACTCCAATCAAAAACAATCTGCTCCACTCCAGTCAGCCCCACTCCAATCCAAAACAATCTGCACCAATCCAACCCTCACTCCAATCCTAATCAATCTTCCCTATTCCAATATGCCCCACTCCATTCCACAACAATCTGCTGCACCACAAACTGCCCCATCAAAATAATCTGTGCAATTCCAACCTGTCCCACCTTAATGCAAAACAATCTGCCCCACTCTAATCCAAAACAGTCTGCCCTACTACAATCGCACCACTCTGATCCAAAACAATCTGCCCCTATCCAATCTGCCCCACTCCAATCCAAAACAATCTACCTCCTCCAGTCTGCCACACACCAATCCAAAACAGTCTGCACCACTCCAGTTTTAAACAATCTGTTCCAGTCCAAACTGCTCCACTCCAATCTAAAACAATCTGCCACACCCCAGTCCAAAACAAACTGCCTCACTCCAGTCCAAAACAATATGCCCCACTCCAATCCAAAACAATCTCCCCCACTCCAGTCAGCCCTACCCCAATCCAAAACAATCTGCCCCACTCCAACCTGTCCCACTCCAATCCAAAACAATCTGCCCCACTCCGCCCTACTCCCATTTTAAACAATCTGCCCCACTCCAATCCAAAACAACCTGCCACACTCAATCCAAAACAGTCTGCCTCACTGCAATCTGCCCCACTCCAATCTCAAACCACCTGCCTCACTCTAATCTGCTCAATTTCAATCTCAATCTTACTCATGCGAATCCAAAACAATCTGCCCCACTCTAATCCAAAACAATATGCCCCTCTCCAATTCAAGACAATCTGTCCCACTCCAACCCGAAACAATCTGGCCCACTCCAGTCTGCCCTTCTCCAGAGCAAAACAATCTGCCCCACTCCAATCTTTCCCTCTCCAAACCAAAACAATCCACCCCACTCCAGTCTGTTCCACTCTAATCTAAAACAATATGTTCCACTCCAATCCAAAACAACCTGTCCCACTTCAATCCCAAACAATCTGCTCCACTCCAATCTGCCATACACCAATCCAAAACTATCCATCCCACTACAATCTAAAACAATCTGCTCCAGTCCAAACTGCCCCCTTCAATCTAAAACTGTCTGCCCCACTCCACTCGAAAACAATCTGCTTCACTTCAGTCCAAAACAATCTGCCCCACTCCAGTCTAAAACAATCTGCCCCACTCCAGTCAGCTCCACTCTAATCCAAAAAATGTGCCCCACTCCAATCTGGCCACTCTAATCCAAAACAATCTGCCCCTCTCCAATCTGCCTGCCCAATCCAACACAATCTGCCCCACTGCGATCCAAAACAACCTGCCCCTCTCTAATCTTCCCCACTCCAATCCTCCACTCCAATACAAAACACTCTTGCCCAATTCAATGTGCCTCACTACAATGCAAAACAATCTGCCACACTCCAAACTGCTCTACTCCCATCCAAAACAATCTGCCCCACTCCAATCCAAAACAATCTGCCCCACTCCAATCTGCCCTACTCTAGTCTTTCCCACTCCAGGCCGAAACAATCCACCCCACTTCAATCCCAAACAATCTGTTCCACTCCAATTGGCCACACACCAGTCCAAAACAATCTGTCACACTCCAATCTAAAACAATCTGCCCCAGTCCAAACTGACCCAATCCAATCTAAAATAATCTGCCCCACTCCAATCCAAAATAATCAGCTTCACTCCAGTGCAAAACAATCTGCCCCACTCCAATCAAAAACAATCTGCTCCACTCCAGTCAGCCCCACTCCAATCCAAAACAATCTGCACCAATCCAACCCTCACTCCAATCCTAATCAATCTTCCCTATTCCAATATGCCCCACTCCATTCCACAACAATCTGCTGCACCACAAACTGCCCCATCAAAATAATCTGTGCAATTCCAACCTGTCCCACCTTAATGCAAAACAATCTGCCCCACTCTAATCCAAAACAGTCTGCCCTACTACAATCGCACCACTCTGATCCAAAACAATCTGCCCCTATCCAATCTGCCCCACTCCAATCCAAAACAATCTACCTCCTCCAGTCTGCCACACACCAATCCAAAACAGTCTGCACCTCTCCAGTTTTAAACAATCTGTTCCAGTCCAAACTGCTCCACTCCAATCTAAAACAATCTGCCACACCCCAGTCCAAAACAAACTGCCTCACTCCAGTCCAAAACAATATGCCCCACTCCAATCCAAAACAATCTCCCCCACTCCAGTCAGCCCTACCCCAATCCAAAACAATCTGCCCCACTCCAACCTGTCCCACTCCAATCCAAAACAATCTGCCCCACTCCGCCCTACTCCCATTTTAAACAATCTGCCCCACTCCAATCCAAAACAACCTGCCACACTCAATCCAAAACAGTCTGCCTCACTGCAATCTGCCCCACTCCAATCTCAAACCACCTGCCTCACTCTAATCTGCTCAATTTCAATCTCAATCTTACTCATGCGAATCCAAAACAATCTGCCCCACTCTAATCCAAAACAATATGCCCCTCTCCAATTCAAGACAATCTGTCCCACTCCAACCCGAAACAATCTGGCCCACTCCAGTCTGCCCTTCTCCAGAGCAAAACAATCTGCCCCACTCCAATCTTTCCCTCTCCAAACCAAAACAATCCACCCCACTCCAGTCTGTTCCACTCTAATCTAAAACAATATGTTCCACTCCAATCCAAAACAACCTGTCCCACTTCAATCCCAAACAATCTGCTCCACTCCAATCTGCCATACACCAATCCAAAACTATCCATCCCACTACAATCTAAAACAATCTGCTCCAGTCCAAACTGCCCCCTTCAATCTAAAACTGTCTGCCCCACTCCACTCGAAAACAATCTGCTTCACTTCAGTCCAAAACAATCTGCCCCACTCCAGTCTAAAACAATCTGCCCCACTCCAGTCAGCTCCACTCTAATCCAAAAAATGTGCCCCACTCCAATCTGGCCACTCTAATCCAAAACAATCTGCCCCTCTCCAATCTGCCTGCCCAATCCAACACAATCTGCCCCACTGCGATCCAAAACAACCTGCCCCTCTCTAATCTTCCCCACTCCAATCCTCCACTCCAATACAAAACACTCTTGCCCAATTCAATGTGCCTCACTACAATGCAAAACAATCTGCCACACTCCAAACTGCTCTACTCCCATCCAAAACAATCTGCCCCACTCCAGCCTGTCGCATTCCAATCCAAAATAATCTGCCCCACTCCCATCTAAAACAATCTGCTCCAGTCCAATCCAAAATAACGTACCACTCTCCAATCCAAAACAATCTGCCCAACTCCAGTCTTCCCCAATCCAATCCCACACAACCTGCCCTACTCCAGTCTGCCCCACTCCAAACCAAAACAATCTGGCCCACTTCAATCCAAAACAAACGGCCCCACTCCAATCTGCCCCACTCCAGTCCAAAACAATCTGCCCCACTCTAATCTGCTACCCTCCAATCTCAAACTATCTGCCCCATGCCAATCTGAAACAATCCGCCCCACTCCAATCCAAAACAATCTGGCCCACTCCAATCTGCCCTTCTCCAGAGCAAAACAATCAGCCCCACTGCAGTCTACTACAATCCAATTTTTCTCACTCCAAACCAAAACAAACTGCCCACTCCAATCTGCTCCACTCTAACCTAACACAATATGTCCCCCTCCAGTCCAAAACAATCTGCCCCACTCCAATCCCAAACAGTCTGCTCCACTCCTATCTGCCATACACCAATCCAAAACTGTCTGCCCCACTTCATTCTAAAACAACTGCCTAAGTCCAAACTGCCCCACTCCAATCTAAAAGAATCTGCTTCACTCTAGTACAAAACAATCTGTCCCACTCCTATCTAAAACAGTCTGCCCCACTCCAGTCAGCCCCACTCCAATCAAAAACAATCTGCCCCAGTCCAATCCCCACACTCCAAAACAATCTTCCCCACTGCAATCTGCCCCACTCCAATACAAAACAATCTACTGTACCCCAAACTGCCCCACTCCCATTCAGAACAATCTGCCCCACTCCAACCTGTCTCACTCCAATCGAAAACAACCCCCCACTCCAATTAGCCCCACTCCAATCCAAAACAGTCTGCCCAACTCCAGTCTGCACCACTCCGAATCAAAGCAATCTGCCTCTCTCCAATGTGCCCCACTCCAACCTGCCCTACTCCAATCCAGAATAATCTTCTCCACACCAATCTGCCACATTCCAATCCAAAACTATCTGCCCCACTCCAATCCCAATCAATCTGCTCCACTCCAATCTGCCACACACCAATCCACAGCAATCTGCCCCATTAAATTCTAAAACAACCTGCCCCAGTCCAAACGGCTGCACTCCAATCTAAAACAATCTGCCGCACTCCAATCCAAAACAAACTGCCTCACTTCAGTCCCAAACAATAGATTGGACTGAAGTGAGGTAGATCAGATTGGGGTGGAGTGGGGTGGGGTCGATTGGAGTGGGGTGGACTGGATAGGGTGGGGTAGGTTGGAGTGGGGTGGGGTGGATTGGAGTGGGGTGGACTGGATAGGGTGGAATGGATTGGAGTGGGTGGAATGGAATGGATTTAGATTGAAATGAAGTGGGGTGGATGGGACTCAAGTGGGGAGGACTGGAATGGGGGACCGTTGGGGTGGGGTGATTTGATTGGGGTGGGTACGATTGGGGGTTGATTGAAATGGGGTGGGGTGGGGTGGAATGGATTAGATTGGAGTGGGTTGAATTGAGTGGGGTGGATTGGGTGAGATGGGGTGGAATGGAGTGTAGTGGATTGGAATGCAGTGGGGTTGGGTGGATTGAAGTGGAGAGGATTTGATTGCAGTGGGGCGGATTGAATTGGATTGGAGTGAGATGGAATGGATTGAGTGGGGTGGATTGTATTGTGGTGGGATGGGGTGAGGTGGATTGGAGTGGGTGGACTGGAATGGAGTGGATTACATTGGGGTGGAGTGGACTGGATTTGAGTGGGGTAGACTGAGGTTGATTGGACTGGAATGGAGAGGGGTGGAATGGATTGGTGTGGGGCGCGGTAGACTGGATTGGTGTGGGGTGGATTAGATTGGTGGGGAGGATTGGAAGGGGCAGGTGGACTTTTTGGAGCTGGATTTTTGGAGCGGGGGTATTTTTGAGCGGGGTAGATTTTTAAGTGGGGTAGATGGGACTGGAGTGGGGTGGATGAAGGTGGTTTGGAGTGGGGTTGATTGGATTGGAGTGGGATGGATTAGGGTGTACTGGATTGGACTGGAGTGGGTGGATTAAGGTGAATTAGATAGGAGTGGGATGGACTGAAGCAGGTGATTGGGTTGTGGTGTATTGGATCGGAGTGGGGTGGATTGGAATGGGGTGGAATGGATTTGAGCAGGTGGATTGGGTTAGACTGGATTGGATTGGTTTGGTGTGGGGTGGATTGGGCTGGAGTTGGGTGGATTAGATTACAGTGGGGTGGATTGTCATGGATTGGAATGGAATAGGGTGGATTGCAGTGGGGTGTGGTGGATTGTTGAGGGGTGGATTGGATTTGAATGGGGTAGATTGGTTTGGGCTGTATTGGATTGGAGTGGGGTGGATTAGAGTGGGGTGAAATGGGATGGAGTGTGGTGGATTCGAATGGGGTGACGTGGATTAGACGAGTGTGGTGGAGTGGAATGGGACAGATTGGAGTGGGGCAGACTGGAGTGAGGCAGATTGCTTTGGATTTGAGTGGGCAGATTGGAGTGGGGCAGGCTGTTTTTGACTGGAAAAGGGCAGACTGTTTTGGATTGCAGTGCGATAGATTGGAGTGGGGTGGATTCTTTTGGATTTCAGTGGGGCAAATTGAAGTGGGCAGATAGTTTTGGATTGAAGTGGGGCAGATTGGAGTGGGACAGATTCTTTTTGAATGGTGTGGGGCAGATTAGAGTGGTGAGGATGGTTTTAGATGGAGTGGGGTTGTTTGGAGTGGGTCGGATTGTTTCGGATTGGAGTGGGCAGATTTTTTGGACTGGAGTGGGACAGATTGTTTTGAAATAAGGTAGGGCAGATTGTTTTGGATGGTAGTGGGGCAGTTTGGAGTGTGGCAGATTGTTTTGCATTGGAGTGGGGCAGATTTGAGTGGGCAAGATTGATTTGTATTGGAGTGGAGGATTGGATTGGGGAAGATTAGAGAGGGACAGATCTTTTTGGATTGGTTTGGAGTCAGGCAGATTGGGGTGGGACAGATTGTTTTGGATTGGAGTGCGGCAGATTGTTTTGGATTGTCATGGGGCAGATTGTTTGAGATTGGAGTGGAGCATATTAGAGTGGGGCAGATTGTCACAGATTAGAGTGGGGCAGTTTGTTTTGGACTTCAGTCGCACAGATTCTTTATATTGGAGTGGGCAGATTGAGGCGTGGCAGATTGTTTTAGATTGGAGTGGGCCTGATTGTTTTGGTTTGGAGTGGGGCAGATTGTTTTGGATTGGAGTGTGGCACATTAATTTGGATTGGACTGGGGCGGATTGGAGTGGGGCAAATAGTTTTGGATTGGAATGGGACAGATTGAAGTAGAGCAGACTGGAGTGGGGCAGATTGTTTGGCTCTGGAGAAGTGAAGTTTGGAGTGGGCCAGATTGTTTTGAATTGGAGTGGGGCAGATTGTTTTGAATTAGAGAGGGGCAGATATTTTGCATTGGAGTGGGGCTGATTGCTTTGGATTGACATGGGACGGATTGTTTGAGATTGGAGTGAAACCAATTAGATTGTGACAGATTGTTTTGGACTGGAGTGGGGCAGAATGTTTAGATAGGAGTGAGCAGATTGGAGTGTACAGATTGCTTTAGATTTGGTGGGCCAGAGTGTTTTGGTTTGGATGGGGCAGATTGAAGTAGGGCAGATTGGTTGGGATTGGAGTGGGGCAGATTGTTTTGGATTGGAGTGAGGTATATTGGACTGGGGCAGATTGCAGTGGGGCAGATTATTTTAGATTGGAGTGGGGCAGATTGGAGTGCAGCAGATTGTTTTGGATTTGAGTGGGACAGGTTGGAGTGGGGCAGATTGTTTTGGATAGGAGTGGGGCAGTTTGGAGTGCAGCAGATTGTTTAGCATTGGAGTGGGACAGATTAGAGGGGGCAACATTGTTTTGTATTCGAGTGGAGGATTGGATTGGGGCAGATTAGAGAGGGGCAGATTTTTGTTTATTGGATTGGAGTAGAGCAGATTGGGGTGGGCATATTGTTTTAGATTGGAGTCGGTTAGATTGTTTTGGATTGGCAAGGGGCAGATTGAAATTGGAGTGGATTATATTAGAGTGGGGCAGATTGTCGCAGATTAGAGTGGGGCAGTTTGTTTTGGATTGCAGTTGGGCAGATTGTTTCTATTGGAGTAGGCAGATTTCGGCATGGCAGCTTGCTTTAGATTGGAGTGGGGCAGATTGGAGTAGGGCAGATTGTTTGGGATTGGAGTGGGGCAGATTGTTTTGGATTGGAGTGGGGCAGATTGGAGTGGGGCAGATTGTTTTAGATTGGAGTGGGGCAAATTGTTTTGGTTTGGAGTGGGACAGGTTGGAGTGGGACAGATTGGTTTGGATGGGAGTGGGGCAGTTTGAAGTGCGGAACATTTTTTTTTCATTAGAGTGGGGCAGATCGGAGTGGGCAAGATTGTTTTGTATTGGAGCGGAGGGTCGGAGTGGGGCAGATTAGAGAGGGGCAGATTGTTTTGGATTGAAGTGGGGCAGATTGCGTTGGATTGGGGTGGGGCAGATTGAAATCCAGTCCACTCCAAACCATGCCACCCCAATTTGATCTACCTCACTTCGGTCCAGTCCAATCCACCCCACCCCACTCCACTCCACCCCACTCCAATTCACCCCTTCTTCTAATAATCCAGCTGTGGGATGTTTACATGCTAGTAAAACCTACCTGACCAGAAAAGTATGTTTGGCATTATGCATTTGACTGCATTTTAAAAACAGTAATAGAACCTAACTGCAATGTTTAAAATAAGTGTAGACACATTTAAACATTGCCAATTTAATAAAACAATTGTGACAAATTCGGCGGGTGATTTCTTTTTTTCACTGGGGGGGCGCAGCATTAAAAAGGTTGAAGACCACTGCTGTACTCCAACAAAGCCACTCAACAACACTATTCCCCCACTCCACTCTATGACACTTCACACCACTAACTTTTAGCCATGATGAACAGAAGCCACACTGGTGTACAACATAGCAAAAACACACTGCCAAGCCAATAGCTTTTTGTATAGGTGAAACGTACTGGCTTTGCCAGTGGTTGTTAGATGTTTGTGGAAACTCAGGAGATTTACAAAGAACCGGAGTTGCACTCCAAGGTTGTTTCGAACAGCAGCTTCCAAGGCCAAAAAACAAATGTGCACCTCTCCTTGTCCTCCATGAGCCAGGGGAGAACAGGAACGTTTACATTGATAGTTTGTCCTTCAAAAAGTACAGCACTGGCACAGATCCATAGATAGATTTGTACACAATGAATGCATTGATGTGCATGTGCTAGGAATTTTAAATGGCGCTTGTATCTAAGGGAGCTCTTTATTCACTAGCTGATCGGTCATGGATATGGGTATAATTTTGTTCCTGTTGCCATGGAACCCATATGGCTGGCAAATGAGGTACTCTTTGAAGGGATGAGCTTTTTGCTCCTTAGTACAATGTATTAATGCCCCAATTACAATCTTCACTATGTTTGTGTCCTGCACACTTTGAAAACTAAACTGCTCAGCACTATATATATATATATATATATATATATATATATATATATATATATATGTATTACCTATAGTTATAGTTAGGACCATGCTTCCATAGAAAAAGTGTTTTTTGTGGCACCGTTAGATGAATCTTTATGAAAAGTTGCTTTTCCCATTTTAATTCCCACAGGACCTTTGAACACAACATCAGCCAGAACCACTGGACAGGATTACACCAAATTTGCCAGAAAGCTAGCTTTCGGTATGCAGATTGTGCTTTTGTTTAGTTGGTGCAAATCCGTTCAGTAGTTTTTGAGAAATTAAAGGGAAAATAAATGTGGATATCTCTCGTCACCAATTGGTTGTGACGTTTTTTGTGATGATCGCAATGTATTTGCGAATGCGCACACCAACAGGAATGCTGTGATTGGCTGGCCTCAACCTGAAAGAAAGGTCTGGCTGCCGTTTTAGGGAATGGGGCATGGTCCCCGGGACAGATAACTGACAGGAAAAATGGCATAAGGGGTCAGGGTGGAGTTACCCTGATCCCAGGACTGTCTGTAGGAGTCTCTGTTGGTCAAATTATGACCTTACAATTATTTTTTTCCATGTCTCGCAATATTCGCAGAACATCCCGGCGCTCAGCGCAACCCCCCATGTAACTTCGCAACATGATCGCGAATATAAAACATTGAGAGAATTGGACATTAATTCATTCAGTCATAGTAGAAGTGAGAAACTCATGCACTCAGGCACAGACCCACTCAGATACTCATGCACTCACTCACAGACCTGCTCACACCCTCATGCCCCCATTGACAGATTTGCTCACACCCTGACACACCCATTCGCAGATCCACTTGCACCCTAAAGCACCAATTTGCAGACCGAGTCACTCCCTCATCCACTCATTTAAAGATCCACTCACACTCCCACGAACCCATTTGCAGACCCAGTCACACCCTCATGCACCTATTCACAGATCTACTCACACCCTAATGCACCCATTCGCAAACCTACTCACACCCTTATGCACTCATTCACAGGCCCAGTCACACCCTAATGCACCCATTCATAGATCCATTCACACCCTGACCAGCATAATCACCGACCCAGTCAGACCCTCATGCACTCATTCATAAACCCAGTCACACCTTGATGCAACCATTCATAGATCACCTCACACCCTGATGCACCCATTCACAGACCCAGTCACACCCTCACACACCCATTTACAGATCCACTTACACCCTGATGGACCCATTCACAGACCCACTCACGCCCTCATGCACCCACTCACAGCCCCACTCAGACCCTCACGAACCCACTCACAGACCCGCTGGGTCACTCACGCACCCACTCACAGACTCACTCAGACTCTCACACACCCACTCACAGACCCACTGAAACCCTCACTCACCCACTCACAGACCCACACAGACCCACACAGACACTGACGCACCCTTACCATGCACTGCTAATTAACCCACAAATTACTGCACTCATGACATCTTTTATAACATCATTGATAAATCGATGTAATATTTGCAGTAAATGTTTTAACTAAAAAACTGTGCATGACGGGGATATGAGTTATAGTTACCTTAGGGCACAAGTTATAGTTACTTGAGATAACTCTAACTATAACAGGTGAATTTCTGTAGTTTTGTACGTTTAAAATGGGAGCCTAACTATAATGTCCCTGTAACTTTTGTTTTTTTTCAGTGTGTGTATATATATATCACCGACTAGCAGTTGCTAGTAGGTACTTTTAGTTAGGTCCTAGTTTTCATAGGAAAAGCGTTTTTTGTTTTACCAATAACTTTGACTCAGTTTGACGAATCTTCACAAAATTTTGAAAACTAGTATGACAGCCATTTCAGCTGCAGTGTTGAAAGTTTGGGAGTGATTTGATTTCCCATGAGTCTTTAGACACAACTACAGCCCGAACCGCTAAACCGAATTCCACCAAATTTGGCAGGAAGCTAGAACGTGGTGCACAGATCATGCTTTTTATTACTTAATGTAAATCCGTTCAGTAGTTTTGGAGTTGTTAAAAGAAAAAGAAAGGTAAATACCTGGATGGAACCTAAGCACAGATCTCACGGGGAGATCTGATTGGCTGTCAGCATTTCAATCAGAAAGTGCTGGCAGCCCTTTTGGGACCAATATACATGATAGCACCCACCTGAAATGCATTGGAGTGAATGGCAGGTTTTGAGGGTCACAAAAAGGAGAATGTTTAAAGGGTGATAACAGATTTTACTTACAATAAAAATCAATTGTTGATGGTACTATACTCATTTTAGGACATGTGGTGTGTTCTAAGGTGATGTTTCCCTGTGAAAAAGCCTTCTGCTGGAATTTCATGAATCATGTTTGACAGAAAACTGTTTTCTCATGATTTTTCCATAAAGGTTATGGAAGGTGCTCCAGAAGCAAAAATTGGAGCATATTTTCTGTAAATTCACATGATCATTCTCAACCATGAGAATGAAGTCTGACATTCTCAGTAAAACATTTACTTTCAGCAGGAGCGGCCTGCCAGTTGATTGAGCAATTTCCTAGCTATTGAGAAGGAAAGTTTCAATTCCATTAAGGACACAAAGGGGAGGATTATGCATTTATTTCTTCACGTTTATTAGACAGCCTGTTGAAAGTTCAACAAAGAAGATACAGAACACTACATATCCCATGGTTCATAACACAGTATCCATGGTAACCAGTGTCCAATCCTATAACAGTCCGATTGTCCATATATATTCCCCACTCGGCAAGTCCTTCCTCGACTTCACTGCGGTCGGTTAAGTTCAAGTACCATGAGTTCGTCGTGATATCCTTTCCTAAAAAGACAATGTAATCTTTGAGAAAAACACCATCTCTCAAGTAATTCTACTCAAAGTTAGTTGTAGTCATAACTGGATACACTACTCCTTATAACACAAAAACAACTTTACATTCTTGATATGAGTCAAATGAAAAACCTTAACATAGTCAATTTGAGATGGGATCATCATACAGTAAAGAACATCATAGAATAATCCTAAAACACAATACCACCTCTCACGGATATCCGTGGTATGATCTCTGACTGGGAGTTAGACACAAGTACGCTGTGTCGGGTGGGATAATCCTCGCCTCTGTGTCCTTAATAGAATTGAAACATTCCTTCTCAATAGCTAGGACATTTCTTATTCTATGTCAGGGCCGGAGGCCAGGATTATGCACATTCAAAGCTTACTCATCACCTGAGCAGCCGCTTTGTGAATCGGTTTAAAATAGAACCACTTAAAAGTAGACTAAGACGTCCAATCAGCTGCGCTCATGATGTCTTCAAACATGCCACCTACCTGTATGACTTTAGAAGCCATGGCACCTTTAGTGGAGTGTGCTCCAAAAACCCAAACATTGATTCCTGCTTCTGACATAATCCACTTTATTCACCTTGCAATCGAAGGGGAGGACACTGCTTCAAATGATTTCTTGATGGAAATCAACAGTTGTCTCTCTTCTAGTGGTCAACATTCTGCTTTCACCTCTTCATAAGTCTTAAGGCATCTGACCACACATAACTTAGGTGAACTCTCAAAAGCAGGGTAAGATACTGACCTGGTATTGCATTTGGTTCTTCCAGACATAGTAAAGGTGACTCCTTCTGCCGATAACTCCTTCCTCGATAGGTATTGGTTATCCTGCTGAGAAGACAGGAAACGTAACACTATATTGACATCCCAGATACCCGGGTACCAAGGTTTCATGGGTCTAGACATCCTGATGCCCTTGAATAATTTGCAAACCCAAGGATGCTCTCCCACCGGTGTTTTATGAAAAGGGGGTGAACCACCAAAATCACCGATCTAAAGGAGTTTACTGTGCAATATGATGAGCCAGAGTCTGCCAATTTAGCTAAAAAATTTAAGATCTCTGTAACTTGGACCCCCATGGGATCCAACTGTCTCTCCACACACTAACGAACCCACCAGTTCCATGCTGACCTATATCTAATCCAAGTCCCCGGGGCCCAAGCCTGTTGGATGAATCTTTCGGCCCCTTTCGAAAGTCTGCTTTCTTACCATCGATGCCTGATATTCTCCACGCCACTAGCTTGAGATGGCCCTGAAGAACTAGAGGGTGTGGTTGATCCCTTAGGTCCAGTAGTACCCATGGAAAAACCAGGATCAGAAGAAGTTATAAGAGAGTTCCAGTGGTGCTGGAAACCACCTCTGTGATCCTCATAGGGGGGTATCAAAATCACTGATGCCCTCTGACGACACACTTGAGCTGTCACTCTCGGTATCAGCATGAAAGGGGGAAAAGCATAAGCTTGCTCTGTCCCCCATTCCTGTAGGAACGTACCCCCTGCCACCGCCCCCCTGGTCTGGGCACCAACTGAAGTACTTCGGTAGTTGTGTGTTCAGATTCACTGAACACGGACCCCAACAGTCCATGAGGGCCGTAAACACCCTCCTGTCCTAGTGCCAGTCGCTGGTGACCTCCAAATGTCTGGGGTTCCAGTCTGCTAGGGTATTCTGTGTTCCCAGAAGATATTCCGCAGTCACCAAGATTTGGTGCTGGAGGCAGTAATGGCAGAATTCCGTCGCCAGTTCCGCCAATGCCCTCAAGCGAGTGGCACTCAGGTGGTTCATGTACTGCACTGCAGACACATTGTCAGTCCTCAGGAGAATATAACAAGAGACTCTGTCCCGCATCAGGGACCTGATCGCAAAAGATCCTGCCAGAAATTCCAGGCAGTTGATATGCAGGTTGAGTTCCTGTTAAGTCCAGCAGCTACCCATCAAACTCTCTCTGCATCTGACCCCCAGCCCTGATGGCTGGCATCTGATTCTATGATAAGAACCAAGAGAGGATCCAAAGATCGCTCGGCCGTTCCCGGCCTCCATGTGGTCTACTTACCACTGTAACTCTGTCCTTGCCTTAGAGAAGGATATCAACTCTTAGTAAGTTACTCCCTGTCTTAAGTGCCACGCCTTTAAACGTTGTAAGGCACTGTAATGAAGGGGGCCCAGGAATATTGTTTGGATTGAGACGATAACAGTCCCATAATTCTAGCCAACTGGCTGAGGGAGATCCTGTCCTTTCTCAGAACCTTTCCCAGTTCTTTCTTGATCATAGAGAATTTGGTGGTTGGAAGGCTGAGAGAGGCCGCATTGGAGTCTATAAGGAAATCTAGAAAGGTCGTAGTCTGGGAGGGAATCAACTCGCTTTTCTCCTGGTTTATCACAAACCCCCGAAGCTGGAGCAATACAGTAGTTATGTTCGCGAGAAACAAGAGCTGGGAATGAGACTGAGCCATCAGGAGGATATTGTCTAGATAAATTATCAGACATACTCCCTGTGTCCTGAGGTGCTCTACCAAGAAGGGGTAATGCTTACCATTAGGTCCTCCGGGGCATTCGCCCTGCCACGCACATCTCGTTAAGGTCTGTTTTTCCCCTCTTCCCTAGTTGGGGAAGAACGTTCCTTGTTGGCGATCACACCAATCATTATTTCTCTTGGTGGAGCCTCCTCCGGGGGCTTGAAGGTTGGGATGGCCGAAGGAGCGACCTCTATCTCTTTCAGCCCCACCAAAAACCTTTCCAGGAAAAATCTTTTTTTGGAGGCCTGTGCCTTATCAAGCACTGAAAAAGTTGCTACGAATTTCTCCAATTCTTCACAAAGGGGTCGCCAAACAGGTGTCCCTGGGCAACCGCCCCTGCTTCCGAGTTGGAGAGCTCCCCAAGTTTAGGGTAGACCTTTATGAGAAAGGAGCGATGCCTCTTCACCGAGATGGCGCAATTTGTGTTGCTCAGAAGGCAAAACGCCCTCTGGGCCCATTCTGCACTATGTCTGTGGGCAGGTTTCTTCTTGTGTGCTTTGCCTGTTCAGGCATCTAAAAGATGATCTTGACATGCCCAACAGGAGTGTTCAATACCATTTTTAGGGTCCTTAGTGTACTTCCCAAAGAAAGTGCACGATTTAGGGTTTAGGGTCAATATTAGACGTAGCTGCCACTTTGCCCTTGCGAATTTTGCTGGCCACATATTCTAGGACTTTTTGATCCGGTTGCCACTTGGATGACCTGGGGTGACAAATACCCTCTGGGTCCAACTTGTCAGAGGTGGACGTGTCCCCTCCCCGTCAGGGTCTGGCGTGGCTGCAGTCGGTCGCCAAGGACAACCGGAGTCGCGGTCCTTGTCCGAGGATGTGTCGCCATCTGTGTCACCCTCTCCTTGTATGGGTAACCTTTCTTTGGGTCGGATAAGGGGGTGACCTCGTCAGCAGTCTCTCCAGCCATACGTCCCCCCGGAAGGGTGCCTGCTTTAACATGCGCGCACTCTTATGGAAGGCTTCTGTGAGACTCTCAAAACCATCCAGGTGCCCGCGTCACGTTTGCGCGATTTCTTGGGAGCTGTTGAACTATTGCCACTAGGGCCTGCCACCCTTATCCCCAAACATGCCAGCCCCCATAGAAACCCGGGCTGTTGACTTGGCCACACTTTCCTACAAAGGAGCCAGTGCTTTAGCTATGGTCTGAGATAGAAGGGCATCCACTTCTGCCAGCAGGCGGCATAGTGAGGTGCCCTCATCCGTAGGAATGTTGGGAGAATATTCGTAGTTCTGTAGGGACTGCATCACTTAGAGGATGTGAGCACACAGATGTAAGCTAAATGAATTTAGAATTTTCTTCTAGTAACCCCTGGTGTTAATATGAGCAGCCCTCCTGCAGGTGTTCTGGCCAGCCTTAGAGTATTTGCCTCTGAGGAAAAATAACTGCTAAATGCGGTAATGGTGCCAGGCCCACTAACGGGCCTTCACTTACTGCTACCACGGTGTCTTGCGGGTGTTGGAAGGGGTTAAAGGAGTTATGCTTGTCTCTGAGACAGAGCTCCTTCCCCCTTAACCCAAAGAACGAAACCAATTGCACATCACTGCAACCGGCGACTCAATTTGCTTTGCTCCGCGTGGTCCAGGCCACAGTAGCTGCATGAAAGAGCGCCCTCTGGTGGGCCCAATATGAATTTTAAAAATGAATCTGCGCTCGGGCCGCAGCCTGCCATGCGTGCTTGTTTCGCTAGGTTACACCAAGGCAATAGTAAAAAATAAAAGCCCACAGTAATGAGGCAAATTGTCAAAACCGTAGAGTCAGCTAAGGCTATAGAGGGACCTAATTGACACTCTGAGCAGTGAAGAAAGAGGAAGGACTCTGAGAACAGGGGATATTAATGGACAATCGGACTGTTATAGGATTGAATACTGGTTACCATGGATACCGTGTTATGAACAATAGGATATGTAGTGTTCTATTTTTTTCTTTGTTGAACTTTGAACTGGCTGTTTCATAAAAGTGAAGAAAGAAATGCATAATCCTCACCTCCGGTACTGACATAGAATCCCTTGTGTTCTACTGCAGCCTCCCAGAGTGTTCTATAGAACAACTAGAGCGCAAACAGTCTTACTTATGACAAAAGTGTGGTACACCTGAAACCATCTTGATTGAATCAAACTGGTAAAACGTAAAGCATTTAATTTAGAAAGGAACAAAATGAAGGGGTTTATTTTGTCATAGAATATATGGTTAGTGCTGTAGAAAGAAAAATTAGGGCCTGTGTTAAGTGAGTCCTCAAATAGCTTCCTCTTCTATTTCATAAATAAATTCTAACATGCAGACTGAAACATGCACTTTCAGCACCAGCAGCAGACTGCCAGATAACTCCCTAGCGATCAGCAGCTTCTATATAGGGTTCTAATGTGCAACTAGATTACTTACATTCTGGATTTATGGCAAAAGTGTGGCACGACTTAACACCAACTTGGTGGAACACTAAAAGCATTTTCTACTAAGGATACTGTAGTAAATGAGGACATTAAGGAGCTTTATAATAAATAAGTCTTCCAAGATGGCTACCAGAGAAGAAAGAGCCAATATGTAGCACAAATATCACCCAGATGTAGCCCAAGTATAGCCCAGTGACATAAGTGTGCAAAACACTTCATTTGTTTGTTGCTTTATATAGCGCAGACTTGACCCGAAGGTATTGGAGTGCTTTACATAAGCATCAGTTACATTACACAAGGACACATTAATTTTGGTTTAAGGCATGGAGAGATTGGGGCCTGATTACGACTTTGGCGGAGGGGATTTTTCCGTCCCAAATGTGAAGGATATCCCTCCTGTCGTATTACGAGTTTCATAGGATAAAATGGACTTGTAATTCGGTAGGCGTGATATCTGTCACATTTGGGACGGCGTTATCCCCTCCGCCAAAGTCGTAATCAGGCCCTAAGTGGTTTGCCCAAAATCACAGGATGTTGAGCTGATGCTGAAACTTGAACTTGGTTCCCCGGGTGCAAAGTCTACAGTTCGGGCCGTAACGCCTCTATCCTAACTGTAACAAACAAGCAAGTGTTAACTGGATTAAAAAAACATTAAGATATCAAATAATCTAAATGTGATTTGCCGCTATTTGAGAACTCAGAAAATATGTCCTCCTTTTACTTTTTTACAGCACTAGTCATAATTTCTATGGGAATAAGACCCTCTCATTTTTATAATTTCTAAAGGAAATGTAATAGATATTACAGTTTTGGTTACGTCAAGATGACGTTTGATGTTTCACACTTTTGTATAAATATAGAATGTTAGTAATCTAGCTTTTCATTAGAATACTGTGGGGAGGCAGAGGTCGGGGTCACAGATTTTGATAATTGAGGGCAGGGAAGAGGGTGCAGAGGCAACAAGTTGATCATGCTGGGCAGGTGGAGGGCCAGTGGCAGCAAAATGGGCCATGGAGGGCAGGGAAAAAGGGGCCAGGGGCAACAAATCAACAATACTGGATAGGCAACAAAGGCTGTGACAAAGTAACATACATTGAGGGCAGAAGGAAGATGCAGTGGCAGTACATCCATACACGCCAACAGACTCAATTCAGGCAGGAAACTCCTGATGTTTAAGGCCAAAAGGACTTTATTTTATCTGCCTCCTGCCTAAAACATCCTCTTTCACAATATAAGTTAATGGAGAAAATCAATTCCCCAGTTTTTTTTCTTCAAAATCTCCCTCTTACCAAGTTCAGAGTGTTATCAAGTATGGTACATTCGATCACGAAGGGCAGAATGAATGGGGTAGGGACATGGGGTCAGATAACAGAGGGCAGGAGGGAGATGGGCAGGGGCACCAAACTGTCCTTACAGGGAAAGGGTCACGATTCACAGCAGTACAATACACCACACAGGGCAAGTGAGACGTCAGTGAGCACAATGGACCATGGAAAGCAATAGAAAGAGGACAGGGCCATGCACATGGACAACAGAGAGCAGAGGGGTAAGAGGCAAGGGCAACAAGTTGACCATACTGGACAGACAGGAGGGAATGCTGCAGCATAACGGTCCATGTAGGGCAGGAGGGAGGGACCATTAGGTAATATATATCCATAGCTTTATATATATTTATAGATATATAAATATTGCACAAAACTTGGCAATGCACTAACTCAATCAGCCAAATGAAGGTGTGCCACGTTTCGTAAAGATATGTTTATGGAAAACAAAGCTAAGGGGGGGTGAAAAAGTAAATTACCTCCCATTTTAGCTCCGGTAGGAAATTTTGCTGAAAAATAGAGCAAAATCTACTGAACAGATTTACACCAAACTTAGCATGAATGTAGAAGTTTACTCAGAAAGTGTGCTTTTTTGATATAGCATAGATCCTTTCAGTAGTTTTTGAGACAATCACACTTAAGAAAGATGCTAAGTGGGATTTAAAGACTTAAGACTTTTGTACAGTTCTGCTGTTCAAACTTGCGAGTCAATCCTGCCAATCACATTTTGAACTTTCTGGAATTAATACTTTTTTGCAGTGTACAAGCTGGTCTGTCTAAACTGTTGTGAGCCAGTGAGATGGCCAAAGTAGCCTTTCCCTTTTCCACTCAAGAATTTGTTGATCCAAACTGTTAGAAATGGGGTCGCTAGTTGGAGGAGGTATACACCCTTGTCCTAGTAGGGACCACGATCCTAGTTAAGATAAGTCACACACAATCCAAATTATCCTGTGCCCACCTTCTGGTAGCTTGGCACTGAGCAGTCAAGCTTAACTTAGAAGGCAATGTATAAAGTATTTGTGCAATAAATCATACAGTAACACGGTGAAAATACCACAAAAATACACCTCACAGGTTTAGAAAAATATATGAAATGTATCTGGTTAAAATAAGGTCAAAACAACATAGATTCAATAAGCACCAGTTGAAATATCACTTTTGCAAATTTAAAAAGAGTCTTAAATCTTAGAAATCAACAGTTGCCTTTTGATTACACAAATTATCTGGTTTGCATCAAAAAATAGCTCGCATGGAGGCTGCAGAGGAGATGTGTGGAAAAATATGGTGTGTGTTGGATTTTTTGACACTGCACAGACGATGCGTTATTTCTTTCCACACAGCAAGGGGCTTGCGTCATTTTACAGTGTGCAGTCTTGGTTCCTCACTGCGATATGGGGATCTTTTTGACACCCAGAGACGGCGCGGGGAAATCCTGGGCGCGCTGGAAGAAGTCACAGGTGTTACATCGATCTGGTAGGGTGGCACACAAGGAGTTTTCTGAAGAGATTAAATCTTTTTGGCCCGAGACTTCAGAAAACAGGAGGCAAGCTTAATCCAAGTACCTGGAGAGCACTTCTCAGTAAAGTCAGTGGTCAGCAGGGCAGCAGGGCAACAGCAGGGCAGCAATCCTGCTCAGCAAAGCAGTTCAGATGAGTCATTTGGGAAGCCAGGCAGTTCCTCTTGACAGGTTGCAGGTTCAGGTCCAGAAGTGTCTGAGTTGGTCGGGTCAGAGACCCAGTATATATACCCAAACATGCCTTTGAAGTGGGGAGACTTCAAAGAGTGATTTCTAAGTGTACAATTTCCCCTTTCAGTACAGTTCTGTCTGCCAGGGTCCCAGTAGGGGGTTTGGTAGTCCATTGTCTGAGGGCAGGCCACTAGCCTTTGAAATGTAAGTGTCAGGCCCTCCACCCTTCCAGCCCAGGAAGACCCATTCAGTATGCAGATGAGCCGAGGTGTGACTGAGTGTCCTGTGTTTATCTGTGTGAAACACACAAGGAAGCTGACAACCAGCCCAGATGTTGATTGGAGACAGGTTGTAAGGCACAGACGTTTTTTAAGTGCAGAGAAATGCTCACTTTCTAAAAGTGGCATTTCTAAAATAGTAATATAAAATTCAACCTCACGAATAAGCAGGATTTTCTATTAACATTCTGGCCATACTAAATATGACCTGGTTACCCCTTTCTGATCAGAATCTACCACTCACAGTACATGAGGGCAGTCCTAATGCTAGCCTATGAAAGGAGCAGGCCTCATCGTAGTGGAAAACAAATTTAGGAGTTTTCCATTACCAGGACATATAAAACACACGTACATGTTGTGCCTTTTACCTACATAGCACCCTGCCCTATGGGTTACCTAGAGCCTACCTCAGGGGTGACTTACATGTAGAAAAAGGGGAGTTTAAGGCTTGGCAAGTACTTTTAAATGCCAAATCGAAGTGACAGTGAAACTGCACACACAGGCCTGAGACATGATTAAGGGGCTACTTATGTGGGTGGCACAATCAGTGCTGCAGGCCCACTAGTAGCATTTAATTTACAGGCCCTAGGCACATGTAGTGCACTTTACTAGGGACTTACAAGTAAATTAAATATGTCAATTGGGTATGAGCTAATGTTACCAAGTTTTTAAGGAGAGAGCACATGCACTTTAGCACTAGTTAGCACTGGTAAAGTGTCTTCAGTCCTAAAGCCAGCAAAAATGAGGTCAGAAAAAGAAGAGGAGGAAAGCAAAAAGTTTGGGGGGGACCGTTCACAGAGGCCATTTCCAACACAAACCACACACACCTCCACCTGCTTATAATGTCCATGGAAAGGTTGGGTGAGTGGTGCCAGGACATGTTAGAGGACAAGTTAGAGAGGTATCTGGGATTCAATACAGATATCGCTCCTAATGAGGAGTCCTAACCATGATCAACTACATAGCTTTCTTTACCTGTGAGGGCTAGTAGGCAGCCTCTACAACATGGGATTCACGTGAGAAAACCCTATACTACAGCTGTCAATCAGCTGCCGATAGTTGTTAGTTGTGTTATGACCTGAACATGGGGATGGGCATCACCCATGTTGAAAGAAGTTACACTTTGGGTGAACCCAATTTCCTGTAGAGTTGTAAAATATATTTTATTGAGGTTTATAAGATAAAAGTTAGCACATAAGGAAATACAGCCAGGTTTATTGTGTTTGTTATGTTGCCACATAATATCAGTGCTTTAACTCAACAGCAATAAACATTCAGACAGTTACAAATCAGGCTAGTCTCTTTATTTTCCCTCTGTACATCAAAAGAAGGTAGTTTGAGTTTGGGATTGTATGTGTGCATTTGGATAGGTCGGTACCTCTGGATTCATCCTGTTTCCCTTTTTCTTGGCTGCTGGTGTTCTCTGGTTTCCCGTAGTATCAGATAACTATTTAATTCCCACCCTCATGTCCTTTCTTGTTATTTAACTCGTTTTGCTTGTACTGCACCCAGATGTTGGTACATTTACTCCAATTCACACTGCCGTAGTTTGGATATCTACTGCATTCATCATGGCAGTTCCAATGCCTGCACTGCTACACCAGAAAAGACTGCCCACAGAATTACAGCCAGTAATTCTGTGTGGCAGTCTTCTGGTGGCGTGGCGGTGCCCGCGGTGGGAGTGCCAATCTCGTCCCCTAACTGAGGAGCACCTCATCGGACGAGGTGAGTGCTGTCCACAAGAGGAGGGGGGTGGGGCGTGAATGGGTGTGTGTGAGTATGTGTATGTGTATGTGTGTCATGACTGTAGGGGGTGAAGGAGGGGGAGTGTCTGTGTGTGCATGCGTGCATGTGGGCCTGTGTGTAAATGTGGCGAGGGTGATGCATGTGTATGCATGTGGACGGGGTTGGGGGTGTGTGCATGGGTGAATGTGTAAGGGGTAAGGGGGGGTGTAAGTAGCTCGCTCCCCTGCATCGACAGCACCACCTTGCTGTAGCGCTCCTCCCCGCCCCCCGCCCACGTGACCGATCGCGTGTTCGAGGCCCTCCTCCGCTTCCCTGGTGTCCAGTGTACGCTGGTAAGTCTTTACTATTCTGTACACTGTGTCTCCTGTTTTTTCCACTGTTTCCACTGTTTCCGCTGTTTTTCTGACCTCTCCTCCTTCCTTCTGCCCTCCGCTTCTAAGTCTGTGTTCTGTATCACCTGCTTCCACTGTTTCCGCCGCTCTTCTGGCCTTCTCTCCTTCCCTCTGTCCTCCTTTGCGAGTCTGTGTTCTGTATCACCTGCTTCCACTGTTTCCGCCGCTTTTCTGGCCTTCTCTCCTTCCCTCTGTCCTCCGCTGCGAGTCTGTGTTCTTTATTACCTGTCTCCACTGTTTCCGCCGCTTTTCTGGCCTTCTCTCCTTCCCTCTGTCCTCCGCTGCTAGTCTGTGTTTTGTATTGCCTGTTTCCACTGTTTTTCCACAGTTCCTGACCTCATCCACTTTCCCTCTGTTTTCTACTTCTCTCTACTAACCTGTACATTGTCTTTTGCTTTTTGTGCCTTTCTTCACTACTTTTTTCATGGTTTCTTTCCCTCACCGTTTCCTTCTTTTCTGGGCCATCTCAACCCTTGTGCGCTCCCCGGCTCCTGCCTATTCCCCGCTGCTGCGTCCCTACGGCCCCGCCCCCCTCCCGCCCCTGCCCGCCTCCTGCCTCCCAGCTGCCCCTCCCTCCCACCTCCCCCTCTTAATGGCGGTCGCTGCGCGGCCGCGCGCAGCGGGCGTGCCAGAGGTACGCCCGTCTGTGCCCGTCCGCGTCCGGACCACGCCCAGCGCCAGTCCCCCTGGCCCTACCAGCCAAACCCCCCCCAGAATACACTACCAGCCCCACTCCTTCGTCTCCCTCAACCCCGGAGCTCACCCCAACTGCATACTAACCAGCCCCACACACACACAAGGCCCCTTCTCCTGCCGCATCTGCCTATTCTCCTGCTTCACCCCCCACGCACCCCACACCAACACCAAACACAACAGCCCCCACACAACTACATCCGCACCCACAAACAAGCCCCACAACCCTCACACGCCCCACGCCAATGCCACCTCTACCCACAGCAACACCACAAACACCCCCGCATACGCCATCTCACATCACATAAACCACACCACCTGCAACCATCTCAGCTGTCTGCTACTAAACAGCTGGTCCCTACACAAACATGCCATAGAGCTCTGGGACCTCATCACATCTCACTCACCCGACATCGTCTTCCTCACAGAAACATGGACAAACCTCACATCCGAGCCACACATAGCCACAGCCACCTCGGAGGGCTACAAACTCCATCGCAAAGACCGCCTTAACAAACCTGGAGGCGGCATCACCATCCTCCACCGAGACACCATCAAGGTCACCACCAACACCCTTGACACCCTCAACAACGCAGAACACATGCACTTCCTCATCCACATCAACAACACCACCACCCTCAGAGGCACACTCATATACAGACCCCCGGGACCACGCCCTCCCCCTTCTGCGACACCAACGCTCTCCCCTCCACAGACTACATACTCCTCTGCGACTTTAACTTCCACCTGGAAAACCCCCTAGACCACAACTCCTCCCCCCTCCTGGACAACCTCACCAACCTGGGACTCAAACAACTGGTTACAGCCCCCACCCATTCGGCTGGACACACACTCGACGCCATTTTTACCGCAAGCCAACACGTCACCTACACCCACACCACCAAACTCCAATAGACAGACCACCATTACGTCCACTTCTCCTACAACAAACCACCCATACACCACCACCAACACAACACCCCCTACCGCATGTGGGACAAGATCCCCACGGAACACCTGAACTCCCATCTGACACAAACTCCCCCACCCAACACCACCGACCCCAACATCGCCGCACACAACCTCAACAAATGGATCACCACCTGTGCTCTCGCGCCCCTCAAAAAAAACATCACCACCCGCAATATCAAGAACGCCCCATGGTTCACCACTGAACTCCACGAGTCCAAACACAAATGCCGCAAAGCAGAGAAAACCTGGAGACAAGAACCCTCCGCCACAAACCTCTCCCCCCTCAAAACCACCACACGCATCCACCACCAACTCATACGCACCACCAAAAGAGCACACTACAAGGAACGTATTGACAACAACTCCCAGAGCAGCAAAGATCTCTTTACCATCATCAAAGAGCTCTCCAAACCCAAAGCCAGCAACCAAGACCCCACCCACACACAAACCCTCCGCAACTCCCTCTCAAATTATTTCCACTGCAAAATCCAGGACATACACAACAGCTTCACACCACACACACCCTCCTCACACAACCCCCACCCGCCCAACACAAACCCACCACACCCCCCCCCAACCTACTCACCACCTGGGCCCACACCACCGACGAAGAAACTGAAAAGACAATGAACTCCATTCACTCTGGCTCCCCCTCCGACCAATGCCCCCACCGAATATACAACAAGGCCAGTCCCACCATAGCCCCTAAACTCCGAGCCTTAATCAACAGCTCATTCGCAACCGCCACCTTCCCTGACCTCTGGAAACACGTGGAAATTACTGCGCTCCTAAAAAAAACCAAAGCCGACCCAGACGACCTCTCCAACTACCGCCCCATCTCCCTCCTCCCTTTCCCAGCCAAGGTCACGGAAAAACTAGTCAACTCCTGCCTATCCCACTTCCTCAAGACAAATCACACACTTGACCCCTCCCAATCTGGGTTCTGCAAGAACCACAGAACGGAAACCGCTCTCATCGCTTGCACCGACTAAATCAAATCCAGAGTCGACATGGGCGAGACAGTAGCACTCATACTCCTTGACCTCTCCGCAGCCTTTGACACTGTCTGCCACCACACACTCCTCACACGACTCCACGACGCCGGAATCCGCCACCTAGCCCTGGACTGGCTCACCTCCTTCCTTACCGACAGATCCCAAAAAGTCTGTCTCCCACCCTTCCAATCCTCCGCCACCAAAATCACATGCGGAGTCCCACAAGGCTCCTCCCTCAGCCCCACACTCTTTAACATCTACATGACCCCACTAGCCAACATCCTCAAACCACACGGCACCACCATCCTCTCATACAGCTGATGACACACAACTCATTTTTTCCCTTCCCGCAACCCCACCACTGCCAAAACCAACCTACACGCCGCACTCCTTGACACCACTGCCTGGATGACAGCCAACCACCTGAAACTCAACTCCAACAAAACCAAAATAATCATTTTTGGTCCTCACAAAAACACTTGGGACCCCTCTTGGTGGCCCACCACATTAGGCACCCACCCACCCCCGCAAACCATGCACGCAACCTCAGCATCATCATGGACCCCTCCCTCTCTATGACCCAACAAATCAACGCCCTCACCTCCTCA